>NC_136427.1:48886666-49523333 GCF_052849685.1 Lactuca virosa
CTCCTTAATTTGTACGGATAGATGCGAATGGATGGTCATAGTTAATGACTTGGTCTTCCGACCAGAATATTCTTTTCGACTTAGGGCGTCTGCAACCATGTTGGCTTTACTCGGATGATAACGAATTTCGCATTCGTAGTCATTGAGTAGTTCGACCCACTGTCGTTGTCTCATGTTAAGCTCCTTCTGGTTGAATATGTGTTGTAGACTTTTGTGGTCTGTGAAGATAGTGCTCTTCATACCATACAGGTAGTGTCTCCATATCTTCAGGGCGAACACAATTGCCCCTAATTCGAGATCGTGTGTGGTGTAGTTGACCTCGTGTGTCTTCAACTATCTTGAGGTGTAGGCGATGACCTTACCTCGTTGCATCAAAACACAGCCGAGCCCCTGGTTGGATGCATCGCAGTATACCACGAAGTCGTCTATCCCTTCAGGGAGGGATAGTACTGGTGCGGTGCATAAGGCTCACTTCAGCGTTTGGAATGCCTTCTCTTGTTTCTCTTCCCAGTCAAACGTCACGCCCTTCTGGGTCAATGTAGTGAGTGGTTTCGCAATTCGAGAGAAGTTATGTATGAATCTGCAGTAGTAGCCAGCGAGGCCTAGAAATTGACGAATTTCAGTAGGCGTCTTCGGTGTTGACCAGTTATCGATGGCTTTAATTTTGGAAGGGTACACGTGGATTCCTTCTTCGCTAACCACGTATCCTAAGAATTCGACTCTTCGGATCCAAAATTCGCATTTACAGAACTTCGCATGCTCGTAAGGTTCCTAGGACTTGTCGTAAATGATCGCTATGTTCCTCCTTACTTCGAGAGTAGATAAGTAGTCATCGATGAAAACGATGACGAACTGATCCAAGTAAGGACGGCATACCCTATTCATTAAGTCGATGAATATTGCGGGCGCATTAGTTAATCCGAATGGCATCACTACGAACTCATAGTGTCCGTAACGAGTTCGGAAAGCTGTGTTCGGAACATCCTCCTCCAACACTCGTAACTGGTGATACCCGGATCTCAGATCAATCTTGGAAAAGTAACTCGCCCCTTGCAGTTGGTCGAACAAATCGTCTATGCGAGGAAGAGGGTAACGATTTTTGACTGTAAGCTTGTTGAGTTCCCTATAGTCGATGCACATACGGAACGATCCGTCTTTCTTCTTCACGAACAAAACTGATGATCTCCAGGGTGAGAAGCTTGGTCTTATAAATCCCTTGCTGAGCAGTTCGTTAAGTTGACCGGACAGTTCTTGCATCTCAGCAGGTGCTAGTCGATATGGCGATTTGGCTACGGGCGTCGCTCCTGGAATTAAGTCGATTCGGAACTCGACTTGATGTTGCGGTGGTAATCCTGGGAGTTCTTCCGAAAAGACGTCGGGAAAGTCGTGTACTACTGGAAGGTCTTTTAGGTCTTTTGTTTTCCGATTCGTATCGACAACGTGCGCCAGGAATGCACGATATTCCTTACGCAATTACTTTTGGGCTTGAATACTTGAGATGACACGAAGGCTCGTACTGGGTTTGTCTCCGTAAATCAATAAGGTTTCGTTATTTGGTAGGTTCAGGCGGACTGCGTTTTCGAAGCACAGAATATCGGCACGATGGAGACTCAACCAGTCCATGCCCACAATGACATCAAAACTCTTGATCGATACTGGTATGAGGTCGATTGGGAATGAATAGTTATCTAGTGTAAGGGTACAACCTACGTAAATCTCGTTAGAACTTTCTGTCTTTCCGTTAGCCATTTCTACGACGAAGGTTTCTTTTGGTGTTTGCGGTGCTTGATTAAGTAAGTGTTTAAATTTTTGGTTTACGAAGCTCCTCTCTGTCCCACTATCAAATAGGATACAAGCATAAGAGTTATCGAGAAGGAACGTATCCGTGACTACTGTGGGATCTGCCACGACTTCATTGTGGCCCATAGCAAGTAGTCTTCCTGCTCCTCCCGCGTTCCCAGCTTTTTGACAGTTTCTTTTGAAGTTCCCCGTCTCGCCACACCCGTAGCAGGCCTGGCCCACTCCTGCACCAGGAGCCTGGGTGTTAGGTTTGGGTGGTGCTCTGCAAAACCGGGCGGTATGGCCTTTCCGGTCACAATTAGCGCAGTGCATTTCCCGGCAGGCACCGTTATGATGGAAATTGCACTTGGTGCACTTGGGTAGGCTCCCTGCATAATGTTTGGCTGGTACAGGGGCAACAGGAGTAGTGGCAGCATGGAGAGCCACAGTCTGTTGGTTCTTGGAAGAAGGTTGAGTTGACTTGTCCTTCTTTCGGTCCCAACGCTTCCTCTTGTTGTCAGCTGTTTTGGTTGAGGCGGGGGTAGTCATTGTAGTTGTTGATGGAGTAGAAGGAACCTCGTGATCGATGAGCCTTTGGGCCAATTCCTTGGCACTGTCAAAGGTTGCAGGGTGTGATGCTAGAACGTTCCCTCGATATGGGGGCACCAGACCCCAGATGTATCTTTCGATCTTTTTGTTTTCGGTGGGGACCATGTTGGGACATAGGGTCACCAGGTCGCAGAACCTGGCTGTATAAGCCACTATGTCGGAACCTTGCATTTTGAGGTTCCACAGTTCCTCCTCGAGTTTCTGAATTTCGCCCCTTGGGCAGTACTCCCTTGTCATAAGGTCCTTCAGTGTATCCGAGACCATGGCGTTAGCTGTTACCAGTGAGAGTGATTTGACATGGCCATTCCACTACGTCAGGGCCCTTTGGGTGAAGGTGCAAGCAGCGAACTTTATCTTGCTTCCTTCAGGGCATGAGCACATCTCAAAGATTTCTTATGTTCTCTCAATCCATTGGGACAGTGCAATGATCCCTCCGGTTCCGTTGAAGTATGTAGGTTTGCAGCTGATGAAATCCTTATAGGTACACTCTCGTGTACGCGGGTGGATTTCAGCGTGGCTAGAGTTGGTGCCAATCCCTGTTCCACTAACACCACCAGAGTTTACTTGAGCCATGACGGCAGTCACAGCTACGGTCACTGCTGCTTGAAACATCACCGCATCGAACTGCGGAGGGGGTGGTGGTGGCGGAGCTTGATTCACAGGCGTGTTTCCGGTCGGACGCTTTCGGGGCGGCATCTATTACTGAAAGTTGATAGAGATGAACGATAATAGTAAGAATCAATTATAAGTATGATGAGAGTGTTTCATGGACTAAATCACCATAGTCCAACATCAGATAGAGACATAACCATAGAGTAGAGAAACACAGAGGTAAAGACTTCCCAATAGAGTAGATAACTGCCACTATTACTGGTATTAATGATGTAAAATGAGTTTGGGAAAATTGACCTAACAGTAAGTCTTACATCAAACCATAAGAGAAAATGTTGGCAGCTTAGAAGTCTAGTTAGAGTACTTTTAGAAGTTAGGAATATTTTACAGACAAGCGCTCCATAGAGCACAGAAAGAAAGGTTATTCCTTAATTCAAAGGTAAAGATGAGTCGATATCTTCTACCGGCGATGGGTATCCCTTGGGCTAACCCTTAGGTCTGCCAGTTGACGTACAACTTCCTGAAGATGTCGCTCATGCGCCCTCTGACGCACTCGGAGTTCCATGACTTCAGCTCGAGATGCAGCTAGTTGTTGCTGCAAAGCCTCATTGGTCCTCCTAGTCCTATCCATAGCCTCTTCGAGTTGGCGAATGCGGACTGTGTTAAGGCCAGAGTTGGCATCAATTTCCACTACCCGGTCGATGGCTGCATGACCTTGCTCGACGTTCCTAGCAATCCTACAGACCATGATGGGCAGGACTCGGTCAACGAAACCTCCCTCGCTTATGTTGTAGAAGTTTCGGTCTCCGTTGTAAGGTAAAGGCTGACCCTGTTCATCACTCCATCGATTGAAGGTTGTTGCCCACATGGGAGTGGGACCTTCAAATGTCGGACGGGGGTTGAGGTTTGGAATTGGAACTCCTTGGGGAAGGTTGTTGACCTCTGGTTCGGAGTCGGAGCCATCCGAAAAGCCTTCTGCGAGGTGATCATCCAAATGGATTGGGTGATCATCTTCTGGCTCCTCATCAATCCATCCACCAATGCCTTGGTTTGGATAATACGGATCGCCGGGGAGATGGAAGCCAGCCATGCTATCTACGCGAGAATGGGGAAGAGAATAGTTAATAGACGTACTAATGAAGATCCTTTTTAGTTTGTACATAAGTAATTATAGTAATCACAAAATTACGTTCTGTTCTGATGTTCTCGTTGTAGTAGTGTTAGTAAGTTTTTAGACTTGTTGCAACACCGCAATCATTCTTAGGCACATGCTAGTCACTCCTCGGAAAATATAGTTGATCAGGCTATATCCCCCTAGTTTTGACTATATGTCTCTAAGCCTAATTGTGATGTTCAACAATCGTAATACTTTTGTTCTGTTCTAGTATGATACTGACACTGGTATGAATAGATGTATATATACTTAGTTAAATATTTTATTATTTAAAAGTATATATCCTTGGTCAGAGTGTTTTAATCCTGTTGTGTTTATAGTTTGTATATCTTTTATGGGCTGATATACTCAATTCACTATAAACAATGCTCTGATACCAATCTGTCACACCCCAAAACCGGAACGGCGGAAACATTCTGGGTGGAGGACGTCATGTACAGTATCATAACAATGCATAATAGTAAAGACAAGCAAAACAACATCCATTGCATTAATATAATAATTTAGATACAAGCGTGTTATGAACAGTATGTAAGACACCAAAAATGTATAGTCAAAATAAAGATGAGTCTTGTATGTGCTCCATCTTCGCAAAAGCTTCATCGGTACCTGTCTACTGATGACCTCAGAATATAATTTATTTTGAAAGAGTTTATCAGCATAAAGCTGATGAGTTCATAAGTATTTAGTGTCATTGCTTGTATGAAAATATCTGTAACAACTTAGTGTAAATGAAGTAACTGATTTGTAATGTTTGTAAATAGTTATACTCAAAATCCTATATTTTCCAGAAAATGTAGTCTTCTACCAAGACCCGACTGTTTGTATATTTGTTCTTTTATAAATGTAGGAGTTTTCCCCAGTGAAACTATCATTATGAAAATATAGTTTACTTTAACTGTGTATGTGACAGGATCACAAAGTAATGAGATACAGACTCCAGGTAGTACTAAACGTACAGTACACCTTGGGGAGTCTAAAGAAATAAAATGCAGACTCCAGGTGGTATTAAATAAACAACACGCCTCGGAGAGTCTGTTTTGCCTTTAATTCTTAATTGGTTAATTAAAGGTTTGAATGTGAACTCGTATGTAACCATGCTGATCGACGGCTGAATAACTGATGACCCTCCAGGTCATATGTAGTGAGGTGACATTTTGTCACCCCTGGGCCTTATCGGCTCGGACTGTAGCTAGCAGTCGGGATGTGGGAGTGTCTGTCCCGTATAGATCTATACACACAATGTCTGCTCTCCCTCCAGGAGACTCTGGTTACAAAGTGATACCACGGTGAAGTGTCGTATCGAGAAGTAGTATGTCACATTCTGTTTATAGTATTCTAATGTTTGTATAGTATGATCTCTTGTATAGTGTATAATATGTTCTCTTGGATAGTGTATAGTATGTTCTGTTCCTCAATGTAGTATTTATGTAGTGTCTCCTAAATGTATTGACTCGTGTATGCATCATTGTAGTAGTAATAGTGAGTAGTATTCCATAACTATACCTATTATAGTTAAATAGTAATGTTGTTTGTATGCCTTTGTTACACAAAGGAGCTGACTTAAGTGAAAGCTTTTATATCCAACACTTATATATATGATATATAAGTAGGATTTCAACGACATTTGGACAAATAACAGAATACCCTAAGTCCACAACCAAACAAGGAACAGGAAATAAGGTGAGCTATCAGTCCTAAGTCCTTCAAGTCTTACTTATATAAATATATTGGTGTAGATATGGTTTTGAAAATAATGAAAGTTTAAAGAGTTTGGAAACAGTTTTTTAAACAGTTTAACATTGTAAATGAATTTGAAAACCATTTTGAAGTAGTTTTGGTGACAAAGCAGTTAAAAGTATAGAAAGTCCATTTGTTTGCAAGTTATAAATCACATGTGATTGATATTATAACTATTTTGATTCAACTTGTATTCCCCCGCATAAAAGCATTTAAAAAATTTTAAAGGTTCATTAAGGGGTATGAACTCACCTGTAGTGAGTGGTTTGGATGGAAGTGTCGGATAGGATGCTAAGTGTCAAGTTAAGACTTGACCACACACACAGATCCTATTTAACATGTAATGACACATAAATATATCTAATTAGTCATTTAACAACTAATTAATCAAGTAAGGACACCCTAGAACATGGATGACACTTTGATTCAAGTGTTAGGAACACCAAAGGGTTGTATCTAAAGAGAGTATGGCTTCACATTGGAGTTTACTGCCCATATGGTATCACCATATGAGTTTTACGGCCCATGGTCATAACCCCATGAGTTTACGGCCGTAAACTCATGTGTGCTTGCTTCGTTTGCTTGTTTAAGGTGCTATACTCCTCAAAGAAGTGATCTAGACTCAGTTCTAAGGCTATAGAAGGGACTAAGGCTCATAATGGCCCCTTATTAGAGTTTACCGCCCAAGGACCAACTCCCATGGAGTTTACGGACTAGGGTTTACGGTCCTAGTGGGTTCATGGCCGTAAACCCATGGCAACTCCCATCATTTCGTGGTTTAAGGTCTATAGCTCATGCATTCAAGGTTCTAGTCCATTATCCAAGCCCTAGAAGGTAATGGTGGCACTTGTGTACCACCTAATGGTGTTTACGACCCAAGGAGATTGCCTTGGCCGTCAATCCATGTGTTCTTGGGGAATTCTTGGTGTTTTTCAATGGTTTAGCAAGTATTCTAAGCACATAACTAGTTAAGAGGGGTGTACTTACTAGATGAAGTGTTGTATCAATGATTTAAGGGAAGAAACACTTACATTTTTGGAAGATTGGAAGAAATATGCTATTATACTTGAGAGAGAAATGATGGTGTTCTTAAGCATGGAAGTGAGAAATGAGGGAGGAAAGGAGTAAACTCATGCCTTATACATGAGTTTGCGGCCAAAGGGGAGTTCACGGCCCAAACTCCTCATGTTTGGTCGTGAACACCTCACTAAGTTTTTAGTCATTTTATTTGTTAAGCCGCAATCCTAAAAATACTTTCGTTCATTTGTTCTCTCTCGAAAAGTAATTATAAAAATTTTCCAACCGGGCTTTAAACCGAGCTAAAAATTAACAGAAATGAATTTGACTATTATTTGTAGTGCTTGACTGTAGAGTTTATACAAAATGAAGATTTCGGGTTGTCACAAAATGTGAATTTGATGCTAACCCATGAAATTGCACATTGCACGTTATTAGTCGTTAGTGGAGCAGGTGTGGTTAACCGATACACTAATATGGGACTAATATTGTTGGCAGTGGGTGTCTCGTAAATTATCATTGATTAATAGAGTGTGTTGCTAACCGGCACATTAATTAGATTATAGATGACATCGAGAGTACCAAGCTAATTTGTATGGTTATTCACATATCGTTTATGATCCTCGGCATCCCAGTCATAAAGTGAGAGCATAATCGAGATTAAACATGCCATTGAATAGTTCAATGAGTCTAAAAAGATCTAGGAGTTTCATAAGATTGAAATTGGTAAATGCTTTACCTACCTAAAATAGATTCGAATTTGATTATGGCATCCCGCTTCAAACTCCGAATCGAAAATATGGATCCTAGCCTTATTTTAAACTTTTGGGTTAATAATTAAGGATTCAAATCAACCAACTTGAATTCTCTTTTTTCGTATTATAGATGCCAAGTGAAGACAACAATGGTTTTCCTCGTTCTACTAGAAATGTTTTTCCTTCTCTATTTGAAGATGATCTTCCACATGTTGATTAAGGTAAAACAATGTTCCCTTCTTCGAGCAATGGTGGAACTGGAAATCATGTTTCTCCAACTCTTCCTCCACCTCCTCAAATGACTCTCCTTAAGTCATGTCTTCTTCAAGTTGAAAAATACGAAGCTACTCAATCCCTATTGGCATGTAAACATCAAGATGGAAAGTCTGTATGTGCGTATTTTAGGAAAATGAAATCGCACATTGACTGATTGGGGATGTTGGGTGTCGTTTTCCCAAGGGAACTGTCCATTGACTTGGTTCTAGTTTCGCATCCTGAATCATATAGTCAGTTCATTAAATACTACTATATGAGGGACCACGACGTGACCCTAATTGATCTAACATATATGTTGATTGCTGATGAAGCATAAATGCTTAAGAGCACAAGTCAAGAAAATGTGTTTGAAGGATCTGTCTCCTAAATTTCCATGGACATTGACAATGAAAATATCGGTAGTCCAGAAAAGGTTTCTCTTCCCAATGGAAAGGGATAGGCCAAGGTCAAACCGTTTGACCACATGGTAAAGAGAAAGGTTAATTTTGAGATAGTCCCATGTGCTATTCCTGAAAGGTCCATATGTTTCTATTTCCAGTTAAAGGGGCATTGGTTACGAAGCTATCCTGACTACCTGAAAGATCACAGAGATGGTAAAGTCAAGCTGTATAACTCTACTTCAGATACATCCATTATCTAACTCCATTATTTGAATAAATTACTATTCATAGATTCTTAATACATGATGTGATAGTCACATTTTGATGTTATGCAGAATCTAATAGAAAGAAGGAAGCTTAAGAAGAGGAAGCTGAATCTGATCGTGATAGATGGATTTCGGTCGCATAGTTCGATGATCAGATTTTTGAGCTGCTGCTTAGGAGTTATGATAGATTGCTTAGGAAATATCTAGAAACATAGTTTTCATATATTTGTATTGTAAGGACCAAAATTTTCCGCTGATTATCAATAAACTAAATTTAGTTTTTTATCTGGTTTACTTTATGTTTCCTTACAATGGCATTTATGAAAGTTGGTGGTTACATTTCTATTATTAGAAATGTTGAATATAGATTTGATTCTTAATTATGTCGTTTGTGGAAATGTCATAATCAACCAAGGGAAAAGGAATTCTCATCACCCAAGTTTCAATTGGACAGAAACTTGGAGTCATACAAGTCGAATTGTGTGATGTATGAGAATCATGATCATTAGAAGATCATGACTAATTTGTTGATCACATGTTTATGTGAGTCAAGTGAAGGAAAAAAGGATCTAGTACACATTGATACGGACTATTCAGATCCACCACAAAGGACGATAAGTATATTCGTCGTGATTTACTGATAGTCAGTAAACATGGTTGTGCTTATAAGATTAAGCATAATTCTAACACCTTTGAAAAGTTTAAAAGAGTAGCAGAACGAATATGAAGAATCTATTAGGCAGAAAGATAAAAGTTTCTCCAATCTAAAAGGAAAGGAGAGTACTTTAGCATCATGTTTTATGATCATCTTAATGGCTATGGAACTATATCACAATTGATCCTCAAAGAATGTCTTAGTGCGATTGTTTGACTAAGAATAGGAATCGAATATCGGTGAAATGGTTTAATCAAGAGATGAGTCATACTTTGTATGAAATCAAGTTTTAGAGTCATACTCTAGTAACTGCAAATCATATATTGAAACTTATTTTAAACTAAGTAGGTTGATAACACCTCATCAAATGTGGAGTAATATTGTTTTCTTACTCTAGCACATTTAAAATTGATAGTTGTGATGTTTTGGTTAAAACAAAGGATAAACTAAAACCAATTCAATGAAGTGTTATCTTATCGAGAATCCACACTTACTTTTGAATATTTGTTTTAGCTTGTAAAGGATTGTTCCCTGAGAGAGAAAATTATATGTCATGAAGTCAGTGGGAGTCTTATTGGTCTTGAAGAGTTTCAAGAGTGAATCGAGGATAAACATTTTAGTTATCACTAGCACACGACCTGAGGTTTATAACCAATCGTGTTGACACATTCTTGTTTCTGTGCACCTTCCAGTTGAGTTGGCAAAGCTTATGAGTTATATGGTTCTTAATTGATAGCAAAAGGCAGAGCACGTTGGTCAGTGATAGTACATTGATCAATATGATTGACCTGCTTGACAACTTGGAAGCATTGGTAGGCCCATGTGCTACCAGAAGACAAGAAATAAAGAATAAGCAGTGTTCAGTCCATGAAAGGAAAACTAAATTCGATTTTGGTTTTCTCCTCAACCTTGTCTTATGATTGATGGTTGGTAATGATAGATTCACATGGATGGGAACACATACACCGTAAAATCTAAGTGGCAAAAGGTTTTGCTCTAATTCATGAAAATGATTATGAGGAAACATTTTCTCTAGTAGATTTCTAAATCTGATTAATATCATCATGGTTAGCAGTTGTGATAATTGCATTCTCAAATTTGCATATGATTATGTCATCCCTTTTCATAGTTCGAATTGTGAGAAATGGCAAGAAATAGTTTGAACGTTCACAACTTATAGCTATAAGTTCTGAAAGGGTTTAAACACACACATATGCTATCTAATGAAGGTGTGTGAGCTTGAGAAGTCTAGATGAAAATTTAACGAAGCACCACATATCAGAAATCTGAACTTTAGTAATAAAGTCAATAGTATTGATTTCTGGAAGTCCAGTTGATTTTTGGGTATATGTCAAAGCTAGTGGGAGCATAATTGTTATGCAGATGGAAGCATAATTGTTATGCTAGTGAGAGCATAATTGTTATGCTAAGTATTGCAGGTTGGCAGTACTAGTTGTAGGAAAAAAAGATTTCAAATTTGCAAAATTGCAAAGTTTGGGAATTGTTTCGCTACAAAAGGATTTAGGGGAGAGGACACTTATACTTCATTCATATCTAAAAGTTTGGATTTGAAAGAACTTAGTCATGGACATATATGAATATCGTGTTGAAATGATTCAACATAGGAAATTCTATATATGGAAATATTATAGCAAGAGACTGATCAAGTATCATGTCTTTATGTAATACATTATGTATCGAATCCCATATGCTTCAAATATTGGATTGATTATGCTATAATATTCACTTGTTCTGATTTTCCAAATGCCTAGGGGATTAAGAGGGAAAAGGACTAGAACTAGATATGATTAATGTTGTTAAACAACTCTTAAAGGAAATTATGAGGTTCGCTAAAGATTGGTTGCTTGTGGACAGTTGGAAGTATAATATAAATTTGGAAGGACGATGGTGACATGTTTCAGATTGGGATAATTCTTGATCAGAATTTATAGTCATGTGGGAATATGGAAATGTTTCCATAGTGGGAGTTGGTTGTTGAAATCTACATATGATTGAGGAACTTTAATGCAAGGAAGATGTTCAAGGAGTGTACCTTGAGTTTGATACTTCATTACCGTGAAATTGTTTTAGTAACAAAGTTTTAATGGAGCATTTTGTGACATCGTTGGCTAAGTCTTAGTGACTTTGACCCCACATCATCACAAATGGATATTGCATGCAAGGTTAAACTCTAACACATTTAATGGTGACAATAATTTGGAATTCTTACACTTGTAATAAGGATTTCGAAGTTGTGAAATGAGCATCATTGGGATAGTGTCCAATCGATCTTCTCACGGAGGTAGGACCATACAGAAACATAGTATGCATGTTTAGTTAATGGCATGACTAATTTTTAATTCAAGTGTTTAGTTGATTAATCGAAACATTATGCAATTAATAAAGTCTAATTAATATGGTGATTAAATAATAAGTATTTTATTTATATTCAATAGTTTTGATACCATAGTTAATTAGGTTATTATTGTGTTTCACTTCGCATGTTTTACTTCCCGGATAATTGGATTATTCAAACATCCACAGTCGATCATACTTTTAGAAGTAAGTAGTGAATTAAGATTGTCATGAATCATACTTTAGATTGTCTAAGGAGTTAGACATAGCAATAGTTTGCTGCAGTATTCATGAGTACTTTTGAAATGGGGATTTAAGTATTGGATTACCCCACGCTCAAATAATTACTTTATGGATTTTATCATGAGTAATTTTGAGACGATAATATCTTATATTCTTGAAACGGAGATATATAAGTTGTTGTTTACGAGTCAGTTGTGCATTGATAATACATAAACGCACTAGTAACTTGATGTTATAGAACGTATTGTTGTGTGTGATTTAATGAGTGAATAATGCAAGCATATAAGTCGAAGTTTATCCATTACTTTTTCCCTAGCAGGAAAAAGAGATATTTGTGAGCCCCTCGATGATTTGAAGATGACATCTAAAGCGTTTGGCCAATCTTGGACTGAATTGATGTGTTCAATTAGTAGTCTAATTGCAGTCGTCATAAATCTGAAATCGGTAAAACAATATAAGACAAAGAGATTGATTATAATCCATGTCTAATTCCCATACGATATCTTGTAGAACAGAGGAATATTTGATCACTTTTCTTAGGACACGTCACTGATTGGGTCAGAGTTTGACAGCGACTTTTGGTAGCTACAATTTGCTAGTCAATTCAGTAGTTATACTGAAAGTTATAGTTATTAGACTTATCCAAGTAGAAGACTGTTGGATAGGTGTCTAAGCCCATAACTATTATTGGCATAAACTTGAACTGATAGTAGCACAGTCCTTTTGGGTTGCCTTCAAACCTGGCAATTGAATAGAATGACTGTTAGAGAGAGAAGAATGATTTATAAATTTATTACTTGGTTAATAAATTAAATAGAAATCAAAATAAGTGATTTATTAATGTATTATGGAAATAATATATTAATTAGAAATCATATTCTTCAATTCATATTTAATCAGAAATTAATTTGGAATTAATTTTGGGGTTAAAGGAATTAATTAAAAGTGCATGGATTAAAGGTGACAATTTTCAATAGTTGAGCATTAGGCAATTCTAGAACCTCCCTAAAGAGAGGGGAATGAATTCTAGATGATCTCTAGGGTTTCTTGGGATGTAAGGGTTCCTTAGATGCTCTAGGGAGGAAGTCAAGGGATTAGGGTTATCTTAGAGATACTTGCCTTATACAATACCTTCCTAACACCTATATAAACCATCCTTAGGGTTGAATTTCGGGGATACCTTATTTTGAAGTGCCTTGGCCGAAATTCTTCTATGTTCCCTCTCTCTCTCTCTATTGCTTTCCTTGGTTGCTAGGTTTGTTTGTGAACCATTAGAGGCAAGACACTTGTGGCGCTTGCTACTAAAAGTCTTTCAAGAAAGGATTCAAGACTGTTTACAATAACAATCTTAAAGGTATGTATCCTAACCCTAGTTTATTATTAATTTTGAAAATTACATGTTCCTCCTAGGGTTTCTAGTTTTTGTATTCAATGCTTATATGTCTAATAGAGAAAACATAGATCCAACAAATTACGGTTGCATGCATACATAGGAATTGTTTGCTATGCTCAAAACCCATCACTGGTGGGGGATGAACCCTTACTCCACAACTCAAAGACTTTCTTATAGACCTTCTAACTTGGTGCAAGACCAAGGACTATTGTAACACTATTCATGGTCCAATCCATGAACTTTTGGTAAGTACAATACGAATCATCAAGTACCAAATCAATCAGCGATTTGTTTCTCTATCCAACTACACGTTCTTCGATAATGTTTTGTGTAGAGACATCTCATGAAATATTTTCATAATTCCTTATATGATCGACAAGGTTTTTACTAAGATGCCCACTATCCTTATAGGATTTGAGTATCTCATCCTTTGGCCCAGTTTATTCTAAACTTCGTTTTATGATATTTCTGAACACCTTAAAGGTTCCACACTCGTGTTCGATGTTTTACTTCTCATGCATTGTGGTTTATCTGAATGGTCTATTAGCAATAACTAATTCCAATAGATATTCACATCACCAAGTGATCTAAACGTCATATATTTTGATAAACAATAGTTTCCTTTATCATAAGACTTGCAGTCAAATGATATCCAAAATTCGCTCCAACGGGACACTTGGTAATGCATTTCTTTTTTATATGTTCAAGACAATGACTCCACAAATATATTTTATCCAACCTTTTGGATGTATTCGAATTAGTGTGTATCATCGATAATCTGAACGAACCATTAGTTAAGAGTAATTCCAAAGGATATTCATACTGTCATATAGTGAGTTGATCATCCATCTTGATACTTGCATTTATCATAAGACTTATGGTCAAATGGACTTCAATATTCTATCCAACTGGATATTTGGTAATGCAATTCTATTTTTCAAGAAAATGATTCCACAATAATATATCTTATTCAAATATTTGAATCAACTTCTGATTTATTGTTGCTATACTAGTGTCACATATCCCATGACTTTCCTTTCAAACAGGTTAAAACATTTTAAATAAGTCATAACAACATTATGAAATTTTTTGTATAAACAATTTTGACACACAAGACCATATACTAAACTTCTAGGGATAATGAGGTGTATTTTGATCCTACGATTAGTAACAAGGGCTCGATATTCACAATCAATTTCCTTCTCCATCTTTCAGTCTTCATACTTCCTTTTAGTCGCTATAATTTTTTTCTAAATGTCATTACTCGATCCATAGTAAAATACTCAAGGATTGGAAGTAATTTTCTAATGATATTATGAATTTGCATGTCTGATTTGTAGACTTAAACATTTGCGAGAACAAGTTAGAATTTGATCCAATATATAGTAAAATGGGCTCGATATCTATTATCAAATCATCTTCTCCATGTTTCAGTCTTATCTAGCATACATATTGGGCATTTATGCTTTATTGGTCCTTCTATTGTTATGGAAACGAATAGTCTATTAGAACATGTCCCAGAATTAGCCTTCCTTTTGTCCTTGGTGTTTAAGACCGAATTAGATATTCTAACACTAATCGCCTTTTCACCCATGGGCAATTGTTTTTTTTCTTTTTCACACTTCTATTCATGATAGCGAATAAGGTAGCATATGAAGTTGAACTTCTCACACATGTTAGTTCTAAAAAGTCCCTCAATGTGTCATACATCACCTTCATGGATATTTGATGTTGTTCATACCAGAATCAGAGTCAACTGATTATATGTACATGTCAGCTAGTTGATCATGTTAACCATAGTCAACTCCTACCTAAAATGAAATTCCACTTTACTTCATTAATATATTTGACCACTATTCTAATAGTTTTAGAATGAGGTTATGGGAGGAACCTTAGGAAGAGCTTTATCTAAGACATAATCTTTCTATTAGTCTATAAGAACTTTTCCCAAACTATGAATTTGGACTAGATTAATCTTCATACTGGATAATCCTTTTGAGGTTTTATAATAGTAAATTCAAGTGGATGATCTTGTTGGGTTTTAGTTTAAAAAATAGTTTCATAAACAAGAAAAATATGGCAACGGAAGACTTTAATTTTGAAATAACATAAACATTTTATACTCACCAAGGATCTTCTTGCAAGTTATAGAAAGATTAAACACCACCCAAAGGAAGGATAAAAAAATAACAACCTTTGTAGTTCATTGGGTCCTCTTGGGAGGCTTGGAAGTTGATGAAGAATGTGGAACCTTTGAGACACCAACAATGACTCAACTTAATGCAGATGCTAGTCCAAAACTCTTTAACCCTCAAGCTTTAAGTTCGTAACCAATATGAACTTAAAGAGGGCTTGAAGATGCGAGTAACTTCAAGTTTTCTAACCAAAACTAAAGAGAATGATGAAGAAGAAACAAGTTCCAGCCTTGCATCAAAGAACAGAATAAGCACCCTTAGCCAAATGCAAGCCTCTTCTTTATATGCAAAAAGTGAAGGTACTAACCATTAGTCCTTAGCACTTTAAGGAAACTTGTCCCCATTGTCATAAGCATGTCTCCCATGCCTTTAAAGCATCATTAAACAAGTCATACACTTCTTCTTTTTATGCAAATCTCGAAAATTGCATAAAGAAGAAGAGTTTGATTATATTTTATAAACTCTAAGTTTATAAGATATAAACTTTGTCTTTTCCTAAAAGACAAAAAGCTTAACTAGTCCAAAATGTTGTACATAACTTAATAAATCATACCATATAATATATTATGTTACTTGCTAATGAAAATTATTATTTCCATGAAATAAATAATTTCCAATTTAATTATAAGAGTTTTATTGAATATTTATTAAAATCAATTTCTAATCAATAATAAATAATCAATTGTATCAAGTTGTTCTAAGTGTGACCCATTAGTAACATATGTTATTTAACAATATCACTCTAATATGACTCTTGAGCATACTAGATCTTTCAATCTCCCACTTGCGCAACACTCGTATTAGATTGATATAGATAGTGGTCAACGTCTAGCAACATTTCACTTCCCCTAAGACCATACGACTGTTTTTTCCATTCTATCAACGCCTAGTTCCCCAAAAGCTCAAAGCTACAATTGGTGTATAAGTTAAGTTTATCAGTTATCCCTTTGCTACAGAGATCATGTTGAACATGAGATTCCGATCGCGATCAATCTCATTAGTTGTTCAACGTTTGGAAAGGCACCTTAGATGTCTAACTCTCAACACATAAGAGGAACAAATCCAATCTTGACTACATAAGCCTCTTGCATAGTTCACACCATACCTGAAAATGGATTTTATAACTTCCCAGTTAAGGAACAGCATTTGACCATTATCAAAGCATAGTACTCCGTATACTTAAGTCCCACTATGTATCTCAGGTGTTAAGGATACAAAGATAGTACCTTTTATTCAAGTATCATTCATGATAGAAATCCATGAGATAATCTTGATGTGGGTCATTTCAATACAAGTTCTCTAACAAGTACCTATAAACTTGGTTACAACCACTTGCCTACTTTAATCTAGTGAGAGTCAACCAATCCAAATCATATTAGTCTTAATTTATAATTTCTCCCACAATTATAACCGACAATGAACTTTTAGAATACTAACATTATTCATGGATTAAACATGTTAATATAGAACACAACAAGTTTAATGTGATGACTATATCCTAATATATCATAACATTATCTAATAGTTGTTGTTATAATGTTCCATTATCCAAATACTAAATACAAATAAAAAACCCATTTCTACCATTCATACTTAGCTCAAAAGAATGACTTTATTAATGGATATGTCAAAATTTAATTTGTGTGAATTCTATGATGTCACACCCCCAAACCAGGATGGCGGAAACATTCGGGGGCGGGGGACGTCATGTACAGTATCATAACAATGCATAATAGTAAAACAAGCAACAAAATCCATTGCATTAATATAATAGTTAATACATGTGTGTTCTAAGTATAGTTGTAAGACACCAAAAATATATATATCAAAATATAAAAGACGAGTCTTGAACATGCTCCATCTTCTCAAAAACCTGATCTGGTGTACCTGTCTACTGGTTCCCCGAGAATACAAGTTATTTTGAAAGAGAGTATCAACATTTAAGTTGATGAGTTCATAAGTATTTAATGTCAAGTGTTTGTATTTGTTTCATGAAAATGTTTGTGTTTGTTTAGTAAAATGTTTGTGTTTGTTTAGTAAAATGTTTGTATACTTCCCAGAAAATCCTATATTTTCTTCTAAAAATGAAATGTAGTCTTCTACTCAAGACCCGACAGTTTTGTATGTTTGTTCTCTTGTAATAGGTATGTTTGTACTTGAATAGTATAAAATGTAAGTTTTCCATATTTGTAAAACCATCTTTACTAGAAAAATAGTATGCATTTCTCATGCAAGAATATCACTGTATGAATGTAATGGAAAATGAAGATTTACAGTAATATTGTGTAAAATAAACTACTGATGCATTAACTACCTTGTAACCAAATTGGTTAATTTAGGTTAAATGTGATTAGGTTATAACCATGCTTGATTGACTAGTGTAAACCACGACGTTCTTCAGGCGTCGAAAATGGTATGACATTTGTCATCCGTAGACCTGCAGGTCCCACTGTAGCTAGCAGCAAGATGTGGGATGGTCAATCCCGTATTGATCTATACACAACCTCACGCTCTCCCTCCAGGAGACTCTGGTTACCAAACGTGACATAACAAAAATATTGCTATGCCATGAAATAGTATCTTACATTTTAGTTATCTTGTCCTTGTTATAGTATGTAAGTTCCTTTTTGTTCTCGTAAGTGAATAGTATAATTTGTAATGATGAGTAATAGTATGTATGTATTGACTCATGTAGTGTTTCTTTGTTCTAGAAAATAGTATGTATTGATCCTCTAAAGGAACTTACATACTATAAATGATTTGTGGAAAAGACTCAATTGACTAATGTTTGCAACTGAGTTAAGTATGTACTTTGAAAATGGGGTTTAATATTCATGTATAGATTTAGCAAGTATAACTATGATTTAGCCGACAGTCGAACTAGTGATCCTACCCTAAGCCCACAACCAAACAAGGTACATGAGTCAAGGTGTTTAGCAATAGTCCTAAGTCTGTTAAAGCACACATATACATAAATATATAAATGAATACGATTTTGATAATAAACAACAATTTAAAATAGTTTAAAAGAGTTTCTGAAACGATTTTAACAACAATTATAAGCATAAGAAATCATTTTTTCGTTTGTTTTCACATGTAAGTGTTAACACAATAAAATGTGTTATAGTTGTATCCCCCCCTAAAAGCATTTAAAAAGGTAAATTGTAGGGATATGAACTCACCTTAAGTGAGTGATTCGTTTGGATGTTCGATATAGGTTGATTGTTTCCACAAGTTAGATCCCGAGACAAAACAAGTCCTAAATAACAATTCACACGATATGTTGGCATGAAATTAGTGAATATAATCTCAAAGGAGTTAAGGAAACAACCTAGGATGTAAGATATACTTACAAAAGAAGTGTTAGAACCGAAATCAAGAGGCTGTAAGGTGTTTACGGCTTGACTTCGGTGTTCACGGCTGGGCTTCGGTGTGTGTACGGCCGTAAACGGTTCACGGCTACTTGATGATTCAAGTGTTTTCCGCTGGAAATAAGTGTGTGATCTTGGTGTTCTTGGTGTAACTAAGAAGATTCGATGGTTCACGGCTGTAAACCCACCAATGAAGGTGTGTTTGATCGATGAAAAAGGAAGAACAATAGATGTTCTTAACAAGATCCGAAGGTGAATTGGATGAACTTCGGATGATAGATGAGAGAAACCTTGGGTTTTTGGTTGAAGACTTTGAGAGAAAAGGCTTGACTTTGCGGCTAGAAATGTAGAAGTGAGGATAAATTCAGTCAAGCACATATACATAGGTAGGGTTTGCGGTCCGACGAAGGTTCACGGTCCGAAGGAGTTCACGACCGAGAACGAGGAACGTTAACGGCTCTGAAGGCTCGTTTGCAGTCCGAACCATTTGCGGTCCGAGAGAGGTTCATTGCCCAGCGAAGGTCCTCGGTTTTTTTGTGTTTTTAAACTTTCAAATTTCTACAACCCTTTTAACTAAGTGATTTACCATGAAAAGGATATTAATCTAACCTTGAGATTACATCAAAGCACAAGTTTGACCTTTATTGGATAGGTTTTGACTTTAAATGACCAATTTTGACTTTTATAAGAATGAAGATTACGGGTTGTCACATCATCCCCCCGTTAAAGGGAATTTCATCCCGAAATTAAGTCTAAGAGATACACGTGGATTAAGGGAGAAGATAAGGATACTTATGTTTCATCTGATCCTCCCGTTCCCAAGTGAATTCAGGTCCCCGTTTTGCATTCCAGCGAACCTTCACTATCGGGATACGGCTTTGTTTCATTTGTTTGACTTCCCTATCCACAATTTCTATTGGTTCTTCCACGAAGTTGAGGCTCTCATTGATCTCGATTTCATCGAGTGGGATAACAAGAGTCTCATCAGATAGACACTTCTTTAGGTTCGATACGTGGAAGGTAGGGTGTACGTTACTAAGTTCCTGAGGTAGCCGAAGTTTGTAAGCTACCGGGCCGATTCTAGCGAGAATCTCAAAAGGCCCAATGTACCTTGGATTTAGTTTGCCTCTCTTTCCGAAGTGTATCATGCCCTTCCAGGGTAAGACCTTCAATAGAACAAGGTCACCAACCTGAAATTCCAAGGGTTTCCGTCTTTTGTCAGCATAGCTTTTATGTCTGTCTCTAGAGGCTTTCAATCGTTCACGAATTTGAACAATCTTTTCAGTAGTTTCCCGGATGATTTTTGGACCAGTGAGAGTGCTGTCAGGAACTTGTCCTTTAGCTAGTTGCGTGTCACCCACCTCATCCCAGCACAGAGGGGATTTTCACTTCCGGCCGTAGAGGGCTTCAAATGGAGCAACTTTGATACTAGTATGGTAGTTTTTGTTGTATCAAAACTCGACCAAGGGTAAATGGATATCCCACGCTTTACCAAATTCGATCACACAAGCTCTCAGCATGTCTTCCAACGTTTGTATAGTCCTCTCGCTCTGTCCATCAGTTTGTGGGTGGTAGGCTGTACTCATGTCCAACCTAGTTCCCAAAGATTTTTGTAGCGACTGCCAAAATCTTGAGGTGAATCTACTGTCTCTATCGGAGATAATAGATATGGGCACACCATGCAGTCGTACAATCTCCCTAATGTAAGTTCTTGTCAGTTTCTCCATCTTGTCGGTTTCTTTGATTGGCAGGAAGTGTGCGGAGTTGGTTAATTTATCGACGATTACCCAAATGGTATCAAGTCCACCCGTTTTCTTGGGTAACTTGGTTATGAAATCCATTGTAATCCACTCCCACTTCCACTCTGGTATCTCTGGTTGTTGTAGTAAACCTGAGGGGTTTTAATATTCTACTTTAACTTTGGCGCAAGTAAGACACTTGCCTACAAAGGTAGCAATATTTGCTTTCATGTTAGGCCACCAATATAACTTTTTGAGATCCAAATACATCTTATCTGAACCTGAATGAACGGAGTATCGAGTATTGTGTGCTTCGTTCATGACAATGTCTGTGAAGCCACCGAGCTTCGGTGTCCAGATCCGATCCATGAGGTATAAGACTTCGTCGCCCTTGATTACTAAGTTTTTATCCATCCCTCTTAGGGTTTCACCTGCCATATTTTCAGGTTTCAAGGATTCCTGCTGAGCCTCCTTAATATGTGTGGACAGATGTGAATGGATTGTCATAGTCAGTGCCTTTACTCTACGACCAGAGTATTCTTTCCGACTTAGGGTGTCAACTACTACATTGGCTTTACCGGGATGATAACGAATTTCACATTCATAGTCATTTAGTAGCTCGACCCACCGTCGTTGTCTCATGTTAAGCACCTTCTGGTCGAATATATGTTGAAGGCTTTTATGATCTGTAAAGATAATGATTTTCGTACCATACAGGTAGTGTCTCCAGATCTTCAGAGCAAACACCACTGCTCCCAGCTCAAGATCATGAGTAGTGTAGTTGACTTCGTGTGTCTTAAGATGTCTTGAGGCATAGGCGATAACCTTTCCCCATTGCATAAGAACACAACCAAGCCCTTGGTTGGATCCATCACAATATACCACGAAATCTTCTACCCCTTCTAGGAGGGATAATATCGGTGCGTAGGCTTGCTTAAGCGTTTGGAGCGCCTTTTCTTGTTTCTCTTCCAAGTCAAAGGTCACACCTTTCTGGGTCAATGTGGTAAGTGGTTTCGTAATCTTTGAAAAGTTCTGAATGAACCTGCGATAGTAGCCAGCGAGGCCTAGAAATTGACGAATTTAGGTAGGCGTCTTTGGTGCTGACCAGTTCTCAATGGCCTTGATTTTGGAAGGATCCACATGAATTCCCTCTTCGCTAACCACGTGACCCAAGAATTCGACTCTTCGAATCCAAAATTTGCATTTAGAGAACTTCGCATAAAGCTTCTCTTCTCGTAGTGTTTCCAAAATCAGTCGTAAGTGTTGACCATGTTCCTCCTTACTCCGTGAGTAGATGAGTATGTCGTCAATGAATACGATCACGAACTTATCTAAGTAAGGACTGAAAACCCGGTTCATCAAGTCCATGAACATTGCGGGTGCATTGGTTAATCTGAAAGGCATCACTACACACTCGTAGTGACCATAACGAGTTCAGAAGGTTGTTTTGGGAACATCTTCCTCTAACACTCGTAACTGGTGATACCTGGATCTTAATTCAATCTCTGAAAAGTAGCTTGCTCCTTGGAGTTGGTCGAACAAGTTGTCTATCCGTGGTAGAGGGTATCAGTTCTTAATGGTAAGTTTGTTTAGCTCGCGATAGTCGATGCACATACGGAAGGATCCATCCTTCTTCTTAACGAACAAGACCGGTGCTCCCCAGGGTGAGAAGATTGGTCTAATGAATCCCTTGCTTATCAGTTCGTTTAGTTTACTGGATAGTTCCTGCATCTCAGCTGGTGCTAGTCGATAAGGCGATTTGGCTACAGGGTAGCTCCTGGAATTAAGTCGATTCTGAACTCGACTTGACGTTGTGGTGGTAATCCTAGAATATCTTCGGGAAAGATGTCGGGAAAGTCGCAGACATCTGGGATGTTCTTTATGTCATTCACCTTTTGTCTCATATCAACCATGTGGGCAAGAAACACGTGATATTCATTTCGTAAATACTTCTGGGCTTGAATACTTGAGATGATTCGAAGGTTCGTGCCTGGTTTGTCGCCATAGATTACTAAGGTTTTGCTATTCGGTAGATTAAGACGAACGAATTTCTCGAAACACAAAATGTCAGCACAAAGAAGACTCAACCAATTCATGCCAATAATGACGTCAAAACTTTTAATTGATACGGGCATGAGTTCGATTTGAAATGAATAGCTATCTAGAATGAGGGTACATCCTATGTATATATTGTTAGTGCTCTCAGCCTTCCCGTTATCCATTTCTACGGTGAACGTTTCTTTTAGTGCTCGTGGTGGTTGTTTAAGCTAGTGTGCAAATTTTTGGTTTACGAAACTCCTCTCCGCTCCACTATCAAATAGTATGCATGCATAAGAGTTATCAAGGAGAAATGTACCCGTGACCACCGTAGGGTCTGCCACCGCTTCCTCATTGCCTATCGCCACAACTCTCCCTACTCCACCAGTATTCCCTACTTTCGGGTGGTTTCTCTTGTAGTGTCCAACCTCACCACACTCGTAGCAGGCCTGGACTGCTCCAGCACCAGGGACCTAGGTGATTGGTCTTGCCGGAGCCTTACAGAAATGGGCTATGCGCCCTTTCCTGTTGCAGTTAGCACACTGCATATCCTGGCAGGGTCTGTTGTGGTGGAAGTTGCACTTGTTGCACTTCGGCAAACTCCCAACGTATTGCTTTGTCAGTGCAGGGACAGCAGGGGTTGTTGCGGCATGAACAACCACAATCTGCTATTTCTTGGCGGAGTTCTGCGCCTATTTGTTCTTCTTTCCGTCCCAAAACTTCCTTTTGTTTTTGTTCGGTTTGGCCGACTCTGGGACAGCAAGGGTTGTTGCTGGTGTGCGGACTCCGTGGTCAATGAGTCGTTGTGCCAATCGTTTGGCAGTGTCAAATGTAGCGCGGTTTGAAGATAAAACGTTCCCCTAATATGGAGGTACCAGTCCCCATATGTACCTCTCAATCTTCTTGCTCTCAGTAGGGACTATCCCTGGACATAAAGCCACTAGATCACTAAACCTAGTTGTGTAGGCTACTATGTTAGAGTCTTTCATGGTCAGGCTCCAAAGTTCCTATTCGAGCTTCTGAACTTTACCCCTCGGGCACTGTTCTCCTACCATCAGGTCCTTTAGTGTATCCCAGCCAATCGAGTTAGCCACTACGAGAGTAAGTGACTTAACATGGCCATTCCACCATGTGAGGGCCCTATCTGAGAAAGTGCAAGAAGCAAATTTTACTTTGCTTCCTTCAGGGCAGGAGCATATCTCGAAGATAGACTCCATTTTCTCAAACCATTGCGATAGAGCAATGATTCCACCGTTGCCGTTAAATGCTTTGGGTTTGTAGTTGGTGAAGTCTTTGTATGAACACTCCCTAGGGTGTCGTTGACTATCACCTTGGGTGGAGTTAACACCCGTTCCACCTCCGCTAGTACCGCTAGCGTTGACCTGAGCTAAGGCTGCCGTTACAGCCGCGGTCACTGCAGCTTGAAAAACTATAGGATCGAATTGTGGAGGAGGTGGTGGTTGAGTTGTAGTTATTGGTGTATTGCGTCTATCTGATCTACGAGGAGGAATCTTTCAACTATAAGTTTACAAAGATGAAGATAATTGTAAGTATTCAACAGTGAGAAAAATGAGAGTGTTCCTTGAACTAAATCACCATAGTTCAACATGAAATCGTTTGAGTGTTTTCAATAGAGAGTTACCACTAGAAGATGAAAGTATTTGGATAAAGATTTTCCAAGAGGATTGGATGTCTATCAATATCATTGGTATTATAGATGTATAGAGTTCAGGAAAATTTGACATTGTAAAAGGTCTACAACATACCAATATAGAGAAAATTTTGACAGCATAATGACTTAACGAAACTAAAATTTCAAGGTTTAAACATAAACAGGAAAATAATACTAGAGTCTAAAAGTAGACCTAAGCTATATCCAAAAGAGTGAGTAGAGCACGCTCTACTCGCGAGGGGTGTTGTTCTGCCCTGGACTCAGCCAGCTGGTGTTCTATTTCCCACACATGCCTTTCCGATGCAACTTGACCCTGTCGAAGTTCTCTAACTTCGGATCGACTAGCATTCAGTTCCATCTGTAGTGCGGCAGTGTGAGTCCTGGTTAATTCTTGGTCATCGGCCAGATGGCGGAGACGAACTGTGTTGACTCCTGAGTTAGCCCTGATTTCCATGACTTGGTCGATGGTTGTTCTTCCTTGTTCAGCATTGCGAGCAACACGACGAACCAAGATAAGGAGGAATCTGTTAGCCGAGCCTCCCTCGCTCAAGTTGTAGAAGCTTCGGTCTATATTATAAGGTGGTGGTTGTCCCTATTCATGGCTCCACCTTCCCAAGTTCACTACCCACAGAGGCGTTAGGCCTTAAAATTCCGGTCGAGGGTTAGGATTTCGAGCAACTTGAGGTGGATTATAGACCTCGGGTTCTGATTCAGAGTCTTCCTGCTCATCCTCTTCATTCTCTTCCTCAGAACTCTCCTCGGGGTCTTCTACTACTGGGACCATCAGGTTCTCTTCTTCAGTTTTAGCTTCAAGCCATCCACCGTTCCCTTGAGCGGGAAAATACGGGTCGCCAGGTAGGTGGAATCCATCCATGTTATCTAAGCGAGAAAAGAGGTGTAAGAGACGTATAATAGACGTATTACTAAAGATATTTATAGGATGATCCTTACCAGTTACTTCAATACTTACGTAGTGCATACCAACTATATATAACCAAGATAGAATAGACCTTCGAATAAGTGATCCAACTCTAAGACCACAACCAAACAAGGAACAGGAAGTAAAGCGAAGATCACAGATTCTAAGTCTATAACATCTTAGTCACATATAACCTTAGCGTATCCACTCGAAAACTATTGACCTACTAGTAAAGACCTTTTCATTTTTCACATATGTAATTATAGTACAACAAATACTCCAATAGTATTTTAAGTTTATGTTATGTTGTAGTGGTTCTTTGTAGTAGAGTTGGTAAGTTTTTAGACTTGTTGCAACACCATAATCATTCCTAGGCACATGCTAATCACTTCTCGGATAGATATAGTTGATCAGGCTATATCAATCCCAGACCTGATTATATGTCCCCAAGACTACTTGTGTTGTTCAACAATCGTAATACTTTTGTTCTGTTCTAGTATGACACTGTTTTTAGTATGAATGCATGTATGTATACTTTAGTAAAATATTTTATTATTTAAAAAGTATAATCTCTTGGTCAGAGTGTTTTAATCCCATTGTGTTTATAATTGTATATCTTTTATGGGTTGATATACTCAGTTCACTATAAACAAAGCTCTGATACCAATCGCTCACACCCCCAAACCGAGATGGCGTAAACATTCGGGGGCGGAGGACGTCATGTACAGTATCAAAACAATGCATAATAGTAAAACAAGCAACAACATCCATTACATTAATAGAATAGTTAATACATGTGTGTTATGAGTATAGTTGTAAGACACCAAAAATGTATATAGCAAAATATAGAAGACGAGTCTTGAACATGCTCTGTCTTCTCCAAAACCTGATCCAGTGTACCTGTCTACTGGTTCCCTGAGAATACAAGTTAGTTTGAAAGAGATTATCAACATTTAATTTGGTGAGTTCATAAGTATTTAATGTCAAGTGTTTGTATTTGTTTCATGAAAATGTTTTTGTTTGTTTAGTAAAATGTTTGTATACTTCCCAGAAAATCCTATATTTTCTTCTAAAAATGAAATGTAGTCTTCTACTCAAGACCCGACAGTTTTGTATGCTTGTTCTCTTGTAAAAGGTATGTTTGTACTTGAATAGTATAAAATGTAAGTTTTCCAAATTTGTAAAACCATCTTTACTAGAAAAATAGTATGCATTTCTCATGCGATAATAACACTGTATGAATGTAATGCAAAATGAAGATTTACAGTAGTATTGTGTAAAATAAACTACTGATGCATTAACTACCTTGTAACCAAATTGGTTAATTTAGGTTAAATGTGATTAGGTTATAACCATGCTTGATTGGCTAGTGTAAAACACTACGTTCTTCAGGCGTCAAAAATGGTATGACATTTGTCACCCGTAGACCTGTAGGTCCCACTGTAGCTAGCAGCAAGGTGTGGGATGTTCAATCCCGTATAGATCTATACACAAACTCACACTCTCCCTCCTGGAGACACTGGTTACCAAACGTGACATAACAAGAATATTGATATGCCATGAAATAGTATCTCACGTTTTAGTTATCTTGTCCTTGTTATAGTATGTAAGTTCCTTTTTGTTCTCATAAATGAATAGTATACTTTGTAATGAATAGTAATAGTATGTATGTATTAACTCATGTATTGTTTCTCTTTTCTAGAAAATAGTATGTATTGTTCCTCTAAACTATACCTATTATAGTTTACTAGTGCATTTGTTTGAACTGTAAATGATTTGTAGAAAATATGCAATTGACTAATGTTTGCAACTGAGTTAAGTATGTACTTTGAAAATGGGGTTTAATACTCATGTATAGATTTACCAAGTATAACTATGATTTAGTCGACAGTCGGACTAGTGATCCTACCCTAAGCCCACAACCAAACAAGGAACAGGAGTCCAGGTGTTTAGCAATAATCGTAAATCCGTTAAAGCATATTTATACATAAATATATAAATGAATACGATTTTGATAATAAACAGTAATTTAAAATAGTTTAAAAGAGTTTTTGAAATGATTTTAACAACAATTATAAGCATAAGAAATCCTTTGTTTGTTTGTTTTCACATGTCAGTGTTAACACAATAAAATGTGTTCTACTTGTATCCCCCCCCCCCCCTAAAGGCATTTAAAAAGGTAAATTGTAGGGGTATGAACTCACCTTAAGTGAGTGATTCATTTGGATGTTCGATATACGTTGATTGTTTCCACAAGTTAGATCCCGAGACAAAACTAGTCCTAAATAGCAATTCACGCGATATGTTGCCATGAAATTAGTGAATATAATCTCAAAGGAGTTAAGGAAACAACCTAGGATGTAAGAATTACTTACAAAAGAAGTGTTAAAACCGAAATCAAGAGGTTGCAAGTTATTTATGGCTAGGCTTCGGTGTTCACGGCTGGGCGTCGGTGTGTGTACGGCCGTAAACGGTTCACGGCTACTTGATGATTCAAGTGTTTTCAGCTGGAAACAAGTGTGTGATCTTGGTGTTCTTGGTGTAACTAACAAGATTCAATGGTTCACGGCTGTAAACCCACCAATGAAAGGGTGTTTGATCAATGAAAAGGAAGAACAATAGATGTTCTTTACAAGATCCGAAGGTGAATTAGATGATCTTCGGATGATAGATGAGAGAAAACTTGGGTTTTCAGTTGAAGACTTTGAGAGAAAAGGTTTGAGTTTGCGGCTAGAAATGTAGAAGTGAGGATAAATTCAGTTAAACACACACACACACACACACACACACACATATATATATATATATATATATATATATATATATATATAGGTAGGGTTTGCAGTCCAATGAAGGTTCACTGTCTGAAGGAGTTCACGACCGAGAACGAGGGACGTTTACGGCTGCGAAGGCTCGTTTGCGGTCCGAGAGAGGTTCACGGCCCAGCGAAGGTCCTCGGTTTTTGAGTGTTTTTAAACTTTCAATTTTCTACAACCCTTTTAACTAAGTGTTTTACCATGAAAAGGCTATTAATCTAACCTTGAGATTACATCAAAGCACAAGTTTGACCTTTATGGGATAAGTTTTGACTTTAGATGACCAAGTTTGACTTTTATAAGAATGGAGAGTACGGGTGGTCACATGTGAATACTATCATCTCCATACTTAACTTTACTCTAGGTATAGTTAAATATCTTGGATAATATGATTGGTGTTCTTTCGTGACATAGAGTCTCTTAGCTTGATTAAGTATACTCTCGAGGTCACAAAGATTTCTATGTGATCCTTGAATGGCAGAAATCAATATAGTTTTTCAATGATCCCATTCATCCAATCATATTTTAATTCAACTTCTAAAGTAGTGTATTCTTATTTTGTAGTAGATTGTGTCATTATGTTTTGCTTGGACCTCATTCCAACAAAACTTACCCTTCATTCCATAATGAAGTCAAAATCCAATTATAATTCATAATTATTTATATCTGTTTAGAAATTACATATTATGTAGCTCTTTCCATAAAGATCATTTCTAAACTGATTGTCTCATATAAAATCCCTTAGTTCTTCTAAAGTACTCTTAGAATGCTCTCTTAGTTATCCAGTAACTTAACCATGTATTCAATTAGTATCCTATAACATGCTTACAACATGATCAAATACCATGTCCTATGCATAATATGGCATAAATGATGAATTCATTTTCCAAGTAAATATAATATAAATCATTTCATCTAGTTCAAGCCTATGAGCTATGAACTTTTGACGCTAGCTCAAAATGGTGCCACATGACAATGCCAAGAATTCTCTAAAAGAATATTGTGTCTTGATCCCTTTCAAGATATTGTTAATATATGTATAAGGACATGAAACTTATAACATTCATTTTATATATCCCTTATAGATTTTACATTCAAAGAATGTATCCTTTCCTTCCTAAGTCTTTCATTTTAGAAACACTTTCTGAGTCAATGTGAAAATGACCTTGCTTAGTCCGAATGTGATTTCAAATGATCAAGTATGTCTTACTTATACAAGACTAGGAATTCCACTGTGCTCCCACTAGTTCTTAGTAAACACACATGTTGTATTCATTTTGATATAAAAACATACCTTGTGGTTTTACATAAAATGATGATTGCAACATTGAGATTTTTGCTTTATATCCACAAGTGGATCTCAAGCTCTACACATTTTGTTAGGATAACATCGATTAAGAAAACCTCCAGGCTAATCTATATAGATGTCTTCTAGTAGATGTCTATTAAGAAAAGCGGTCTTTCTTGAAATCTGTTTACTATATCTCATATTAATAATATGAATTTATAGTAAATAATATCCTTGTTGATCTAATCATAGCTACTTGTGAAAAAGGTTTGATTACAGTCAATGTCATGAGTATGATGAGGACCATAGTCAATGACATGAGTATGAGAAAATCCTTTTACTACAAGTCTTGCTTTTAATGTGTATTGTTATCCATGTAATTTTTTCTTTCTAGAAAAATTATTTACTCCTTCTAGCCTTGCTATATGGAAAATTTTTAATCAAGCCCATACTTGATTCTCATACATGGATTTCATCTCATGTTCAAGACTCTAAGTCATTTATCAGATTCGAGATCTGACATAGCATCTTGGTATTTGATGGTTTTTCCAGAAACCATCAATAAAATATCAGCAATGAGATATTCCACATTTCTCAACTCATAGATGAATTCTACCATTAATGCGAACAATTTGTGTTTGTGAATAGCTATTATTCAATTTTAACAATCCTTGTTAAAACTAGTGCCAACTATTACTACATAAGGTTATGGTTCTTGAGCTGCTTCAAATTCCATTTACCTCCCACTTACTTTGTCATTAGAAGCTTGCTTTCTACTAACTTAGCTTTCACAAGAATAAGAGAACTTATTCTCGGTGGGTTTGCATATGATAATCTAAGCCACATTTAGAGTATTATACAAATATGTATTTAGTAGATTATGGGTTTAGAAGCTTTGGTCCAACATCGGCTTCAAATCCATAAAACATTAAGTAATATGAGGATAGAGCCCTTCCATACTGAATCTTATAAAGTTTTTAATCTACTAATTAGTTGTTATTTGTATTCGAGATACAATTAATAGTGATTGAACTATTATCTCAAAAAGATTAAAGGAGGATATCTCTACCGATAAGAAAGTAAATCAAACCAAGTAAGATTTAATTCATCCTTTATTATCATTAAGGCCTTAGATGGTTCTTACTGGTTTGTATCTCAACTTTTGAAATTTTCAACAAAGATTTCACAATTATGTTTTACCACATAAAATATAATTAAAACTACTATAGTTGTTAATAAAGTTGATTCGGTATCTTGTGCTTAATCTTAGACATTCATTAGAAAGGAAGTCATACATAAAAGTATATAGTTCCTTAATTATTTTCTCTACACCTTAGTCAAAATATCATTAAGAATCCCTTACATATAAATGAGGTTCACATATGTCAAATAAACTATATTATTTGCCTTCAAATATCCCTTTCCTGAAGTTGGAATATATGAATTCCATTTATATAATAAAGATAACAATGTAAAAGATGAGTTTGATTTAAAACAAGTTGAAGTCTAAAGTGTTTGCATATAGAACTTAATTTTATTTATAAAATGTTCATACTTACTTCATAATTCTATTAAGAAATCTAGTCTCATAAATAGAAGTTATTCATTTCAGAATATGAATATTATCGTTATGAAAAACGATTGAGTAAATTATCAAACATTTGAATAAAATAACTGAGACATTAATTTAGACATGCTAAATTAAAACATACATTGTTTCAAAACAAAATTTGATTTACATTACAAGTAATTTATGTTCTAAGCATAAATAATAAACTAAACTTCGAGAGTGTAGTTCCAACTTGATTGTGCTCAGCTAGTACTATTCAGTAAATGTCTGCAAGCCATTTACAGATATTAGATTAACATTTAAGTAACAAGTACCTAAGTGTTATATGAAAAGTATGAGTTCTATCTATTAGATACAGAAGTACTAGTCTCTTCCAGACTTTCTTTCCAAATAAGAGGAGTAAATCCTCTTCCAGTGTCTAGTTTCTTCATAAAAGAAACAAGATCCATCTATGTGGGCTTTAGTAGATTTCTTGGGTTTAAAGGTGTTCAGTCCATAAAACATGGACCTCTTGGATCATACTAGGTGAATCTTTTAGCCTTGCATTATTCCAATGTTTAAACTAGCTTTAAATAAAATATCACTGTATTTATTGGAATATTGCTTGACCTGTTATATCATCAGATATATGTTTAAATTATCCAAGACTTCCTACAAGCCATGAATAACTATTCCTAGTTTGATATTAGAAGCATCTTTAGCATCACATTGATGCATTTACTAGGTATCATGTTCAGGTTTATTGCTCAAGGCAAATAGTTTAGGACTGGGACCTTTAAGTGTATAGAATTTCATATCTCTCACGAGATTGTCTCTTAAGACATGAACCCATTCATTGAAGTTGTATATAGTGAATGTTAATGTTTCATTAAGTCATTAAAGAAAATGACAATTCATGATAATGAGAATTGATTATTTAACTACAAAATTTTAACAAAAATTCATTTAGTATTTTCAATATTTAATATTTAATAATTAATACCCTTTTTAGTTTCCAAAAACATTAATTATCAAAGTCTAGGATCCAAGTTGCAAAACAAAAAAATGGTTAGGTATCCTTTATCTCATCCATTTGAATTCAACTCGGTAGATATCGATTATCAATTATATCTTCCTATATAATTCTTAGATTTATGGGATCGCTAATAAAAAATTTAATTAGACATGTTTGATCTCATCTATGCCTCAGAACTCTCTTGCTTAGGTATCCTTTATCAAAAAAGATTTCCGATCAAATCTTTCAATTTAAAAAAACTTGTGTAATCGGCCTATAACTTGGTTATAGAAATTTCGAATACACCCCGGCCATCAAAAGATAACACTATGCGGTTAGGTATCCTTTATCCCACTAGTGCATACAAGAGATGTGCGAGTGTTCTTCAAAAGGATTGCATAGATTTGAGGTTTGTAAAAAGGGTCTTTATATGTTTTATAATTCTAGTTTAAAAACATATGATATCATAATAATTACATGCATAAAATAAACAATGGTATCAATTTTCAAAAGAAAATCACTTTTAAAGGTTCTATATAAAAGGTAGTTTTTATATAATTTGACGCAATTCAATTTTAATAACCGGTATTCAGTTTGAATGCATTTGAACCTTTTATATTTTTAATAAAACTTCATTTTATTACTTATATATTTGGAGTTTGTATAAGTTATAAAAATCATCATTTTAAAACTAATATTGGAGTATTTCAAAATTTGTCGTTATTAACAATTTAATAAAACCGGGTTTATTTTTTAAAATAATAACTTGTTAAATCTTATGTCCAATTTTGAAAAACCCAAACTCCATGTGATGTTTATTTTGCCCAAAATTATTTTATCATATGAAAAACTAGTTTTATCTGTTGGATAAGGTGTCTAAGTCCATAACTTATTTGGTATATACTTGACCCGACCCGGCATGGTCCATTTGGGTTGCACTTCACCCGAACTATTTATATGGATAACATTATGAGAAGAGTACATTTGCGGCTTATTAATATATTATAAGTTATAATATATTAATATGAAATTGTATTATTTAATTAATATTGGTCTTAAATTAATTATGAATTAATTTAGTGATCAAATGGTGACTAATTAAACATGGGCTATTATATTTATAGAGTGTGGGCTAACACTCATTATGGTAATGGGCTAAGCTTATATGGGAGTCCATGGATGATCCATGGAGCTTTTAACCCATGGATCCTTGGAAAGGAAAAGACATGGGTTATTAGGGTTTATCCTAATCATGTGCACTATATAAACAAGCTTGTGATGCATGAAATGACACCCTAGTGTGTGTGAAGAAAGGTGGCCAATTTCTAGAGCATAGATATACTCTCTCATAAGTTTTCCAAGTTTGTGGTGATTTGTGATTTCTATTTGAGGCATTCACATTATTGGTGCTTGGCTCTCAAACTCCTAAGGAATCAATTCACAAACAAAGGTATGTAATTCATCTAGTTCTTTTATGTTTAAAAGTTCCCCATGCCATGCTAGATAAGTTATAAACCTTGGAAAACAAATTTTGCATGTATTTTAGACAAACATAGATCCAAGGTTTATTAGGGTTGCATGTACACTTAGGAAGTGTTAGAATGCTCAAAACCCAACAGTGATATCAGAGCCTAGGCTTGTTTGTTGATACTTGATGCAAAATTGTGTTAAAAATCAAAATTGTTTGCTGTCTGAACAGTGGACTCGCCGAGTCCATGGGGGGACTCGACGAGTCCAAGTGAAAATTCATCCTACTCGTCGAGTAGGTTCGTGCACTCGACGAGTAGAATGAACTGACAGCAGATTTTCGACTTTTGTTGCTGGAAATGGACTAGAAACATTACCCTAAACTGTTTTGGTGTTTTAAAACCTGTTTTAGATGGTGTAATGTTTATGCTAATCCATTTACAATGGCTTATATCAAAATTCCATGATTTTATGTGCTCATATAATTCTTGAAATCTGGACGATCATGTTCATGTTCTTATGAGTTTAGAAAAATGATAGGAATTATTTGCTGAATTGTTTATCATTAATTCTTGATCATTTATGTGTTTTAATGGAGTCCATAATTTGTCCTCAAGTTATGGATATCCAAAGGTCACTTTCTTTTAAACACACATTTAAACACATAAGTTACATAAAAATGAAGAGTCTTCATTTTTATGAACCATTAACTCATAAGTTATGAAATGAAAAGTTTTGAAAAGTTTCAAAATTTGCCCTCAAGTTTTGGAATTTGTAAAGTTACACACACTCTAATATACTTTAAATCCAACCCTTAGAGTTTTAAAAGTTAAAATTCAACCCTTATACTATTTATAACATTAATGGTTAATTATTATATATAAGTATAACATCAAGTCGTTTTACCGTTAGTAGGCTTCATTCACGAAGCCGGTCTATAACGGGGGTATAAGGTTGTTGCCTACAAAATGGCAACTTAATGGGTGTCCATTCTCACCTACCGCTTCCTTGATCGGTGGAGGGTCGTTAGCCGAATGGGTAGCACAATGACTTTAAATTCTCATTAAAAGTATAATGAATATTATAAAGTAACTAAACCTTTTATAAATTCTCAATCTTAGTTACTTTAGGAAAATGTGAATATGGTGCTAACCCATGAAATTCACACTTTGTACCTTACCAAGTCGTTGGTGGAGCGTGTGTGGTTAACCGGCACACTAACTTGGACTAGTAAGGATCACGAAGGGTGACTTAATGTTTATCATAGATCGGTGGAGCGTGTGTGGTTAACCGGCACATCGATTAGGTGATAATATTAAGGGTACCAAGTGAGTTTGCATGGTTATTCACACCTTGTTTTGTGATCCTCGGCATCCCAGTCACAAAACCTGAAAGGCACAATCGAGATTGAAACATGCCATTGAAAGTTCAATGAATCTCAAAAGATCTAGGAGTTTCAAATCCAATTAAAACTTAATAATTTATTTCGTTTTTCATGGTGGAAATTGGTGAATCATCATTCACCTACCTTCAGATATTTTATAGCTTGGATTACGGCATCCCTCTTCCAAGTTATAAAATATTGTGTTGGGTCCTATCCTTAATATTTCATATTGGGTGTTTTATTAAAGACTTAAAATCAACTAACTTGAATATCTCCCATTGTAGATGTCTGGTTTAGACAACTGTGATCTTCCCAAATCTCATGGAAATCATACTTCTCTACCTCCACATCCTCCATTTATTCTCCCTGACCCACAAGCTCGAAGACTTGAAAAATTCAAGGTCACTCAAGCCCTACTAGCAATGAAACATAAAGATGGAAGACCTGTATGCACTCATGTCTTAGGAATGAAGTCACACTTTGACAGGTTGAGAATGTTGGGTGTCGTTGTCCCAAGGAAGTTGGCTATTGACTGGGTTCTTCAGTCACTTCCAGATACATATAGTGAGTTCATTAAGGACTACTATGTGATAGATCACGACATGACCCTAATAGATCTATCTTATTTGCTTGTTGCTGCCGAGTCAGAAATGATATGGCGCAATGGTTAAGCAAATATGGGTGGAAAGTCTATTTCTCAAACTTCCACGGACATGAACCATGGTAACATTGGAAGTCCAGAAAAGCCTTTTCTTCCCAATGGAGACGGATCAGCCTTGGTCAACCCGGTTGACCAAAAGGCAAAGGGAAAGGCTAAGTCTGTGATAATATCATGTACCATTCCCAAAGAGTCTATATGTTTTTATTGTCATGAGAAGGGACATTGGAAGCGAAGCTGCCCTGAATACCTAAAAGATCTGAAAGCAAGTAGAAACAAAAGGCTTGACTCTGCTTCAGGATCAAGCAAAGGGAAGGACACTTAAAGAAAGAGTATGATGAATCTGATCGCGAAGATGGATTTCAATCGCATAGTTCGAAGATCGGATTCTTGCGCTGCTATATAAGAGTTATGATAGATTGCTAGAAGATATGTAATAGCATAGTTTTCATTTAAAGTTGCATTGTAAGGAAAAAGTTTTTCCGTATTTATAAATAAATAAAATTGTGTTTTATTTTATTATATCTCCTTGCAATGGCATTTATGAAAAATTGATGTTTGTATGGTTCTAGCAATAATGGAAATGTGCATTTGATTCTTTCATTAGTGGTAGTGTCTAAATTTATCAAATAAGGAAAGATTCTCATCACCCAATGTTTCAATTGGACTGAAACTTGGAATCATGCAGGTTGTATTGCATGATGAATGAGAATTTTCATTTTTGGAAAGTTAAGACTAATTCCCTGACCACATGTATATGTGAGACAGGTGAAAGACTAAAGGATCGGGTACACTAGGTGTGTGCAGGTCAAAGTCCACCACAAAGATCGATAAGAATATTCGTCATGATTTACTAAAGTTTAGTAAATATGGTTGTACCTACAAGTTGAAGTACAATTCTGAAACATTGGAAAAGTTTCAATGTATGGCAGGACGAATGGGAAGAATCAAATTGGGCAGAAAGATAAAAGTTTCTCAAATCTGAAAAGATGGGAGAGTACTTTAGTATCTTGTTTTATGATCATCTTAATGATTAAGAAACCATGTCACAATTCATCCTCTAAGGACATCTTACTGAATTTTATGGCTAAGAAGAGGATTCATGAAGTTTTGGAATGGTTAAAATCAAGAAGATGAATCATACTTCGTTCCAAAAACAAGTCTTAGAGTCATACTCCAAGATTGTAACTTGAGTGACACATCTTAAAGAAGGTTTATAACACTTGTCAAATGTAAGAGTAAAATGTTTTCTACTCTTGTACATTTGAAATTGGTAAGTTGTGATGTTTTGGATAAAACAAAGACCAACTGACATCAATTGTGTGAAGTGTTTATCTTGATAAGAATTCGCACGGACTCTTGAATGTTTGTTTGGTTGTCAAGGAATGATTCTTGACAAAGAGAAACTTGCATGTCAAGAGGACAATGGGAGTCTTAAAGGTCTTCAGAGTTTCAAGAGCTAATCAAGGATAAAACCTATAGTTTATCGCTAGCACACGACTTGAGGTTTGTAACCTATCGTGTTGACATAATTCTTGTTCCTGTGCCTATTCCGGTAAAGTTGACTATGTATGTGAGTTCTGTGAGTTCTCAATTGTGTGCATAACAACTTGGAAGCAATGGTGGGCCCTTGGGCTACCAAGAGGCAAGAAATCAAGATTGAACAAGTTCAATCCATATGTTTTGAGTTTGTCACTAACCTTGTCTTTTGATTACGGTTTTGACAAATTCATATGGATAGGAACACATACATCATAAAATCTAAGTGTCACAAGGTTTTTTCTGATTCATGAAAATGATGGTGAGGAAACGCTTTCACTAAGTAGATTTTAAGTAGATAGCAATTTTGTTGTTTGCATTCTCAAAGTCGTTAGTGGAGCGTGTGTGGTTAACCGGCACACTAACATGGACTTGTGAGAAATGGCAAATAGGTCTAAACATTATGATTACGGCATCCCTCTTCATAATTGTTTAGACACACATGTGAGCTATCTAAAGAAAGATGTATGAGTCTGAGAAGCTTAGATAATGTTTTTTTCGAAGCATCTCGTATCAGAAGTCTTAACTTTGGTGATGAAAGTCAATAAAGTATTGATTTCTAGAAGTCGATTTCTGAGTACATGTCAAAGCTAGTAGGAGCATAATTGTTGTGCTAAATAATTATTATGCTAGTGGGAGCATAATCAATTATGATGAGTATTGTTAATTATAGAAAACAAGAATTTCACTTGGAAAAGGTTGTTTTGCTATAATTAAGGGAGAGAAGATTATACTTCATTTCAATCCTAAAAGTTTAGATTGAGATTTCAATCATCTTTAGTCAATGATATATATATGAATTTTATGTTGGAATGGTTCAACATAAAGAAATTCTATATATATTGCGTTCTCAAATTCGATTATGATTACGACATCCCTCTTCATAGTCGATTTTTGAAAACATGGAAAATAAAAAAAATATTGTAGCAAAAGACTGATCTAGTATCAGGTCTTTATGTGAGACATCGTGAATCGTGTCTCATATGCTTCGGGTATAGGATCGGTCACATGTGCTATAATATTCATCCTTTCTAAATTTTCCAAATGCTCAGAGCATTAAGAAGGGAAAAGTGTAGAATTGGATAAGACTAAAATGATTAAGCAATTGTCGAGGACAATCTAAGGTTCACCAAAGATTGGTTGCTCAGGGACAGTTGGAAGTATAGTGTTAAATTTTGGAAGGACCATATGGATATATTCTGAAAAGAGGTAGCTCTTGTTCAGATATGATAATCAGAATGGGAATATGGAAATTTTCCATATTGGGAGTTGGATATTAAGAATCTATGAGAAAGTTAGAAACTTTTATGCAAGAAGGATGTTCAAAGCAATGTACTTTGAATATGAGAGTTTGTTTCCATAGAAGTGATCTCCTTTGGAATACTCTGTAATGATTGTTGACAAGTTTTGTAACTTTTGTGCATAGTCATTGCAAGAGGATCAATGCATATAAGTTTGGAATCTAACAGATTACAGTAAATGACAAGAATTTGGTATTCTTTCATTTACGGTAAGGATTTGGGACTGTGAAATGAGCATCATTGGAATCATGTTCAATCGATCTACTTCACAAAGTAAAGATCATAGACAAACATAGTGTGCATACTTGGTGTATGGCATGACTATTGTTTAGAAAACATAGTGTACATGCTTGGAGCATGGGACAACTATTGTTTTAATTCAAGTGTTAAGTTGATAAATCGAAACAGAATAATGTGGAATCAATATGGTGATGAATAAAAGGTGTTTTATTTATATTCATAAGGGTTGAGACCATATTGGATTCAATTATTCTTGTGTTTCACTTTGCATGTTTTGACTTCCATAATAACTAGGTTATTCTTTCCGAATGATTAAGTTATTCAAACCATCCACAGTCGGTCATATGTTGGAAGTAGATATGAATCAAGACTGTCATGAGTTGGTTGTAGAGGACTAAGATGTTGGACATGGCTACAACACTCATGAGTGCTCATAAGTTATGAGTATTGGATTCAACCCACGCTCACTTGCATCACTTCATGAAATTCATCTCGAGTGATCGTGAGACGGTAATATCATATAAGTCTTCAAACCTAGAGATATGAGTTGTTACCTATGAGTTGGTTGTACATTGATTGCATGAAAACGCATCAGTAACTTGATGTTATAAAACGTGCCTTTGTGTATAATTCAACAAGTAGTAGAAACAAGTATATGAGTCGAAGTTTATCTGTTCCTTCTAGTCCTTGGAGGATTAGAAGCGATATCTGGGCCCCTCGATGATTTTGTTTTGACCTATGTACCGGGCCCGGTCAGAACTAAATTGATGTGTTCGATTAAGTTCTTTGTCAAAAAAAATCGGAAATCGGGAAAACAAACTATTGGACAATAAGTAAGACATTTTTCCATGTATTTGTCCGGCTGATATCATGAGAGCAGAGGATTATATGATCACTTATCTAAAATGGCGCTTCATAGTTCAACAGAGTTTTAGAGAGCTACGATTGCCTGTTGGTTCCTGAAGTCATATAGGCAAATATAGTTATTAGACTCAACCAAGTGGGAGACTGTTGGATAAGGTGTCTAAGTCCATAACTTATTTGGTATATACTTGACCCGACCCGGCATGGTCCATTTGGGTTGCACTTCACCCGAACTATTTATATGGATAACATTATGAGAAGAGTACATTTGCGGCTTATTAATATATTATAAGTTATAATATATTAATATGAAATTGTATTATTTAATTAGTATTGGTCTTAAATTAATTATGAATTAATTTAGTGATCAAATGGTGACTAATTAAACATGGGCTATTATATTTATATAGTGTGGGCTAACACTCATTATGGTAATGGGCTAAGCTTATATGGGAGTCCATGGATGATCCATGGAGCTTTTAACCCATGGATCCTTGGAAAGGAAAAGACATGGGTTATTAGGGTTTACCCTAATCATGTGCACTATATAAACAAGCTTGTGATGCATGAAATGACACCCTAGTGTGTGTGAAGAAAGGTGGCCAATTTCTAGAGCATAGATATACTCTCTCATAAGTTTTCCAAGTTTGTGGTGATTTGTGATTTCTATTTGAGGCATTCACATTATTGGTGTTTGGCTCTCAAACTCCTAAGGAATCAATTCACAAACAAAGGTATGTAATTCATCTAGTTCTTTTATGTTTAAAACTTCCCCATGCCATGCTAGATAAGTTATAAACCTTGGAAAACAAATTTTGCATGTATTTTAGACAAACATAGATCCAAGGTTTATTAGGGTTGCATGTACACTTAGGAAGTGTTAGAATGCTCAAATCCCAACATTATCAACCACACAAAATAATGCTTAAAATAAACAACACAAACATGCATAAAAAGATATGTGCATAAACATAACCAACTAATGATATTTTTGTGAGCCAAACACAAAAATGCCAAGTCCATTCCTAAAGGGACATTTAAGGGGACCAAAAAGTTCTTGTAATGTTGTTGTTGAAGCTCCCACTTGAGTAAACACCCATTGCTTGCAAAAGATAGGAAAAACTTCTTGAAGGCTAAAATTCAGCAACTGTCGCTAAAAGCCAACAACCCTTTGTGAACAGCATTAGTGACACTTTTCAGAAAAATGTCACTGAAAATCCTACACGCCTTTTAGACTTGAAAATTTCTCTTTTGTCTTCAAAAAATGGTTCCAACTTGATTTCTTGTTACATTTTTGTAAAAATCAATTAATTCTAAGAACTAATCTATTACTTTACAAAAATAACCAACGAAAGCTAATCTATTTAATTACTACATACCATATGAATAAATAAATTATTACAACCATTTTATAAAACAACCAACACAACAACACAATGGTCATTGGCTAGTTTATGCACATCATATACATCAACATACACATAAAACAACCTTTGATTTTCTAAGACAACTATAAATGACAAAAGATACATGAAACTTTTGTCACATAAAATAAAATAAAAAAAACTTGTCATAAAAAATAGGTATGAACTTATTTTATACAAAAACAAGTTATCCATATTCTCCAAAAACTAATATTTCCAAAAATCAAAAAAAAAATCTAACCAAACTTGCAAGATGGCTCTGATACCAATTGTTGGGTTTTAGTTCAAAAAAATAGTTTCAAAAAAAAGAAAAATATGGCAACGGAAGACTTTAATTTTGAAATAACATAAACATTTTATACCCACCAACGATCTTCTTGCAAGTTATAGAAAGATTAAACACCAACCAAACGAAAGACGAAGAAATAACAACCTTTGTAGTTATTTGGGTCCTCTTGGGAGGCTTGGAAGTTGATGAAGAATGTGGAACCTTTGAGACACCAACATTGACTCAACTTGATGTAGATACTAGTACAAAAATCTTAAACCCTTAAGCTTTAAGTTCATAACCATTATGAACATAAAGAAGGATTGAAGATGCAAGTAACTTCAAGTTTTCTAACCAAAACTAAAGAGAATGATGGAGAAGAAAGAAGTTCCGGCCTTGCATCGAAGAAGAGAATGAGCACCCTTAGCCAAATGCAAGCCTCTTATTTATATGCAAAAAGTGAAGGTATTAACCATTAGTCCTTAGCACTTTAAGCAAACTTGTCCTCATTGTCACAAGCATGTCTCCCATGCCTTTAAAGCATGATTAAACAAGTCATACACTTCTTCTTTTTATGAGAATCTCGAAAATTGCATAAAGAAGAAGAGTTTGATTATATTTTATAAACTTTAAGTTTATAAGATATAAACTTTGTCTTTTCCTAAAAGACAAAAAGCTTAACTAGTCCAAAATGTTGTACATAACTTAATAAATCATACCATATAATATATTATGTTACTTGCTAATGAAAATTATTATTTCCATGAAATAAATAATTTCCAATTTAATTATAAGAGTTTTATTGAATATTTATTAAAATCAATTTCTAATAAATAATCAATTGTATCAAGTTGTTGTTAGTGTGACCCATTAGTATCATATGATATTTAGCAATATCAATTTAATATGACTCTTGAGCATACTAGACCTTACAAATCTTATAGACATCATTCATTATTAATTCCATTCTTGTTTGTTTTATTAATCCTTAAAATAAGTTTTTTAATAGTAATGAATTATTTACTAAGGCTAAGAACCATATTCTGGTTTGTGATGTGTAAAGGGTTGTCATAAACAAACCACAAAGTTATTTAGGTATGCAAAGCCCTTTACCAATTTCAATCTCTATGAAACTCGTAGATCTTTTGAGATTCATTTATCTTATCAATGGCATGTTAATCTCAGATTATGCTCTTACTTTTGTGACTGGGATTTCGAGGATCACAAAACAATATTGTGAAGTACCATGCAAAACCACATAACACACGCGTTCCATTTACGGTCTCGAATAGATGTGTCGGTAAGCCTCACACGCTCCATCACAAACCGCAAATTCGATTTGCCACATCACCTTACCTCTTATAGTCTCAAAATCATATGTCGGTAAACCACATACACTCCACTAATAGACTTATGAAGAAATGATGTGCATTTTCATGGATTAACATACTACTCACATTTTGCTAATATCTAAATAGGAATTTTCTTTGGATACTTTTAAGTTAATACTTTTAATTTGATATCAACCTATTGAACACTTTCGATAAACACCATTAGTCCACACAAATAACGGTGGGTGAATATAACATCCGGATTCCCAGGTATCTTATTTTAAGTATTTATATTGAATTTTAGAGAGGGACTCGACGAGTAGGCGCTCAGACTTGCCGAGTGGGATCGCACATTTCTGGTCTGATTTAATGAAGGACTCGACGAGTCGATTCGTGGACTCGGCGAGTCCGCGCTGTTAAGTGAAACCCTAATTCTCGGGGCTTGTGCCCTATTTAAAGGCCTTTATAGCCTCCATTGCGGCCACTTCACCCCTGAGAACCCTACAGACAGAGAGAGAGAGAGAGAGAGAGAGAGAGAGAGAGAGAGAGAGAGAGAGAGAATGTTTGTGGTGCAAGAGGAAGGCTAATTCACCATTTCTTGTGGGTTTTAGCGAAAGAGAAGTAGTTTCCAACAAGAGGAGGTCAAGAGAGCTGTGGATCCAGGGTTTTCAAGTTCAGATCTGCACTATTGAGGTATCAAATCGAACTTCCCTTCTCTTTTGGGTTAAGATCAATGATTGAGGGTTTTCTATAAACCTTTTAAGGCTTGAAAGGTTGAGGTTATGGTTCCTTGCTGGGTTAGACCTCAGATCTGGACCCATAGAGGTCCAGAGAACCTTTCCCATTCTGCTTTATGCTTGTTCATGGAGGATTGGAGACTAGGTTGCCATTTTTAGAGTTATTTCTCCATTTGTGACTTGATGTGGGTTGCATGCACGTAAAGGTTGCACCTTTACATGATCTTTGAGCACTTGAAGGCCAGATCTATAGTTTAAAGAAGCAGATCTGACCTCAGAAGTTCATTTGAGAGTTGTTATGGGAGCAACTCGCCGAGTCCATAAGTGGACTCGACAAGTCGAGTCGGGGTTGCCCCGCGATTCGTGACAGGTGTAGCCCATCGAGTGGAGGGATGACTCAACGAGCCAAGAGAGGCTGATTGGATTCAGAGGACCCGCATGGACTCGCCCGAGTCGCCCTTGTGCACTCGACGAGTCGGGTCAAAGTTTGACCGTTGACTTTCGTTGACTTTAGGGTTCTGGTCAAGACTGATTCAGGAGAGTTCATGGAAGGGTAGAATGGCCTTCTACCCAATCTGTAGAGAGGATATCATGAGAGAATATTGATCGGGGATGCTATTTGACAAATAGGAGGAGGCTAAGTCGGGACGTGAGCACGAGAGTTTATCCGACTTCATTGAGGTGAGTCTTCTCACTATATTGTACATGGAAGGGTACCTATGTGTAACCGGAAGGTCTTGTATGCTATGATGTATGTGCTATATACAGTTATATGATATGTATGTGCTATGTATGTTATGTATGGTAAGGACCGGAAGGTCAGGTTGATATGGACCGGAAGGTCAAGAGGTTACGGACCGAAAGGTCGATACGGGTAGGACCGGAAGGTCTACCGGGATTCGGGACGGAAGTCCCCTGAGACACATGGATCGGAAGATCCTACAGAGATGTGGCCTGGAAAGGCGTATGTGTTGTATGTGGTATCTTGGGGAAATCACTAAGCATTTATGCTTACAGTTGTTATGTTATGTGTTTCAGGTACTAGTGATGATCGCGGGAAGGCGCCGGCATGATCCGTACACACTTATGGAGTTTATGTTATTGAGATTCTGGGACATGTTTTGTTATGACACAGTGATACATTATGTTTTGTGATTATCGTGTGATTAAAAGTATGATTTTAAAAATGAAAAATTGTTTTGAAAATCACGTTGTTACAAGTTGGTATCAGAGCCTTGGTTTGAGGGATTCGGGTGCATCTTCGGATGAATCTGAACTCAAACTGAGGAATTGAGAAAGTTTTTCATAAAATCAACAATTTTTCTAAGAGAGTAAAAGATTTTGAGAAAGGCAGAAGGAAGCAGTATGTACGATCCGCCAGCGCCTGAACGGTGATTTCCCAAAATACCCTTACATTATGTGTTATGAGATATGTTATGATATGATATGCATGCTAGAGTTGGCTAGGTATTCATATTAGGACTAGAGTGGCCTGATTTTGTGATGCCTTAGCCTAGGAAGGATTTTGCTGCTATGTGATGCTTGAGAGCGAGTAGGTAGCAGTGAGGAGCTGATGAGGGGTCTACCGAAGGGTAGCCTATGCCAGTGAGATATAGAGTACTTGTGATCTGGGATCCAAGGAGGAGGACTTAGGGTGAATACTGATGCGGTGTGGACGGTAGTATAGGGCCCGTGCTACTGAAGACACCGGAGTAGTGCGCGCTCTAAGTATTTGGGTACTAAGGAACAAGTAGGGTTGAGTTATCGAGTGCGAGTATGCTCGAGCGAGTCTCTGATATTTTTATGTTGTATTTCAGAGACATCATGTTTGGGACACGTCACAGACCTGAGCTGAGTGGCGTGAGTGACGAGGAGCTTCGTCAGATGATCCACGATGAGGTGGCAGCGACGATTCGAGCCGAGATTCCGGAGATGTTTGGGTCTATCAAGACCACATTGATTGAGACTTTTGATGAGCGGTACGCAACGGTGACTGAGGCTGCGGCTGCTGCAGCTACTGCAGCTGTGGCTGCTGCCAGACCTCAGGGAGGTGACTCGTTGTTGCTTCGAGAGTTCAGCAACACGAAGCCACCAGATTTTGACGGGATGCAGGATCTGATCGCTGCGATGAGATGGATTTCTGATATCGAGGGATGCTTCTACATGTGTTCATGTCCGGAGCATCTGAGGGTACGGTTCGCGTTGAACCAGCTTTGCTTGGGAGCGAAGGATTGGTGGAAGTTCGTGACGGCGAGCTTCACTCTTGCAGAGATTTCAGCGGTGACCTGGGAGAGGTTCACCACCATGTTCAAAGACGAGTATGTTACCCCAGTGGAGAGGGAACAGTTGGTTCAGGAGTTCTTAACCCTCAAGCAGGGTACTGATTCTATTACTGTGGTTACCAGGAAGTTTCATGAGAAGGCGATGTTCTGCCCTGAGCAGGTGTCTACCGAGAAGGCACGCATGAGCCGGTATTTAGGAGTTTTGAGGAGAGATATTCGGGAGTTCGTGTCGACCTCGACTTACCGAACATTTGCTGAGCTCCAGGCAAATGCACGGAAGAGGGAGATTGAGTTGGAGACACAGGCCAGGGAGGAGGCCGAGTCTCAGAGGATGGATCGGCGGCCGGCACAGTCTCAGCCGGCAGCCAAGCGGGCAAAGACCGCTGATACGAGATATGGAGGCCAGAAGGGCCGCACTTGCGGGAAGTGCGGCAAGGGACATGATGGGGTCTGTCGATCAGGTGCTTGCTACAAATGTGGCAAGGAGGGGCATATCGCCAAGGATTGCCCCAAGGGATTTATGGTTTGCTTTCATTGCAACCAGACTGGCCATCGGAAGGCTGAGTGCCCGTAGTTACATCAGGGATCAGCACAGGGATCTGCACCTGCTGCTAGGGTTACTGAGGTTCGGCCAGCGAAGGCCGAGGCACCGAAGGCTCGTGGGAGAGCTTTCCATTTGACAGTGGAGGAGGTCCGCGCAGCGCCCGATGTAGTGGTTGGTATGTATTCTTATTTATTTATGCTGAGTTGAGAAATTGTGCTTATATGATGATATGCGTAGGTACTTTTCTTGTGAGTTATGTACCTGCCTTAGTGTTATTTGACTCGGGTGAGAGTCGATCATTTCTGTCGATAGCATTTAGTCGACACATCAGTAGCAGACGAGAGACGTTGAGTCGACCTCTGCGAGTTTCCATAGCTGAAGAGCGAGCGGTGTATGCTACGGATGTGATACAAGGATGTGTACTCGAGATCTTCGGTGTTGAGTTCCCGATAGATCTGGTCCCGATAGCGATGGGGGACATGTGTGTCATAGTGGGCATGGATTGGTTGAGCCGATTTGGGGCTGTTATAGACTGCGAGCGACAGTTGGTGACGATACGATACCCTAGTGGGGGAGTACTTACGGTGTACGGCGAGGGTACCCGTTCTGGGGTAGCATTTTGTTCAGCTGCTAGAGCGAGGCAGAGTTTACAGCAGGGCTGCAGCGGGTTTGTAGACTCTGTGATGGACACACGAGAGGCCGCTGAGAGGCCAAGTTCGGTGGATGACGTTCCGATAGTGCGTGAGTTCCCGGATGTTTTTCCCAAGGAGTTGCCGAGTGTGCCTCCCGAGAGGCAGGTAGAGTTCCACATCGATTTGGTTCTGGGGGCAGCACCTATCGCCAAGGCGCCTTATCGCCTTGCGCCGCCAGAGATGCAGGAGTTATCCTCGCAGCTTCAGGAGCTGCTGGGGAAGGGGTTTATTAGACCGAGTAGTTCCCCTTGGGGAGCTCCGATCCTTTTTGTCAAGAAAAAGGATGGTTCACACCGGATGTGTATTGATTACCGGGAGTTGAACAAGTTGACGGTCAAGAACCATTACCCATTACCGAGGATCGACGATTTGTTCGATCAGTTGTAGGGAGCATCTTGGTTCTCCAAGATTGATCTGAGGTCTGGATATCATCAGATGAGAGTGCGCAATGAGGATATCCAGAAGACGGCGTTCAGGACTCGTTATGGGCATTACGAGTTCGTGGTGATGCCTTTCGGGCTCACCAATGCACCAGCAGCATTCATGGATCTCATGAACAGGGTGGGTAGACCGATGTTGGACCGTTCGGTGATCGTGTTCATCGACGATATACTGGTGTATTTGAGATCTAGAGAGCAGCACGAGGAGCATCTGAGAGAGATCCTCGGGGTATTGAGGACGGAGAGGATTTATGCCAAATTCTCCAAGTGCGAGTTCTGGTTACGGGAGGTCCAGTTCTTGGGGCATCTCGTCAACCAGGATGGGATTTTGGTCGATCCGGCCAAGATTGAGGCAGTGATGAGTTGGGAAGTGCCAAGATCACCCACCGAGCTTAGGAGCTTTTTAGGATTGGCCGGCTACTATCGGAGATTTATCAGAGATTTCTCCAAGATCGTCGTGCCTCTCACCAGGCTGACCCGGAAGGGTGTTGCTTTTTCATGCGGTCCGGAGCAGCAGGCCTCGTTTGAGACACTTCGCCAGAAGTTATGCGAAGCCCATGTGTTAGCCCTCCCGGAAAGGATGGAGGATTTTGTGGTGTATTGTGACGCATCGATATCAGGGTTGGGTGCAGTGCTTATGCAGAGAGGGCATGTGATAGCGTATGCATCGAGGCAGCTGAAGCCTCATGAGACGAGGTATCCCACCCACGATCTGGAGTTGGGGGCAGTGGTGTTTGCCCTCAAGATATGGCGTCATTATTTATATGGGGTTCGGTGTACCATATACACGGACCACAAGAGCTTGAACTATTTGATGGATCAGCCCAATCTGAATATGCGCCAGAGGAGATGGTTGGACGTGGTAAAGGATTACGATTGTGAGATCCTGTACCACCCGGGCAAAGCTAATGTCGTAGCTGATGCCCTGAGCCGTAGGGCGGAGAGTGCCCCGATTCGAGACATTTGTATGCGACTGTCAGTGATGACTCCAATGTTGGACACCATTCGGGAGGCCCAGGCAGAGGCCATGATACCGGAGAACCGCAAGAGGGAGCGGGTGATCGGGCAGGTGTCCGAGTTCTTTACCGATAGTCGAGGGCTGATGACCTTTCAAGGTCGGATTTGGGTGTCGTATGCAGGCGGGGCACGTACCATTCTGATGGAGGAAGCGCATAGATCGAGGTTCTCGATCCATCCCAGGGCCACTAAGATGTATTTGGACCTGAAGAAAGATTATTGGTGGCCCTGTATGAAAAAGGATGCCGCGTGGTTTGTCGAGAGGTGCTTGACCTATCACAAGGTTAAGGTCGAGCACCAGCGTCTGCATGGCAAGTTGCAGCCGCTTGAGCTTCCCCAGTGGAAGTAGGAACAAATTTCCATGAATTTCATCACCAAATTGTCGAGGACCGCGAGGGGTGTCGATGCAATTTGGGTGATCGTCGACCGACTGACGAAGAGCGCGCATTTTCTTGCTATCAGTGAGAGCTCTTCTGATGAGAGGTTGGCAGAGTTGTATGTGAGGGAGGTGGTATCGCGTCATGGAGTACCGATCTCGATTGTGTCAGATCGAGATGTACATTTCACTTCCAAGTTCTGGAAGAAGTTCCATGAGGAGTTGGGTACGAGGTTGCATTTCAGTACCGCCTACCACCCCCAGACGGACGGACAGAGTGAGCGGACGATTCAGACACTCGAGGACATGCTTCGAGCATGTGTGTTGGACTTCGGAGGAAGTTGGGACACATACTTGCCATTGGCTGAGTTTTCCTACAACAACAGCCACCATTCGAGTATTGGTATGCCTCCCTTCGAGTTGTTGTATGGTAGGAGGTGTCGGACTCCCATTTATTGGGGAGAGGTAGGACAGCGTGTGATGGGTAGCACTGAGATAGTGCTTCGGACGACAGAGCAGATACAGCAGGTTAGACAGAGGTTATTGACGGCTCAGAGTCGTCAGAAGAGTTATGCGGATAGGCGACGATCCGAGCTTGAGTTCCAAGTGGGAGACTTCGTACTCCTGAAAGTGTCTCCTTGGAAAGGAGTGATCCGATTCAGGAAGAGGGGCAAGCTGGGGCCCCGGTATATCGGGTAATTTAGGGTGACCGCGAGGGTGGGTAGGGTAGCTTATCGGTTGGAGCTACCTGAGGAGCTGAGGCAGATTCATGATACCTTTCACTTGTCTTAGTTGAGGAAGTGAATAGCCGACGAATCGGCGGTGGTCCCGCCAGAGGGTATTCAGGTGGATGCGAGCCTGAATTATGCTGAGAGACCAATCGCGATCCGGGATCGGAAGATCAAGGTTCTGAGGAACAAGGAAGTGCTCCTGGTGCAGGTCCAGTGGCAACATCGGAAAGGGTCCGAGCTGACCTGGGAGCCGGAGTTGGAGATGCGGGAGCAGCATCCAGAGTTGTTTGCCGAGCAGGACTTCGAGGGCGAAGTCTGATTCTAGTGGGGGAGAATTGTAAAATCCGGATTCCCAGGTATCTTATTTTAAGTATTTATATTGAATTTTAGAGAGGGACTCGGCGAGTAGGCGCTCAGACTCGCCGAGTGGGATCACGCATTTCTGGTCTGATTTAATGAAGGACTCGACGAGTTGATTCGTGGACTCGGCGAGTCCACGCTGTTAAGTGAAAACCCTAATTCTCGAGGCCTGTGCCCTATTTAAAGGCCTTTATTGTCACACCCCAAAACCGGAACGGCGGAAACGTTCTGGGGTGGAGGACGTCATGTCAAGTATCACAACATATGCAGTATAGTAATCAAAGTACACCAACCATCGCATTAATAGTAATAATTTTACATAGGTTACATTACATAGCAATATCAAAGTAAATACAGAGAATAACATAGATGTAGCTTGGTACTAGGCTGACTTCGCAAAAGCTCCCGGGATGTACCTGTCTATCGATGACCTGAGAATATAAGTTATTTTGAAAGCGAGTATCAGCATATTTAAATGCTGGTGAATTCATAAGTATTTAATGACATTAGTATAAATACACGTTTTTATTCAAAATAACCTCATGAAAGATGGTAGTTTAGAATCTACAGAGTATTAGAATTCTTTCCAGAAAATCCTATATTTTCTAATTAAAAGTAGTCTTCTACCAAGACCCAGTTTTTTTGTGTTTAAACCAAGGGATATCTCTATTAAAAGCAGTCTTCTACCAAGACCCGACTGTTTTTGGTTTAAGGAGTAATTTCCCCAAAGTACTATCATTATCAAAATATAGTTTTTACTTTAAAGCAATTGTGAGAAAAATCACAAGTAAAAAGTAATAGGGGAAAGTAATATTATACCTAAGCAGGAATACTGCTGGTTAAAGTAAATAAAACATAGACTCCAGGAGGGTATCGAATGGACAATACGCCTGGCTCAGTCTAAAACAGAGAAAATACAGACCCTAGACGGTATCGAATGAATGATACGGCTAGCAAAGTCTAAAACAAAGAAATACAGACTCCAGACGGTATCGAATGAATGATACGGCTAGCAAAGTCTAAAACAAGGAAATACAGACTCCAGACGGTATCAAATGAACGATACGGCTAGCAAAGTCTAAAATAAGGAAATACAAACTCCTGATTGTATCGAATGAACGATACGGCTAGCAAAGTCTAAAAGGGAAAGGATAATAAAAGGGTTGAATGTGAACTCGTATGTAACCATGCTGATTGACGATCGAATCCTTGATGACCCTCCAGGTCACACGTAGTATGGTGACATTATGTCACCCATGGGCCTTACCGGCTCGGACTGTAGCTAGCAGTCAGGATGCAGGAGTGTCTATCCCGTATATATCTATACACATGATGTCCGCTCTCCCTCCAGGAGACTCTGGTTACACGGCGATGGCGCTAGGCAGCGTCGTATCGGGAAATAGTACGTCACATTCTATTTAAAATATTAAAGTACTAGTATAAACTCACGGATGAATTGACTCTTGTGGAATTCTTCATACTAGAAAGAGTAAATAGAATCTCCTAACTATTCCTATAATAGTTATTAATGTATAGGTAATATGAATCATGGAAGGATGCCTTTGCTACCCAAAGGAAATGAACTGGATGAGAGAACCTTTATGACTATACAAGTATACATGATATATAACTAATATTTAAACGACCTTCGGACGGATAACTGATACCCACCAGACCACATCCCAACGAGGAAAAGGAAATAAGGCGAGCTAGTCGTTCTAAGTCCTTTACACATTATTTATATAACTATACATATATAGACATGCATTTAACAGTATAAAAGCATCGAAAAACTTTGGTAAAACCTTTGGAAAACTTTACAAATAAGAATTTATGACTTGATGTCAGTTTATAAAAAAAGCTTTGAAAACCTCTGGAAAACCTTTGGAAATCCTTTGATAATCTAAAAGAGAAATTCATATTTTAAAACAAGATTTGAAAACCTTCAGCTGGATAAAGCAGTTTGACAAGCAAAAATCTATTTTGCTATACAGTTATTAATCACATGTGATTGATATAATAACTCTATAGTTCAACTTGTATTCCCCCCCCCCCCCATAAAAGCATTTAAAATCATTTAAAAGGTTGATTCAGGGGTATGAACTCACCTGACGTGGGTGATTCGGATGAACGGACGGTATAGGATGCTATGTGTCAATTGAGGACTTGAACACACACTCGGATCCTATTTAACAAGTAGTGATACATTTAAGTATCTAATTAGTCATTTAATAACTAATTAAGCAAGTAAGGATGTCCTAATACATGAAAACACTTTGCTACAAGTGTTAGGAGTACTAAGGATTGCATATGAAGAGTGTATGGCCTCACATTGGAGTTTACTCCTCAAATGGTGGCCCTTAGGGGTGTTTACGGTTTCTGGACCACATCCCCCATGAGTTTACGGCCGTAAACTCATGGTTGTGGTGTCATTGGGTGTTTGAAGGTCTTATATCACTCAAGGAATTATGCTAGACTCGAATCAAGGGCTAAGGAAGTGACTAGGGCTCAAAATGGACACTTTATGGAGTTTACGGTCCTTGGACCACTGCCTTGGGTGTTTACGGTCGTAAAGACATGGGTTTATGGCCGTAAACCCATGTTTGTCCATTTCTCTTGTGTTTTGGTGGTTCCATCTCATGCATGCAAGGTTCTAGTCACTTATACAAGCATAGGAAAGTGTTAAGGGCACTTAAACACCCTTAGAAGGTGTTTACGGTTTTGGGAGGCCTTCCCAAACTGTAAAATCATGTTTTTCCTTTCTTTTCATGTTTTTGGGGTTCTTAGATCATGCATGTAAGTTCCTAGTTCATTAGCCAAGCATTGGAAGGAGTTTGGCGCATCAAAACCCCTCTTTGGGATGTTTACGGTTTTGGGTGATCCCCAAACCATAAACCCTTGTTCTTGTGGGTTTTTGGTGTTTAACCCATGGATTACTAAGCATACTAAGCATATAACTAGCTAGGAGAAGTATACTTACATATAGGAAGCTTGAATGATCGATTTTAGCCAAGAACACTAGTGTGTGTTCTTGGTGTTCTTGATGAACACTTGAAGATCTAATCAAAAATCGAAAATCCATGGATGAAGTGTTGTAAAAACACTAGATTAAGTGTTATATGAAAAAATCTAGGCAAGAAACACTTACATTTTGGCGGATTTGACGGAAAATAATTATGATACTTGAGAGGATTTCTTGGGTGTTCTTGGAGGTGGAAGTGTAAAATGAGTTAAAAATGACTAACTGTCATATTTACACTCTCGGGGGTTTGCGGTCGTAAACTCCAAGTTTACTCCCGTAAACTCCAAATTTTTGGAGTTTCGCGACTTACGTTAAACACGGCAACTCTAAATTTATACTTCCTTATTTTTGGTTCGCTTGACGAATATAAAATAAAATATTCAAGCGGTCTTAAATCCGGCCAAAAATGTTTTGAGATGAGCTTGGCTAATTTTTTTGAAGTGCTTGATTGCGAAGTTAAAACGAATGAAAATTTCGGGTTGTCACATCCTCCCCCCGTTAGAGGGAATTTCGTCCCGAAATTAGAGTTTAGGCAAGGAAGTAGGCATGAACAATCGAGCAAGGAGATGAGGGTACTTCCTATTCGGTTGGTCCTCGCGCTCCCAAGTGAACTCCGGTCTTCGCTTGGCGTTCCAGCGAACCTTCACTAACGGTATGCGGATTTGTTTCATTCGCTTGACTTCTCGGTCCATGATTTCTATCGGTTCTTCTACTAAGTTGGGGCTCTCAATGGTTCCTATCTCGACGAGTGGGATTATACGAGTCATGTCGGACAAACACTTTGTCCAGGTTGGAGACGTGAATAGACTACGGTGGAATTTATGGGATTCTAAAAGTAGTCGAGGTCTGATGAGGGTTGGACCAATTCCTATAAAGAATCTCGGATGGTCCTAAGCTCTCGGAAAGATAGAGTTTTTCAGTACTTGTAACATAATGTATTTCTATGGTGGGATCATCACTGGTGTGATCGCCATTTTGAAGTTCCATACTGAGGGCGTAGTTCCCGGGTTGTCTCTTAGAAGGCTCATGTCGTCTTCGGGTTCGTACTTCCTAATGGTTGACTTTCGGAGGTTCTCTGGATCATCGGATGTATTGGCTATACACTAGCATCTATCGGTTACGAGACATCTATCTCGATTTAGTGCAAAATGGACCGGCACTTCTGACTCTCGAGGTGTTTCAGAGTTTCCTCGATCTAGATTAAGTCTAGAGAGTATAGGGTTCCGTCACTCGGAATTTCTAATTCCTCATCCACTCTTCTCAGAGTTTAACCTATCACGGCTTCCAGGTTTCCGGGATCTCTGCTGAGATGCTTAATTCGTGGGATTAAGCGTGAATGGATGGTCGTAGTCAATGTTTGACTCTTACGACTTGAGTTACTTTTCCTAACTGAGGGTGTTAGCTACTATGTTGGCCTAACTGGGATGCCAACAAATTTCGAATTTGTGGTCATTTTAGTAGCTCCACCCGCAGTGGTTTTCTTGACTCCAAATCCTTTTTCTATGGGATAGGATGGAGGGTCTCCTTATAAGGTTCGTGGTAGAGTTCATACTCGGCTTAATCACTAATACTCGGTGTATTCAAGTCGTATATAATTAAGATCGGCGGGATGTTCAGTTGTGTGGCCCCACCCCAAACCCACAACCTAACGAGGAACAGGGAGTAGGGAGGAAGCACACATCTTAAATCTTATAGATCTGAATTATATACCACTCTAATGCATATACTCAGCAGTAGTAAGTTAATCCCGTGAGTTCTTTCTCTTGGTTCACGAACCTGATTATGCGGTGTTATTGGTCTTTTTGGGGAATCCACTGGGTAGGTCTCGGGCGGTTGTTGTCTCTTAGGATACCTGCAGTGCCTTTCGCTTCGGGTTCTATCTGTCCAAGGGAGGGGTTGGTTAACAGCGCATGGTACCCTTCTCCTGGGTACTTCGGAAGGTTTGGATAAGAGAGACGACTTGACGGATTGCATTAGGTTTTATTATTATTAGGTTCGGAATAACCTTTATTTGATGAATAGGCTCGGGTGAAAGTTCTCTTTACACATCACTAGGAATTTTCACATGGTTGCACCAAGTCGAACCATGATTGACGGCAGTGTCGAATTTAACAAACATCGACATGATATGGAATGAAGATCGGTAGGACCATGTGCTGAACGAGCACACAAGTTCTTGGCGTCTCGGGGTTCGTTCATGGAATCACTGTCGCGGATACTTGGACCGATGGAATCGACGCGGAACTCTAGGGGGTCCTGATGTTTCGGAATAATGTACTTTTCATGAATGGATTTCTCACGAGGCCTCTCTATAATCGCCTAGTATACACTAGTCATGTATAATTAGGGTTAAAAGGACTGTTGACTGAGCGACTCCGCCCTAAATCCACAACCCAACGAGGAACAGGAGATAAGGCAGCATCACTCACTCGAGGTCTATCAATCTTAATTATACATGGCCTTAACGTATATAACGAGCCATCATCGCTTTACCTAATGGATTTTGAATTTTACAACCGTGCTGCGACTTTCGCCTTAACGAGAGAGTAATTACCACTAGAATTAATCATTTAATGTTTTCGGTTAACTACTCGGGATAGAGAGAGACGTGCCAAAATTCTATCGGGTTCCTTGATGCTTCTCCCTAGGCATTAGGGTTAGACTCCTCCTGCGCCCTTGTCGTTTCTTTCAGTTGGGCAGTCCCTCTTGAAGTGTCCAATTTCATCACATAGGTGGCATACTGGACTGGTCCCCATATTGGTGGTTGATGTAATGAACTCAACCGGGGTCCTACAGAAGCGAGCGGTATGCCCCTTCATGTTGCACCTAACGCAAGAGAGTTCTCGACAGATACCATGATGATGGTAGTTACACTTGCTGCAGCGGGGGAGGTTTCCTAGGTATGGTCTTCTTGGAGTCGAGGCGGAAGGGTTGACAGGGGTATTGGCTACCTCAGCTTGTCGCCCTTCGGAAGGACCTTGAGTCGAGGTACTTCCCTCTTCGCTCTTGAACTTTCTCTTCAGTGGATTTGGTTGGGGTTCTTGGGTGGCTGGGTATGCAGGTGTTGGTTGCTGCTGTCCATTGCTAGGATCGGAAATCTCGATAGGGCTCTTGCTAACATTGGCGTTGTTAGCATTCAGATGAGCCATGATAGCTGCTACGGCTGCTGAGACTGCAGCTTGGAACGTAGCTTCATCGAATAGAAGAGTCGGTGTCTTGCCATCGGATTGGTTACGTTTCTTCGGAGGCATGGTTTTTCCTACACGAAAAGGAACACAAGCTGATGAGAGACGATGGTTAAATTCTAGACGTATTTATCCTTACTATAATAGGCATAAATTTTTCCCGCGCTTTGATTTATGGTTATCTGAGCGTCGACCTACATCCCTATGATGCAGTCCGGGTAGCAAGGTAGGAGTAAGTGTATCGGAAAGCCATAAAATGGGAGTCGTTCCTACTAAGTTATCTTTTATACTGGAGAGGTTCACTCTCCGGCTTGAAAAGATTTTGAGGAAAGTTTGGAACGAAGATTACGGAAGAAAAGGCTCATGAAGACTTATGGCTAAACACTCTCAATCGAGGTTTTGAGATCCGATCTATTCGTATTACTCGCGACGGGAAAGACGATTTGCCTAGCACATGGTGTGAGTAGTGTAATCACTAACTCACTAAATTGTATTATTTTATGGATTTATTAGCGTGACGATAAAGAGGAAAAGACACTTCTCGGGTTCCATGCATTGGCTCCCTCTGTCTACCTCTTATCCTTGACTGAACCGGCGTTGGTTTTATTCGGGTATGTTTCCTAGGGTTCTCTTCTCTTGTAGACATATTGCATTTCTGCTCACCCTTACTTCTGATTTTGACTCTGAGTGTCATCTCTTCATGATGGATGACTGGAATCTTGGAAGTTCAGGCAGATTTCCCACTGATGTCCCTAAAAGGCATAGGCACTTGGTGGTTTCAATAGTCTCGTCCCGATTCATTTATTTCCTGAATGGAAATCTTCTCAATGAACCTCTTCTGGGTCAGAATCGACTCTCCTGCCGATCACTGAAGTGGATAAGGCTTTCTAAAGGGTTTCGTGCGAGAATGGAGATGTCTAAAGAATCCTAAGAGATTATTAAACATTTCACTTGGCGATCCATATCGAGTCCTACTATTATTACAGAGCGTACACAAATCATATATAACCTAGATCTGATAGGCCTTCGAATATGTGATACTACTCTAAATCCACATCCCAACGAGGAAAAGGAAGTAGAGCGAAACCACACATTTTTAGCCTATGAGATCCTCACCATATATAACCTTGGAAGTATACACTCTGTAATCATAGGTCTATCAATAAGGATCTCTTTTAGTTTTCACGCAAGGTTATCTATGGTTCCTAAAATACCCCTATGGTATTTTAACTACATGTTTGATTCTTTAACTTCTGAACATGCTTCTGGGTTTATTGTAAGTCTTTTAGTATCCTAAAATACTCCTATAGTATTTTAATATTTATGTTTGGCTTTAGCAATCCTATTTGGTAAGTTTCAGATTTGTTGCAACACCACCATCACTCCCAAGTACACGTTAATCGCATCTCGAATAAATATAGTTGATCAGGTTATATTTATTCCAGCTTACGATTACATAACTTCCCAGGTTTGACGGTAGTGGTCAACATCCAAAGACTTTTATTCTTATTCTTCTTGTGATACTTTGTTCGGGTGTTTAGATTCTGGATGTTCTTATACTTTTGTAAAATATGGTTATATTTTAAAGTATAATTCTTGGTCAGAGTGTTTTATCCCAATGTATTTATAGGTTGTATATATTTTATGATTAGATATACTGAGTTCATGATAAACAATGCTCTGATACCAATCTGTCACACCCCAAAATCGGAACGGCGGAAACGTTCTGGGGTGGAGGACATCATGTCAAGTATCACAACATATGCAGTATAGTAATCAAAGTATTTATATTGAATTTTAGAGAGGGACTCGGCGAGTAGGCGCTCAGACTCGCCGAGTGGGATCGCGCATTTCTGGTCTGATTTAATGAAGGACTCGACGAGTTGATTCGTGGACTCGGCGAGTCCGCACTGTTAAGTGAAACCCTAATTCTCGGGGCCTGTGCCCTATTTAAAGGCCTTTATTGTCACACCCCAAAACCGGAACGGCGGAAACGTTCTGGGGTGGAGGACGTCATGTCAAGTATCACAACATATGCAGTATAGTAATCAAAGTACACCAACCATCGCATTAATAGTAATAATTTTACATAGGTTACATTACATAGAAATATCAAAGTAAATAGAGAGAATAACATAGATGTAGCTTGGTACTAGGCTGACTTCGCAAAAGCTCCCGGGATGTACCTGTCTATCGATGACCTGAGAATACAAGTTATTTTGAAAGCGAGTATTAGCATATTTAAATGCTGGTGAATTCATAAGTATTTAATGACATTAGTATAAATACACGTTTTTATTCAAAATAACCTCATGAAAGATGGTAGTTTAGAATCTACAGAGTATTAGAATTCTTTCCAGAAAATCCTATATTTTCTAATTAAAAGTAGTCTTCTACCAAGACCCAGTTGTTTTGTGTTTAAACCAAGGGATATCTCTATTAAAAGCAGTCTTCTACCAAGACCCGACTGTTTTTGGTTTAAGGAGTAATTTCCCCAAAGTACTATCATTATCAAAATATAGTTTTTACTTTAAAGGAATTGTGAGAAAAATCACAAGTAAAAAGTAATAGGGGAAAGTAATATTATACCTCAGCAGGAATACTGCTGGTTAAAGTAAATAAAACATAGACTCCAGGAGGGTATCGAATGGACAATACGTCTGGCTCAGTCTAAAACAGAGAAAATACAGACCCCAGACGGTATCGAATGAACGATACGACTAGCAAAGTCTAAAACAAAGAAATACAGACTCCAGACGGTATCAAATGAATGATACGGCTAGCAAAGTCTAAAACAAGGAAATACAGACTCCAGACGGTATCGAATGAACGATACGGCTAGCAAAGTCTAAAATAAGGAAGTACAGACTCCAGACGGTATCGAAAGAACGATACGGCTAGCAAAATCTTAAAGGGAATGGATAATAAAAGGGTTGAATGTGAACTCGTATGTAACCATGCTAATTGACGATCGAATCCTTGATGACCCTCCAGGTCACACGTAGTATGGTGACATTATGTCACCCATGGGCCTTACCGGCTCGGACTGTAGCTAGTAGTCAGGATGCGGGAGTGTCTGTCCCGTATAGATCTATACACATGATGTCCGCTCTCCCTCCAGGAGACTCTGGTTACACAGCGATGGCGCTAGGAAGCGTCGTATCGGGAAATAGTACGTCACATTCTATTTAAAGTATTAAAGTACTAGTATAAACTCACGGATGAATTGACTCTTGTGGAATTCTTCATACTAGAAAGAGTAAATAGAATCTCCTAACTATTCCTATAATAGTTATTAATGTATAGGTAATATGAATCATGGAAGGATGCCTTTGCTACCCAAAGGAAATGAACTGGATGAGAGAACCTTTATGACTATACAAGTATACATGATATATAACTAATATTTAAACGACCTTCGGACGGATTACTGATACCCACCAGACCACATCCCAACGAGGAAAAGGAAATAAGGCGAGCTAGCCGTTCTAAGTCCTTTACACATTATTTATATAACTATACATATATAGACATGCATTTAACAATATAAAAGCATCGAAAAACTTTGGTAAAACCTTCGGAAAACTTTACAAATAAGAATTTATGACTTGATGTCAGTATATAAAACAAGCTTTGAAAACCTCTGGAAAACCTTTGGAAATCCTTTGATAATCTAAAAGATAAATTCATATTTTAAAACAAGATTTGAAAACCTTCAGCTGGATAAAGCAGTTTGACAAGCAAAAATCTATTTTGCTATACAGTTATTAATCACATGTGATTGATATAATAACTCTATAGTTCAACTTGTATTCCCCCCCCCCCCCATAAAAGCATTTAAAATCATTTAAAAGGTTGATTCAGGGGTATGAACTCACCTGACGTGGGTGATTCGGATGAACGGACGGTATAGGATGCTATGTGTCAATTGAGGACTTGAACACACACTCGGATCCTATTTAACAAGTAGTGATACATTTAAGTATCTAATTAGTCATTTAATAACTAATTAAGCAAGTAAGGATGTCCTAATACATGAAAACACTTTGCTACAAGTGTTAGGAGTACTAAGGATTGCATATGAAGAGTGTATGGCCTCACATTGGAGTTTACTCCTCAAATGGTGGCCCTTAGGGGTGTTTACGGTTTCTGGACCACATCCCCCATGAGTTTACGGCCGTAAACTCATGGTTGTGGTGTCATTGGGTGTTTGAAGGTCTTATATCACTCAAGGAATTATGCTAGACTCGAATCAAGGGCTAAGGAAGTGACTAGGGCACAAAATGGACACTTTATGGAGTTTACGGTCCTTGGACCACTCCCTTGGGTGTTTACGGTCGTAAACACATGGGTTTATGGCCGTAAACCCATGTTTGTCCATTTCTCTTGTGTTTTGGTGGTTCCTGTTGGATAAGGTGTCTAAGTCCATAACTATTTCTGGTATGTACTTGACCCGACCCGGCATGGTCCATTTGGGTTGCATGGAATCATGCATTTGGATAGACTAAAATGAGAGAAATAACACTTGTGGTTTATTAATATATTATAAGTTCTAATATATTAATAGTATTATTTAATTAGTATTGATCAAGAATTAATCTAGGATTAATTAAGTGATCAAAAGATGACTAATTAAATATATGGGTTGATCATGTAAATCATCCATAGCTTGTATAGTGGGCTAAAAGGCTCCATGGATAATCAAGTTGGGTTAAACCCATTGAATGCTCCATGGAGGCTCCATGGGAGTTACAAACCCATGGGTCATGGAAATGAAGAGTCATGCCACATTAGGGTTTACATGGTGTAACCCTAGATGTGACACACTATATAAGCAACATGTTCTCCACCAAAATCGGGACAATAAGAAACAAGAGGGCTAGGCCGATTTTAGAAGTGTGTATTCTCTCTAAAGTCATTCCAAAAGCATTTGGTGTTGTGTGAAGCATTTGAGGCATCACACTTGGGGTGCTAGGCTCACAAGGTTTCAAGGATCATAAGCAACAACAAGGTAAGTTATTCTATCTTTCATGCAAGTTAAAATTTGTTCCCCATGTATGCTAGATAGGAATATAACCTTGGAATTCAACTTTGCATGATAATTAGACAAACATAGATCCAAGGTTATTAGGGTTGCATGTACACTTAGGAAGTGTTAGAATGCTCAAAACCCATCAGTGGTATCAGAGCCTAGGTTTGTTTGTTGTTTTTTTTTTGTGTGTGCAAACAGCTTGAAAAAAAATCATTTTTTCTATTTTCTGTTCGTATGAAAGTTTGCACATTTGTTGCTGGAAATGGACTAGAAACATTACCCTAAACTGTTTTGATGTTTTAAAGCTTGTTTTAGATGGTGTAATGTTTATGCTAATCCATTTACAATGGCAATTATTAAAATTACAAGTTTTTTTTTAAGTGTAATTTTTGATTCTTGAAAGTGTTCATATTCATGTTCTTGAACTTATGAAGATTAGATGATCATAGGAATTGTTTGTAACCTTCATGGTAGTTTAATTCATGATCATAATGTGTTTTAATGGAGTCCATAACTTGTCCTCAAGTTATGGAAAACCAAAAGTCTCACTTTTATTAAAGCCATTAAAAGAACACAAGAGTTATAAAAATGAAGAGTCTTCATTTTTATTACTCAATTAATTCATAAGTTATAAGAAATGAAAAGTTTTGGAAGTTTACAAAACTTGCCCTCAAGTTTTGGAACATGTAAAGTCTTGATTAAAACTTTAGTTCCAACCGTTAGAATTTTAAAAGTTAAAATTCAACCCTTATACTTTATAATATTATAAGTTACTAATATATATATATATATATATATATATATATATATATATATATATATAACAACAAGTCGTCTTACCGCTAGTACGCCTCATTCACGAAGCCGGTCTATAAGGGGGGTATAAGGTTGTTGCCTATAAAATGGCAACTTAATGGGTGTCCACTCTCACCCACCGCTTCCTTGATCGGTGGAGGGTCGTTAGCCGAACGGGTAAGACAAGGACTTATAAATTCTCATTAAAAGTATGATGAATATTATAAAGTTACTAAATGCTTTTATTAAATTCCCAATCTTAGTTACTTTAGGAAAATGTGAATAAGGTGCTAATCCATGAAATTACACTTTACACTTTGTTTAAGTCGTTGGTGGAGCGTGTGTGGTTAACCGGCACACTAACTTGGACTTAACAAGGTAGGTAAAGTGTGACTTAAGGTTTACCATAGCATCGGTGGAGCGTGTGTGGTTTACCGGCACATCGATTGAGTGATAAACCTTGAGGGTACCAAGTGATTTGCATGGTTACTTCACACCTCGTTTTGTGATCCTCGGTATCCCAGTCACAAAACTTGGAGGGCACACTCGAGATTGAAACATGCCTTTGAAAAGTTCATTGAATCTCAAAAGAATCTAGGAATTTCTAAGAACCAATTAAAAACCTAATATTTATATTTCGTTTTTCATGGTGGAAATTGGTGAATCGTCATTCACCTACCTTTCAAAATATGTTATAGCTTGGATTACGGCATACCTCTTCTAAGTTATAATATATGTTGATTGGATCCTAGCCTTAATATTACATTTGGGTGTTTTATTAAGGACTCTCTTAATATCTAAACTAATCTTGTTCTCTTCTTTCAGATGTCTTCAAACAATGCTGCTTCTGGCTCTAATCCTAATGGCTCCTTTACCCTTATGAACTTGTGTGGGAAAGTCACTTTTGATGGATCCAACTTCAATGAATGGATCAGAAACATCAGGATGATTACCCGCTACGAGGACAAAGAATATGTCCTTGACAAGGAGCTTAAGGAGATTGATGAGACCACTGCAACTCCCCAGGAGATCGCTGACTTCCGGGCACATGAAAGGGATGCTACAAAAGTGGCATGCATCATGTTGGCCACCATGACAGCGGAACTCCAAAAGTCCTATGAGGACTTCTACCCTTTTGAAATGCACCAAGATCTGATGGAAAGATAACATCAAAGTGCACGACAAGAGAGGTATGAAATCATATGCTCTATCATAACAACCATGATGAAGGACGGGGAATCCGTCACGAGCCACATGCGGAAAATGCAAAGGTATGTGGATCGGTTGCTGAAGCTTAATGTGAACTTCCCTGAGGAGCTTGCAATAGATATCATTTTGCACTCCTTACCATCGTGCTATGATCAATTCCGCATGACATATCACATGAATAAGGAAGAGGTCACACTCAGCAAACTTTAGGGACTCCTCAAGACCGCAGAAACAGGTCTTAAGGGTAAGTCGGTTGTTAACACTCCTACTCCAAACTCCGCCCCGGTTTTGGCAATCGGGAAAGGTAGAGGGAAGAAGAGGAAGAGCTCTTCGAAGGGTACCAAGGCTAGGACCCTTGATGACTCTTCTTCAAGTGGAACCAAGAAAGGTTTTGTCACTCCTTCTTCTGACCCTAAAGAGGCTGAATGCTTCTATTGCCATGAAAAGTCACATTGGAAGCGGAACTGCCCAAAGTACCAGCAAGATGTGAAGATGGGAAAGTTAAACCCAACCATGCAGGTATTTACACTATCTTATCTAATAACTCACCCCATTCTAACTCTTAGGTCCTTGATACCGGTTGTGGTATTCATATATGTTCTGATTTGCAGGGACTAAGAAGAAGTGAGAATGTGGAGCATGGAAGAATAAACTTAATCATGGGGAATAGGAAAGCTTTACCTGTCACCAAGATTGGAGTTTATACTTTATCGCTAAGTAGTGGGTTTAGTTTAGATTTGAATAAATGTTGTTATTCGCCAGAAATGGCAAGAAATATTTTTTCCTTTCATGCATTGTATATACAAGGTTTCACCTTTTCATTTGATAATGAAGTTGGTCCGATTAATGCTTTCTTTAATAATGTTCTTTATTTTAAAGCATTACCTTGTGATGGTGTGTATGAAACTGTATCTGTGGTTGATAACTTAGGAAATAATGTATTGTGTATTGATTTTGTTAATGATAATAACTTGGATAAAGCATCATTATGGCATTGTCGTCTTGGACATATAAGCAAGAAACGCATAGGCCAACTCCAAAAGGATGGAGTATTGGAGTCATTTGACCTAAAGTCAGATGATAGTTGCGAATCATGCTTACTTGGAAAAATGACAAAGTCACCCTTCACAGGTTCTTGTGAGAGGGGTGAAGGTTTGTTGGATCTTATACACACGGATGTGTGTGGGCCCTTCAAACATGCCACAAAGGATGCTAATCGTTATTATTTGACTTTTACTGATGATTACAGTAGATATGGATATGTCTACTTAATCAAGCATAAGTCAGAGACTTTTGAGAGGTTTAAAGAGTTTAAACAGGAAGTCGAGAATCAATTGGGCAGGAACATTAAGATGCTTTGATCTGATCGAGGTGGTGAGTATCTTAGTTCAGAGTTCCTCGACTATCTTAGGGAATGTGGGATTGTCTCACAATTGACACCTCCCAGGACACCGCAGTTGAATGGTGTAGCTGAGAGGCGTAATCGAACCTTGTTGGATATGGTTCGTTCCATGATGAGTCGAGCTTCGCTACCAATCTCATTTTGGGGGTATGCCTTAGAGACTTCCGCCCATATCCTTAATCTAGTTCCCACAAAGAAAGTTGACAAAACTCCTCATGAGATGTGGACTGGTAAAGTACCCAAACTAGACCACATTAAGATTTGGGGTTGCGAGGCTTTCGTGAGACGCGAGACTCATGATAAGCTCGAACCTCGAAGTGAGAGGTGTATTTTCATCGGCTACCCACAGAAATCCTTTGGTTACCTCTTCTACAGACCTAGTGAGAATGTGGTCTTTGTAGCTAGGAGGGCTTTCTTTCGAGAGAGAGAGTTCATAAGCCAAGGAGATAGTGGGAAGCAAGTTGACCTTGAAGAAATTCAAGATTCAAGTGGTGAAGGAACTTCAAACCCTAGCACTCAACTTGAGGAGGAAACTTCTATTGAGCCAATTGACAAGTCTGTACCTCTGAGGCGTTCCACAAGGGTTAGGAATGCACCTGAGCATTACTATGGATTCCATATTACTGCGGAAGGTGATACATTTATCAGTGATGAGACACTGATAGGTCTGGATGAACCTAACAGTTACGCGGAAGCCATGGCAGGCCCTCAGTCAACCAAGTGGAAAGAGGCAATGGACAGCGAGATACAGTCCATGTATGACAATCAAGTTTGGAACTTGGTTGAGAATGTACCAGGTCGTAAGACTGTAGGGTGCAAATGGATCTTCAAGAAGAAGACCGACATGGATGGTAATGTACACACTTATAAGGCACGACTGGTTGCAAAGGGTTTCTCACAAACTCCGGGAGTTGATTATGATGAGACCTTTTCTCCAGTGGCCAAGATTAAGTCTATTAGGGTTCTGTTAGCCATAGCCGCATTTCATGACTATGAAATATGGCAAATGGATTTCAAAACCGCTTTCCTTAATGGAAAGTTGGCTGAGGATGTTTACATGAGTCAGCCAGAGGGTTTTGTCAACACAGAGTACCCTAATAGAGTGTGTAAGCTTGAGAAATCCATTTATGGGTTAAAGCAAGCACCTCGCAGATGGAATCTTTGCTTTGATGAGAAAGTCAAGGAATTTGGCTTTTCGAGGAGTGAAGATGAATCTTGTGTATATGTCAAGGCTAGTGGGAGTATAGTTAGCTTTTTGGTATTGTATGTGGATGACATACTACTCATAGGAAATGACATCCCAACTCTGCAGGAAGTTAAGTCCTGGCTTGGGAAGTGTTTCTCTATGAAGGACCTAGGAGAAGCTGCCTATATTCTAGGGATAAGGATCTTGAGAGACCGGAGTAAAAGACTAATTGGACTTAGTCAGAGTACTTACTTGGATAAGGTGTTGAAGAGATTCGGCATGCAGGACTCCAAGAAAGGAGAGTTACCCATCCAGAGTAATGCCAGATTGAGTAAGACACAAAGCCCTAGTATTGAGGCTGAGATAGCAGAAATGAGTCGAATACCTTATGCTTCGGATGTAGGATCGATCATGTATGCTATGACGTGTACTCGACCTGATGTAGCCTTTGCTTTGAGCATGGTTAGCATGTATCAGGGGAACCCTGGCAAGGCACACTGGACTGCGGTAAAGAATATCCTCAAATACCTACAGAGGACTAAGGACTGGGTCCTTACCCTCGGTGGGAGTGAAGACTTGAGAGTTGTAGGGTATAGTGATGCTAGCTTTCAGACTGATAGGGATAATTTCCGCTCTCAGTCAGGCTGGGTCTTTACCTTAAATGAAGGAGCAATTTCTTGGAAGAGTTCCAAGCAAGAGACAGTGGCTGATTCAACTTGTGAATCAGAGTATATAGCAGCTAGCGAGGCAGCAAAGGAGGCGATATGGCTGAAGAACTTCATTGGAGACCTTGGAGTTGTACCAGCTATTAAAGAGCCAATGGAAATTTTCTGTGATAGTGAAAGTGCAGTTGCCTTAGCCAAGGAACCAAGGGATCACGGGAGATCCAGACACATCGACAGAAAATACCATTTCATTAGACATCGAATAGAAGAAGGACTCCTCGTGGCAAAGAGGGTATCATCGGATGAGAATCCAGCAGATCCCCTCACGAAAGGACTGACTCGGGTTAAGCATCTCCAGCATGCTCGGAGCATAGGGCTGAATGATGATATTAGATTTAGTAGTTGGATAACCTTGAAATTTGTAAAGTGTAATTGACATTAGATGATGAATAAAAGGTGTTTTATTTATGAGTAAAGTGTTGCTATCTCTTGTCGATCGTTTACTATATTTCTTTTGCATGTTTTGACTTCCAGAATAATTATGTTTGGTATATCATATTATTCGAACCTCCACAGTCGGTCATATGTCGGAAGTAGGTATGAATCAAGACTGTCATGATTGGTTGCAGAGGTCTAAGTTGTTGGACATGGCTACAACACTCATGAGTGCTCATAAGTTCTGAGCATTGGACTCAACCCACGCTCACTGGAATCACTTCATGGAATTTATCTCGAGTTATCGTGAGACGGTAATATCATATAAGTCTTCAAACCTAGAGATATGATTTGTTACTTATGAGTTGGTTATGCACTGATTGTACGTTAACACATTGGTAACACGATGTTATAAAACGTGCTATTTTGTATAATTCAATGAGTGGTAGAACAAACATATCAGTCGAAGTTTATCTGTTTCTTCTTGGATTAGAAGCTGATATCTGGGCCCCTCGATGATTTTGTTTTGACCTATGTATCGGGCCCGGTCAGAACTAAGTTGATGTGTTCAATTAAGTTCTTTGTCAAACAAATCGGAAATCGGGAAACAAACAGCTGGACAATAAGTAAGACATTGTTCCATGTATTTGTCCGGCTGATATCTAGAACAGAGGATTATATGATCACTTATCTGAAATGGCGTATCATCATCTTCTCAGTTCCGAGAAACCTTGAAAAGAGCTGCGATTGCTGATCGGTTCCTGAAGTCATACTTGCAGTTATAGTTATTAGACTTATCCAAGTGGGAGACTGTTGGATAAGGTGTCTAAGTCCATAACTATTTATGGTATGTACTTGACCCGACCCGGCATGGTCCATTTGGGTTGCATGGCATCATGCATTTGGATAGACTAAATGAGAGAAATAACACTTGTGGTTTATTAATATATTATAAGTTCTAATATATTAATAGTATTATTTAATTAGTATTGATCAAGAATTAATCTAGGATTAATTAAGTGATCAAAAGATGACTAATTAAATATATGGGTTGATCATGTAAATCATCCATAACTTGTATAGTGGGCTAAAAGGCTCCATGGATAATCCAGTTGGGTTAAACCTATTGAATGCTCCATGGAGGCTCCATGGGAGTTACAAACCCATGGGTCATGGAAATGAAGAGTCATGCCACATTAGGGTTTACATGGTGTAACCCTAGATGTGACACACTATATAAGCAACATGTTCTTCACCAAAATCGGGACAATAAGAAACAAGAGGGCTAGGCCGATTTTAGAAGTGTGTATTCTCTCTAAAGTCATTCCAAAAGCATTTGGTGTTGTGTGAAGCATTTGAGGCATCACACTTGGGGTGCTAGGCTCACAAGGTTCAAGGATCATAAGCAACAACAAGGTAAGTTATTCTATCTTTCATGTAAGTTAAAATTTGTTCCCCATGTATGCTAGATAGGAATATAACCTTGGAATTCAACTTTGCATGATAATTAGACAAACATCGATCCAAGGTTATTAGGGTTGCATGTACACTTAGGAAGTGTTAGAATGCTCAAAACCCATTAGTTCCATCTCATGCATGCAAGGTTCTAGTCACTTATACAAGCATAGGAAAGTGTTAAGGGCACTTAAACACCCTTAGAAGGTGTTTACGGTTTTGGGAGGCCTTCCCAAACCGTAAACTCATGTTTTTCCTTTGTTTTCATGTTTTTGGGGTTCTTAGATCATGCATGTAAGTTCCTAGTTCATAGCCAAGCATTGGAAGGGGTTTGGGGCATCAAAACCCCTCTTTGGGATGTTTACGATTTTGGGTGATCCCCAAACCATAAACCCTTGTTCTTGTGGGTTTTTGGTGTTTAACCCATGGATTACTAAGCATACTAAGCATATAACTAGCTAGGAGAAGTATACTTACATATAGGAAGCTTGAATGATTGATTTTGGCCAAAAACACTAGTGTGTGTTCTTGGTGTTCTTGATGAACACTTGAAGATCTAAGCAAAAATCGAAAATCCATGGATGAAGTGTTGTAAAAACACTAGATTAAGCATTATATGAACAAATCTAGGCAAGAAACACTTACATTTTGGCGGATTTGACGGAAAAGAATTATGATACTTGAGAGGATTTCTTGGGTGTTCTTGGAGGTGGAAGTGTAAAATGAGTTAAAAATGACTAAGTGTCATACTTATACTCTCGGGGGTTTGCGGTCGTAAACTCCAAGTTTACTCCCGTAAACTCCAAATTTTTGGAGTTTCGCGACTTACGTTAAACATGGCAACTCTAAATTTATACTTCCTTATTTTTGGTTCGCTTGACGAATATAAAATAAAATATTCAAGCGGTCTTAAATCCGGCCAAAAATGTTTTGAGATGAGCTTGGCTAATTTTTTTGAAGTGCTTGATTGCGAAGTTAAAACGAATGAAAATTTCGGGTTGTCACATTTATAGCCTCCATTGCGGCCACTTCACCCCTGAGAAACCCTAGAGAGAGAGAGAGAGAGAGAGAGAGAGAGAGAACGTTTGTGGTGCAAGAGGAAGGCTAATTCACCATTTCTTGTGGGTTTTAGCAAAAGAGATGTAGTTTCCAACAAGAGGAGGTCAAGAGAGCTGCGGATCCAGGGTTTTCAAGTTCAGATCTACACTATTGAGATATCAAATCGAACATCCCTTCTGTTTTGGGTTAAGATCTATGATTTAGGGTTTTCTATAAACCTTTTAAGGCTTGAAAGGTTGAGGTTATGGTCCCTTGCTGGGTTAGACCTCAGATCTGGACCCATAGAGGTCCAGAGAACCTTTCCCATTCTGTTTTATGCTTGTTCATGGAGGATTGGAGACTAGGTTGCCATTTTTAGAGTTATTTCTCCATTTATGACTTGATGTGGGTTGCATGCACGTAAAGGTTGCACCTTTACGTGATCTTTGAGCACTTGAAGGCCAGATCTATAGTTTAGAGAAGCATATCTGACCTCAGAATGTCGTTTGAGAGTTGTTATGGGAGCAACTCGCCGAGTCCATAAGTGGACTCGACGAGTCGAGTCGGGGTTGCCCCGCGATTCGTGACAGGTGTAGCCCGTCGAGTTGAAGGATGACTCAACGAGCCAAGAGAGGCTGATTGGATTCAGAGGACCCGTATGGACTCGCCGAGTCGCCCTTGTGCACTCGACGATTCGGGTCAAAGTTTGACCATTGACTTTCGTTGACTTTAGGGTTATGGTCAAGACTGATTCAGGAGAGTTCAGGGAAGGGTAGAAAGGCCTTCTACCCAATCTGTAGAGAGGAGATCATGAGAGAATATTGATCGAGGATGCTATTTGAATAATAGGAGGAGGCTAAGTCGGGACGTGAGAACGAGAGTTTATCCGACTTCATTGAGGTGAGTCTCCTCACTATACTGTACCTGGAAGGGTACCTATGTGTGACCGGAAGGTCTTGTATGCTATGATGTATGTGCTATATGCAGTTATGTGATATGTATGTGCTATGTATGTTATGTATGGTAAGGACCAGAAGGTCAGGTTGATATGGACCGGAAGGTCAAGAGGTTACGGACCGGAAGGTCGATACGGGTAGGACCGGAAGGTCTACCGGGATTCGGGACGGAAGTCCCCTGAGACACATGGATCGGAAGATCCTACAGAGTTGTGGCCTGGAAAGGCGTATGTGTTGTATGTGGTATCTTGGGGAACTCACTAAGCATTTATGCTTACAGTTGTTATGTTATGTGTTTCAGGTACTAGTGATGATCACAGGAAGACGCCGGCATGATACGTACACACTTATGGAGTTTATGTTATTGAGATTCTGGGACATGTTTTGTTATGACACAGTGATACATTATGTTTTGTGATTATCGTGTGATTAAAAGTATGATTTTAAAAATGAAAAATTGTTTTGAAAATCACGTTGTTACAGTGAAAAAGACACACATTCAATGGTAAATTTCTAGGGATTTCCTTAAACCATCTTAGAGTGCTTAGAATGGATAGGGCCTGCTCTTGATTCAACTATCGATGCATTTAGTTTTAGATATACATAAAATAAACTATTATAAAGTATAGTGTATATTTTAAACATTTTAAAATTGTTAGGGGTCAAGACCCTTAAACCTATCCAGGATCCCGGATCCTAAAGGAGTTTGAGGATCCCGAAAGATACATCAGGATCCAGAACATCACCATTATTATTTCCTATCAAAATTAACAGGTATATTTCTTATTTATTATCCACGTGTACATAAATAGTCAACAAAAGACTCATCAACTCTGAAGAATCGCTTCAATCAAGCTTAAGACAATGAAATACCAAGTCAAAGCACGTGCAAATACTAATTCAACAGGCTCCCGTAAATATTGGACTTTTATTTACATAACCTAGACTATATATACCCTTGTAACATGCACACAACGGATTCAATTATTTGATACCTTACACATCTAGGCTCACTGAATCATTTGTACTCGTATTATCAAGCATATCTCTATAATTCATTCTTCAATCAATAAAATCAAACAAGGCAGGTGATCATTATCACCTCCCAAGATTTTATGTCGGAGATCCTAAAAAGGATCAAGGGCATTCCTTGTAAACTAATTGTGTCATTTTGATCTCAATTATATATTTAAGTTAATAAAAACACCACAGCCTCTCATAGAATTTGGTTGATATCCTTTTGATCGATTTTAGAACAAAACAATTTGGCACCCACTGTAGGGTCGTGGAGTTCTACACAACCAACCTTATCTTCTTCCTCTGTTCCTCACATTTCTTTAAAAAAACCTTCCACCGCCTCCAAGTGGACCCCCTGGTCAGAGGAAAAATTCTGATGCATCTAAGAAAAGGAACTTCTCCAACCACTAGCCGTGGGAATCCAGGATCCCTGGGATCCCAAGATCCTCCCGCTTCGATCTCTAACAACAAACTCTTTTCCATGATGAAGATGTTGACGCATCAGGTGACTCAGCAACAGTAATACAACAGAACATTGCTCAATGAGGTGGAAAGGATAAGGGCTAAAATTCGTGAACCCTATGAAGTAGCACCCTCGATCTTGTAACCTAGGATCCTAAATTTTGAGAGACTACAACCTCGGCACCTACCACTACTTCAACATGAGGCGTAATCCCAGATAATCGAACTCTTGTGACTCAAGATCCTCACGGAAGCTTCACTCCTCCTAAAAATCAAGACGTTGGTAACTTCTTGGAAAATAAAACCTTTAACACTAATTCTGTGAATCTTGATGTAGGGATAAGTCCAGTCATGGATATGGCACTTCAACAGTTAAGATAGATGATCTCGAGTGTGCCAGAAGTAGTGCAGTCCTGGACAAGGATCTGGATGTAGATCAACACCCTATGTAAGTAAACGTCTCTTGGATCTTAAAAACAGGTACTCTCACCTTGAAAAATTAATAGTAGCACTAGTCACAACTTCCACCAAACTAAGACATTATTTGAAACTCATACAATACATGTCAAAACTAACTATCTTATTAAGAATGTTATGAGAAAACCAAAAATGTCAGGTAGAAAGGCTAAGTGGTCAGTGAAGCTCATCACATATGACATAAAATATGAGCCAATATCCTTAATAAAGTAACAACCATTAGCAAATTTTATGGTTGATTTTGATGGGTTTTTGAGCATTCTAACACTCCTATGGTGTACATGCAACCCTAGATGCTTTGGATCTATGTTTTCTCTAATATACATGCAAACTTTTTCTTTCCAAAGCATCATCCTAACTAGCATACAATGGAGTATCTATACTATAAGATTGTAGTTACATGACATACCTTTTGTTGTTGCTTGTTATCCTTGATGTATTTGGCCTTTAAGAACTTAGCACCAATAGTGTGAATGCCTCAAATGGAATCACAACACATCTAGGACAAAGGATGACATTTTGACGGAGTATTCCTTTCACACAAAATCGGCTAATAGTTCTCTACGAATAAATGCACACGATTTTGGTCATGGAGCAACATATTTATATGTAGGATTCCAAGGGTCATGGGTTAACCCTAATCCATACCCATGCGTTTATGATCCATAGTTCATGTGGCCCAACTCTTTATATATCCATGCATAAACTTAGCCCATCATGGATCATAAGCCCAACATATAAATATAACTAATTTACACAATTAGTCCCCATTGATTTAATTAGTCTCTTTTGATCACTAAATTAATTCCAAACTAATTCTTGATCAATACTAATTAAATCATATGATTTCATATTAATATATTAGAACTTATATTATATTAATAAACCATAAATAACCTCTTCTCAAAAGTCCATCCTAACAAATTGTCCTGATGATATGCAACCCAAATGGACCATGCTACTCTCGGGTCAAGTACATACCAATTATAGCTATGGGCTTAGACACCTAATCCAACATATTTTAGTGAAGATCTACAACTGCGGTAGAGTTAGAAATCCAATGACTCAAAAAATAAGAAAACATGGGGAGGTGGATACTATTTACAGATGGAGCATCCAACTTTAGAGGAACATGCCTTGGGATCATACTAAAATCGCCATAGGGGGACATCTTTCCCTATACATTTAGTTGTGAATTCAACGCAACTAAAATGAAGCAAAATATGAAGTAGTAATCATGGGACTACAACTAACCAAGGATCTTCAGATCAAGGATGTTTAGGTATATGTTGACTCATTATTAATAACTAACCATTTCAATGGATACTACGCAGTCAAAGGTGAAATAATAGAACTATACCTTTAGATACACAAAACGTTGGCATCTGAATTTACAAATTTTAGTTAAAATCAAGTTCCTAAAGAAGATAATACAGAAGCAGACACACTTGCCGATATAGGATCTTCCCTTACGATCCCATCGGAAACCAAGATCCCAATAGTCCATATAACGATCCTAGAAAAAGAAGATCCAACCAGGATGCTAGAAGATCTCACCACCCAGGATCCTTATCAATCAGCTAGCATAACAGCAACTAAAGATCCAATTCACCAAACCCCCCATCAGGATCCTAATGTCCAAAATCCTAATCTGAACATCCATGATCCACACCAACAACATAAATATTGGGTCCAATCCATCATAGAATACATCCAGAATGGCACAATCCCAAACGGAAAAAACGACAAAGCATTCAAAATGAGGGTCTCATGCTTTGTGTTGATCCAAAGAGTGATGTACAAGAAGTCTATGGCAGGACCATATCTAAGATGCTTAGTAGGTCGTGAAGCCATAGAAGTTTTGAAAGATATACATGAAGGATATTGTGGAAACCACATTGGGGGTAGATCCTTATGTTCCTAAGTATTAAGAACATGAAACTACTAGCCGACCATGACGAAAGATGCCTTCCTACATGCTCAAAAGTGTGATTCTTTCCAAATACACAATAATATCCCTCTTCAACCGGCGGAACCTTTACATCTCATCATTTCACCTTGGCCATTCATGAAGTGGGGAATGGACATAGTTGGGATACTACCCAAGGCACCAGAAAGAAAAGTCTTCATGCTAGCAATGACAGATTACTTCTTAAAATGGATCGAATCTAAAGCTTTTGTTTAAATAGGATTACAACAAAACGGGAACAAGTCAAACTCCATACTCCTTAGTATTTGGAGCAGAATCCATGATCCCAACTGAAGTAGTGATTCCAACGATGAGATACCAAATTTATACTCAAGAAGACAATAACATGATCCTAGCCTAGTATATTAACATGATTGATGAACTAAGGGACCTCACCATGATCTGTATTGCAGCACATCAGCAAAGGATCACTAAGGTTCCAAGAACCGTAGACCAAAAACTGAGAATGAAATTGCCCTACCAAAGTCTGCTGAGAAGCTCCTGCGATACCCCTCTCGGACTTGGTACGGGAGACCTCCTTAGCCTTCTTACCCGGAGACCTTCTGCTGACCGTGGACTACTGAGCAGCCTCTGCAGTCAACCGGAGACCCCTCCTACACGTATCTGAGTGACCGCAACCTCTTACTGAAGACCTCTCCTCTTTGCCTTCGCACCGCAGACCAATCCCCTCATCTTCGCACCGCAACCTCCATTTCTTCTCCTACCACAAACTACCTTCTTCTTGTTACCTCGCACCGAAGACTAGTACCACAGACTTCCCTCAACCCTTCCGCCTCTCCATTTCAACCTTCAGCTACTACCGCAGACTTCACCTCCTTACCTGCAGACCTTATTCCTCGGTAGCTATCTCCTCTCCAGCCTACCCCTCTCACCCACAACCCACCCTCTTCAGTAGTACTCTTCGGTAGTCCTTAAAACCAATTTTTTTAAACCAATTATTTTTTTAATACCAATTTTTTTATTAAAACCAATTTTTTTTATTAATACCAATTTTTTTTAAAAACCAATTTTTTTTAATACCAATTTTTGCCACAATCCAACCTATGATAGTCACATTGGTTTACTTCATGTTGATTATATTGGAAGAATTTTATTCTTTCCATGAGGATTACTCCATACCGCATCAGACATCATATTTTTCTTCGCGAGGATTGTACCGCAGTTGCGTCTGATCAACAAAATTGTTTAGCAACCTTCGCTTTATGGGATTTTTATGACTTGTCGCTTTTGATCTTTGGTTGACGAACCATGTATCTTGAGCATGTGGACTTTGTTTTTTTTTTTTGAAGACCACTTCAGGACATCCGGCACTACAGTTTGGGTACATTGGTATTTATTCAGCACAACAAAGATTTTTCATGCAAAGTTATTATTTGTTACTTTGGTATTTGTTCGAGCAGTTTTTCAGCGACTCAATCAGCCAGCTACATATGATCGGAGAGTATTTATTTTACTCTCATTCTCGAGTTTTATCGATTCCCTTCATACATCTAGGGAGAGCTTGCATAGCTCTTGGTACGCGACACTCTCCATCCCGATGATTTTATGATTTTTGATATTCGGTCATTTGTTATCAAAAATAGGGAGAGAATATTATGTTATCATCTGGATATGTTATTATGTATTGTTTGAGTTTGGATTTTTGAGACTTCTGAAGACGATGATTTATTTAGTGATGCGATGTGGCACTGATTTTTGGTCATCTTGATCAAATTTTTGTCTTCACTAGATGTTTCTCGGTTCCAGATTATTTATTATTCAGACTCTACCACAGGATGATTCATTTGTGTTTGCATCCGGTTCAGATCTTTGATTTCTCGAGCTTGGATTTGCGATATTTTGAAGACAAAGACTATTTTGGCGATCTGACGTGGCACTTATTTTTGATCTTTCGATCAAATTTTTGGCAAATCTAGACCATGTCTTTGGACTCACATTATTTATTATTCGGACCTCACTTTTGGATGCTTCACATTTTTAGCAGGTTATTCTTTTGAAGAATTTTGGGTGTATTATGATTCGAGAACTAGAGATGTTTTTCAGACTTCTTGAAACCGAAGTGTTTTTCTTATTGGATCTTCTACTTGTTCATTGGGCTTATGACTAGTTTGAAGATTTGGATCTTGTTTTTCTGCCTCAAGATTGCTGACCTTGAAACCGAAGACCTTTACTGATTAGAGATTAATGGCCAGCATCAGATATCACAGATACTTCAGAGTTTCAGAGACATTTCAGCATTTGGTTCTCATTACGTTTCATTTTTATTACCACACTTTCTAGTCGGTTACTGTGTATTTTAGCCTTTTATCACTTCATTTGTATCCCTCATTATTTGCGATCATTTAGGGAGAGAATGTTGGAGCATGTAAATGCTCTACAAATTATGAGTGATAGTTAGGTTACTTTATTCCCTTTATTGTATTGTTTGGTTTCTCTCTCCTTATAAATAGAGAGAGATGGTCATGTAAAAAAAGTAAGAGTGCACTAACAATGTAGTTCCTAGAGAGAGAAAGTGTGGTGGGATCTCTCATAACAAGGGAGATTTATCTCTCCTAACCCATGTTCTTCATATATTATTTTTATCTCTCTTTTCTAGTAGATTATGGAAGTACTCATCTTATGTTCTTCATTTATATTTTTATGATCGTTAAATATCAGGATGTTCTTATTCCGCATCAACTGATCGTCAAAATGGGTTACAACAGTTTAGCCCGCCTCCACCCTCCCTTGTCCAGAAATCGAAACCCTAGTGAGTTCTTGAGAGTTTTGAGCTATAAAGTGTGTTTGTTGGTGATTTGTGAAAGAGAAGAAGAAGTGGACCATTTGGAGTTGTGCTTGGAGCTTGAGGATCCGGGATTAGTTCATCATCTGCCAACTTTTTGAGGTAAAAAGCTTCCATCTTGCTAATCTATGATGCTAGATCTAGTTATGTGTAATTTTGTGCATTTTTTAGTCCTTAGAGTGATTGTCGAGCCTCTTGATTCACTCCAGAAGTGATTAATGATAGATCTAAGGTTCTTTTGGACCCCTTGTCCTTAAAAATGCAAGCTTGGAGGTGTTTATGGACTCATGCATATGTTAAGACCCTTTATTAAGTTTTTTTGAGCTTTATAACCCCATTAAGCCATGCATGCACGTAAAGTTGCCAACTTTACGTGATAAGCCACCTTAAGGAAGTCAGATCGGTGAGTATGAAGCAATATCTGAGCGGATTAAGTTCTTAATGATGTGGGATGGCTAACTGGGGAGTATGTTGGGCATACAAGTCGGTACGTTGCCCGTACTAACCCAGAGCATGTACGCTAAGCGTATGAGCTGAGTACACCCAACGTACTCAGTAGTGGGCTTTGGAAGTTTGGGCTTTCGGTATTGGGCCTATGTTGGACCTTAGTAGTCTAGGGCTTTGTTGGGTCATCATAATTCTATTTTTGGGTTGATACTATTTTGTTGGACTCTTTTGGTTGAAGGCCCATGAAGGGATTTGGGCCCAATTTGGAAGATTGGCCCATATTTGGGCTTTAGGTGATCATTTTGGAATTGGGGCCTTTTGGATAGTTGGCTTGGGACTTGGCCTTGGGCCAAGTTTGGTAAAGGGTAAAAAGGTCTTTTACCTTGGGCCAAGTTAGGTAAAGGGTAAAAAGGTCTTTTATGTTGATAGCGTGGGGATTTTAACGGGCCACCAGCCATAGATTTATCTATGAGATTCAGCAGTCTGAGGTGAGTTTCCTCACTGGGTTTAGTGGGTCGAAGGCACCAATTCTGACCCATGATTATTATGTTAGGATGCTAGATGTTTGCATGACTCTTGCATGTTTTATGTGTTGGTTTGTATACCGAGCAGGGCTCGATGTCGGGCGAGGTCCAATGATTGTATTATATTCCATTAGCTTTGCGACTATCGTATGTGTTAGCATGATTATATATTTATATGTTTATATGTATACCGGGCGGGGCCCGATGTCAGGTGAGGTCTAATAAATGATAGATCTGTAATCCGAGCGGGGCTCGATGTCGGGCGGGGTCCGAGGCCGAGTGGGACTCGATGTCGGGCGAGGCCCGATTTGGGGCGGGGGCCCAATATGTGTTTATTATGTATGGGATGTGGTATTTGGGGTACTCACTAAGTTCTGTGCTTACGGTTTTCAGTTTATGTTTCAGGTACTTCTGGTTTGAAGGTGAAGAGCCCGGGATGATTGTAGTGAACACACCACCGTTTTCCGCATTTGTGATTTTCTCTAATATTTATGATGTATTGACACACTTTGTTCCACCTTGGATCCCATGATGTTGTCTTTGGGATTACTATTTTATTAATTTAAAAATGAAATTTTTGGTCTTAGCCTTGGGACGTTACAATACATATATATATATATATATATATATATATATATATATATATATATATATATATATATATATATATATATATATATATAATTTGACTTAAATAATTAATCCTAAAGATCCATATTTATGTAATTTACCAATTAAATATTTAAAATGATAATGATTAATTTAATTCAAATATCTATAGATTTTGATATATTTGTTACCAAACATAATTTAAACTATTTAAATTAATTATCTTTTGAAAGACAAAATTGCAAAAACAGTCCCTGTGGTATGCATTTATTTGGGGTTTTAGTCCAAACCACGATTTTTTTGGCTTCGTGGTCCTTTTGGAATAGTTTGTATGTGAAAATGGTCCTTCCGAAAATTGAAATGACTATAATACCGTTGGGGTATTTAATTTTCATTTTTCTTTTATTTTTTTAAATTTAATATTTATTTATTTATTTTAACAATTAAAAAATAATAAAAGACCTCCCTCCCTCCCCCCCCCCCTCTCTCTCTCTCATCTTTTTCTTCCCCAAAAAAACTCAGGAGGAGCCACCATCAATTTTTTCCATTTCCTGCTCATCACTTTCCTCCTCCCAATCTTTAGTCTACTTATTCCTTCCCTTTTTGGCCTCTACTACTCGATCTTTTAAACATCCTTGTTTGGGGTGGTTCACGGTGGCAGAAGGAAGGAGTAAGCAAGGGATGACGTCGACTGGAATAATCATGAGAAAGACCATCGTATTTGGGTTTTGATTTCACCAATGCATCCCGGTTAGTTTAAGTAGATAAACTTAGGTCTCAATTTCTGAATGTATTTGGGTTTTGGTTCTGATTTCTTTTTTTATAGAGTTTGACCAATAGAGTTTTCAGTTTTGTTTCAACATAAATCATCGTGTTCATCATTGTTCTTAATTTGTTCTTCATCGGTTCTTCAAAATGAAATTTATATGAAATTGATTTGTATGAAATTCATCGGTTCTTCAAAATGAAATTTATATGAAATTGATTTGTATGAAATTCATCGGTTCTTCAAAATGAAACTTAGGTCTCAATTTCACTTTTGTTTTCGAACCAAAAAAAACCCAAAATAAGAATATGAAATTGATTTGTATGTGTGTGTGGTTTTCGTTTTTAGAAATTGATATGTGTGTTCAAGCAGACATCTTATTACCTACAAGCCTTCACAGAAAGAACAACTCATGAAATCTTCAATCGATTCTCTTTATTCTGTTCATGGATTCTCAATTGTAATCTATCAATTTCGATTTTCTATTGCAGGTTTTTTTTTGCGTTGAATATCGATCGTACAAGTCTCACAAATGTTCAAACTCGGATCACAACAATAGAAAAGTTTTGGTTTGCGAAATATGTTTGATGTCGATCGAGATTCCATTAAACAGAAAAAGAGAAGAAGAGGAGAATATTTTGATTTTGGAAAAGAATCGGAGATAGAAATTGTGATGCGAACAAGAAGAAGAAACCAACGTATGGTGTTTGACTGTGATTGAAATTTTCTGATTCGTTGCTGGAAAAAAATTGAAGCAAAAAAGATTTAAATCATACATATGATTCTTGGTTTAGTTGATTGTGTTTGTATACACTTGGTCAAGGATTGTAAATGAGCATTGGAAGTCGCCGAAATTTGGTGGAAGGTGGAGAGGATGAGTGGCCGGAATCTATTGGAGAGAGAGAGAGAGAGAGAGAGAGAGAGAGAGAGAGAGAGAGAGAGAGAGAGAGAGAGAGAGATGTTGGCCCCAAATTAATTAATTATTTTATTTTTCATTTAAATTAAATAAAAAAACATAAAAAATATATCATAAGGGCATAATAGTATTTTCAGATTACTGAGGGACCAAAAAACGCAAAGAAACTAACTCAAAAGGACTACCAATCCAAAAAAATAGTGGTTTGGACTAAAACCCCAAAAAAATACACACCACAGGGACCATTTTTACAGTTTTATCCTTTTGAAAAGATTTGATCATTTAAATATTTAAAATTTACAAATATGAAAATGATTTCAAATTAACTATCCAGCAATATCCAAGATAATCATGGTCCACATGAAATTTTTTAAAATCCCAAGATGATTTTTGAAATTATCTTGTATCTTGCTAATTAAGAAATCCTAGATAATGTCTTAGATTACATCTATCTTCTTGAAGATAATTACCTAAAATATTTTAAACCATTTTAAATCCATAACACTTCAAGATTGTCAATTTTTAACCTAACATCATGCAATTTTCATGTTCTTCATAAGAACAAAGCAAACAACATTTAATTCAAGCTTTATGCAATGCAAATATTGAGTATGTAAATGTTATACCTATTATGAGTGATAACTAAGTTTTTATATTCCCTTTTATTGTTTAGAAGATACCCCTCTCTCTACAAATAAAAAGGTAGTGATCATTCATATACTGAACCAAATATATAATCCTCTGGTTAGAGATGGTGGATGTGGTCTCCCCCTATCCAAGAGAGTTTGTATTGTTATATTTTGTAATCTTATTTTCTATGAAATTGTGAGATTACTTATCTTTATGTTAGTTAATCGTCAATATTTCTTATTCCGTACCAAGCGAATCGTTAAAATCGGGATCCTACAATTGGTATTAAAGTTGTATCTTGAAAATCTAACCGATTATTTCAAGGGAACCAACCCAATTGACTATCTTTTCATCTTGAGATTTTGGATTTTTGTATAAGATTTCTTGGTTTCGCAACTAGGAATTGTTGATGAGTTTTTCCAAGTTTTTGAGTGTTGATTTAAGTTATCCCAAAATAATAATAAAAAATGTTGTTCCGTTATCATTTATGCTGAAATTTCCGGGTTTTGTCAAGTTTTTTTTTTTTTTTTAATGAGCTCATTTAATGAATTTTGCTCCATGTTATGTTATGGAAGAGTCAAAATATTTTGGGTATTACGGAGGAGATTTGTTTTTGGAAAAAGATTTAAACAAATCCTTCGATGTCATACTCCTGACAAAAACAAATCCTGTGAAACATTGACGGTATGGCTCTCCTTATTTTACATGGCTGGTATTTATTTTGAATAAAGTCTTGGAAGAAGTACACCTTTTATTACAATCGGTACATGTCTTGGATGCAAGAATAAAATGAAAAGTCAAATTACCAGCTATTTCTTGCTTTTGATGGATGATGTAAACGACATCATGTCTCTCACGGTCAAGACATGCTCCTACATTCCATATTCAACCACATACACTCCATAATTCACGTGACTAGACTCTTACCCACCACAATCCCTATTTTTTTTATACACGTAATCACACCCACCTTACCACTTTTAGATTTTATTTTAAATCATTTTTTACTTGCAAACATAGGATAATGATTTACAAAGTAATATATATTTTTCGGTTTATACACATTTGGTCATTTAGTTATTTTTTCATCTATATTTACCTCTTCAAAATCTTAAACTATGCACATTAAGTCCTTACGACCGGCTATTTCAGGTTAGCCGATAAAAATGACTTAATAGAGTAATATATATTTATTATTACTTTGTACATATTTAGTCTTTAATATTTTTATACATATTTAATCTTTAATATTTTTTTGTTTACAAAATAAGTTATTTTTGTTTATATATTCATTCGGTACTTATTAATTATTTCTTTATTTTTTTTTTCACGACATCTTACGTGGGACAATCATTAATGAGGTGTTTGAGGCTTTTGATGTATATGCCCATCGCGAGCTCAACTACTTACTTGCTTAGGTCATGTGTTCTGAACATCATAACTTCTTCATGCGATTTCGGATTTTAACGAACTTTATATCTATGCGTTCGTATTTTAGTCTACTACAACTTTCATTTAGATTATCCCGTTAAAAAATAAGATATTTTTACTTATGATCTATATATCCATATGTTTTTTATGAATGCATGTATGAATTTTTTTTTTAAATCGTAAGTACAAATATATTACATTTTAACGGGAGTGATTTTAACGAAAATTGGAGTAGACTAAAAAAACGAACACGTGGATATAAAGATCGTTAAAATATGATATCGTATGAAGAAGTTACGACGTTCAAGACACAAGACCTAAGCCAAACTACAAGACCTACGCAACCAAGCAGTCGAGGTCGCGATGGACACAGTGAGGAATCTAGAATAGAAAAGCACGTGGTTCCCTATATAAGTAAAGCTAAAAGGCAAAAATGTTTATAGCAGAGCAGGACGGGTCGAACCAGTATAAACCGGCCGGTTTGTAAAAAACTGCGTTCATCCGAACCGTTCGAACACCTCAAAAACCAGTACAAAGCGGCCTAATTGAACCCTCAAACCAGACTTTTACAAAAAAAATATATATAGTGTACAAATGGGTTTCTTTTCATTTTAAAAAGTCTACTTGCAACTACCTATTATCAAAACCAATAATGTAGGAGCGGTTTTATAATATCAAATAACTACGACTTTTTATCTTTGTCTCCAATCTGGGATAGGTTTGATAAAAATTAATCATATTCTTTGCAAATTTAAGTAAAACATTCCACCATTTCTTTTATTTATTTGTATCTTATTTGTCAAAATACTATAAGGTAGGTCTAAAGTTTTTTTCAAGATAGGTCATAATTTTTTTATATATACAAAATAGTAAATAAAATTAAAAAATTAGGTGGGTCCTAGGACCCACCTTGGTACACCATAGCTTCGCCTTGGATGGACATAAGCATTAACAGCCTCAAACACCTCATCAATGATTGTCTCACGTAAGATGTCGTGAGAAAAACCTAAAGAAATCATTCATGAGTACTGAAGGAGTACAAAATCAAAAAAAGACTTATTTTGAAACAAAAAAATATATTAAGGATTAAATGTTTACAAAAATATTAAAGACTAAATGTGAAAAAATAAGAAATAGATTACCCTATTAAGTCATTTTTTCCGACTAACCTAGAATAACCGGTCATAAGGGTTGAATGCGTACGGATAGATGTGGAAGGGACTTGGTGGAGTCGAGGCAGTTCTTGAGGAAAGTACGGATAGATGTGGAAGGTAGTATGGGCCCGTAGTACTGAAAGTAGAGGATCCGTACTCGAATTAGGGAAAGCTGAGATGAATCCAGGAAACTTGTAGTGTGAGAGATCCCTCGAGTTATGATGTAACATCTCGAGTCTCAGATATATATTTAATCAATTTTATTCATTTTGGCAGGGCAACTCGACGAGTTGGATGCCCCAACTCGCCGAGTAGAGGGGTTAATTGGTCGCGTGACTTTAGAGTCTACTCGACGAGTCGGAGGACCCTGACTCGACGAGTAGGAGCTGTGTGAGGAAAACCTAATTTTCCGGGTTTGTGTCCTATTTAAAGGACCTTAAGCCCTCATTTCCGCCACCATTGTCACCCTACTACACTATGAGAAACCCTAATCAAGCTGTAACCTTGTGTGAAAGAAAGAGAGGCTAATTTTGTGGGTTTTTGTGCATTCTTGGAAGAGAGTTGAAGAGTAAGAGACCTTGGACGAGAAGGAGCTTCTGGATATGGTGTTCACTCATTCTTAGCTACTGTTTGAAGGTAAAAAGTCACTATTTTGCTCATTGTTTAGTTAGATCTCGTTTTAGGGAGTTTAGGGCCTTTTTCCCCATCCTTCTTTGAGATCTAAAGTGTTATGAGCTTGTCATGGAGTTGAGACTCCAGATCTGGACATATTGAGGTCCCATGAGCCCAAAGATCCAAGCTTTATCAAGCTTTAGACAAGGTTCCATGCATGAGACCTCTTATGGAGCTTGTTTTGGCATTTTGAGCCATAGATGCCATGCATGAACGTAAATCTTGCAACTTTACATGACAAGTGAGCCTTGGAAGGATAGATCCAGAGTATAAGACACCATTTCTGCTAAAAATCATCTGAATGAGTAAAGGGGCTGAAGGGACTCGACGAGTCGGTAAGCGGACTCGACAAGTCGGTTAGGGTTTTCCGCAACGAGTCTGGACACGTGTGACTCGGTGAGTTGATGAGACAACTCGACGAGTTAAGTTGGACTTTGGCGACACTTCTAAGGAAAAAAGGGGACTCGACGAGTCACATAGATGCACTCGACGAGTTGGGTCAACATGGACTGTTGAATCGAGTGTTAAATATTGTTGACTTTTAGGGTTGGTCAAGGCTTGGATTATGGAGACCATGGAGGGGTTAAATGGTATTTTACCCATTCCGGGAGCTAGAGAGAGAGGGGTTAGCTTAATGTATTTAGAGTTGTGGTTATAAGTGTTAATTAGAGATGATTATGACATGTAGGCGGGGATTAGACCGTTCGAGGGGTACGAGGTTACTTGCTTACTTACGAGGTGAGTCTTCTCACTATACTTACCTTGAGTGGTAATTTGTGTGACCGGAGGGTCTTGTATGCTATTATTGAGTATTGTGATATCCTGCATTATGTCTTTGTGATTTATGATGTGGATTATTCTGAGCTTTACTGAGTTAGGACCGGGGGGTCCACCCGAGTTGTGGGACCGGAGGGTCCCACTGAGACACATTGACCGGAGGGTCTTATTCGAGACAAAGCTATGAGAGGCTAATGAGATGTGTGTGCTATTTTGAGGAACTCACTAAGCTTCGTGCTTACCGTGTTATGTGATATGTGTTTCAGGTACTTCTCAGGATCGCGTGAAGGCGCCGGCTTGATTGTACACACGAGATGGAGTTATGTTTTGAGGATCTTGTATTTTTATTAAACAATTATGGATTTGTGTTTTTGATGAATTGACACTTTGGGGGGGTTTTTTAAATGTGTTAATGAGAATTATGTGATTTTAAAATGAAAAATTTGTTTGAAAATTTATGGTGTTACAAGTTGGTATCAGAGCCTTGGTTTGAGGGATTCAGATATACTTTCGGGTATGTCTGAACTCAAACTGAGGATTTGAGAAAAAATTTCAAGGAGAAATGATTTTTCTAGAATGAGTAAAGAGTTTTTAAGAGAAAAAGGAGATGGAGCAGTGTGTACAATCAGCCAGAGCCCGAACGGTGATTCCCAAAATACCATTACTTGTTTGTATTATGAGATATTTATGAGATATTAGAGTTGCATGCTAGATGATAGGCTAGATACTTCATAATTTATACCTAGAGTTGCCTGATTCATGATGCCTTAGCCTAGGGTATGATATTGATTGATCTTATCTGTTATTTGCTCTTTGTGTAGTGAGTAGGAGAAATATAGCAGGAATCTTTTAGAGAGAGTTTGAGTGATCTAGGAGAGATACCTAGATGAGTATAGAGGGATCTACCAAGAGAGTAGTTTGATATCTGTGAGGGATAGAGTACTTTGAATTAGGATCCTAGGAGGAGGACTTGGGATGACTACAGGTTGGTGTGGAAGGTAGTATTCGGCCCGTACTACTGAAAGCACCGGATTTGTATGCAATCTAAGTAAGAATCCTTGGCATACTAAGGAGCATGTAGGGGCGGGAAATCGAGTGTGAGTATGCTCAAATGAGTCTCTGATGATTTTGCGTGTTGTGTTTCAGAGACATTATGGTGGGTACACGCCACAACCCCGAGGGCACCAGTGGTACCAATGACGAGGAGATCCGCAGGATCATCCATGATGAGGTGGGTGTAGCTATCAGATAGGCCATACTAGAGATGTTCGGGTCTATTAAGACCACGTTGATTGAGACCTTCGATGAGCGCTATGCTGCTGTTACTGAGGCTACTGCTGTCGCAGCCATCGCAACCCTATCTGCTTCAAGGCCACAGGGGGCTGACTTGTTGTTGTTCTGGGAGTTCAACAACACGAAGCCACCAGAGTTTGATGGGACTCAGGACCCGATTGCTGTTATGAGATGGATCTCCGATATTGAGGGGTGTTTCTATACGTGTTCATGCCCAGAGCACCTGAGGGTTTGGTTCGCACTGAACCAGCTTCGCTTGGGAGCAAAGGACTGGTGGAAGTTTGTGACTGCCAGCTTTACTCCTGCAGATCATGATGCAGTGACTTGTGAGAGGTTTACACAGTTGTTCCGAGATGAGTATGTTCCCCTTGTGGAGAAGGAACGGTTAGCCTAAGAGTTTCTATCTCTCAAGCAGAAGACAGAAACTGTGACCGAGATCACGAGGATGTTCCATGAGAGGGCGTTGTTTTGCCTTTAGTACGTGTCTACTGAGCAGGCACGGGTGAGCCGATATCCGAGCGTACCGAGGAGGGATATACGGGAGTTCGTGGCGAACTCGTCATACCGGACATTGGCTGAACTTCAGACCAATACCAGGAGGAGGGAGACTGAGCTAGAGTTATAGGCTAGGGAGGCGGGAGAGTCTCAAGGGAGAGGCCGGAGACCAGTGCAGTCGCAGCCTGCGACTAAGCGGGCTAAACCCGCTGATGCGAGAGCGGGGGGGGGGGGGGGGGGGGCAGAAGGGCCGCACTTGTGGCAAGTGCGACAAGAGTCACGAGGGATCATGTCTGGCAGTGATTTGCTACAAATGTGGCAAAGAGGGGCACATGGCGAAGGATTTCCCCAAGGGGTTTGCAGTTTGCTTTCACTGCAACCAGACCGACCTTCAGATGGCCGAGTGCCCTCAGCTCATTCATGGATCAGCCTAGGGTTCCGCTCCTGCTGCTTTACGAGCTATTGATAGTCGACCAGCGAAAGTCGAGAAACCGAAAGCTCGTGGGAGAGCTTTTCAGCTGACAGCGGAGGAGGTCCGCGCAGCACCTGATGTCGTGGCTGGTACGTATTTTCTTATTTCTATTATTTTGAGATTTGTCTATGCTTATATTGTGTTGCGTATAGGTACTTTTCTTGTGAGTTCTGTACCTGCTTTGGTGTTATTTGACTCGGGTGCGATTCGATCCTTCATGTCTTTAGCTTTTAGTCGTCACATCAGTATCAGGCGAGAGGTGTTGAGTCGACCTCTTAGGGTTTCTATAGCCGACGAGCACGCGGTTTTTTCCACTGATGTATTCCGAGGATGTTTAGTATAGATTTTTGGTGTTGATTTCCCGATAGATCTAGTGTCGATAGCGATGGGTGATGTCTATGTCATAGTGGGCATGGATTGTTTGAGTCGGTTTGAAGTTGTGATCGACCGTGAGCGTCAGATGGTGACCATACGAGACCCTAGTGGGGGAGTGCTTACGGTCTATGTCGAGGGTACCAGATCTGGATCAACTTTCTGCTCTGCTGCCAGGGCGAGACAGAGTCTACAACAGGGTTGTATGGGTTTTTTGGCGTACGTGATGGATACGCGGGTTGCTACAGAGAGGCTGAGTTCTATCTCTGAGGTTCCGATAGTGTGCGAGTTTCCGGACGTTTTCCCTGAGGAATTTCTGGGTGTGCCTCCCGAGAGGCAAGTGGAGTTCCGGATTGATTTGGTTCCGGGTGCGGCACCTATTGCCAAGGTACCTTATCGCCTTGCGCCACCTGAGATGTAGGAGTTATCCTCACAGATCCAGGAGCTGATGGGGAAGGGTTTTATCAGACCGAGTAGCTCTCCGTGGGGAGCGCCGATCCTTTTTGTCAAGAAAAAGGATGGTTCACACCGGATGTGCATGGATTACCGGGAGTTGAACAAGCTGACGGTCAAGAACCGTTATCCACTACTGAGGATTGACGATTTATTCGATCAGTTGCAGGGGGAATCTTGGTTTTCCAAGATTGATTTGTGTTCTGGATATCATCAGATGAGAGTTTGCGAGGAGGATATCCAAAAGACGACCTTTAGGACTCGTTATGAGCACTACGAGTTTGTGGTGATGCCTTTCGGACTCACCAACTCACCGGCAGCGTTCATGGATCTCATGAACCGGGTGTGCAGGCCTATGTTGGACAGGTCGGTGATCGAGTTCAGCAACGACATCTTGGTATACTCGAGAACCAGAGAGCAGCACGAGGAGTATCTTTGGGAGATTCTTGGAGTATTGAGGACGGAGAGACTTTATGCCAAATTCTCCAAGTGTGATTTCTGGTTACGGGAGGTCCAGTTCTTAGGGCATCTCGTTAACCAGGATGGGATTTTGGTCGACCCGGCCATGATTGAGGCGGTTATGCGATGGGAGGTGCCGAGGTCCCCATCCAAGGTCGGGAGTTTTCTTGTCTTGGCAGGCTACTACTGGAGATTTATCATAGATTTCTCCAAGATTGCTGTTCCTCTTACCATATTGACTAGGAAGGGTGTTACTTTTTCCTGGGGGCCCGAGCAGCAGGCCTCATTCGAGACTCTTCGTCAGAGATTGTGCGAAGCTCCAGTGTTAGCCCTTCCCGAGGGAGTAGATGACTTCGTAGTTTACTGTGATGCATCTATATCAGGGATGGGAGCCGTGTTGATGCATAGGGGACACGTGATAGCATATGCATCGAGGCAGTTGAAGCCTCATGAGATGAGGTACCCCACCATGATTTGGAGTTGGCGGCGGTGGTGTTCGCCCTCAAGATTTGGCGCTACTATCTATATGGTGTTCGGTGTACCATATACACAGACCATAAGAGCCTGAAGTACCTTATGGATTAGCCCAACCTGAATATGAGACATAGGAGATGGTTGGATGTAGTGAAGGACTACCGCTGCGAGATCCTATATCACCCAGGCAAAGCTAATGTGGTAGCCGAATCCTTGAGTCGTAGAGCAGAGAGTGCTCCGATCCGAGACGTGTGTATGAGGATGACGGTGATGAAATTAGTTCTAGATACCATCCGAGAGGCTCAGGTGGAGGCTGTGAGGCCAGAGAACCGCAAGAGGGAGCGGGTGATCGGACAGGTTTCCGAGTTTGAGACGGATAGTCGGGGGCTTATGACATATCTTGGGAGGATATGGGTGCCGTATACAGGTGGAGCTCGGCTATATTTTGATGGAGGAGGCCAATCAATCGAGATTCTCGATCCATCTGGGAGCCACCAAGATGTATTTCGACTTGAAAAGGGATTATTGGTGGCCCTGTATGAAGAGAGATATGGCTTGGGTAGTCGAGAGGTGCTAGACCTGTCGTCAGGTCAAGGCGGAGCATCAACGTCCTCATCGCAAGTAACAGCCCTTGGAGGTTCCCAGTGGAAGTGGGAGCAGATTTTCATGGATTTTATCACCAAATAATCGAGGACCGCGCGAGGCGTTGATGCGATATGGGTGATTGTAGATCGTCTGACGAAGAGTGCTCAATTTTTGGCGATTAGTGAGAGCTCTTCTGCGGAGAAATTGGCCGAGATCTATGTTCGAGAGGTGGTAGCACGGGATGGGGTGCCGACGTCGATAGTGTCAGATCAAGATGTGCATTTTACTTCCAAGTTCTGGAAGAAATTTCATGAGGAGGTGGGTACCCGGTTGCACTTCAGTACAACCTATCACCCACAGACAGACGGGCAGAGTGAGCGGACGATTCAGACGCTCAAGGACATGCTGCGTGCATGTGCTATGGACTTCGGTGGAAGTTGAGACACTTAATTGCCCTTGGCTGAGTTTTCATATAACAACAACCATCATTCTAATATCGGTATGCCTCCCTTCGAGCTTTGATACGGGAGGAGATGTCGGACTCCCATTTGTTGGGGAGAGGTAGGGAAGAGGGTTATGGGGAGCACTGAGATAGTGCTCAAGGCGACAGAGCAGATCCAGCAGGTCAGACAGAGGGTACTGACGGCCCAGAGTCATCAGAAGAGTTATGCAGACCGGAGACGATCAGAGTTAGAGTTCCAAGTCGGAGATTTTGTCCTCCTGAAGGTGTCCCCATGGAAAGGGGTGATTCGATTCATGAAGCGGGGCAAGTTGGGCCCTAGATACATTGGTCCTTTCAGGGTGATCGCCCGAGTGGGTAAGGTAGCTTAACGGTTGGAGCTACCTGCAGAGTTGAGCCATATTTATATCACCTTCCATGTGTCCCAGCTGAGGAAGTATGTAGCCAATGAGACGGTAGTAGTCCCTTTAGTGGACATTCAGGTGGATGCGAGCCTGAACTACATTGAGAGGCCTATACAGATCTTGGATAAGAAGGTGAAGTTCTTGAGGAATAAAGAGGTGCCTTTGGTTCAAGTTCAGTGGCAACATCGGAGAGGATCCGAGTGGACTTGGGAGCCGGACTCAAAGATGCGAGAGCAGTACCCAGAGTTATTCTCGGGAAACGACTTCAAGGGCGAAGTCTGATTCTAGTGGGGGAGAATTGTAACATCCTGAGTCCCATGTATATTATTTAATCAATTTTATTCATTTTGGCGGGGCAACTCGAAGAGTTGGATGCCTCAACTCGCCGAGTAGAGGGGTTAATTGGTCGCGTAACTTTAGAGTCTACTCGACAAGTCGGAGGACCCCGACTCGACGAGTTGGAGCTGTGTGAGGAAACCCTAACTTTGCGGGTTTGTGTCAGTTTAAAGAACCTTAAGCCCTTATTTCCGCCACCATTGTCACCCTACTACACTGTGAGAAACCCTAATCGAGCTGTAACCTTGTGTGAGAGAAAGAGAGGCTAGTTTTGTGGGTTTTTGTGCATTCTTGGAAGAGAGTTGAAGATCAAGAGACCTTGGATGAGAAGGAGCTTCTGGATCTGGTGTTCACTCATTCTTAGCTACTGTTTGAAGGTAAAAAGTCACTATCTTGCTCATTGTTTAGTTAGATCTCGTTTTAGGGAGTTTAGGGCCTTTTTCCCCATCCTTCTTTGAGATCTAAAGTGTTATGAGCTTGTCATGGAGTTGAGACTCTAGATCTGGACGTATTGAGGTCCCATGAGCCCAAAGATCCAAGCTTTATCAAGCTTTAGACAAGGTTCCATGCATGAGACCTCTTATGGAGCTTGTTTTGGCATTTTGAGCCATAGATGCCATGCATGAACGTAAAGCTTGCAACTTTACATGACAAGTGAGCCTTGGAAGGATAGATCCAAAGTATAAGACACCATTTTTGCTAAAAATCATCTGAATGAGTAAAGGGGCTGAAGGGACTCGACGAGTCGGTAAGCGGACTCGACGAGTCGGTTAGGGTTTTCCCCGACTAGTCTGGACATGTGTGACTCGGCGAGTTGATGAGACAACTCGACGAGTTAAGTTGGGCTTTCACGACACTTCTGAGGAAACAAGGGTACTCGACGAGTCACATAGATGCACTCGACGAGTTGGGTTAACAGGGACTGTTGACTCGAGTGTTGACTTCTGTTGACTTTTAGGGTTGGTCAAGGCTTGAATTATGGAGACCATAGAGGGGTAAAATGGTCTTTTACCCATTGCGGGAGCTAGAGAGAGGGGTTAGCTTAATGTATTTAGAGTTGTTGTTATAAGTGTTAATTAGAGATGATTATGACATGTAGGCGGGGATTAGACCGTTGGAGGGGTACGAGGTTACTTGCTTACTTACGAGGTGAGTCTTCTCACTATACTTACCTTCAGTGGTAATTTGTGTGACCGGAGGGTCTTGTATGCCATTATTGAGTATTATGATATCCTGCATTATGTCTTTGTGATTTATGTTGTGTATTATTCTGATCTTTACTGAGTTAGGACCGGAGGGTCCCACTGAGACACATTGACCGGAGGGTCTTATTCGAGACATAGCCATGATAGGCTAATGAGATGTGTGTGGTATTTTGAGGAACTCACTAAGCTTCGTGCTTACCGTGTTATGTGATATGTGTTTCAGGTACTTCTCAGGATCGCGGGAAGGCGCCGACTTGATTGTACACATGAGATCGAGTTATGTTTTAAGGATCCTGGATTTTTATTAAACAATTATGGATTTGTGTTTTTGATGATTTGACACTTTGGGGTTTTGTGAAATGTGTTAATGAGAATTATGTGATTTTAAAATGAAAAATTTGTTTGAAAATTTACGGTGTAACATTTGATGAGTATACTGATGTTTGTTATGGTGTATTTTCAGTATAGTGACGCTACGCACTAGGCCAGTTGGCACTTCAGGCACCGGAGAGGGATCAAGCTCGGGCTCTGGAGCCGGGTAGCTCGATGAGCAGACGAGATAGTTCATTTCGTTTGAGATTAGGCGCAGTATTTTAGACCAGACTCCTGTAATCTTCGGTACGATCAAGGAGGGAATCATGGAGCCTTTGGATGAGAGACTAAGTGCATTCCACACCGAGGTGGCGGCCATGATGGGGTAGCGAACGCTGACGTTCAGGGAGTTCAGAGCTTGTGGAGCTCCCGGCTATCATGGGGCTCGGGACCCCATTGCTAGCAGCAGGTGGTTGGCTGATGTCGCCAACGCATTCCGTACGAGCCGATGTCCCGAGGGGGACAAGGTCCGATTGGACTCCTGTCTTCTGAAGGACAGAGCACGTGACTGGTGGGAGGAGGTCGGAATAACCATTGGAGATGCTGCAGTTTTAGATGCGATGACCTAGGGTGATTTCTCGGCTAGGTTCAGGGCCGAGTTTTCACTTGTGATTGTGGTGCAACAGCTTGCTAGGGAGTTCCAGGATCTCAAGCAGACGACTGAGACAGTGGCGGAGATCACCGCCAAGTTTAAGGAGAGGGCCCTTCTCGTTCCGCAGTACGCGGCGCATGAGGAGATGAAAAAGGCCCGATATCATGACATGCTGCAGAGTGATATCCGCTAGTTTGTGAGCCGATCCAGCTGCAAGACGCTGGAGGACATGATTGTCAGGGCTCGGGAGAGGGAGTTGGATTTGGATATGGAGAGGAAGAGGAAACCAGATGGGATTCAGATAGGTAGTTCTAGTAAGAAGCCTAAGGTATTGGATCATAGATCGAGGAGCCAACAGGGCCGCAACCAGTGTGGCAAGTGCGGCAAGATGCACAAGGGGGCGTGCAGGGCGGGGAGTTCGGGCTGCTTCAAGTGCGGCCGGACTGGTCACTTGAGCAGGGATTGTACAACTACCACCACCTCCACAACAGTTTCAGATCTGATTTGCTTTCAGTGCAATCAGAGGGGCCACAAAAGGCCCAATGTCCAAGTCTAGCAGCAGCAGGACATGTGGCGGCCCTCGCTCCTACCACGTTGAGGATTACAGATGGCCGTCAGGGCTGGGCAGAGGCACCTACGACGAGGATCAGGGGTTTTCAGCTTACTGCAGAGGAGGCACGTGCAGCTCCCGATGTTGTGACGGGTATGTATTCTCTCTTTATCTCTTTATTTGTACTGATTATCGCTTATGTGTACTTGTTTTTTTATAGGATCGTTCTTAGTGAATGGTATATCAGCCTTGGTATTGTTCGATTCCGGGGCCACCCGGTCTGTTGTGTCGCTTGCACTTAGCAGGCGATTTGTTGGAGCTCTGGGGGAGCTAGACTCTCCTCTGGATGTAGAGATAGCAGGCGATAGGACCGTTAGGGTTGCGGGGGTGCATCGAGGATGTACACTACAGTTGTTCGACAAGCAGTTTTCCGTGGATTTGGTCCCCATTCCCCTGTAAGGGAATAAGGTTATAGTAGGTATAGACTGGTTGAGCCCCAATGGGGCAGTGATCGACTACGAGCAGCAGCTAGTGAGAGTTCGGACTCCTAATGGGGGAAGGCTAGTGATCCAGGGTAAGAGGCTACAATGTGGACCGACGGTATGTTCAGCAGCAAGGGCGACGCGTTACCTTCAGCAGGGTTGCGCAGGTTATGTCGCTTATGTTATGGATACCCGAAAAAAGGGCAAGGCGACAGTGGATTATGTACCGGTTGTGCGAGAGTACCTGGATGTATTACCGGAGGATTTGCCTAGGATACTGTGATAACCGTCAAAATTCGAGTCGGTTCTAGATTTGAATAAACTTAGTTGCACATATACGCACGACACATACTGGACTTAGTGACTAGAAGCTCAGTTATAACCTACTAGAAACTTGGAAGCAACTAGAAACAATGGATAATGTACTTAGATTTCACATTGATATGTGAATTCTACAACTACTTAACTGTAGAGGCTATCCATATTCGGGTCACTCTTTGACTCGAACACCTTTTCATGAATCATATACACACATCATGCACTTGACCTAGAAGTAGAAATTAGGTCAAAGTCTCATAGAAACTTAAGTCAAAGTTGAAGACTAGGACTAGTATACTTGATTCCTCAATTTCGCTTGAATCTCGGAATCACTACATAGAATGCCAATAAACCGATAAAAATAAATTACAAACATTATTTATAACTATAAAAGAGTTATAATACCATAAGATAATTTAAAGTCTCAAATATTCTATTTATTTTGATATCCAAATTTTTACAAACTCTCAAAAACCCTAAAACTTAAATTTTATAAAGTTTAACATCAAGAATTCTATAAAAATAGTTATGAAACTTATAATATTATCTTAAAACAATTAAATTCAGGGAAATATAATCAAGGAAAATAAAAATTTAAGTCATTAACATTCATCCTTAATTTATAAGTCAAAAATCAAGGTTTCATGAATAAAAACTTGATTTTAGTGCACATTTTATATAAAATTTAGATATTTTATAAAATAACTTAAATTTTATAAAACAAAATGAATGAGAAAGGGTTATTATACTCAAAATTTCGGACCCCTCTCTTCCCATATCTCTCTCTCACACTCTCATTCTCCAACACACACACATCTCTCTTCTTTCTCTCTCTAGAAAACTCTCTCTACCTTCTCTCTAATTTTTTTTCTCCAAACACCACAACCACAGCCTCTTAACCACGAAATTATGGAGATTCATAAGGGTTTTTCAAGCCACAAATAAATTTAAGGTAAAGAACATACATCTCTTGAAGATCCACAACAATGATTTAAGCCATGCATGTGCATTTTACTTCAAAAACCGACTTCTACTTCTTCATCTTCTTCAAACTTGTTTTCTTTTTGTTAAAATGGTTTTTAGAACATCATGGATGTGTTTTAACACCATGCATGTATGATAAACAAGGTTGCATGTTCATGATCTTAGTGCAAAAATCGATTTTAAGGATTAAAACATCAAACTCAAGTTAAGAGTTTTTGAAAAACAAAATTTTGTTCATAAATGAATGTATACATTTTGATAAGTTTTAATCTTTTGATCTCTGGAAACATGACTAGAATATAAGTTTATCATGATATCTTTTAAAATATTTCAAAAGATTTACTCAAAGAAATGATGAAAACTCATTTTTCTAACCAATCACCATGCATGCAATCTGCCAGATTTCTTTACCTGACTTTAAACTGTCATATCTCACTCATTTCTTAACCAAAATTCGGGATTCTTTTTCTAAAATCTAATATTTTGAGTTAGCTTTCAAACCCATCTGACCTCACTGGAAAATTCAAATATTTCGATTTTTAGCAATTTTTACAAAACTGTTGCTCAATCAGCACCTTTTTGTGAATACTAGTTTTGTATTGCATGTTCAAAGATCTTATTCATCACTAAAAATCAAGGAAAAATTAACTTGAGCAATTAACATCATGTATTAAGAGGTATAAAAATATCTTGATTCAAAAGCCTTTGGAACATGTTGCAAAAATTCTCAAAGTAACATCAATAATTTTTACCAAAATCACAAGAATCAAGTTTTCTCTATAATTGTTTGAGCCTTTAGGCATGTTTTTCGACATCAAAAATAAGAAAACAATTTTTCATTGTTATTAAATTGTTTGAAGTTGCATTCTGGAAATTTTCAGCTCAATATATATTTTCTTTATTTTTACATGAAAATAATAATAAAATAGAGTGTTAAAGCATATAAAATACTTAAACTTGTAAATAAATTCTGGAAATATTTGTGGATGACCCTTTAAGTTAATAAACATCTCTCATAAAGTTTCATCGATTTTTGTTACTGTTTAGTATGGTTTTTAATTTTCTTTTTATTTAGCTCTAATAAATCATAAAACCACTTTAGGGAATGTGAAAATATTATTTCTTATTTTTCGCAGCTTGTACCTTATATTTAAGACTCCGAAAAATATTTTGGGAATTTTTCAAAATGTATATCTATTTTTCTTGAGTTTTTGTGTTTATAATGGACTAAAAACAGGAAAACTAGTTTTACTCATCCAAAATTCATGAAAATTTACCAGAAACTCTTATAATATGTTAGGATGATACATAAAAATTTTGATGATTTTTATCTTCTGTATGCTATTTTTCTTCTATTTTCCCAAGATTTAATACACTTAAATGTACAAAAATCAGAAAAATTGTGTTAAACTTTTTGAAAACACATATTAATATTTTTCCTAGATTATGTACACTGTAAAATAGTTACACAAAAATTACAAGAATTTTTCATGATAATTTACTATTTTTCCATGATTTTATGATTATTCATGGAATTAAATGGTGAAAAATAGTTAGACAAATCAAAAATTCAAGAAAATTTATCTTAAGGTGTTTGACTTCAATTAAAAATGAAATACAAAGTTTGGGAAAGTTTAGAACTAAATTGATTTCGTTTTGAATATTTAATCATTGGAACACCTCTAAAATGTTAAATATTAACATTTCAATAATGGAAATTTTCCACTTAAATTGTTATATAACAATTGATTCTTTGAACCTTAATTTCCACAGAAAAATGTTTGTAACTTATCAATATTAAATTTTGACACATTATTGGCATAATTCTATTGTAGTAGTAAGTATACTAGTATTAGATTTCAATTAGAGACTCATTAGTGTGTAACATCGTTGTAGGAAAACGATAGTGGTACGAGTGGAGCGTAGATCAAGGCATCATTTGCATCATCTCAATGCATTGTGAGTATTCACGCACTCCCCTATTTTCAGTTTTTATGTTTTGGGGTGGAAAAGCATGTCCCGAAAAACTATTATTTGAATGTTGTATTTAAATTGATTTGTATCAAACATGATTGCTATTTTATTGCTATATCTCTCTATGTATGTCTATGCAACACGGAACATGAGAACTTATCGTATTAAGGCCCTTCCCTTATCTCTAACCATTAACTCTTTGAGCCAATGGTCATTATGGATAGCGCTATTAGGAATTGACAACTCCTCACTCGCCCGATTGCTGGAGTGCATGATACCATATTAATCTATGGAACGATAAGCATAGATCTTGATAGGGCTTCAGTCATAGGTTTGGTTGAGAACTCATTGTTTGCTCATACACATACAAACTTGTTATTTATTATGGCAATAAACTCGTTTATCAATTATAGCAATCAACTTTGTTTCTTATTATAGCAATAAACTTTGTATCTCATTATAACAACGAACGTTTGTTACTAAATACTTATTTACTTGTTTTAGCAACAAAATTGGTTGCTTCTTATAGTAACAAACTTGTTTGCTCCTTGTAGCAATGAAACTTGATTACTCATTTTAGTAACAAACTTTATTTCCCATGAGGATATGAACGTTGCATCTCTTTTGGGCAACATACTTTATTTCTCATGATGACAACGAACTTTGTTTACACAAACTTATTTACTCATTTTAGCAATATATTTTTATCTATGGAAACTTATATCAAAATTTGATTTCGATTCATGAAACCAATATTATGTTTAAACTTGTGAGTACTCACCAACTATTTTTATAGTTGACGCTCGTTTTACATGCTTTTTCAGGAATCATCGAGTAAGTGGCACTTAGGGACACTTCAGTTTTAGGAGCATTCGCATGTGTTGTATTTCAATTTACATTGTAATTTCTTTTAAAAGTTGTTCAAACCCATTGTAAAATTGTAATGATTTTTAATACTATAGTTGGTGTTGTCTTTTAACTTTTGCTACGAAACCCTTTATACTGCCACGCCTCGTGTTTCCGCTTTAGCGAGGTGTGACAGGAAATGGTATCAGAGCCGAAGGTTATAGAGAATACCGGTTTTCCTTTGGAGAACCATAACTATAGCCAAAAATTTTCAAAATGTTTTTAAAATACCGAACATACTACTAGTATAACTAATTCGAGTACACATTATTGGACTTTAACTAAGTATAGCCTGGCCAACTATGCTTAATTAAGGAAACTTAATGCGAGGCTTGAAACGGTTATAGTAGAATTATGTTCAAAACAATTTTCAACTTAAACTTTTGAAAAACAAAATTTTTGGTGTGCGTACCGGCATTGCATATTATAGGCATTCATCTAGATACACTTAGAAACTAAGTTCACTGTTATATCAATGCCCTTATTTAGAAATATTCTTATCCCTTATCAAGTGCTAGGTTAACCACTTAGGTTATATCACTAGCCACTCTAAGAGCAATGCACATAGTACTGATAATGGGTATTCCTCGGTAGCTATTGACTTTAGATATAAGGTTAGTAGTTAGATATACACTAGTAATAATCTTAAGTCGAAACCAATACCAATTATCCCTCAATACCTCTTCATCGTCTTCGTACTAGAGTTACAACTAGGAAAAAGCGTTTCGATACCGACACGAATGATAATTGGAGCATCGCGTAAGGATGTAGATGAGTCACCACTAAGTAATCACTTGGATACCATTGGCGGGCATTCCGGATTCGACTCACAAGGAGACACAAAGGTTTAACCTATTGCTACTAATACGTGAGACCTTATTACTACGCTACGATTTAGCTTTAGGTTATTTCCACCTTCAGGTTAAAACTTAACATAGGATATCCCTTTGACCTCTATAAAAGGCCACGAAACTGCATTGACACCATAAAACGTTTTTCAAACAATTTTTCTTGCCCTTTATCTTAGGGAAAAAGACATCGGTACTCGTCTTATACTCGCCTTAGTATTTAGGTACGATCAGCTACACTAATATACTTATTCCTTACTTCTTAATCTTCCATCGAAAAATTATTTCGTTTCATCGGTTTTATTTATCATCGATAAAATACTTTATAACCACTTCATACAACTTACTAGACATTTCCTAACAATGTAAGCCATATTCTAGCTAAAAATCTTTTGACAACTTGCTTTAACTTAACACTTTTCTTCAAAACTCAATTTAACCAATATTGGTTTTAACCTTGCTATTTCAATTTCATTTCAAATTCATTTCAATGGATTGATGTGCTTTTAAGGGCATATAAACCATTTTAAACATTGCTTACCATTTTGACACGTCTTCGAAAAACTAGAAACATTTTCTTTTATAATCGTGTTTAAACTCTTTACTATAAAACTTAAACATATGACGTTAAAGTTCATATTATGTGTAAAAGCTTCATCGGATCTTCAAACCACTTTTGTTTTAAGACTTTTGACTACTTCCCCATTTAGGCATCGTACTTTACTTAAATGTGTTTTCTTGAAACCCAACATGGTATTTTTACAACTTTCTAATCCAAATGTGTTTACAAGACATCACTGATGCCTACATTTCAAAACACACCTTATTTGTTTATTTTATTTCAAATTAGTTTTATAATCTGTGTTTATAAAACTTACAACATTGCAAAACTTAGTGTTCACTTTTAAATTTCCAGTGACACCTTCAACAATGTATAATTACTCTTCTAAATCTATTGCGTCTTTACCTTATATGTTTTAACTATTATTGAACTCCATTCTAAAAAGTCAAATTGTCAGATTTTTAACTACCGTTTGTAGTGCTTCTTCTTTTTCACAAATGGAGTTTAACTTAATAAGGTAACTCGTGATTATTAGCAAACATTCTAAGACTCTCACATGTCTATTTAATCATCAATATACATCAAATATTAAAGTTTGAAATATATCTCAACCTGGTTTTAATCTACCTATAGGTATTGTTCTTATAATTTTAACAATAACAATCATTGCCGCCGCTACCTTCCTTTTTCTTTCCCCCGCACTTGATTTCTTGCTCTCCTTATGACTTTATATCTCGCACACCTATAATAGTAACATAATACATTGTCTAACTTTGTTTCTGTCTATTTTGCTTCTCCTGGTATCATGTTTGTACACATACATACTAGAAGTCTATCCTTTCGTTTTGAGCGATTAATACATGTATAGCCGTGATGAATAATTTTTATTTAGTCAACTTTGATATATTCTATTACGCCTTTTTATCATATACATCTTGTTTTTATTTTGAAATCTCTATAAACAAGTGATCCTTATTTACATTTGCTCTTTCGTTCTAAATTCAGAAACTTGATATAAAATGCAATTTTCATTGTATTTTTCCTTATAATTAATACACAAGATGAATACTCTTATGCTTATAATTTTTCTATATCCGGAAAATATATGTGAAGGATATGCATCCTTATGTTTCTTCTTTTCTTTAAATACATCAAGAATTTTGAATTTGACGATTATCTATTCTCTAAATGATTGTTTTTGTAGAAACACTAAACTATGAATGCCCTATTTTGAAGATTGACATTTTTACACCTTTCTTAAAATAGTAATTTACTTTGCAATTTTCAGTGAGTTCCTAAACTCTCAAGCTTGTTTTCATAAGTATTTTGACTCCTCGTAAACTTAGATTTGTCCTGACTTAGACAATTAGTCAATTTTTCAAATAGCGTAATATCAATAATTTCAATAAAATTTTTTTTCCCTTAATGACGACTTAAACCTTTAACCTTAATTAATCTCTATATTATTTTACTACTTTGTTGGATCGCCACATATGTATCTTCACTATCTTGGAATTATTACACATTTTCATAATAGTGAGATTAATTATCATTTCTAAACACACATTTTGATAACAGTGAGATTTTTATCACTTCTAAGCACTTAAAATGCTATCTACACAATGTGATTTAATTTCTCATAAACTTTCATCGCCTCCATTTGCACCAATGACTCTCTAAATATATTTATTTTTCGAATAAGGTTTTATTATTGTAAGAGTAACCGTAGTAGTAATTATAGCCTCGGAGATGCTCAATCATTCGTAATTTATTTTGTCGACGACACTTAATTAGCCTTTACATTTGAGATGTACCAAAACTTCGTTGCCTACCCTTAGTACGTATTTTTAGGAACTTACCCTCAATCGCTTCTCTTTCATTCGTGCTACCCCTTCTTATTTCAAAATATATCATTTCCAGATGTAGTAGCCAACCCGGAAGTGAACAAATTGTTCCTAATCTCTTCTTTATTAGGCGGCGAATTTACACTTAGTGCTAATTTAGAACGCAACTTAAGGATCAATGCGGATTTAACGCTCAGTGCAGTTAGTGCTTCAGCAAAACTTATAGCTCTCTTAATTCAGATAATATCTAACTAGATGATCTTTTTCGACTAGGTCGCCATGTTTGGATCATGATTTCCATGATCCTAATTTCTCGCAATCTAAATTGTAGAACTCGAATTAACGAAACATTAATTTGACTATAGCTAAAGAATTGGGCTTTTCCCTTGAGGAAATAAACCCGAAATAATCAAAGAACATTGCAAGTCACCACCTCTCCAACTATATAATTGTATTCGACTCAGTTCTAATAGAATACGTCACGAATTGAATTTCGGGGTGAAATTCTTTCAACCGGGGGAGAATGTGACAACCATCAAAATTCGAGTCGGTTCTAGATTTGAATAAACTTAGTTGCACATATACGCACGACACATACTTGACTTAGTGACTAGAAGCCAATTATAACCTACTAGAAACTTGGAAGCAACTAGAAACAATGGATAATGTACTTAGATTTCACATTGATATGTGAATTCTACAACTACTTAACTGTAGAGGCTATCCATATTCGAGTCACTCTTTGACTCGAACACCTTTTCATGAATCATATACACACATCATGCACTTGACCTAGAAGTAGAAATTAGGTCAAAGTCTCATAGAAACTTAAGTCAAAGTTGAAGACTAGGACTAGTATACTTGATTCCTCAATTTCGCTTGAATCTCGGAATCACTACATAGAATGCCAATAAACCGATAAAAATAAATTACAAACATTATTTATAACTATAAAAGAGTTATAATACCATAAGATAATTTAAAGTCTCAAATATTCTATTTATTTTGATATCCAAATTTTTACAAACTCTCAAAAACCCTAAAACTTAAATTTTATAAAGTTTAACATCAAGAATTCTATAAAAATAGTTATGAAACTTATAATATTATCTTAAAACAATTAAATTCAGGGAAATATAATCAAGGAAAATAAAAATTTAAGTCATTAACATTCATCCTTAATTTATAAGTCAAAAATCAAGGTTTCATGAATAAAAACTTGATTTTAGTGCACATTTTATATAAAATTTAGATATTTTATAAAATAACTTAAATTTTATAAAACAAAATGAATGAGAAAGGGTTATTATACTCAAAATTTCGGACCCCTCTCTTCCCATATCTCTCTCTCACACTCTCATTCTCCAACACACACACACATCTCTATTCTTTCTCTCTCTAGAAAACTCTCTCTACCTTCTCTCTAATTTTTTTTTCTCCAAACACCACAACCACAGCCTCTTAACCACGAAATTATGGAGATTCATAAGGGTTTTTCAAGCCACAAATAAATTTAAGGTAAAGAACATACATCTCTTGAAGATCCACAACAATGATTTAGGCTATGCATGTGCATTTTACTTCAAAAACCGACTTCTACTTCTTCATCTTCTTCAAACTTGTTTTCTTTTTGTTAAAATGGTTTTTAGAACATCATGGATGTGTTTTAACACCATGCATGTATGATAAACAAGGTTGCATGTTCATGATCTTAGTGCAAAAATCGATTTTAAGGATTAAAACATCAAACTCAAGTTAAGAGTTTTTGAGAAACAAAATTTTGTTCATAAATGAATGTATACATTTTGATAAGTTTTAATCTTTTGATCTCTGGAAACATGACTAGAATATAAGTTTATCATGATATCTTTTAAAATATTTCATAAGATTTACTCAAAGAAATGATGAAAACTCATTTTTCTAACCAATCACCATGCATGCAATCTGCCAGATTTCTTTACCTGACTTTAAACTGTTATATCTCACTCATTTCTTAACCAAATTTCGGGATTCTTTTTCTAAAATATAATATTTTGAGTTAGCTTTCAAACCCATCTGACCTCACTGGAAAATTCAAATATTTCGATTTTTAGAAATTTTTACAAAACTGTTGCTCAATCAGCACCTTTTTGTGAATACTAGTTTTGTATTGCATGTTCAAAGATCTTATTCATCACTAAAAATCAAGGAAAAATTAACTTGAGCACTTAACATCATGTATTAAGAGGTATAAAAATATCTTGATTCAAAAGCCTTTGGAACATGTTGCAAAAATTCTCAAAGTAACATCAATAATTTTTACCAAAATCACAAGAATCAAGTTTTCTCTATAATTGTTTGAGCCTTCAGGCATGTTTTTCGACATCAAAAATAAGAAAACAATTTTTCATTGTTATTAAATTGTTTGAAGTTGCATTCTGGAAATTTTCAGCTCAATATATATTTTCCTTATTTTTACATGAAAATAATAATAAAATAGAGTGTTAAAGCATATAAAATACTTAAGCTTGTAAATAAATTCTGGAAATATTTGTGGATGACCCTTTAAGTTAATAAACATCTCTCATAAAGTTTCATCGATTTGTGTTACTGTTTAGTATGGTTTTTAATTTTCTTTTTATTTAGCTCTAATAAATCATAAAACCACTTTAGAGAATGTGAAAATATTATTTCTTATTTTTCGCAGCTTGTACCTTATATTTAAGACTCCGAAAAATATTTTGGGAATTTGTGAAAATGTATATCTATTTTTCTTGAGTTTTTGTGTTTATAATGGACTAAAAACAGGAAAAATAGTTTTACTCATCCCAAATTTATGAAAATTTACCAGAAACTCTTATAATATGTTAGGATGATACATAAAAATTTTGATGATTTTTATCTTCTGTATGCTATTTTTCTACTATTTTCCCAAGATTTAATACACTTAAATGTACAAAAATCAGAAAAATTGTGTTAAACTTTTTGAAAACACATATTAATATTTTTCCTATATTATGTACACTGTAAAATAGTTACACAAAAATTACAAGAATTTTTCATGATAATTTACTATTTTTCCATGATTTTATGATTATTCATGGAATTAAATGGTGAAAAATAGTTAGACAAATCAAAAATTCAAGAAAATTTATCTTAAGGTGTTTGACTTCAATTAAAAATGAAATACAAAGTTTGGGAAAGTTTAGAACTAAATTGATTTCGTTTTGAATATTTAATCATTGGAACACCTCTAAAATGTTAAATATTAACATTTCAATAATGGAAATTTTCCACTTAAATTGTTATATAACAATTGATTCTTTGAAACTTAATTTCCACAGAAAAATGTTTGTAACTTATCAATATTAAATTTTGACACATTATTGGCATAATTCTATTGTAGTAGTAAGTATACTAGTATTAGATTTCAATTAGAGACTCATTAGTGTGTAACATCGTTGTAGGAAAACGATAGTGGTACGAGTGGAGCGTAGATCAAGGCAGCATTTGCATCATCTCAATGCATTGTGAGTATTCACGCACTCCCCTATTTTCAGTTTTTATGTTTTGGGGTGGAAAAACATGTCCCGAAAAACTATTATTTGAATGTTGTATTTAAATTGATTTGTATCAAACATGATTGCTATTTTATTGCTATATCTCTCTATGTATGTCTATGCAACACGGAACATGAGAACTTATCGTATTAAGGCCCTTCCCTTATCTCTAACCATTAACTCTTTGAGCCAATGGTCATTATGGATAGCGCTATTAGGAATTGACAACTCTTCACTCGCCCGATTGCTGGAGTGCATGATACCATATTAATCTATGGAACGATAAGCATAGATCTTGATAGGGCTTCAGTCATAGGTTTGGTTGAGAACTCATTGTTTGCTCATACACATACAAACTTGTTATTTATTATGGCAATAAACTCGTTTATCAATTATAGCAATCAACTTTGTTTCTTATTATAGCAATAAACTTTGTATCTCATTATAACAACGAACGTTTGTTACTAAATACTTATTTACTTGTTTTAGCAACAAAATTGGATGCTTCTTATAGTAACAAACTTGTTTGCTCCTTGTAGCAATGAAACTCGATTACTCATTTTAGTAACAAACTTTATTTCCCATGAGGATATGAATGTTGCATCTCTTTTGGGCAACATACTTTATTTCTCATGATGACAACGAACTTTGTTTACACAAACTTATTTACTCATTTTAGCAATATATTTTTATCTATGGAAACTTATATCAAAATTTGATTTCGATTCATGAAACCAATATTATTTTTAAACTTGTGAGTACTCACCAACTATTTTTATAGTTGACGCTCGTTTTACATGCTTTTTCAGGAATCATCGAGTAAGCGGCACTTAGGGACACTTCAGTTTTAGGAGCATTCGCATGTGTTGTATTTCAATTTACATTGTAATTTCTTTTAAAAGTTGTTCAAACCCATTGTAAAATTGTAATGATTTTTAATACTATAGTTGGTGTTGTCTTTACCACCCGGGAAAGGCCAATGTGGTGGCCGTTGCCCTAAGCCGCAAGGCATTGATGACTCCGATTCGAGATATATGCATGAGGATGATAGTGATTACTCCATTGCTGGAGCAGATTAGAGAGGCATGGGTTGAGGGCCTAAAGGAAGAGCACCAGAAGTGCGAGCGAATCGTAGGCCGGGTGGCCTCATTTGATTACGACAGCCGAGGGTTCTTGACCCTGCATGGGAGGGTCTATGTTCTGTATTGGGGCGGAGTACGATAGGTTATGATGGATGAGGCCCATAAGTCGAGGTTCTACATCCATCATGGGGCGACGAAGATGTAGCGGGATCTTCGCCCTGATTACTGGTGGCCATGCATGAAGCGGAACGTAGCATGGTATGTGGAGCGGTGCTTGACCTGCAGGAAGGTCAAGGCCGAGCACCAGATACCACCCGGCAAGATGAAGCCGCTAGACATTCTCGTGTGGAAATGGGAAGATATCACCATGGATTTCATCACCAAGCTTCCCAGGACCGCACATGGAGTAGATTCGATATGGCTCATAGTGGATTGGTTGACCAAGAGTGCTTTTTTTATCCCGATCCAGGAGAGTATATCGGTTGAGAAGTTGGTCGATATCTACGTGCGTGAGATAGTCGAACGACATGGAGTGCTTTTCTTGGTGGTGTCAAACCGAGATGTCCATTTCACTTCCAGGTTTTGGAAGCGATTTCACGAGGAGATGGGTACTCTTCTCCACTTCAGCACCGATTTCCACCCTCAGACGGGTGGACAAAGCGAGATGACGATTCAGACTCTCGAGGACATGCTGCGCGTATGTGTTTTGGATTTCGGTGGCAGTCGGTATACGTATCTTCCATTAGCAGAATTTTCGTATAACAACAGTTACCACACCAACATAGACCAACCTCCCTTTGAGATGCTCTACGGGAGTAAATGTAGGACCCCAATATGTTAGGGTGAGGTCCGTCAGAGAGTCATAGGGAGTACTAAAGTAGTACTCAAGACTACTGATAGGATCCAGCAGGTCCGGAGTAGGCTCCAGACTGCTCAGAGTCGGCAGAAGAGCTATGTCGACAAGCGGCATTGAGACTTGGAGTTTCAGGTGGGCGACATGGTCCTCCTGAAGCTGTCACCTTGGAAAGGTGTCACCTTGGAAAGATGTCATCCAGTTCAGGAAGCGGGGAAGTTGGGCCCCAGATACATCAGTCCGTTCAGGGTGTTGGCTCGGGTGGGCCAGGTTGCTTACCGTTTGGATCTTCCAGCAGAGCTCAGGCAGATCCACAACACTTTCCATGTTTCTCAGTTACGGAAGTGCTTGGTGGATGATTCGACGGTTATGCCCCTAGAGGACATTCAGGATGATGACAGCCTGAATTACATAGAGAGACCGGTATCTATTCTCGATAAGGAGACGAAAGAGCTAAGGAACAAGAGGTTTGAGCTGGTGAAGGTGCAATGGCAGCATCGTAAGGGTTCCGAGTGGACTTGGGAACCCGAGGAGGACATGAGGGAGCACTACCCGGAGTTTTTTTCCAGACGCAGCAGATTTCGAGGACGAAGTCTACGACAAGTGGGGGAGAATTGTAATGTCTGGTTCCTGGTACGCATTCATTATTAAATCACTCATTTTTACAAAACAACTCGACGAGTTGGTAGCCCCAGACTCGTCGAGTAGAGACTAAAAGGGACACGGGTTTTTAAGCAATCTACTCGACGAGTTGGGACCCTCAACTCGGCGAGTAGGTCTGCCAGAATGAAACCCTAATTTCGGGGTTTTTCACTGTATTTAAACATCTTAATCCCCACTTGCTTGCCTTATTTCTAGCCTCCAAGTCCCAAACCCTAATCCACGAAACAGTAGAACCTTTTGTGAGTTTATGAGCCATCTTTGAGTGAACTTTGTGCATTTGAAGCTTGTGAAGAAGTGAAGGGGCTTGGAGATTCAAAAAGAACCTAGTAGATCCAGAAACAACTTCTCATTCTCTTCATTTTCTGGTAACCAAGTCTCAAACTTGTGTCACACCCCCAAACCAGAACGGCGGAAACGTTCGGGGGTGGATGACGTCATGTATAGTATCACAACAATTGTATCATAGCAATCATAGTAAACACAACCATTACAGTGAATACATATATGTAAAAGGTTTACATCTGTATAAGTCTTGTTTGAATACATCAAAAGTATAAGCAAAATGCAAAGACGTGACTCTAACTGCTCCATCTTCTCAAAACTCCAGGTAACACCTGTCTACTGATTTCCTGAGAATACAAGCATGTTTTTATAATGAAAACCTGTTGATGAATCTGTGAAAATGTTTGTATGTTTGCAAGAAAATCCAATATTTTCTTAAGTAATGAAAAAGTAGTCTTAAACCCTAAGACCAATTGTAAGTTCGTTATTGAATTCTGTTCTTGTGTCTGAAAGTATTTGCATGTATGCCTGGTACCACCAGCTGTATTGTATTGTTTTGTATGAAAGTTTTTGTATGAAATCTCTGGCTGCTACCAGTAATGTAAGTAATGTATAGCATGAAAACCCTGGCTAGCACCAGTATGTATAGTATGAAAACCCTGGCTAACACCAGTATGTTATAGTATAAAAACCCTAGAATCCTCCAGTTGTAGTATGTAGTAGTTCTATTAATGAAAATAAAACTATTGGAGAATGAAATCCCGTAAACAAAAGGTTAGTTTATACTATTGTGAGTTCGTATAACCATGCTTGATATGACTGATGACATCAGCGACGCTCTTCAGGCATCGTACGGTATGATATTTGTCACTCCAGGCATGCCTGCCTAACTGTAGCTAGCAGTTTAGGTGTGGGATTGTCAGTCCCGAATAGATCTATTCACAAATCGCATGCTCTCCCTCCAGGAGACTCTAGTTACACTATATGTGGAGGATTTTACCAGTACCCAGAAGGATACAAATGAAGAGTGATCTCACAATCCTGTATTAACTAATTTAGGTGTGGTTCTGTAGTGATCTACTGTATTGAACTCTGTATATATAATGTATAAGATAATAATTATACTTAAATAATTATTATATGTTGTTCTCTTGTAGTAATGTATGTCATAAACTAAATATGTCATAGTTCATACGATTACCCATGAATGTAGTCTGAATTGGTAAAAGAAACTATGTATTGAATTCTCAAAACTATACCTATTATAGTTTGATTGAAAAGTTATGTACTTGGTTTGTAAGATGTTCTGAAAACTATGCAATTATGTTTCCAAGTTGAAAGTGTCCCTTATGCTCAACATAGTACAAAAGGGATAACATGTCTAAATGTTTCATAAAACGTGGGAAATCATTTATCTGTATCAATTGCATAAGTTTTAAACTCGTTGAAAACCTTTTGTTTTAGTTTCACGAAATTAGTTGTGGTTGGCTTGTATCCCCCCCTGAAAACATTAAAAATCACGAAAATGTAGGGGTATGAACTCACGGTTGTTGTGTGAAAAGGTCGACTAGAGACGAAGATCCTCGGGTTGTTGTACTGCACTTAACGGAATCCTAATAACCATCAAATACATAATGTATCTAAATTAGCGATTTCATTAGATAAAGTGCAACATAAACACTTGCTTTCGGTTAAGGAATGTTACCGGGACTTGGTTGAATCGGAAAACGAGTTTTTCACTGCTCAAGAGACATGTACGACCGTGAACTAGGTTTACGGCCTTCGAAGATTCGAGGAGTGTACGGCCGTAAACTCAAGAACAGTGATTACGGCCTTTGAAGATTTGAAGATTTGGAGTGTGTACGACCGTAAACTCAAGAACAAGGGTGCTTGATTTCGCAGAAAATGTGTTTCAGATGCTCCCAATCGACCCCAAATGATGATTTTAGATGTTTTTCGGAAGAAAATAGGCGTTTTAGGTGTTTACGGCCAGGGGTTCTAGAGAGAGAATGAGAGAGTTTCCGGTCAGAAGTGTTCAAATGAGGGTGGGAGTCTCATATATATAGGGGTTTCTGGGTCGGTGGGTAGGGGGTCCACCCAACGCTGGCCGTAAACGAGTGTACAGCCGTACACGAGTTTAAGGCCGTAAACTCGGTAAGGCCGGAACTTGTTTGACTTTTCGAGAGATTCGGGTTTTCGCATGATTTGGTTCCGACTCGCATATATAAATTTAATTATATAACACTAAATGATATTCTAATTCAAGAAATTTGACGGAAAATTAATAAAATTCAAATTTTATTAATGAAAATCGGATAACAGAAACGGAAAAAGTTTCGGGTTGTCACAACTTGCTTAGTAGCTTGTTAGATATCTTCTTTGGCAATTTATGGGGTTTTTGGTTCAAGAAACTTGGTATTTGGGAAATGGACGTCCCAAGTGGCCTATCTTTTAGATCTGGGGTCTAAAAGGGGTTTCATGGCATAAAGGTGCAAACTTTATGACCATGGAAGCCCCATGCAAGCTTTAAGGTGTTATTATGGCCTTTTAAGCCCCAAAAGGCCATGCATGGAAGGAAAGGTAGGAGCTTTACGTATTCAAATGATGTCTAAGGGCTTGATCTATGCTAGTATGCTTTGGTTTGGAGTATTATGGCTTTTAGACCAAGATCTATGTCTTAAAGAGCTAGGGTTTGAGTTAAACTCATTAAGAAGGACTAATACTGGGTAAAGTTGGAAACTTTACCCTTAAAACGGTATTTCTAGTATGTAGATGAAGTATGGAGTTTGGATCTAAAGAGTATGATCTTAATCCCTTAAGATGGCCTAAACAGACTAAAGAACTCGTCAAGTCCATAGAGGAACTCGACGAGTTGAGTCATGTTGTCCCGATTATGTATCAGATAGAACTCGACGAGTCGGGGGGACGACTCGGCGAGTTAGATCGTGATTTCCAGGATTTTGAGTTATAGAACTCGGCGACTTGATAGGTCAACTCGGCGAGTTGAGTTAACCAGAAGGTTGACTTTGACTAGGGGTAAAATGGCGATTCTACCCTTAGAAGGATTATCTGTTTTTGACTAAGTGATTATTGTGATAATGATAGTCGAGGAGTCGTTGGAGCAGCCATCAGAGATTCCTCACATGAGATTTCAGCAGCCAGCTTGAGAGGTGAGCTTTCCTCCAGTAGGAACGGGTCTAAGGCACCAATGTCGGCCCGTTTATGTATGCTAGTATGTTCTGGATTAATGTCTGATGTCGGGCGGAGCCCGATGTAGGTTATATGTTTTCCGGATTTCGATTCGATGTCGGGACGGTACCCGAAGAATGTTAGTATGCTTGATGTCTTTGTGATTCTTGCATGTGTATGTATTTGTATGTTTCCGGACTATGGTCTGATACCGGGGCGGTTCCCGAGTTATGTCGGTATGCTTCTGGACTTCAGTCCGATGTCGGGTGGGGCCCGAGGAATGTTTATAGGTTTATGGTTAAGTGATTATGCTTACGTTATATGTATTAGTAGTTATGCTCATATGTATGCTGAGCATTGCTCGATGTCGGGCAAGGCCCGATGCCAGATGCGGTGAGATGTTGGGCGGGCCCGATGTCGGGCAGTGCCCGATGTAGCAGGGCGGGGGCCAATGTATGTGATTGTTTGATTATGTGTATGGTATGAGGTAGTCGGGGAGACTCACTAAGCTTCGTGCTTATAGTTTTCAGTTTTGGTTTCAGGTACTTCCGCTAGTAAGGGGAAGAGCTCGGGATGACTGCATGGTACACACCACAACTTTTAGCCTGGGAGGATTCACTCTGATGTTTGACATATGATTTTGATATATTTAGAGATGTTTTGATATTTTTGAGATACACGTTATATGACTTCTATATGATGAAAGATATTTATGGGTTTTATTAATGAATTAAAAATGAAATTTTTGGACTGTATTTTTGGGATGTTTCAACATTAGTCACACCTAAAGAATGAACATTATGCGACTATACCACAATTGCAACCACAGTTTACAAATAATGTATGTGTCTAAATTATAAACAACAGTCATACCTAACAATATTTTTGTGTCTAAATGATAACATATGCCACAATGAAAACTATATATTGGGGCCTTAAACACATTAACAAAAAAAAAAATCATGTGGTCGTTGCATGACCAACAGTCACAACATAAAAACGCATGTCTAGAAACTGTTTATAGCCACACTTAATGGACAGAATCCTTGATTACAACGACTCCATTTGTCATGTTTTTCTTAAATCGATGTGACTAAAAACTCAATAAACACTCGTGTATGTGACTAAATAATAGCTACGGTCACATTAACAATAAACTCATGCGGCGGTCGTATGAGCAATAGTGACAACAAGCAAACACTTGTGTATCTAGAAATTGTTTATAGCCTCACTTAATGGACGTCATCCTTGGTTACAACGACTCCATTTTCCATGCTTTTATTAAATCGACGTGACTAAAAGCTCAATAAACACTCATTTATGTGATTAAATAATAGCTACGACCAAACTAAATATATACTTATATGGCAGTTGTACGAGCAATAATCACAATCAAATAACGTTTGTGTGTCTAGAAAACTTTTATAGCCACACTTAATGGATGAAATCCTTTATTACAGCCAGAAATGTTGGTACCTTTAACCATACTTTTATGATATGATTACACTTTTCTAGTTGATACGGCCACTAAAATTTAATATGGACGTATGATACCAAGAAAGACATGATTTTTTGTCACACTTGACCTGAAAAAATAACATGCAGCTTAACGACATATGATCATACTTTTGTGGTGTGGCCGTAGTTCATTTTTATACTAGTGTAATGAAAATTTTACTTATGGTATACTTCGTGACGGTTTTAAAGACATGACATGACGGTTTGAAAAACACGTCGTGGTGATAAGTTAGACCCCGATCTTGTCATGTTTCGTACTCTCCAACCACGTGTCTCGGTTACTCGTCACATGTCACGTCGTGGTAATATGTTCGTCACGTCATGGTGACCCATTTCTCCGATAATTGCCACGTGTTTCTGAACGTTTGACACGTGTATTTCATGAGTCACAACTTGTCACGCCGTTGAAATCATTTCACTACGTCGTGGTGGTCAAAGGTTGATTTTCTCTGAATAGCAACCTACTTTCATCTCAACTTTAGATAGTCGTAACTTTCTCATACGAACTCCGTGTTCAAAAACCTTTATATCCACAGAATCCGCATGACACGAACTACAACATTCCTCGACAATATTTTATTAAATAACATTTCTCAAATCAAAGCAACTCATGGATTTATCTAATATGTTCATCTCAAAATAATCTATATCTCTTAGGGTAATACCTGTTAAGAAAACAGGTATTACACAGATGGATTGAGAAGACGGAGTTTGTCTTCCAAATAAGTTTCTATCCAAATGATTGCAAAGTACGATTTACAGCTTGTACTTTTTCTGATACGACATTAACATGGTTAAATAGCCATGCAAACACGAAGGGAATTGGTATTACAATTTCCATGAACTGGGAGGATCTGAATATGATATTAATAAAAGAGTATTGTCCTAGAGACGAGGTGCATAACCTTGAACAAGAGCTATGAAACCTAACTATGAAGGTTTCTGAGATAAATGATTATACCGATAGGTTCAATTCCCTTGTTGTGATGTGTCCGAGACTTGTGACCCCTGAATACAAGAAAATTGAGCGATACATCTGGGATCTAGCCCACATATCCAAGGGATGGTTAACGCATCAAAACCCACAACCTACGATAGTATAGAGCGCATAGGCTATTGTTTAACCAACACGAAGATCCGAATGGTGTCTACGGTAGCAAAGGTTGAGTCTTCCAGATCTAGAACATACAACCACAAGTTCGGTGGAGGAAGCCCAAGGCAATCATCCGGGAAGAAACAAGAAGTGTCAACCGTTTATGTCACTACAAAAACAACAACAACACCCACACCACCAAAGCAATATACTAGAAAACATCCAATATGTAATCAGTGCAACCGTCATCACCCTGGTGATTGTTTTGTTTGCACGAAGTGTAAAAAGAAAGGGCATACTGCTAATTACTGCAAAAACACGACACCTGCAGTGGCTAATCAGGGAACGAACATAGGATATGGCACATGTGGAGGAAAAAACGTGTTACACATTTGGAGAAGCAGGACATTTTGGAACAAAATGTCCAAAATTGAGGAACCACAGAGGTAATGTCCCGTGGCAAATAATTTGTAACTGGAACCAGGGGCGCTATCTAGGTCCCTTCTGTGGTAATCGGTACGTTCCACATAAATAACTTATTTGCTACAGTACCCTTTGACTCCGGAGCCGATAGGAGCTTTATCACCCCAACATTTAGGCAACATTTAAATCATGAGTCTAACAAACTAAGAGAGGCATATGAAGTAGAAATGGCTAACGGCTAAACCTGAAACACACAAAAAATCATACAAACTTGCCTTTTAACTCTAATAATCACATTTTTCACGTAAACCTCATGTAAATGGCTATTGGGAGCTTTGACGTCATCATTGGCATGTAGTAACAAACCGATGATCAGGTATTTTCAATTTTAACCCTATGTATGAAAGAATATTGCATTTTGACCCTTGGGTTTGAGAAAGATTGCAAGAATGGCCCATAGTGGCATTTCGGTAATTTTGGCATGTAGATTAGTACGCTGAGCGTACGTTGTGTATGCTAGGCGTACTGGGGCGGACCCTAGTACGTTGGGCGTACACCGCGTATGCAGGGCGTACGTGGTAAATCCTCAAACCCTAATTTTTAGGGTTTTGTCCATATATAAACATCATTATCCCTCATTTCTCATTCCCTCATCGGCCTCCATCTGAGAAGAACGACCCTCTAGATAACCCTAAGTGAGAAGAATGCATCTTGAGCTTATCTTTTTGTTTTGTGGTATTCTTGAAGAAGAGGAAGGTGGTGAGAAGAACTTGGAGCTTGGAAGCAACTTGGATCTGAGATTATCTCCTTGCTAGCAACCTCCAGGAGGTAAAAAGCTCATAACTTGATCACCCTTTCTTGTAGATCTATCCATTTCTTCATTTAGGGCACTTTTGGTCCCAAATATGGTGATTCTTGAGCATGGCATGCTCTTAACCAAATAAGTCATCCTTTCAGACCTTATGAGGGGTCATGAGTCAAAAAAATGTGGTCTTGATGCTTATTTTTTCTCCATGCATGCTCTACAAGGTCTTAAGGCATTAAGAAGTTGGGATTTTGTGTATTAAGCACTTAATGTACATGAAAAGTCATAAAGTTGGAAACCTTATGACTCTTAGTGGTATTTTAGCATTGGATCTGAAAGTTGGACGTGAGAGCTTAATGCATTAAGTGTGAGAACAAATTGATCTGATGCACAATGACAAGGTTTGAAAACTCAAACCTTGAGTTAATACTTAAGATCAATGTCTGCTTGCTAATGAATGTTCCAGTCAAGTCTGAGTTAATGTATTCAACAAATATTCAAGCTATTAATGAAGTGAGAAGATAATGATCGAGGTAAAGATAATAAATGAAGAACAAGAAGAATGTTTGAGAGAATAACTAGAGAGATGAAGTAACTAGAGTATTGCTATATTTGAGTGAATGATCCGTCATTTGATTTGCAATAAAAGCTCCTATAAATAGGAGAGCATGATACAAGGTACAAACTGGGATACATACATAGGACTGGATAAGAAAGATGTTTCTGACATTCTGATTGTCCAAGTTGACAAACTGACTAAGTCCCATGAAATGTCTAATCATGCTAAGTGACAAAACTAATTAATGCATAGTGAAAAAGGTACTGATTCAGAAACACAAACATTCAGGTCCTAATATTCATTCCAGAATGCCTTCTACTCATCTGCTCCGGACTTGGCTGGACTTCCGGACTCCAAATGATTCCGCACCAATTTATTACTTCGGAAACTTGACTGACTTCGGATCTTCAAAAAGGATTGATATTTCTAGAGGTTCACTTTCAGGTTCCAACATTAAGCTCTTATTGAGGAAAAGAGGTTTTGAGCGTATGTCGTGCGTACCTCAGCGTACGTCGCACGTACGTAGTAATCCTCCCGACTCCGGTCAAAGCTTGTGTACGCCCTGCGTACTCGGTTTAGTGGACCAAATGGACTCCTTGACATGTTGACTTTGACTTTGACTTTTACCAGGGTTGACCAAGTTTGACTTAAGGGTATTTTGGGTATTTTGAGCTATAGTTAAGTCTTGGTCGCTATCTATTGAATAGGTGACATGTAGAGACAGTATTTAAAACGGGTGTAATGTTTAGCTGTCAAACTATGAGGTAAGTTACCTCACTATTTTCGGGGTTGAAGGCACCAATGTCGGCCCCTTTGGTTATGTATCCTGGTATCTAGGATGTTTCTATACAATAGTAATCTGTAAATCTTCCTGCTACACTTTTAACTGGTTATGTGATTATCTATTGTTGGATATATATGATTTGTTTTGTGCATGTCGACATGATATGGTGGGGGTTGAGACTGTACTACTTTGTGTTGTAAGTCAACAAACTGGGGAATTCTTACCGTAAGGTTATGGGCTAGGGCATTACAATCGGATGGTTGTGGGTCAGGGGTAATCCAACCAGGAGATCGTGGACCCATTATGTATTAGGTGAAGGCGTGATCGTACACAGTCTCCTATTTTGTCACTAGATCTTGGGTAAAAACTCTGATTTGAAATAATACTTTTGAAACAATGACTATTTTGTAAACAATGATGATGAATGGTTAATTTTTGAAAATTTTAATTTTTTTTGATTTTTGAGTGTTACAAGTTGGTGTCAGAGCCTTGGTTTGTGAGAATTAGATGAGCAATTGTGTGAATCCGTACTCAAACTAGGGAACTGCAAAAGTTTCTTTAACTGATTTTCAAAAACTGTTTTCAAAAAGTAAACAAAGAAGGATGCGATGTGTACGATCAACCGTAGCAAGAAAGTATACCCCAAATTACCCACACTATTATTTGCTATTATGTTTATGATAGAAAAACATGCTAGTGATAGGCTAGGGATCTTCAGGAATTATATGCTAGAATTGCCTGAAAATTGATGCCTGATAGCCTAGGGTTTCTTTCTTGTATGGAATTGACATCATTATTGTAGTTGTTTAGTGTATGCATCATATTTGTACATAACTAAGATTCTATAGCATGAGAATGTTTGGTTTAGCCTTATTTCATGTTCTTGTTTGATGAAGGGATTAGGGTAGAATCAGTTATTTGAATGTCTATAGGGTCCAGTGTTATGTATGATTAGCATACACAAGTGTTGTAGGGTTGGTGGAAGTTTCATGGATGAGTTATGTGGGGTCAGCCGACCAGTTGAGGGATGTCTAGCCCTTCCATAGGAAGTGAGAATAGGGTGTATACGTAATCTAGTGTGTGTTGTTATGGTTGTTGTGATGATCTTATGAGACAAATACGGGTAGGTACGGAAGGTAGTATGGGCCCGTACTACCGGAAGAACAGGACCTCCATGCGTAGCAGGGAAGTCACAACCCCTAGGGTTTTGTTGTTTGGAATAGCTCATATGGTATGATATGCGCCTCATATGATATTTTACGGTATATTTTCAGTATGGTGGTTACGAGGCAATTTGAGTTGGGAGCTGGATCGAGTGGCCAGGATAGGCCAGGGTTGACTGAGGACCGGGTTAGGGAGATGATTCATATTGAGGTTGTTTATATTGTCTGAGCGCAGATACCAGAGTTTTTTGAAAAACATTTTATGGCGTCAATGCAGTTGACGACCTTTTATAGAGGTCAAAGGGATATCATATGTTAAGTTTTAACCTCAAGGTGGAAACAACCTAGACCTAAATCGTAGCGTAGAAATAAGATCTCACATATAGGTTAAACCTCCGTGTCTCCTTTTGAGTCGAATCCAGAATGCCCGCCAATGGTATCCAAGTGATCATTTAGTGGAGACTCATCTACCTCCTTACGCGATGCTCCAATTATCATTCGCGTCAGTATCGAAACGCTTTTTCCTAGTTGTAACTCTAGTACGAAGAGGATGAAGAGGTATTGAGGGATAACTGGTATTGGTTTCGACTTAAGATTATTACTAGTGTATATCTAACTACTAACCTTATATCTAAAGTCAATAGCTACCGAGGAATACCCATTATCAGTACTATGTGCATTGCTCTTAGAGTGGCTAGTGATATAACCTAAGTGGTTAACCTAGCACTTGATAAGGGACATGAATATTTCTAAATAAAGGCATTTTTATAAAAGTGCACTTAGTTTCTAAGTGTATCTAGATGAATGCCTATAATATGCAATGCCCGTACACACACCGAAAAATTTTGTTTTTCAAAAGTTTAAGTTGAAAATTGTTTTGAACATAATTCTACAATAACCGTTTCCAGCCTCACATTAACTTTCCTTAATTAAGCATAGTTGGCCAGGCTATACTTAATTAAAGTCCAATAATGCGTACTCGAATTAGTTATACCAGTAGTATGTTCAGTATTTTAAAAACGTTTAGAAAATTTTTGGCTATAGTTGTGGTTTTCCAAAGGAAAACCGGTATTCTCTATAACCTTCGGCTCTGATACCATTTTCTATCACACCCCGCTAAAGCGGAAACACGAGGCGTGGCAGTATAAAGGGTTTCATAGCAAAAGTTAAAAGACAACACCAACCATAGTATTAAAAATCATTACAATTTTACAATGGGTTTGAACAACTTTTTAAAGAAATTACAATGTAAATTGAAATACAACACATGCGAATGCTCCTAAAAGTGAAGTGTCCCTAAGTGCCACTTACTCGATGATTCCTGAAAAAGCATGTAAAACGAGCGTCAACTATAAAAATAGTTGGTGAGTACTCACAGATAAACAAAATAATATTGGTTCCATGAATTGAAATCAAAGTTTTAATAAAAGTTTCCAATAATAAAAGTATATTGTTAAAATGAGTAAATAAGTTTGTAAAAAAACAAAGTTCTTTGTCATCATGAGAGATAAAGTATGTTGCCCAAATAAAATGCAACATTCATATTCTCATGGAAGATAAAGTTCATTACTCAAACGAGTAAACAAGTTTCATTGCTAAAATGAGCAATCAATTTCGTTGCTAAAACATGTATATAAGTTTTCAGTAATAAAAGTTCGTTGTTGTAATGAGAAACGAAGTTCATTGCTATAATTAATAACAAGTTTATTGCTATAACGAGAAACGAGTTTGTATGTGTATGAGCAAACAATGAGTCTCAACCAAGCCTATGACTGAAGCCCTATCAAGATCTATGCTTATCGTTCCATAGATGAATATGGTATCATGCACTCCAGCAATAGGGCGAGTGAGGAGTTGTCAATTCCTAATAGCGCTATCCATAATGACCATTGGCTCAAAGAGTTAATGGTTAGAGATAAGGGAAGGGCCTTAGTACGATAAGTTCTCATGTTCCGTGTTGCATAGACATACATAGAGAGACATAGCAAAAAAATAGCAATCATGTTTAATACAAATCAATTTAAATACAACGTTCAAATAATAGTTTTTCGGGACATGCTTTTCCACCCCAAAACATAAAAACTGAAAATAGGGGAGTGCGTGAATACTCACAATATGCAAAATATAGCAACCAAGTTTATACGAGTCAAATAAATACAACGAACATAAATAGTTTAGGACATGCTTTTCCACCCCAAAACGTAAAAACCGAAAATAGGGGAGTGGTGAATACTCACAATGCATTTAGATGATGCAAATGGTGCCTTGAACTACGTTCCACGTGTACCACTACCGATTCCTACAATAATGGTATTCGCTAGTGAGTCTCTAATCGAAATCTAACACTAGTATACTTACTACTACAATAGAATTATGCCAATCATGTGTCAAAATTTAATATTGATAAGTTACAAACATTTTTCTGTGGAAATTAAGTTTCAAAGAATCAATTGTTATATAACAATTTAAGTGAAAAATTTCCATTATTGAAATGTTAATATTTAACATTTTAGAGGAGTTCCAATGATTAAATATTCAAAAACTAAATTAATTTAGTTCTAAAATTTCCCAAAGTTTGCATTTCAGTTTTAATTGAAGTGAAAGACCTCAAGATAAATTTTCTTGAATTTTTGATTTGTCTGACTATTTTTCACGATTTTAGTTTCTTGAATAACCATAAAATCTTGAAAAATACTAAACAGTTAATAAAAATTACCAAACTTCAGATTTTGGTTCTAAATGTACTAAAAGACTTCTAGATAAATTTTCATGGAGTATGAATATGTATAACCATTTTTCATATATTTAATTCTCTAAATAGATACAAATTCATGAAAAATAGAAATCAGTTTCCAAAATTACCCAAACTTTTTGTATTACTGTTATTAAACATTATTAAGCTGGGAAAAATATAAAAATTGATTTCTAAACTGTTTAACCCAATTTTATGATTTTTGAACATTTAAGTGTATTAAATCTTGGGAAAATAGAAGAAAAATAGCATACAGAAGATAAAAATCATCAAAAAATTTATTTATCATCCTAACATATTATAAGAGTTTCTGGTAAATTTTTATTAATTTTGGATGAGAAAAACTATTTTTCCTGTTTTTAATCCATTATAAACACAAAAATCATGGAAAAATAGATATACATTTTGAAAAATTCCCAAAACATTTTTCTGAGTCTTAAATGCAGGTTACAAGCTGCGAAAAATACGAAATAATATTTTCACATTCCCTAAAGTGGTTTTATGATTTATTATATCTAAATAAAAAGAAAAGTAAAAACCATACTAAACAGTAACAAAAGTCATTGAAACTTCATGGGGAATGTTTATTAACTTAAAGAACCATCCAAGAATTTTTCCAGAATTTATTTACTAGTGTAAGTATTTTATATGATTTAACACTCTATTTTCTTATTATTTTCATATAAAAATAAAGAAAATATATATTGAGCTGAAAATTTCAGAATGCATCTTCATACAATTTAACAACAATGAATTATTGTTTTCTTATTTTTGATGTTGAAAACCATGCCGAAAGACTCAATAAAATGTATAGAGAAAACTTGGTTCTTGTGATTTATGTAAAGATTATTGATGTTACTTTGACAATTTTTGCAACATGTTACAAAGACTTTTGAATCAATATCTTTTTGTTCCTATTAATACATGATATTAAGAGTTTAAAATAATTTTTGAATGATTTGTAGTGATGAATAAGTCCTTTGAACATGCAACACAAAACAAATGTTCATAAGGAAAGTGTTGTTTGAGCAACAGTTTTGTAAAAATTGGTAAAAATCGAAATATTGGAATTTTCCAGTGAGGTCAGATGGGTTTGAAAGCTAACTCAAAATACTATATTTCAGAAAAAGAATCACGAATTTTGGCTAAGAAATGAGTGAGATATGACAGTTTAAAGTCAGGTAAAGAAATCTGGCAGATTGCATGCATGATGATTGGTTAGAAAAGTGAGTTTTCATCATTTCCTTGAGTAAATCTTTTCAAGTATTTTAAATATATCATGATAAACTCATATTTTAGTCATGTTTCCAGAGATCAAAAGATTAAAACTTATCAAAATGTATACATGCATTTATGAACAAAATTTTGTTTCTCAAAAACTCTTAACTTGAGTTTGATGTTTTACTCCTTAAAATCGATTTTTGCACTAAGATCATGAACATGCAACCTTGTTTATCATACATGCATGGTGTTAAAACACATCCATCATGTTGTAAAAACCATTTTAACAAAAAGAAAACAAGTTTGAAGAAGATGAAGAAGGAGAAAGTGTAAGAAAAAGAGCAAAACTTGAAGGAAAAGTGAAGTAGAAATCGATTTTACCTTCAAGAATACCACAAGATGATGAAGATTTCGAGTTTGAGGAGTGTTCTTGGGTTTGTTTTCTGGAAAATTTCTTGGTTCTTAGAGGGAGGAAGAGAGAACGGAGTGGTGTTTGGAGAGAAAAAGTAGAGAGAAGGTAGAGAGAGTTTTCTAGAGAGAGAAAGAAGAGAGATGTGTGTATGTTGGAGAATGAGAGTGTGAGAGAGATATGGGGAGAGAGGGATCCGATTTTAGGGGTGGAAAGGCTCTCTCTCTCTCTCTTGTTTCTTTTATAAAAATTCAAATCTTTTTTAAAAATATCCAACTTTTTATAAAATGTGCACCTTAACCTAGTTTTTATGCATAAAACTCTTGATTTTTGACTTATAAATCAAGGGTAAATGTTAATAACTAAATCTTTATTTTTCATTGAATTTTATTCATAATAATTATTATGATAAGATAATATTATAAGGTTCATAATTGTTTTTATAGGATTTTTAAGGTTAAAGTTTATAAATATGAGTTTTTAGGGCTTTTAGGGTTTTGGAGTTTAATAAACTTTGAATATCAAAATAAATAGAATATTTGAGACTTTAAATTATCTTATGGTATTATAACTCTTTTATAGTTATAAATAATGTTTGTAATTTATTTTTATCGGTTTATTGGCATTCTATGTAGTGATTCCGAGATTCAAGCGAAATTGAGGAATCAAGTATACTAGTCCTAGTCTTCAAATTTGACTTAAGTTTCTATGAGACTTTGAACTAACTTCTACTTCTAGGTCAAGTGCATGATGTGTGTACATGATTCATGAAATATTGTTCGAGTCAAAGAGTGATCCAAATATGGATAGTCACTACAGCTTAGTAGATGTAGAATTCACATATCAAGGTGAAATCTAAGTACACCATCCATTGTTTCTATCTGTTTCCAAGTTTCTAGTATGTTATAACTTAGCTTCTAATTACTAAGTCTAATATGTGTTGGGCCTATATGTGCAACTAAGTTTATCAAATCTAGAACTAACTCAAATTTTGACGGTTGTCACAGTCTCCCCCGGTTGAAAGAATTTCGTCCCGAAATTCAATTCGTGACACATTCTATTAGAACTCAGCCGAATACAATTGTATAATTGGAGAGATGATGACTTGAAGAGCTCTTTGATTATTTTGGGTTAATTCCTCAAGGGAACAGCCCAACTCTTTACCATTTTCTGTCACACCCCGCTAAAGCGGAAACACGAGGCGTGGCAGTATAAAGGTTTTCATAGCAAAAGTTAAAAGACCACACCAACCATAGTATTAAAAATCATTACAATTTTACAATGGGTTTGAACAACTTTTAAAAGAAATTACAATGTAAATTGAAATACAACACATGCGAATGCTCCTAAAAGTGAAGTGTCCCTAAGTGCCACTTACTCGATGATTCCTGAAAAAGCATGTAAAACGAGCGTCAACTATAAAAATAGTTGGTGAGTACTCACAGATAAACAAAATAATATTGGTTCCATGAATTGAAATCAAAGTTTTGATAAAAGTTTCCAATAATAAAAGTATATTGTTAAAATGAGTAAATAAGTTTGTAAAAAAACAAAGTTCTTTGTCATCATGAGAGATAAAGTATGTTGCCCAAATAAAATGCAACATTCATATTCTCATGGAAGATAAAGTTCATTACTCAAACGAGTAAACAAGTTTCATTGCTAAAATGAGCAATCAATTTCGTTGCTAAAACATGTATATAAGTTTTCAGTAATAAAAGTTCGTTGTTGTAATGAGAAACGAAGTTCATTGCTATAATTAATAACAAGTTTATTGCTATAACGAGAAACGAGTTTGTATGTGTATGAGCAAACAATGAGTCTCAACCAAGCCTATGACTGAAGCCCTATCAAGATCTATGCTTATCGTTCCATAGATGAATATGGTATCATGCACTCCAGCAATAGGGCGAGTGAGGAGTTGTCAATTCCTAATAGCGCTATCCATAATGACCATTGGCTCAAAGAGTTAATGGTTAGAGATAAGGGAAGGGCCTTAGTACGATAAGTTCTCATGTTCCGTGTTGCATAGACATACATAGAGAGACATAGCAATAAAATAGCAATCATGTTTGATACAAATCAATTTAAATACAACGTTCAAATAATAGTTTTTCGGGACATGCTTTTCCACCCCAAAACATAAAAACTGAAAATAGGGGAGTGCGTGAATACTCACAATATGCAAAATATAGCAACCAAGTTTATACGAGTCAAATAAATACAACGAACATAAATAGTTTAGGACATGCTTTTCCACCCCAAAACGTAAAAACCGAAAATAGGGGAGTGGTGAATACTCACAATGCATTTAGATGATGCAAATGGTGCCTTGAACTACGTTCCACGTGTACCACTACCGATTCCTACAATAATGGTATTCGCTAGTGAGTCTCTAATCGAAATCTAACACTAGTATACTTACTACTACAATAGAATTATGCCAATCATGTGTCAAAATTTAATATTGATAAGTTACAAACATTTTTCTGTGGAAATTAAGTTTCAAAGAATCAATTGTTATATAACAATTTAAGTGAAAAATTTCCATTATTGAAATGTTAATATTTAACATTTTAGAGGTGTTCCAATGATTAAATATTCAAAAACTAAATTAATTTAGTTCTAAAATTTCCCAAAGTTTGCATTTCAGTTTTAATTGAAGTGAAAGACCTCAAGATAAATTTTCTTGAATTTTTGATTTGTCTGACTATTTTTCACGATTTTAGTTTCTTGAATAACCATAAAATCTTGAAAAATACTAAACAGTTAATAAAAATTACCAAACTTCAGATTTTGGTTCTAAATGTACTAAAAGACTTCTAGATAAATTTTCATGGAGTATGAATATGTATAACCATTTTTCATATATTTAATTCTCTAAATAGATACAAATTCATGAAAAATAGAAATCAGTTTCCAAAATTACCCAAACTTTTTGTATTACTGTTATTAAACATTATTAAGCTGGGAAAAATATAAAAATTGATTTCTAAACTGTTTAACCCAATTTTATGATTTTTGAACATTTAAGTGTATTAAATCTTGGGAAAATAGAAGAAAAATAGCATACAGAAGATAAAAATCATCAAAAAATTTATTTATCATCCTAACATATTATAAGAGTTTCTGGTAAATTTTTATTAATTTTGGATGAGAAAAACTATTTTTCCTGTTTTTAATCCATTATAAACACAAAAATCATGGAAAAATAGATATACATTTTGAAAAATTCCCAAAACATTTTTCTGAGTCTTAAATGCAAGTTACAAGCTGCGAAAAATACGAAATAATATTTTCACATTCCCTAAAGTGGTTTTATGATTTATTAGATCTAAATAAAAAGAAAAGTAAAAACCATACTAAACAGTAACAAAAGTCATTGAAACTTCATGGGGAATGTTTATTAACTTAAAGAACCATCCAAGAATTTTTCCAGAATTTATTTACTAGTGTAAGTATTTTATATGATTTAACACTCTATTTTCTTATTATTTTCATATAAAAATAAAGAAAATATATACTGAGCTGAAAATTTCCAGAATGCATCTTCATACAATTTAACAACAATGAATTATTGTTTTCTTATTTTTGATGTTGAAAACCATGCCTAAAGACTCAATAAAATGTATAGAGAAAACTTGGTTCTTGTGATTTATGTAAAGATTATTGATGTTACTTTGACAATTTTTGCAACATGTTACAAAGACTTTTGAATCAAGATCTTTTTGTTCCTATTAATACATGATATTAAGAGTTTAAAATAATTTTTGAATGATTTGTAGTGATGAATAAGTCCTTTGAACATGCAACACAAAACAAATGTTCATAAGAAAAGTGCTGTTTGAGCAACAGTTTTGTAAAAATTGGTAAAAAAATCGAAATATTGGAATTTTCCAGTGAGGTCAGATGGGTTTGAAAGCTAACTCAAAATATTATATTTCAGAAAAAGAATCACGAATTTTGGCTAAGAAATGAGTGAGATATGACAGTTTAAAGGCAGGTAAAGAAATCTGGCAGATTGCATGCATGATGATTGGTTAGAAAAGTGGGTTTTCATCATTTCCTTGAGTAAATCTTTTCAAGTATTTTAAATATATCATGATAAACTCATATTTTAGTCATGTTTCCAGAGATCAAAAGATTAAAACTTATCAAAATGTATACATGCATTTATGAACAAAATTTTGTTTCTCAAAAACTCTTAACTTGAGTTTGATGTTTTACTCCTTAAAATCGATTTTTGCACTAAGATCATGAACATGCAACCTTGTTTATCATACATGCATGGTGTTAAAACACATCCATCATGTTGTAAAAACTATTTTAACAAAAAGAAAACAAGTTTGAAGAAGATGAAGAAGGAGAAAGTGTAAGAAAAAGAGCAAAACTTGAAGGAAAAGTGAAGTAGAAATCGATTTTACCTTCAAGAATACCACAAGATGATGAAGATTTCGAGTTTGAGGAGTGTTCTTGGGTTTGTTTTCTGGAAAATTTCTTGGTTCTTAGAGGGAGGAAGAGAGAACGGAGTGGTGTTTGGAGAGAAAAAGTAGAGAGAAGGTAGAGAGAGTTTTCTAGAGAGAGAAAGAAGAGAGATGTGTGTATGTTGGAGAATGAGAGTGTGAGAGAGATATGGGGAGAGAGGGATCCGATTTTAGGGGTGGAAAGGCTCTCTCTCTCTCTTGTTTCTTTTATAAAAATTCAAATCTTTTATAAAAATATCCAACTTTTTATAAAATGTGCACCTTAACCTAGTTTTTATGCATAAAACTCTTGATTTTTGACTTATAAATCAAGGGTAAATGTTAATAACTAAATCTTTATTTTTCATTGAATTTTATTTCATAATAATTATTATGATAAGATAATATTATAAGGTTCATAATTGTTTTTATAGGATTTTTAAGGTTAAAGTTTATAAATATGAGTTTTTAGGGCTTTTAGGGTTTTGGAGTTTAATAAACTTTGAATATCAAAATAAATAGAATATTTGAGACTTTAAATTATCTTATGGTATTATAACTCTTTTATAGTTATAAATAATGTTTGTAATTTATTTTTATCGGTTTATTGGCATTCTATGTAGTGATTCCGAGATTCAAGCGAAATTGAGGAATCAAGTATACTAGTCCTAGTCTTCAAATTTGACTTAAGTTTCTATGAGACTTTGAACTAACTTCTACTTCTAGGTCAAGTGCATGATGTGTGTACATGATTCATGAAATATTGTTCGAGTCAAAGAGTGATCCAAATATGGATAGTCACTACAGCTTAGTAGATGTAGAATTCACATATCAAGGTGAAATCTAAGTACACCATCCATTGTTTCTATCTGTTTCCAAGTTTCTAGTATGTTATAACTTAGCTTCTAATTACTAAGTCTAATATGTGTTGGGCCTATATGTGCAACTAAGTTTATCAAATCTAGAACTAACTCGAATTTTGACGGTTGTCACAGTCTCCCCCGGTTGAAAGAATTTCGTCCCGAAATTCAATTCGTGACACATTCTATTAGAACTCAGCCGAATACAATTGTATAATTGGAGAGATGATGACTTGAAGAGCTCTTTGATTATTTTGGGTTAATTCCTCAAGGGAACAGCCCAACTCTTTAGCTATAATCAAATTAATGGTTCCCTAATTCGAGTTCTACAGTCTAGATTGCGAGAAATTAGGATCATGGAAATCATGATCCAACCATGGCGACCTAGTTGAAAAAGATTATATAGTTACATATTATCTAACTTAAAAGAACGTTATAAGTTTTGCTGAAGCACCAACTGCACTGAGCGTTAAATCCGCATTGATGCTTAAGTCGCATTCTAAATTAACACTAAGTGTAACTTCGCCGCTTAAAAAAAAAGATATTAGGAACAATTTGTTCACTTTCGGGTTGGCTACTAAATCTGGAAAAGATATATTCCAAAATAAGAAGGGGTACCACGAATGAAAGAGAAGCGGTCGAGGGTAAGTTCCTAAAAATACGTAGTAAGGGTAGGCAACGAAGTTTTGGTACATCTCAAATGTAAAGGCTAATTAAGTGTCGTCGACAAAATAAATTACGAAATGATTGAGCATCTCCGAGGCTATAATTACTACTACGGTTACTCTTACAATAATAAAACCTTATTCGAAGAATAAATATATTTAGAGAGTCATTGTTGCAAATGGAAGCGATGAAAGTTTATGATAAGTTAAATCACATTGTGTAGATAGCATTTTAAGTGTTTAGAAGTGATAAAAATCTCACTGTTATCAAAATGTGTGTTTAAAAATGATAATTAATCTCACTATTATCAAAATGTGTAATAATTCCAAGATAATGAAAATACATGTGTGGCGATCCAACAAAGTAGTAAAATAATATAAAGATTAATTAAGGTTAAAGGTTTAAGTCGTCATTAAAGGAATTTGTATAGAAATATTTGTATTAAACTTTTGAGAAATTGTCCAATTGTCTAAGGGAGGACAAATTCAAGCTTACGGGTCAGACTATTTATGAAAACAAGTTTGAGAGTTTAGGGACTCACTGAAAATTGCAAAGTAAAATACTATTTTAAGAAAGGTGTAAAAATGTTAATCTTTGAAAATAGTGCATTCATAGTTTAGTGTTTCTACAAAAACAATCATTTAGAGAATAGATAATCGTAAAATTCAAAACTTTTGATGTATTTAAAGAAAAGAAGAAACATAAGGAAAGATATCCTTCACATATATTTTTCAGATATAGAAAAATTATAAGCATAAGGGTATTCATCTTTGTATTACTTATAAGGAAAATACAATGAAACTTGCATTTTAAATCAAGTTTTCGAATTTAGAACGAAAGGGCAAATGTAAATAAGGAATACTTGTTTATTGTAGATTTCAAAATAAAAACAAGATGTATATGGTAAAAGGCGTAATTGAATATATCAAAGTTGACTAAATCAAAATTATGTCTCACGACTATACACGTATAAATCGCTCAAAACGAAAAGGGTAGACTTCTAGTCTGTATGTGTACGAACATGATACTAGGAGAAGCAAAATAGAAAGAAACAAAATTAGACAATGTATTATGTTACTATTATGGGCGTGCGAGATCTAAAATCATAAGGAGAGCAAGAAATCAAGTGCGAGGGAAAGAAAAAGGAAGGTAGCGGCGGCAATGATTGTTATTGTTAAAATTATAAGAACAATACCTATAGGTAGATTAAAAACCAAGTTGAGATATATTTCAAACTTCAATATTTGATGTATATTGATGATTAAATAGACATATGGGAGTTCTAAAGTGTTTGCTAAGGATTGCTAAAAATTCATAAGTTACATATTAAGTTAAACTCCATTTGTGAAAAAAAGAAGAAGCCCTACAAATGGCAATTGAAAATCTGACAATTTTGACTTTTTTTTGACTGGGGTCCAACAATGGTTAAAACGGATAAGGTAAAAACTTACATATTTATATGAATAATTGTGCATTGTCGAAAGTGCGTCACTGGAATTTTAAAAGTGAGCACTAAGTTTTCAAATGCTATAAATTTTAAAAACGTTATAGATTATAAAACCATATTGAAGCAAAGTACACAAATAAGCTATGTTTTGAAATACAAGCATTAGAGATGTCTTATAAACATGTTTGAAGTAGAAATTTTCATAAATATCATGTTGGGTTTCGAGAAAACACATTAAAGTAAATTACAATGTCTAAATGAGAAAGCTGTTAAAAAGTCAAATAAAAGTGTTTTGAAGATTCAATGAAACTTTTTCACATAATATGAACTTCAATGTCATATGTTTAAGTTTTATAGCATAGAGTTTAAACACTTTTATAAAAGAAAATGTTTCTAAATTTTTCGAAAACGTGTCAAAATGGTAAGCAAGGTTTAAAATGGTTTATATGCCCTTAAAAGCATATCTATCCGTTGAAATGGATTTGAATTGAAATTGAAATAGCAATGTTAAAAAAAAAACCAATATTGGTTAAATTGAGTTTTGAAGAAAAGTGTTAAGTTAAAGCAAGTTGTCAAAAGATTTTTATCGAGAATATGGCTTAAATTGTTAGGAAAGGTCTAGTAAGTTGTATGAAGTGGTTATAAAGTATTTTATCGATGATAAATAAAACCGATGAAACGAAATAACTTTTCGATGGAAGATTAAGAATTAAGGAATAAGTAGATTAGTGTAGCTGATCGTACCTAAATACTAAGGAGAGTATAAGACGAGTATAAGGCGAGTACCGATGTCTTTTTCCTAAGATAAAGGACAAGAAAAATTGTTTGAAAAACATTTTATGGCGTCAATGCAGTTGACGACCTTTTATAGAGGTCAAAGGGATATCATATGTTAAGTTTTAACCTCAAGGTGGAAACAACCTAGACCTAAATCGTAGCGTAGAAATAAGATCTCACATATAGGTTAAACCTCCGTGTCTCCTTGTGAGTCGAATCCAGAATGCCCGCCAATGGTATCCAAGTGATTATTTAGTGGAGACTCATCTACCTCCTTACGCGATGCTCCAATTATCATTCGCGTCGGTATCGAAACGCTTTTTCCTAGTTGTAACTCTAGTACGAAGAGGATGAAGAGGTATTGAGGGATAACTGGTATTGGTTTCGACTTAAGATTATTACTAGTGTATATCTAACTACTAACCTTATATCTAAAGTCAATAGCTACCGAGGAATACCCATTATCAGTACTATGTGCATTGCTCTTAGAGTGGCTAGTGATATAACCTAAGTGGTTAACCTAGCACTTGATAAGGGACATGAATATTTCTAAATAAAGGCATTTTTATAAAAGTGCACTTAGTTTCTAAGTGTATCTAGATGAATGCCTATAATATGCAATGCCCGTACACACACCGAAAAATTTTGTTTTTCAAAAGTTTAAGTTGAAAATTGTTTTGAACATAATTCTACAATAACCGTTTCCAGCCTCACATTAACTTTCCTTAATTAAGCATAGTTGGCCAGGCTATACTTAATTAAAGTCCAATAATGCGTACTCGAATTAGTTATACCAGTAGTATGTTCAGTATTTTAAAAACGTTTAGAAAATTTTTGGCTATAGTTGTGGTTTTCCAAAGGAAAACCGGTATTCTCTATAACCTTCGGCTCTGATACCATTTTCTGTCACACCCCGCTAAAGCGGAAACACGAGGCGTGGCAGTATAAAGGGTTTCATAGCAAAAGTTAAAAGACAACACCAACCATAGTATTAAAAATCATTACAATTTTACAATGGGTTTGAACAACTTTTAAAAGAAATTACAATGTAAATTGAAATACAACACATGCGAATGCTCCTAAAAGTGAAGTGTCCCTAAGTGCCACTTACTCGATGATTCCTGAAAAAGCATGTAAAACGAGCGTCAACTATAAAAATAGTTGGTGAGTACTCACAGATAAACAAAATAATATTTGTTCCATGAATTGAAATCAAAGTTTTGATAAAAGTTTACAATAATAAAAGTATATTGTTAAAATGAGTAAATAAGTTTGTAAAAAAACAAAGTTCTTTGTCATCATGAGAGATAAAGTATGTTGCCCAAATAAAATGCAACATTCATATTCTCATGGAAGATAAAGTTCATTACTCAAACGAGTAAACAAGTTTCATTGCTAAAATGAGCAATCAATTTCGTTGCTATAAGGAGCAAACAATTTCATTGCTAAAACATGTATATAAGTTTTCAGTAATAAAAGTTCGTTGTTGTAATGAGAAACGAAGTTCATTGCTATAATTAATAACAAGTTTATTGCTATAACGAGAAACGAGTTTGTATGTGTATGAGCAAACAATGAGAGTCAACCAAGCCTATGACTGAAGCCCTATCAAGATCTATGCTTATCGTTCCATAGATGAATATGGTATCATGCACTCCAGCAATAGGGCGAGTGAGGAGTTGTCAATTCCTAATAGCGCTATCCATAATGACCATTGGCTCAAAGAGTTAATGGTTAGAGATAAGGGAAGGGCCTTAGTATGATAAGTTCTCATGTTCCGTGTTGCATAGACATAAATAGAGAGACATAGCAATAAAATAGCAATCATGTTTGATACAAATCAATTTAAATACAACGTTCAAATAATAGTTTTTCGGGACATGCTTTTCCACCCCAAAACATAAAAACTGAAAATAGGGGAGTGCGTGAATACTCACAATATGCAAAATATAGCAACCAAGTTTATACGAGTCAAATAAATACAACGAACATAAATAGTTTAGGACATGCTTTTCCACCCCAAAACGTAAAAACCGAAAATAGGGGAGTGGTGAATACTCACAATGCATTTAGATGATGCAAATGGTGCCTTGAACTACGTTCCACGTGTACCACTACCGATTCCTACAATAATGGTATTCGCTAGTGAGTCTCTAATCGAAATCTAACACTAGTATACTTACTACTACAATAGAATTATGCCAATAATGTGTCAAAATTTAATATTGATAAGTTACAAACATTTTTCTGTGGAAATTAAGTTTCAAAGAATCAATTGTTATATAACAATTTAAGTGGAAAATTTCCATTATTGAAATGTTAATATTTAACATTTTAGAGGTGATCCAATGATTAAATATTCAAAAACTAAACTAATTTAGTTCTAAAATTTCCCAAAGTTTGCATTTCAGTTTTAATTGAAGTGAAAGACCTCAAAATAAATTTTCTTGAATTTTTGATTTGTCTGACTATTTTTCACGATTTTAGTTTCTTGAATAACCATAAAATCTTGAAAAATACTAAACAGTTAATAAAAATTACCAAACTTCAGATTTTGGTTCTAAATGTACTAAAAGACTTCTAGATAAATTTTCATGGAGTATGAATATGTATAACCATTTTTCATATATTTAATTCTCTAAATAGATACAAATTCATGAAAAATGGAAATCAGTTTCCAAAATTACCCAAACATTTTGTATTACTGTTATTAAAGATTATTAAGCTGGGAAAAATATAAAAACTGATTTCTAAACTGTTTAACCCAATTTTATGATTTTTGAACATTTATGTGTATTAAATCTTGGGAAAATAGAAGAAAAATAGCATACAGAAGATAAAAATCATCAAAAAATTTATTTATCATCCTAACATATTATAAGAGTTTCTGGTAAATTTTTATTAATTTTGGATGAGTAAAACTATTTTTCCTGTTTTTAATCCATTATAAACACAAAAATCATGGAAAAATAGATATACATTTTGAAAAATTCCCAAAATATATTTCTGAGTCTTAAATGCAGGGTACAAGCTGCGAAAAATACGAAATAATATTTTTACATTCCCTAAAGTGGTTTTATGATTTATTAGATCTAAATAAAAAGAAAAGTAAAAACCATACTAAACAGTAACAAAAGTCATTGAAACTTCATGGGGAATGTTTATTAACTTAAAGAACCATCCAAGAATTTTTCCAGAATTTATTTACTAGTGTAAGTATTTTATATGATTTAACACTCTATTTCCTTATTATTTTCATATAAAAATAAAGAAAATATATATTGAGCTGAAAATTTCCAGAATGCATCTTTATACAATTTAACAACAATGAAATATTGTTTTCTTATTTTTCATGTTGAAAACCATGCCTAAAGACTCAATAAAATGTATAGAGAAAACTTGGTTCTTGTGATTTATGTAAAGATTATTGATGTTACTTTGACAATTTTTGCAACATGTTACAAAGACTTTTGAATCACGATCTTTTTGTTCCTATTAATACATGATATTAAGAGTTTAAAATAATTTTTGAATGATTTTTAGTGATGAATAAGTCCTTTGAACATGCAACACAAAACAAATGTTCATAAGGAAAGTGCTGTTTGAGCAACAGTTTTGTAAAAATTGGTAAAAATCGAAATATTGGAATTTTCCAGTGAGGTCAGATGGGTTTGAAAGCTAACTCAAAATACTATATTTCAGAAAAAGAATCACGAATTTTGGCTAAGAAATGAGTGAGATATGACAGTTTAAAGTCAGGTAAAGAAATCTGGCAGATTGCATGCATGATGATTGGTTAGAAAAGTGAGTTTTCATCATTTCCTTGAGTAAATCTTTTCAAGTATTTTAAATATATCATGATAAACTCATATTTTAGTCATGTTTCCAGAGATCAAAAGATTAAAACTTATCAAAATGTATACATGCATTTATGAACAAAATTTTGTTTCTCAAAAACTCTTAACTTGAGTTTGATGTTTTACTCCTTAAAATCGATTTTTGCACTAAGATCATGAACATGCAACCTTGTTTATCATACATGCATGGTGTTAAAACACATCCATCATGTTGTAAAAACCATTTTAACAAAAAGAAAACAAGTTTGAAGAAGATGAAGAAGGAGAAAGTGTAAGAAAAAGAGCAAAACTTGAAGGAAAAGTGAAGTAGAAATCGATTTTACCTTCAAGAATACCACAAGATGATGAAGATTTCGAGTTTGAGGAGTGTTCTTGGGTTTGTTTTCTGGAAAATTTCTTGGTTCTTAGAGGGAGGAAGAGAGAATGGAGTGGTGTTTGGAGAGAAAAAGTAGAGAGAAGGTAGAGAGAGTTTTCTAGAGAGAGAAAGAAGAGAGATGTGTGTATGTTGGAGAATGAGAGTGTGAGAGAGATATGGGGAGAGAGGGATCCGATTTTAGGGGAGGAGAGGCTCTCTCTCTCTTGTTTCTTTTATAAAAATTCAAATCTTTTATAAAAATATCCAACTTTTTATAAAATGTGCACCTTAACCTAGTTTTTATGCATAAAACTCTTGATTTTTGACTTATAAATCAAGGGTAAATGTTAATAACTAAATCTTTATTTTTCATTGAATTTTATTTCATAATAATTATTATGATAAGATAATATTATAAGGTTCATAATTGTTTTTATAGGATTTTTAAGGTTAAAGTTTATAAATATGAGTTTTTAGGGCTTTTAGGGTTTTGGAGTTTAATAAACTTTGAATATCAAAATAAATAGAATATTTGAGACTTTAAATTATCTTATGGTATTATAACTCTTTTATAGTTATAAATAATGTTTGTAATTTATTTTTATCGGTTTATTGGCATTCTATGTAGTGATTCCGAGATTCAAGCGAAATTGAGGAATCAAGTATACTAGTCCTAGTCTTCAAATTTGACTTAAGTTTCTATGAGACTTTGAACTAACTTCTACTTCTAGGTCAAGTGCATGATGTGTGTACATGATTCATGAAATATTGTTCGAGTCAAAGAGTGATCCAAATATGGATAGTCACTACAGCTTAGTAGATGTAGAATTCACATATCAAGGTGAAATCTAAGTACACCATCCATTGTTTCTATCTGTTTCCAAGTTTCTAGTAGGTTATAACTTAGCTTCTAATTACTAAGTCTAATATGTGTTGTGCCTATATGTGCAACTAAGTTTATCAAATCTAGAACTAACTCGAATTTTGACGGTTGTCACATGTAGGGATTGGCACGGGGGGAGCATTCCAGCACCGGGACTTCGACAACACGAAGCCCCCAGTGTTTGATGGGGTTCAGGATCAAATTATATTTATGAGGTGGCTATCAGATGTTGAGGGATGCTTCTTTATTTGTTCCTGCCCAGTTGACCAGAAGGTCAAGTGGGCTCTGAACCTTCTTCGGTCAGGAGCAAAGGATTGGTGGAGATTGGTGACTAGCTCGTACACTCCAGAGCAGAGGGCTTCTGTGACTTGGGAGCAGTTCTCTAAGATGTTCCGCTTGAGATATGTTCCATTGGTGGAGCGGGAGAGGCTGGCTCAGGTGTTTTTGGATCTGAGGTAGGGGACTGAGGCGGTGATACAGATCACCAACATGTTTAAAGAGAGAGCTATGTTTTGTCTTGAGTTTGCTGCTTCTGAGAAAGATCAGATGACCCGATACTTGAGCATGATTAAGACAAATATCCACCAGTTCGTATCCACACAACACTATGGTACATTTTTGGAGTTTCAGGAGGCCGCTAGGAGGCGGGGGGTTGAGATGGAGCTCCAGGTGAGAGAGCGGAGGCAGGCTCCGGTTCAGACACAGCCTGCAACGAAGCAGTTCAAGCCTGCTGATTTGAGGACTGGAGGGCAAAGGGGTCGCACTTGTGATATGTGCAGTAAGGTTTATCAGGCTATTTATCGAACTTCATCTGGTTGCCACAAATGTGGCAAGGAGGGGCTTTACGCCAAGGACCGCCGTAAGCAGGCTCTAGTACTGAGCACCAGGATTTCCTATTTGTGACCAAGTGGGCCATGTGAAGGCCTTGTGCCCTTTGCTTACTGCTAGACCGGTGTAGGCTCCATCGCCGATTACTATGAGAATTACTGATGAGAGCCAGGGTAGGGCGGAGCCCCCGAGGGCTCGAGTTCGCGCTTTTCAGCTCACGGCAGAAGAGGCTAGGGCGGCGCTAGACGTCGTTACTGGTATGTTTCTATTTATCATTCTGTCGATTATTTTATGGTATGCTTATGTTTCTCTTTCTAATAGGTACCTTCTTAGTGAATTCTTTGCATGCTCTTGTGTTATTCGACTCGGGCGCGAGTCGGTCCTTTGTGTCTTGGTCTTTTAGTAGGGATTTTGATATGACCCTTAGTGAGTTGGAGTGTCCGTTGCGGGTCTCTATCGCCAGCGAACATGGGATTTCTGCATCCAGAGTGTATCAGGGTTGTGTCTTGGATGTTTTCATGGTGCCTTATCTAATTGATTTGATTTCCATCCCCATGGGGGATGTATGCATGATAGTGGGGATGGATTGGCTGAGCAGGTTTGGTGCTATGGTTGATTGCGAGGGTCAGCGAGTAGTAGTTTGAACCCCAAGTGGGGGAGAACTGGTCATCTATGGAGAGGGTACCAGGGTTGGATCAGGGTTTTTTTCGGTGGCCAGTGCTCATCCGTATAATCAGCATGGGTGTGTTGGTTATCTTCCCTATGTGGTTGATACTCGGGCTGGGAGTAGGTGTCAGTTTCAGATGTGCCAGTTGTTATGGAATTTGCTGATGTGTTTCTAGAGGAGTTATTAGGTGTTCCTCCCGAGAGGAAGATTGAGTTCAGGATTGACCTAGTGCCAGGTGCGACTCTGATTGCCAAGGCGTCGTACCGTTTGGCACTGCCCGAGATGCAAGAGTTGTCCTCTCAACTTCAGGATCTGTTAGTCAAGTAGTTCTTTAGACCGAGCAGTTTGTCATGGGGAGCATCGATATTGTTCGTCAAGAAGAAGGACGGTTCACAGTAGATGTGCATTATTTACCGGGAGTTGAACAAGTTAAGGGTGAAGAACCGTTATCCCCTTCCGCGGATCAACGACATCTTTGATAAGTTGTAGGGTGCATCTTGGTTATCCAAGATTGATCTGAGTAACATGTATCATCAGGTGAGGGTGAGAGAGGAGGATGTGGAGAAGACAACATTTCAGACTCGTTATAGGCATTATGAGTTCGTGGTGATGCCATTTGGACTTACCAATGCGCCTGCGGTGTTTATGGATTTGTTGAATCGAGTATGCAGGCCGATGCCCAATCGATCAGTTATTGTTTTTATTGATGATATTTTGGTGTATTCCAAGACCTTAGAGCAGCATGAGGAGAACCTTCGAGAGCTTCTGGGAATGTTGAGGCGATAATGGTTGTATGCCAAGTTCTCGAAGTATATGTTTTGGTTACGATGAAAACGAGATTTTGGTCGATACGGCCAAGATTGAGGTCGTGATGCAGTGGGAGGTTCCGAAATCTCCCTCAGAGATCAAGAGTTTCTTGGGTTTGGCGAGATATTATCGAAGATTTATCCAAGATTTCTCCAAGATTTATGTACCCCTCACTCGTCTGACGAGGAAGGGAATGGATTTTTGATAAGGCCCTGAGCAGTAGACGACATTTGAGACACTACGACAGAGGTTATGTGAGGCCCCGATATTAACCCTTCCGGACGGTATTGAGGATTTCGTGGTATTTTGTGATGCATCCATCACTAGTTTGGGGGTGGTTCTTATGCAGAGGGGATAAGTGATTGCATATGCTTCTCGGCAGCTGAAGCCGCATGAGGCACGATATCCTACTCATGCCTTGGAGTTGGGGGCAGTGGTATTTGCCCTCAAGATTAGGAGACATTATCTATATAGGGTCCTTTGTATCGTTTACATGGATCACAAGAGTTCGCGATATCTCATGGACCAACTGAACCTGAACATGAGGAAGCACAGGTCACTGAACGTTGTCAAAGATTTAGGCTGTGAAATCTTTTACCATCCGGGTAAAGAGAATATGGTCGCGGATTCCTTGAGCTTCAAGTTGGCTGGATCTTTAGCTAGGGATATGTGTATGAGGATATCCATTGATTCTCCACTTTTGCAATTGATCAGAGGGGCACAGGAAGAGGGATTCAAGAAGGAGAATTGGAAACCGGAGAGGATCAGAGGTGAGGTCGACAGATTTGTCACCGATAGTTGGGGATTGTTAACCCGGTGTGGTCGGGTATGGGTTTCGGTTTCTGGCAGGATCAGGCAGATTGTTTTGAAGGAGGCACATAAGTCTCTGTAACGACCCAAAAATCAAGGGTAACAATTTCATTTTTAATATAGTCAAAACATAGATATCATTTATTCCAAGCATCCAAAACATCGTTAATTAAAACATTTATCAGAGTTCATCCCAAAATTATTCAATGCGGAAAACATGGGTGTGTGTACTGCGATCAATTCGGGCCCTTCCTTTCCAAACCGATGAAACCTGAAACAATAAACAAAACTGTAAGCACGAAGCTTAGTGAGTCCCCCAGAGCATACCCCACACACAATCCACAATCCACATATCATATTAGCTATAAAAGTTATCTCTACCACATAACACATATCATATTAGCTATACAAGTTATCCTAGGGTCTTATACCTTCATGCCATGGGCTCCCCCATGGTCTTTACCTAGGAATGCCATGGTCTCCCCCACATGGTCTTATATCCAACTACCATGGGCTCCCCCCAGGGTCTTCCATGCAATTACATACATAACCAACTAGCTTATCATATATCACAGAAGTATCTATCATACTACATAACACATACATTAACATATAAGGATGTCGTGGGCTCCCCCCAGGGTCTCATACCATTATGCCATGGGCTCCCCCACATTGTCTTATATCCAACTGCCACGGGCTCCCCCCGGGGTTTTCCATGCAAATATCACATAATCACTAGCATGCCGCTTAGCATAAAGCTAACTATCATAACACATATCTCTACTACAGGTAGTGTACCACATATCATAAAATGGGCCGACCTTGGTGCCTTAGACCCATTGGTATGGTGAGAAGACTCACCTCGCACTGCAGAAGCTTCCTGCATGAATTCCTTAGCTTCTGCCCCGCCAGCTTCCCGAGCTGTCACTACCAATCATTATACCCAATTAGCAACTCGGTCCCATACCATAATCCTTAATCCATGCATGGGGTAAAATGACCGTTCTACCCCTGGCCTAGTATGATCCAAAACTAAGGCCCAAACCCAATACAAAAGCCCAACACTATAATGTCCATAAATCCTTTAATGGTCGTATTTACAAATTGGGCCCAAACCCAATAGTCCACAAGGCCCAAATACCAAAAATTCCCTACGACCCAATCCATGGCCCAATTTTCCAATTTGGGCTCAAAACCATAATGAGCCTCCGCAATTAAATATCAACCCCAAAACCTGATGGCCCAACAGGGCCCAAAACACAAAGTCCAAAATCATAGAATCCATAAAGGCCCATGAATGTCACAATTTTCCAAATTGGGACCACGCTCCTTATTGGGCCTTAACCTAAGATCCAATCCTTCAATTAGCCCAAAACACAACCACTCTGATGGTCCATTAGGAGCCAAGAATCTAGGCCCCAACACGAAGCCCAAAGTCCGAAATCCAACATGGCTGAGTACGCAGGGCGTACTCAGCAGTACGCTGCGCATACTCGCTAAATGGCTTGTACGATGCGCGTACTGGATTGTATGCCCAACGTACTACCCTCTAGTCTCAATTCTGCTATAAAGCACTTAATGCTTTAAGTCATAAATCCAAACCACAGATCTGAGTCCCATATAATGTTTAAACCCATAAAATCACTGACTTGGTGACTTTTCATGCCCCAACAAGACCAAATAGCATTCTACTTTCATGGAAATGGTTCAAACTCCAACATAGATGGTCTTAAACTCTAAAGGTGCCAATTTTATGGACCTTGAACCTCAGAAACACTAAGAAGGGCAACTCAAAGCTCCTGGAATGAAATCAAGGCCACTAGATCTCATACTTGGGACCAAAATGAACAAAAACTCACAAATGGTAGATTTAAGAGAGGAATGACCAAGTTTAAAGATTTATACCTTCATCAAGCTGAGAATGAGTCCTAAAAGCCAGATCCATAAGCTCCTCCTTGATTCCCATCTTTGCATCAAACTCCATCTTCTTGAAAATGGATCAAACACCCAAAAAATGGACTCCATAAGCTCAAAATGCCACAATGGATGATATATCACGATTTCTAGGGTTTAGAGGGGTGGAGGCTGAAGATATTAGGGTTAGGTTATGAGATAAGGGGCTTAAATTGGGTCCAAGACCCTAAAATAGGGTTTTGATCTAACTGGAGTACGCCCAGCGTACTCTTGGGAACCTTCGCAACCATCCTGGTCAGTACGCCCATCGTACTCCAAGGTACGCCCCGCGTACTGCCTTCTTCACTAGTACGCCCCGTGTACGCTTTGTGTAAGCCTCGCGTACGCAGCTAAGCCTGAAAACCACGAAACTTCCGAAGGCCATAACTTCATTATAAACCCGATTCTGACGATCCTTATATCCACGGAAAGGTCACGAGAAGACCTACACTTCTATCAACTCATACCTTCCTTAAGACCTTCCGAACAAGAGTCCATTTTCCACAAAAGCCAAAACTGCCACTTTACCGAAATACCCCAAGGCCTCAAAACACGAACCGAACAGCCGGATCAGTTCTAATACATCACCCGCACCCAAATGGGCCTAGATCTTACCTTCTCAAAAGCCCTAATCCTGATGATGACCGATCTTCGGGCCACAACCTCAGACTAGGAAATTAATTCGGAACAGAGCGTTACAAATCTCCCCCACTTAAATTAGATTTCGTCTTCGAAATCACGCATCACCATCCCCGACATACTAGACAACCTGAGCACCACGGCCACAAACCCGAGAATACCACAGCCTTCCCAAGGCAACTAAGACCAACCCTCGTAGGGTTCTAGAACCCGAAGATGAACGAATTCCTTGCAACCTGATCACATCTGCTCCATCTGAAATCTAGAGTCTTGAGATGGTTTGTCTCCCTGACAGACTACCCACATCAAATCATCATCAAACTTATTCCCCAAGAAAACCAACCTAATAAGAATACGTTCCTACCCGAAATACCTTGAAGCTATCAAAAGAACAAAATCACCGGTCAACTACGGCTACCGAATAACAAGCAATTCCACACACACACCCCAAATCACTTAAGTCGCTCCGACTCCTCTTGCTGCCACATAGCTGCTTTCCTGAAGAGCAACCAGGGACCTCCCTGGTTCCAACTTGTCTGCCAACTGTCCAGAACACCGGACACCTACCCGATTGCTAAGCCAAAAACACACGCAGCAGTCCCCTGCGACCTCCGAAGGTTACATCGTCTAACAATAACTGCCCTATCTATACCGCCACTCGTGGCTCCTTCAATCCATTTGATCCATCCGATCGTGATAGGCTGACAACTTGTCGCCACTGAATCCGACGCAAAAAGGTGAATGCAATCAGAATAACTATAGTCTTACATCATACTCGGTCTCCTTCGACCTACCGTTTCCTTATTCCAACATATCGTGGCTCTATTACGAATAGAGCCACCCGAGACACATCATAATGGCTTAAACTACCATCAAACCAACACGTTCATCACCCTGGAATTCTTCCCTCGATGCCCTTGGCATATAGATGACCCACATCCCAACTCACTGAAACAAAATCCTGCACCAAACATGCGCGAATTCCGATTCGAGTTCCTATCCAAAACCGAATCGATACTCCGCTCCTATCCAGAGATCCTCGAATCGGCATTTTCATAATGCACCACGACTTCCCGTCATCCTTTACTCGACCGATTAATAAATACCCTTAGCTGATTCCCTGAGACTACCAGTCTCGCACCCGGTCCAACCACCAGGTTCCTATGAGATCCAATATCAGGGCTACCCAGCCGTAGCCCTACTGTGACATGAACTACTCACCCACAAGATCTTGTATCTCAAGATCCAATCCTTGGCTCAGTAGTCTCTACCGGTTCCATTCTAAATTCCCATAACCATCCGGGCTCGCCCCCGGATAACCGATCGATCAATCATCTTTGGTCCTGATCCTAACTAAGATGTGGCTCCTTCACAACCTTGCGAACTAGCCTACCCTAGTCCAAATCACCTGAAAGAACCCGTGAACGCTACGGCACTACCGCAATCTTACAACACTTTCTACTCCTAGTGAATGCTACGACTTCCCCGCAGTCTAACAACACTATACCCTAACTGTCCGTCAGTGAATGCTACGACTTCTCCTTGCTAGCAACCTACAGGAGGTAAAAAGATCATAACTTGATCACCCTATCATGTAGATTTAGCCATTTATTCATTTAGGACACTTTTGGTCCCAAATATGGTGATTCTTGAGCATGACATGCTCTTAACCAAATAAGTCGTCCTTTCAGACCTTTTAAGGGGTCTTGAGTCATAAAAATGTGATCTTGATGCTTAGTTTTTCCCCATGCATGCTCTAGAAGGTCTTAAGGCATTAAGAAGTTGGGATTTTGTGTATTAAGCACTTAATGGACATGCAAAGTCATAAAGTTAGAAACTTTATGACTCTTAGTGGTATTTTGGCTTTGGATCCGAATGTTGGATGTGAGAGCTTAATGCATTAAGCTCTTATTGAGGAAAAGAGGTTCTGAGAGTACGTCGTGCGTACCTCAGCGTACGCCGCGCATACGTGGTCAACCTCCTGACTCCGGTCAAAGCTCGAGTACGCCCAACGTAGGAGCTGAGTACGCCCCGCGTACTCGGCTGAGTGGACCAAATGGACTCTTTGACCCGTTGACTTTGATTTTGACCAGGGTTGACCATGTTTGACTTAAGCGTATTTTGGGTATTTTGAGCTATAGTTAAGTCGTGGTCTCTATCGCTCAAATAGGTGACATGTAGAGCCGGTATTTGGAGCGGTGTATTTCTCAGCTATTCGTCAGACTGTGAGGTGAGTTTCATCGCTATTTTCGTCAGACTGTAAGGTTGTGGGTCGGGGCATTACAACCGTATGGTTGTGGGCCAGGAGTAATCCAACCAGGAGGTTTTGGATTCGTTATCTATTTGATTATATGTTTGTATGGTGGTAGTTTAGGGGATCTCACTAATCTTTCGCTTACAGTTTTAGTTTATGGTTTCACGTACTTCCGAGGATCGTGGGAATGCGAATGCGTGATCGTACACAGTCTCCTGTTTTGTCACTGGATCTTGGGGAAAAACTCTTATTTAAAATAATAATTTTGAAACAATGAATATTTTGTAAACAATGATGATTTATGGTTTATTTTTGAAAATTTTAAAATTTTGTGATTTTTGAGTGTTACACATGTATTGGTTATCTTTATACCAAGCTGAAATCCTATGTTATGAAAAAGATATACGATTACCATTACCTAACGACGAAGCCCTGATTTATCTATGACGATAAGTCTGGGAAGACCTTAAAGTCATTACTTTCACCAAGGCTCAAAAATATCTACACATTCTTTAGCGTGTTTAATATCTTTTAATAGAGATGCAATTTTCAACCATATAAAACAGCAGAATAGATAACATATCTTGTTATGACATTGAGATTGAACTTCTTTTTTTCATCTTCACTCCATAGATGCATGAGACCACCCATATGTTAGATTAGGTGTCTAAGCCCATAAATATTTGGGTATGTACTTGACCCGATTGTGAGCATGGTCCTTTTGGGTTGCCTTCACCATAGCAACTGATAGGATGAATTAAGGAGAAAAATGATTAATTATGATTTATTAATATGTTATATGAATAATATATTAAAAGAGAAATCATATTGTTTAATTAATATTAGTCAAAAATTAACTAATAATTAATTATGTGGCTAAAAGACATTAATTAAATAAAGGGGACTAGAACTGTCAATTGTATGATAGTTGAATATTGGGCTAATGGACTCCATAGATGTTGGAGTGGACGAAATCTATGGGGAAACCCATTAAAATTCGTCCAAGGCTTCTAGGGAGGGAGTCCATGGACTGCTTAGGGCCTAAGCAGTCAGATTAGGGTTTCCTGGTTGAAAACCCTAATAGCCTAAGTATAAAAGGAACCCTTAGGCCTCCAAAAACGTGTCCAACTCTTGGAGAAAACCCTAGAACGTTTTTGTGCCTCCTCCTTCTCTTTCTTCTTCATCCTTATTGCTAGTGGTGTTTGTGACTCCATTAGAGGTGGAACATTTGAGGTACTAAGCTTTCAGAAGTCAAGATCAAGAAGGTTTTGAGATTGTTATTGCTATATAACAATCAAGGTTAGATCTAAACCCTATTCTTATGTTAATATCATTTATCATATGCTAGATCTAGGGTTTATGAGCTTTGGATAATTATTGCATGTTCATTAGACAAACTAGATCCCAAGCTTTAGGGTTTGCATGTACATCATAGGATTGATGTAGTGCTCAAAACCCATCAGCGGTATCAGAGCCTAGGCTGTTTGTTTGATGTATTTTATGTTTTTTCATGATTATTCAAAGCTGGAAATCGAAAAATCTTAGATCTGGAGGCTGGACTCGCCGAGTTCACTGGCAACTCGACGAGTCCAAGGTTGGCTCGACGAGTCGAAGTATCAGATGCCAGATTTTTCGAGTTTTTGACCTATTTTGCTGTGGGATAATTACCAAAAATGTTTTTTATTGATAAAATCTGATTTTTATTAATTTGGAGTGATTATCCTTACTAAAATAGTAGATTATTGTCAAAATTAAGATAATTACTTGTTTTATAAGATAAATATTAATTATTTGTAATTTTGTTTTGAATTATCTTGTAAGAAATTGAATTAGGTCAAATTTAGATAATTACCAATTATTTGATTAATTTAATTATTCCTAATTTGATCTAGATTGTTTTGAAAAGTTTCAAAACTTGCCCTCAAGTTTTGGAATTTAAGTTTTTTTATTAAAAGTTTAATTTTGAAATATTTAAATTCTAAACCCTAAAGTTTTGAAAAGTTTCAAAAATTTGTGCTCAAGTTTTGGAATTAAAATTTTTTGATTAAAAGTTTAATTTTGAAATATTATATTCTAAAACCCTAGTATTTTGAAAAGTTCAAATTATACCCTTATGGTTTTTTTAAATTAATTAAATGTATAATTAAAAGAGAGTTAATAAATCCATAATGATATGTTTTACATTTAATTAAATTAAAAGTATAATTTATTAAATTAGACCACCTAGTATTTTGAAAATGTAAAATACACCCTTATACTATATAAAATTAAAAGTCTAATATTATATATGTATAAGTAAAGAGTCAGTCTTATCGTTAGTAGGCCTCATTCACGAAGCTGGTCTATAAGGGGTGTTTAAGGAAGCGGCCTGTAAAATGACCGCCATTGGGTATCTACTCTTACCCACCGCACTCTTGACTAGTGGAGGATCGTTAGCCGAACGGGTAGGATATGACACAACCTTCCATTATAAGTATAATGAATACGAAGTAACTAAACACTTTTATAAATTCCCAAATCTTAGTTACTTTAGGAAAAATGTGGAGTTGGTGCTATTCGATGAAATTACACTTTGTACCCTTGCGAAGACGTTAGTGGAGCGTATGTGGTTAACCGGCACACTAATTGGGCTCTAAGGAAGGTTGAAAAGGGTGACTCGATGTTTGTCATAGATCGATGGAGCGTGTGTGGTTAACCGACACGTCGATTAGGTGACAGTAACATTGAGGGCACCATGTATATTTGCATGGTTATCCACGACTTGTTTTTGATCCTCGGCATCCCAGTCACAAACGAAGGACACACTCGAGATTTAAACATGTGATTGAAAAGTTCAATGAATCTCAAAAGATCTAGGAGTTTCAATTCATTTAAAACTTAATTTTCAATTTTCGTTTTTAATGGTGGAAATTGCTAAATCGTCATTTACCTACCTTCAAATGTTCTGCAATTTGGATTACAGCATCCCTCTTCCATATTGTAGAATATTGTGTTGGGTCCTAGCCTTAATATCTCATTTGGGTGTTTTATTAAGGACTCAATCAACTAACTTGAATTTTCTCCCGTTTTGTAGATGTCAAAGTCTGACAACTATGGTCTTCCTGAATCCGTTGGAAAACGTTTTCCACTTGAAGATGGTGTTCCACGATTGGATCGTGGAAATGGAAATCACTCTTCACTTCCTCCACCTCCTCCAATAATTCTCCCTGACCCACGTGTTCGAAGACTTGAAAATTTCAAGGTCGCTCAAGCCCTACTGGCGAAAAGACACGAAGATGGAAAGTCGGTATGCGCTCATGTCTTGGATATGAAGTTGCATATTGATATATTGGGAATGTTGGGCGTCGATGTCTTGGAAAAGTTGGATGTTGACTTGGTTCTTCACTCACTTCCCGAATCATATGGTAAGTTCGTTAGAGAGTACTATATGATGGAAAAACGATGTGACCCTCATTGATTTGATTTATTTGCTTATTGCTGCTGAATCGGAAATGATTTGGCGCACTGGTCAAGTAAATTTGTCTGGTAAATCAATATACCAACCTTCTATGGGAAATGACAACATTGGAAGTCCAGAAAAGTTTTCTCTACGCAAGAGAAAGGCTAAGTCTGAGATAGTCCCTTGTGCCATTCCCAAAGAATCTGTGTGTTTCTACTGCCAAGAGAAGGGGTATTGGTTGCGAAGCTGTCCTGACTACTTGAGAGATCTAAGAGATGGAAGAGTCAAGATGTATGACTCTACTTCAGGTGAAATCCACTATCTAACTCTATTAAGTTCCTTTTTAGATTCTTAATACATGATGTGATAAGATTACATTTGGTGTTTTGTAGGATCAAAGAAAAAGGAAGCTTAAAAGAAAGAAGTGAGCTGAATTTGGTCATGAAGAAATGGATTTCGATCGCATGATTCAAAGATCGGATTTTTTAGCCGCTACTTTAGAGTTAGGACAGATTGCTAAATAATATTTACATAGTTTTCATTTGCAATCGCATTGTAAGGACAAGATTTTTCCGCAATAAAATAAATTTTTGATTTTGTCTTATTTATGTTTCCTTGCGATGGATTTTATGAAAATTGGTGTTTGAATGTTTCTATTGTTAGCAATATTGTGAATGGATTTGATTCTTAGTTATGTTATTTGTAGTAATGTCAGAAATTTACCAAATAAGGAAAGATTCTCATCGCCCAAGTATCAATTGGACAAAAACTTGGAATCATGCAACTGGTATTGTATGATGAATGAGAAACTTCGTATTTGGGAAACTAAGACTAATTTCTTGTTCACATAAGTATGTGAGTCAAGTGATGGACTAGGAGATCTAGTACGCATTGTTGTGCACTAGGTTAAGTCCGCCACAAAGAACGATAAAATATTCGTCATGATTTGCTAAAAGATTAGTAAATATGGTTATACTTAAAAGTTTAGGTATAATTCTAAATCATTGAAAAGTTTCAATGAATGGCAGAAGGAGTAAGAAGAATCAATTAGGAAGAAGGATAAAGGTTTCTCCAATCTGAAAAGATGGTAGAGTACTTAAGTATCTATTTTATGATTAACTTAGTGATTTGAAACCGTATCACAATTGATCCTCTAAGTAAATCTTAGTGCACTAGTATGGCTAAGAAGAGGAATCAGAAATTGTTGAAATGGTTAAATCAATAGGTGAATCATACTTCGTTCCAAAATCAAGTCTTAGAGTCATACTCCAAGATTGTGACTTGAGTGACATATCTTAAGAAGTTTTAACACACTCATCAAATGTAGAGTAGAAAATTGTTTTTCTTACTCTTGCACGTTTGAAATTGGTAACTTGTGATTATCGTGGGTAAGACAAAGACCAACTAAGACCAACTAAGACCAACTGTGTGTAGTGGTTTGTCTTTATAAGAATCCGCACTAACTCTTAAATATTTGTTTGTCAAGAAATGTTTCTTGACAAGAGAATCTTATATGTCAAGAGCCACTGAGTCTAAATGATCTTGAAAAGGTTCAAGAACTAATCGAGAGTAAACTTATTAAACACTAGCACACGACTTGAGGTTTGTAACCTATCGTGTTGACATATTCTTGTTTCTGTGCCATTCCAGTAAGGTTACTTATGCATATGAGTTCTACGATTTCTCAATTGACTGCATAAGGGCAAGCACCCTGTTCAATGGAAAGTACATGGATAGGTAGGGGTGAGCTGCTAAATATCTTGGAAGCAATGGTGGGACCCTTGATGGCAAGAAATTAAGAATGAACAAGTTCTGTCCATAAGAGTTTGGATTTGTCACGAACATTATCTTATGATTATGGTTATGACAAATTCACATGGATAGGAACATATACACCATAAAATCTAAGTGTCATAAGGTTTCTCTCCTTCATGAAAATGATTGAGAGGAAACGCTTTCACTAAGAGAGATTTTAAGGAGATAGCGATTGTGTAAATTGCATTCTCAAATTCGATTATGATTACGGCATCCCTCTTCATAGTTCGAATTGTGAGATTTGGCAATTAGTTTGAACATTTGAGACTTATTGCTGTAAGTTCGAGAATTGTTTAGACACACATGTGAGTTATCTAAGGGAAGGTGTATGAGAAACTTAGATAAAGGCTTATCGAAGCATATCGTATTCGAAATATGAACTTTGGAAGTCGATAAGTATTGCCTTCTATAAGTCCAATGTTTTTTTGAATACGTGTCAAAGCTAGTGGGAGCATAAATGTTATGCTGGTATGGATATAATCATCATGTTAGTGGCAGCATGATTATTATTTTAAGTGTTGCAAGTTAGCAATGTTAATTATAGAAAACAGAAGGTTCACTTTGCAAAGTTGCAGGGGTTGAAAAGTTGTTTTGCTATAATTAAGAGAGAGAATAGTATACTTCGTTTTAAAATCTAAAGGCTTGGATCGAGAAATTTTAATCAAATTTAGTCAAAGGACATATATGGATGTTATGTTGAAAAGATTCAACTTAAAAGGATTCTATATATGGCAATATTATAGCAAAGAACTGGTAAAGTATCACGTTTTTTCATTATGAATCGTGTCCCATATACTTCGGGTATAGGATCGATTGCATATGCTGTAATATTCGACCGTTCTAAATTTTCCAAATGCCTAGGGCATTAAGAGGGAAAAAGGACTAGAACCGGATTTGACTAAAATAATTAAACAACTGTCAAGGACAATCTAAGGTTCGCTAAGGATTGGTCGCTTGTGAGCAGTTGGAAGTATAGTAATGAATGGACCATAATGACATTATTATGATTAGATATGATTCTATTAATAATGAGTTGTCATATGGAAAATATGGAAATGTTTCCATATTGGGAGTTGGATATTGAGAATCCATGTCTAGATTAGAAACTTTTATGCAAGAAGAATGTTCAAAGGAATGTACTTTGAATGTGAGACTTCATATCTATGGAATTGCCTTGTAGCAATCTCCAATAGAGAACTTTGTAATTTCATTGGCAAAGTCTTGGTGACTTTTGTGCAATAAGCTTACAAAAGGATAATTGCATAAAATGTTAGAATCTAACATATTCTAATAGTGGCAAGAATTTGGTATTCTTACACTAATGATAAGGATTAGGGATTGTGAAATGAGCGTCATTGGAAATGTTTTTCAATTGATCCATCTCACAAAAGTATGGACCATAGGTAAACAGAGTGTGCATGCTTGGTGCATGGGACAACTGCTGTTATAATTCAAGTAATAAGTTAATTATCCGAAACATTATACAATGAATAATGTGTAATCAATATGGTGACTAAATAAAAGGAGTTTTATTTATACTCATATGTTTGGGGCCATATTGGATTCGATTATTCTTGTGTTTCACTTTGCATGTTTTGACTTCCTAAATAATAAGATTATTCAAATCTTCCATAGTCAATCATACTTTGGAAGTAGGTATGAAAGAAGACTGTCATGAATCCGTCTGTAGATTGTCTAAAGTGTTTAGACATAGCACAAGTTTGCTGCAGAGTTCATGAGTGCTCCTATAAAATTAGAGTATTGGATTGAACCCACGCTCACTTGGATCGCTTCATGGATTTTTATCACGAGTGATTGGTGAGACGATAGAATCTTATATTCTTGAAACCGAGACGTGTGAGTTTTATTCTGCAAGTCGGTTGCGCATTGACAATATGTAAACACACCAGTAACTTGGTGTTATAAAACATATTGTTGTGTGTGATTTGATGAGTAGGTACAAGCGAGCATTGAGTCGAATATTATCCGTTCCTTTTACCCAAAGTGGGATAAAAGCGATATATGTGGGCCCCTCGATGATTTAGTGATGATACCCTAAGCGCTTGGCCAAGCCGGGACTAAGTTGATGTGTTCAATTGTAGTCTGTTGTCAGTCGTCATAAATTGGAAATCGGGAAACAACACATGAACAGAGAGTATGATTAAAATCCATGTCTCAGTTCATACGATATCTAGAATAGAGGAATATATGATCCCTTATCTAAAGGACACGCTTCTGATAAGATCAGAGTTGACAGCGACTTTTGAAAGCTACGATTACTGATCAGGTTTCGAAGTCATACGCAAATAGTTATTAGACTTATCCAAGTGGGAGACTGTTGGATTAGGTGTCTAAGCCCATAAATATTTTGGTATGTACTTGACCCGATTGTGAGCATGGTCCTTTTGGGTTGCCTTCACCATAGCAACTGATAAGATGAATTAAGGAGAAAAAGGATTAATTATGATTTATTAATATATTATATGAATAATATATTAAAAGAGAAATCATATTGTTTTATTAATATTAGTCAAAAATTAATTATGTGGCTAAAAGACATTAATTAAATAAAGGGGACTAGAACTGTCAATTGTGTGATAGTTGAATATTGGGCTAATGGACTCCATAGATGTTGGAGTGAACGAAATCTATGGGGAAACCCATTAGAATTCATCCAAGGCTTCTAGGGAGGGAGTCAATGGGCTGCTTAGGGCCTAAGCAGTCAGATTAGGGTTTCCTGGTTGAAAACCCTAATAGCCTAAGTATAAAAGGAACCCTTAGGCCTCCAAAAACGTGTCCAACTCTTGGAGAAAACCCTAGAACGTTTTTGTGCCTCCTCGTTCTCTTTCTTCTTCATCCTTATTGCTAGTGGTGTTTGTGACTCCATTAGAGGTGCAACATTTGAGGCACTAAGCTTTCAGAAGTCAAGATCAAGAAGGTTTTGAGATTGTTATTGCTATATAACAATCAAGGTTAGATGTAAACCCTATTCTTATGTTAATATCGTTTATCATATGCTAGATCTAGGGTTTATGAGCTTTGGATAATTATTGCATGTTCTTTAGACAGACTAGATCTAAAGCTTTAGGGTTTGCATGTACACCATAGGATTGATGTAGTGCTCAAAACCCATCACCATAGTCTATGGTGGTGCATCCCCTTTAGTAATTGTTCTCATTAGAACATATGGAATATCAATCAAAACATTCATCATGAAGATGTCTATGGTTTTGGAGAACCATTAAGGTCTTGTTGAGCCACATAGAGAAAAAAATTTCGTCGAATGGAGGGAATTTGTTTAAAGAATTAGATCTAAAAGAGTTTTTTGAAGAGGTTGGTAAATCCATTAAAGTGTAGAAAGAAAAGATGTGTGCAAAAATTCTAAACACTTTCTCTAATACCAATTGTTGGTCTCGTATATGGTTCAATCAAACAGGTCATGTATATTGTTAAATCAAGCAGTAAAAAAACAAAAGGAAATACATTAAAACTAAATCTTTATTGCTTAAGAGTTAGTTTCACAATACACGATATAATTAGATAACATGAAATGATTATGGAACACACTCTTGGATAATATACACATAGAATATTATCAACTATTCATAAACAAACACTAATCAAAACCATAACTTAACATAGTTGTTATCACAATCCCTAAGATCATGGAGTCTTTAATTATCTTTTGTAATTCTATCTTTAAAAGATCATTATACAAAAACAACTTGGATCTTAACTTGTATTTCTATATTTACCTTCATGTTGCCGAATATCTTCAAGTGATGCACTAAGGCGATTAGTTGTGGGCTCACGTTGAGACCATCAATAGTAATGTCAAAATTTGGCTCATCATATCTGAAAATTATCTCAACAATATTTTGGATAAAGTCGAATGCATAAAGTCTCAATTTATTTTTCATTAATTAATCGGAAGTATTTTAATTATGTTTACTTAATTATAAAAGGAAGAATTCCGTATATACCCTTCTTAAATATCAAAATATTATATTTGTCCAACCTAATTTTTAAATATCATATTTACCCTTTTTAATTTTCATAAAATCATATTTACCCAAAAAAAATTTAACATTTTGTAATCATTTTAAATACTTAATTTTATCAATTGAGAATTATACCCTTTTACAAATTTAAGTTCAAAATATCATATTTACCCAATTTCATTTTATAATCAGTTATTGTCTTTGTCTGAGTTTTAAATATCATAAAAAATATTTCTTAATGAGATTTTATCGACATATGTTGTTTACACTATACACAAAAATGACTCAGCCAAGCATAAAATCAAACACTTATTAGCTACATCCAAAATAGTTTAATTAAAACTTTTTTCTAACGCTATCGAAACTACTTTCAATTGATAATTAATCTATTATAATTAAATCGTATTGATAACATTTACCCAGGTAATACTTTATATTGTGTAGTGTGCAACTCTCGACCCTTTTAACCTTGTAATGCCTTTTTCGTCTTTTAATATCATGAGCGTTGAAGTGAAGTCTTAGAGAGGAGTGACGTAGAGGATGAGAGTTAGAGATGTAAGTACAAAAAAAAAAATTAAGTGGTTTAGTGAGGCCTAAAGCAAGTAAGATGATGCCACAGTCCGGTCGGAGGTGCCAATGAGGACATGATAGGTGAAGATGATAGGGTACCCGCTAATGTACACTAATCTCTTTGATTTTTACAGTTCCTTTTAGATTTTCCATGACATTTACTCGTTTATCTATTATAGTTTTTCTCTTTTTTTGTGTAGTTCCCTAGCATGCAATGCTATCGGTTTATTACATATAAATGAAAAGACGGACACATGAAAGAAACTAGTTACAAATGATTATGGTAGAAAAGAGGGGCAAATGAACGCAAATGCGAAAAGGGATATAAAAAGAACTAGAAAGCAAACGTTAAGATCTGGATTTCTTAGAGAGCAACAAATCGTCGAAGATTATGGACGACGTGGAGGGGCGGTAGAGATAACAGAGACGTGGTTGGGATAACTGACGACAAGCAGGGTTCAAGAGGCCAGGAATCTATATCCTAAACATAGTTGGTGTTGAAGATGATTCCACCAATTTAAGAGGAGGTATAATATGGTCAATTTTGTTTTATTTATAAGGGTAATTTACACCAATCGTCCCTCGTGTAAATGCCAAAAAGCATGTTTAGTCCCTATTTTCAAAAATTAACTTTGATCGTCCCTCGTTTGCATAAAACTTGTACTTTTAGTCCCTGATATACATTTTTGTTACGCATCTAGTCCTTGACAGATCTAAAATGACAATAATGCCCTTTTTCTATTTCTTTTCCAATTAATTTAATGTTATTATTATTATTTTTAATTAAAAAAGAAATATTCACCACCACTCCACCCCCTTCACTTACCCAACCCATCTACCCACTTTAGTGTGTTGCTGGTGCTCATATCTGGTGGTCGTCTTCTCCGACAATAATTTTAGTTTCACTTTCAAAATCGAACCCCATAACTTAAGCTACACACAACCGTAAAGATCCCATATGGTTTTCTGGTACTGAGATCTTGCGGATATCGCCGTTGTGCTGCCTAGGATTTTACTTCTAATGCTCGATGAACCTTCTTGCTCCGATTCTAGCCTCCATCGCCATCACAAATAGAGGATCTCGAGGAGAGGAGAAAGAATCTCGCCTGAAATCTTACTTACGTCTAGCAAAAGATGGAGAACGAACAAGTAGTCCAAGACGTTGTTGTCAATGCGTTGATTTCTTCATCTCCATCACCGGTTTCTTCTGCTTGGATTTTGATATCAAAGAGTGCTTCGGATAATGCTAATAGCTACTTTAGAGAACCGCCATAATTTGTTTTGGTCGCTGCTTCATCGCCTCAAGTCTTTTGTTCATACCTAAAATCTCCTCTTCTTGTGGTTTCTGCTACTGTTTTAACCTCTCAAACTCCATTGTCATCTCTAAAAATCAAGCTACATATATGGTTTAAAATAGGTTTCAGAAGGGAAGTTTGTGAAGAAGAGCTATGGTGGTGATGGCATCGACCAGTGGCGGTGTTAGTGTTTACCGGTGGTGATGTTCTTTACCGATGTTAGTGGTAGGATCGATATAGAGGAAGAAGGGGTGAGAAAGAGGGAGACGAGCTGGGGAAGGGAAGGGGAGGGATAGGTTGGGGGTGTAGATATTTATTTTATTTTTCTTTTTTTTTTCAATCTAAAAATGATAAATAAACAAAATAAAATTGAAAAAGAAAAATTTAAGGGCAAAATAGTCATTTTATGTCAATAGGGACTATGCATGCAAGAAAAAACAAAACAAGGGACCGTCCGAGTTAATTTTAGAAAATAGGGACTAAACATGTGTTTTGACATATGCACGAGGGACCAATGGTGTAATTTACCCTATTTATAATTAAAACGATTCTAAAATATATAGAATAATTATAAAATACTAAAAAATATTTGGGCTATTAAGATATTTTAAAATTTTGGTAAGGATAATATGATATTTAGAAATTAGGTTGGATAAATATGAAATTTTATCATGATAAATAAAAAAAATCTAATATGATGATATTGATCAGAGTTATATGGTTTTACCTTTTATTTTCTTATTTTTAAACATATCTATTGTTTCCTACTTTTTTATTTTATTGAAGTTATCATATTTGTCTATTTCATTATTGAAAAATATTGACTTTTAGCATACAAATTACATCTAATTTGAGATCATTTTCAAGAAATTAAGTAATTTAACAACTTTTTAATGTTTTTTGGAAGAAAATAACCAATTTTATTTTAGCAAAAATAACCAATTTATCTGGAATGGGCATTTCGAACCAAGAAAAAATATTTTTTTGACCGATTCTGAAACAACATTTCGGATTCCGGACTAAAATTTCAGATTTTAGAAAAAAAAAAACTCTGGAATTTGAAGAACAAATTCGAAATCCGAAAAACAATTCCAGATTTCGAGAAAAAAATTATTATTTTACTTAAGTTTAATAAAAAGTTAAACAAACATAGTAATTTAAACTATATGCGATATTATTGCATAAAATTTGATACTTTATTGAAAAACGGGGACATTAAAGATTTCGAAATGTATCGTTCGTAATCCAAAGAAAAAGATTTCTTTGAAAATTAAGAAAAAAAAAACTCTGGAATATAAACTATGCTCTGAAATAAGGCATTCCGGAGAAAGTGGTTATTTTTTCGAAAACTGAAAAAAAAATGGTTACTTTCTTTGAAAATCTCATTTATAATGGTTAGTAGGGGTGTTCACCAAACCGCACAAACCGCATAAACCGCCCGCACCGCACCACACCGCACCGCATAATGCGGTTTAGGATGTTTGTGGTGCGGTTTGAGGTTTGTAAGATTGTTAAACCGCGCTATGCGGTGCGGTTTGCGGTTTTTAATTACGAATCTGTGGTTTAAACCGCACCGCAATATATATATATATATATATATATATATATATATATATATATATATATATATATTATTTTAGATTAATGAAATGAAAGGAACGTAAAATGTGTATTGTATTTAATGAATAAAGTTTGATAAATCCGTAACAATTTGTATGTCATAAGAATTAGATGTAGTTTGGTTCATGTTAACTTACACCACTAAAGCTTAGCTTCATATTGAACATTTACCAACACTGATATGTTAAAGTAAACATCATATTATGAAGCTACATTTATATCAAGGAAACAATTACGGTATATTAAAATATATAAAGAATTAATTAAGAAAAGTATTACATGTATGTTTAAAGCGACATCATTTTGGGTTTTCTTTCGGTACAATCTGTTCATATTTATATCACAAGAAGAATAAGAAAAAAGCTAAACTCAAATTTTGGTATTTCTTTTTCAAATTCCAAAAGAAATGTCTTCATTTTGTCAAAAGTTTCGGGGTTTTTTTAGTTTTTTAAAAGTTTTAACATATTGTAACTCATAAACCGCACAACCCGTATCTTAACCGCACAAATAACCCGCACCAAACCGCACCGCATAATGCGGTTTTGAACTTCCGCTGTGCGGTCTGTGGTTTAATAAAAACTCAAACCGCATATGCGGTGCGGTTTGTAGTTTTGACTCTAAACCGCACCAAACCGCACCGCGCACACCCCTAATGGTTAAATTATTCATTTTCCCTACATTCATACTATAAAAATTAAGAATGTTGGGTATGAGCAACATCCTATGGGCGTTATACGTCTGCCGTTGCTTCCTGTTGCCACCTCCACATTCGTAAAACGCCGTTTCTTTGATTTTATGAAAAACGCCGGTTGGCCCCTAATATTTTAAAATCATACATTTTATGGGTGCAATTTTTGATGGGCAAAACCAGTACTACTGTACTACATGAATACCATACAAAGGTGTCAAAGTTGTAAAAGTAGGTCCACATTCGTGGGTTTAGAATAATCTCACCAATTTAGAATCCATACTTTCTAAAACAATTTTTTTAAATCCAGATTCCGAAATGTCCTCTTGGCCAATGAAAACAGAGTATATGTCTTTTGGTCTTTTCAACTAATACCACCAAATCGAAAAGCCAAAAAGTGTTGCCACGCATAATTAACATGGCGTATGCCTTCGTCTTGATTTAGATACTGTGCGCATCAAATGCTCTCTTTGTAAAGATACACAATTTCCTTTTCCTTATATTTATCGTCAATATCATTGGCCAATGTTTATCGTCAATATCATTGGCCAATGTCAATATCATAGGTGCCTTCGTCTCCATTTCCTTATATTTATCGTCAATCTCATTGGCCAATGTTTTTCTTTTCCTTTTCTATTTTATTTATTCCCTTAAAGTTTACACGTCAGCAACATTATAGAAAAATGTTGAGTCAAAAAACATATAGGTCAAAATAGTACTTTATACTACGTATAGGTCACAATAGTCACTAAAACAATATGCGTTTTTCACACTAAAAAGCTTATTGAAAACAAAAAACTATGATGAGATTTTTCAAACATAAGTTTTTCCAAACAGCTTCTTTATTTTTATTTATTTATTATAGTTATTTGGTGAGTTACACAATTGCTAACCAATTGTAAATAGACAATTTATGTAAAGATACTATGGAAATGAATCAATGATCTTAAGCTTCCTTTGTCGTATCATATTTAACCATTTGATTGGATTTATTTTTGAAACAACAAACTATCATACTCCTAATCTAATCCTAAACACCATCTATGTCTCCTACAGAGACTTGAACTCATGACCTCTCATTTGAGAGAGTCACTCCATCCCGCTAGGTCAAAGGTCATTTGATATTTGATTGAATAACATAATTGAATTATCAGTTTCTCACGCATTCGATAACATTGCATAATTAATAGCTTTCTCATTTGTTGGTTTTCCTTTTATACCCGTAACAATATTCTCCATATTTGCCGGGTAGGATATTCTTCATTAAATAACTCCAATGAACATTATTTTTGCCATCTAGTTAACCGGTAATAGACTACAAAGAGTCATCCTTAGGAGTCATATGAACAATAACAAAAAACTTACAAATACTAAAAAACTGTCCAACATAAAATCAGCTCAAATATTTTATTATGCTAACAAAAATTTGTCTTATTTATGCGGGTACACCGAAGTAGCTCCTACATTATGAAGAGTTTGTCTGCAATAGGCAACACACATGTTATACAAATACATAGAAGTAAAATCATAAAAGTATGAGGCGAAAACTAGCAATACATGCTAACAGTAAGAAGTGCACATATATAAAATAGTAAAAATGATGTGTAAGTGTATAATGTTATATCAACATACGACTCCATCTAACAACCGTTTGAAATAATATCTAACAAGTCGTATGGCATTTAAGTTTTTATGGGAGTATCATCTAATGTTGAGCTTTATATTTTATTTATAATAAAAATAATACAACGGTGTGATCTTTATAGCGTCTAAACGTTTCCGTAATATGTATGGTAGGAACTAACAAAGCTTTACTTTCACAAAAAAGGTCTATCCAGAACGTATTAGGATCTATAAAACAATATATTATTTACTTTCAAATGTGAAGAAGTTTTTGGAAAAGCAAAAGGAATCCCTTTATCTTTCACTATTTTATAAGATGAGAAAGAATATGAATCTTTCCGGATTTGAAAATTACGATTTAAAAGTGTACAAGTAAATTATCTGATTTTGGTTTATATGGAGTTGGAATTACTTAAATTGTTTTTTTAAAGAAAATATGAAGTTATGTTGATTTTTTAATATCTTCCTATTATTAAAATTCACTAGCGAATAGCTAGAGAGAAATAGGAGAATTAGAAAGTAATAATATACTTTGGATTTTTTTAACCAATCAAGCCAACTTTTCGGTTTCTATTATCAAATGTGAATTTGATTACTGTTCGATTAAGCTGTCTAAGTCAATAATTAAAATTGATATATTCTTGAATTAAAAACAAAGTCCTTTTTTGTGTTGTCCTCAAAACTAGTATTTGGATAGAATGACTCTTGGAGGAAGATACTCATTTGTTAAATTATTATACGATTAATAAATTAATTAGAAATTGAAATAAATTATTTATTAATATATTATATGATTAATATATTAATTAGAAATAGTAATAATTAATTTGGAATTAATTAAATATTAATTTCGGGATTAATTAGAATTAATTGGAAGTACAGGAACTGAGTTGTAATTGTTCAATAGTTGAACAAAATAGGGTCTCTATAACCTTCTAGATGTGGCCGAATTTTGCTAGGTCTTTTAGGGTTTTAGGATAATTCTATTAGATAATTAAGGGGGTGTTTGGATAAATAGTTTTTAGCTTATTAGCTTATTGCTTATTTGCTTATTGCGGTGGGAATAAACACTTTTTTAAAATGTGTTTAGATTAGCTTATTGCGGTGGAAATAAGCAATAAGCAATAAGCATCTTAAGTGTTTGGCAAACAAAACAGCTTATATGAGTAAAATGATCAATAAGCAATAAGCAATAAGCAATAAGCATTCCCCCCCTTGCTTATTAAAATCAGCTTATTTAGTTTATTCCTACCGCAATAAGCTGATTTTTAAAGACTTCTATCCAAACACTTCAATTTGCTTATTGCGGTGGGATTAAGCAATAAATAATAAGCAGCCTATTTTTTCCCTATCCAAACACCCCCTAAGGGCTTAGATAATTCCTAATTTGGAATATATTATTTATTTTTCAAATTAGGGTTTCAAGGATTCATTATCAGCTATAAATAGGACCCCTTGGGATCACATTTTCGACCACCACATATACTCTTACAAGAGCCAAAATTTTGTTGAAGCCTCCTCTCTCCTCCAGTTTTCTTGCTACTAGGGTTTTGGGTACAAGCCATTAAAGGCATCCATTCCTTTGGTATTAGCTTTCCAAGATCTAGAAAAATGATTCTACTTTGATTATTTGCAACAATAATCAAAAGCTATGTAACCCTAATCTAATATGAATTTCGATTTCATAGCTCTCTCCTAGGGTTTCTTGATGTTCATAGTTAGTTGCTATCAATAGAGAAAACATAGATCCTTTTTAGGTTGCATGTGAACATAAGGGTTTCAATGTTTTTCTGCCACATGTTAATTTTTATTACCTAGAAAACCCATCAATTACTTGTTTGCAAAACTCAATCTAAGCTTGCTTTTCATTGTAATATTTCATTTCTAGTTTCTTGCTAGTATCTTATAATTATATTGTTATAAGAAAAAGTAAACGAGTAAATACAAATATAATCAAAATCAACCTTTTTGATGCTTCTTTCCCTAAAATGCACATAAATTTTGAAGCACCAAATCGTCCACCATGTAGTGTAAATGATTACTTCGGTTTGCCGGTTTGTGAATAGATAAGAAATCCAAATACTGGAGCATTTCTAAAATCGAATCATAACTAGCAGGAGAAATCTCAACCCATTTAATATTGCATTGTTTTAGTGGCAACTTTACACCGTTGAATATTTAAAAGGTTAATATATAAGTTGATAAATTCTCTTTTCCCTACATATGTGTGTGTGTGGGTGGGGTCGGGGAGGGAACCTTAGATAGGTTTTTATGGCTCTGCTTGCCTTAAGCCTCTAATCAGTTTAGTGGAGGTTAAGGGATGAGCCAATCCCACATGTGCGCCTAGTCGAGCCATGGATGAGATACACAAACTTCATGAAATGGAGCGATTTAGGTGCACTTTGCACTTCGCCTACATTATTACTAATAGTTGAGGAGCTTTTATTCTTAGTAGGGTTTGGGTCGGATCGGGTTACACTGACCAAATCATCATGTTGACTTTAAGGATAAGCTCGTAGAAGCTTCTAGTATCACCAAGAAAAATGCGTTGAATGGAGAGTAACGTGTTGTATGTAGCATTCTATTATAAGGTTGTCCCTATCACTTTCACAGTTTTTGGATGCCTCCTAGAGCTTCTTTGACTATAAATATAGCCCTCCTGGAAAAGTATTCCACAAACAAAATCCAAAAATTCTCTCTGATATGCTTTATCTCCTCTACACCTTTGCATTCTTGTAGTTTTTGAGTATTCTCTTTTCGTTTGTGATATGGCCAAATTTACACGTATATTTTAGGCCTTTATCTTAATATTTATGAGCTTAATTGATAGATTTAAGGACAAAGGATGCTTAGTATGTTTTGAATTGGATAATTACAGGAAAATTTAGAAAATGAAAGGATTGGGACAAGAGAGAAACTAATAAGAAACAATTTTGAAAATTGCTAAAAATCTGACGTTAGTGCCGCTAACATTCTCCGTTCGCGATACTAGCCGATTCCAAAATTCAATATAAACACGGATATATGTGATTCTCAATGCGACCATAAACAATAACGACATAAATTCACTGTTTTCTACAAAACATGAACGTTTTGTCATAATTTCGTGTGCAACCATGAGGTAGCCTTGGGGCATTCAAGTATAAAATACTTGGGACATAACCTATGAATTATATTTGTCCAAAAACCCTTTTGGGTTGAATCAAAGGATAGAGAAGTGGTTTGGAGCGAGGATTAGAAGAATCTGACACTACAAGCATTAGGATATCACTTTGGTTTGCTCGATGAATGTGTTTCGAAAATCTACGGTGATGTTTTTTTTTATTTACTGGTTATGGGGTAAAACCTTTATGCTTTCACCAGAGTAGATGAAACCTTAAAGTATTGGTGTGATTTCCTTTAATCAGATTTTAAAGTTTTATTCAATTTATCATGTTAGTTTTGTTAAATATCCGTATTTGTTTTTGTTGATCTCTTTATTTCCTACGACTAAGTTAATATAGTTTATAGGACCAATGTTAGGGTGACAAACCCAACAAACGATAGGGGTAGAATTGACTCCAAAAACACTACTATATTGCACTAAATAGAAATAAAAGGAAAGAAGGGTCGATCCATAGAGACACGGGATAAATGCTTATACATGTTTGCATAAGGTATGATGCAGTCACAAAAGAGAGGGGTTGGGTTGCAATGATTTGAACAAACGATAAAAGAAACAAGTAAATAGCTAATTAGCTAAAGTAATTTTAGATTTTATAGGGACTCCAACTCTATGTATGACAACTTAGCAATGTGATTCGAAGATAACATGATATTTACTAAATTCTACCTAAGCTAGTACTTGAAAGTATTAACAGGCTCTAACACACCCCATTCTCCAAATTGTCAAATTCAAAACAAGCTCTTTGAAAATAACCTAACATTATAATTTACATATAAAAAAGCTCTTATATAGAAATCAAAAGGTTGCATTAAGTTTCATGTGAATGTTTCCAATAACGTTCAATACTCCTCACAAATTCGTAAGCGTAAGAGTTTTTGAATAAAATTTAGTCTAAATTTATTCAACGAAAATCAATTTAGTGCTTGTTACATAGTCTAATTCACAAACAATTACAAACTTCGCAATTAGATAACTTGAGTGATCTAACCCTAATTTAGATGACCAATAAAAACTAAAATTAGAATCAAACTTTCAATTTAAAAGAAAATCAAATTCACTAGATAGAAATTAAAATCAAACATCAAGTCATATGATTGAAATCACGACGAAGAAGTCAAAACACAAAGTTGGAGAAACTAGGGTTCTAGCCAAACATGACTAGAATATAATCAACAAGACTAGAAATGAAACTAAAGTACTAAACTTTCTTACAAAGATGAAATAAAATGTTTCCTAATGATATTTAAATGATCCCTAGAAAGAAATTCTAGAAAGAGTCGCCTCCGATTTGTCAAAGATGAGAGATTCCATGAAAAAGACCTAAAAATCCTATAATAAGTCATTAGGAAACACTACCAAAACTCAGTTACCAGGATCCACACACCACATGTGGATTTACGCTAATTACAAATGCCCCGTGTGCCATGCCGTGGCGAACATTTTGGGCCAAACCCTAATTCTCGGGCTTTGAGTCCTATTTAATGGAAGTAAAGGCTAGGGTTTCCTCCACCCTCAACCTCCATCACCTTCAAATAACTCCTTGTCCAAACCTTAATCTTTTGGAAGCTTTTGTTCTCATTTTGCAAGTTCTTGGTGGTTTTCAAGGAAGAATAAGAAGAATTGATGCCTTGGTTAAACAAGCAAACCTTTCCTTCACTTGTATGCATTTTCTGGACTCTTTGTAAGTCATTAAGTTTCCATCTTTTAATGCCTTTCTCCTTTGATGTAGACTTTATGTCATATTTTAGTCCCTTTGATGTGGTTTGTATGGGTTGAAGAGATAATGTTTCCAACTTTATGCTTTTTCTATGTCCAAAGAGCATTATATCTCATAGATCTAGGAAATTGTGGTGATTTGGGAACTCTGCTTGAATTCTAGGTTATATTGCATCTTTTGACCTAAATTTGGGAAAGGACATCATTGGTATGCATGTCCATAAAGTTTTCATTTTTAGGGATCATTAGGGTCCCTAAAGTCCTTTTGGAAGTTTGAGATCGAAGACTTCATGGATTAAGTACCTAATAACCTAATCCCATGCATCAAGTTTACATTTTGGACATTAGAAGTTAGATCTAGGCTTAGATGGATGTCTCAAGGGATAAAGTTGGAAACTTTATCCTTTAAGCCCTTGGAAAGGACCATATCTGAGCTTTGGAGATCTTGAGATTGGAAGAAAACAAATTAAGCTCGATTTAGCTGTTCAGACCAGTTCCTACGGCGTAGCCTTAGGTTTCCACCACATGGCGACTGGGGAAGCAGCCGACTGTTTTTTGAATTTTGTGCCCACGACATGGCCAAAGGGAGGCCACAACGTGAAGGGTCGCTGTTGGCAATTTTTACCTTAGCTTTGACCGTTGTTGGGTCATTGGATTGCGTCAATTGTAATTATATATAGTCCTTTTATGTAACGGGTTGGGCCTGTCCACCCGGTGTCTTTAATGATTAGGGTTTAGCTATAAATAGTGCATGCATGCACCGTATCTAAATACGATCATCTTGTAACCCTACATTGCCTTTACAGTAGTAGTTCTTCATCGAGCTCTTCTAAGGCAGTGATTTTAATCATTCAACATAACTTTTATCACTGTGTTCTTTGTTTATGATTCAATTGTCTGTTTGAAATCTGTCAATCTACTCATCTTTATTCTAACAATTGGTATCAGAGCAGGAGATTGTGTAAATCTACACAAATCTTATGTCGAGTTTCATTAGGGTTTCCGCTTTTATTGGATCTGTTATAAGCCGTCTTCATCATCTTGATCAATTGTAGACGTTGGATTTTGATCCATATTCTAACCTAAACTCAATTTCAGTTTACACATCTGGTTCTTATAGGTTATTATTGAATCGAAAAACATGCAACCTGAAGATTCACACGTCAACTCCATCAATATCTCAACCAGTATTGGATCTACAACAAGGATCCCTATAATTTTTCCAAACGATTATGAAGTGTGGGCACTGCACTTTGAGGATTACATGCTAGATGTCACACCCCCAAACCTGAACGGCGGAAATATTCGGGGGCGGAGGGCGTCATGTACAGTATCATAACAATTGAATAGTAAAGAAATTACACAACCATCATATACATAATTGAAAAGTTTACATGATTGTAAGTATTACATGTTTCAAAAGTCAGTTATAATATGATGTCAAAAGATGTTATTAACGCCTAAGCGACAATCTTCAAAAGTAGTTCATTACTTGATTTAATGATTCCCTGAGAATACAAGTTATTTGAAAACGAACAAGTGTCAACAATTTAGTTGCTGAGTTCATAAGCAGTTATTTGAATAAATGCATGCCATTCGTAAGTTCACATTTGTTTCCAGAAAATCCGATAGTTTCTATAAAAATGATTTATGATTGGTTGTTGTATAAAATGGATGTAATAAACCCCGAAAATCCTATATTTTCCTGAAAATTGAGAAGTAGTCTTAATGCTCCAAGACCGTAAATTGTAAGTAAATATGTCATACTTAATTTGATGAAATACAGTTTTATTAGTAAATAAAACTATTTGAAAGCTTGTACTTTCACGTAAAAATAATTGTATTATTACTTTTCACGTAAAACATAATACCGTAAAAAGTCGTCTATCATGTGATTTTTCATAACCGTACTAAGATGGGTTTGCCTGTAGCGACGTTCTTCAGGTGTCGAAATGTTATGACATTTGTCACCCTTAACCTGCCGGTCGGGCTGTAGCTAAAAACCAGGGTGCGGGATCATCAGTACCGTATAGATCTATACACACTTATCACGTTCTATGGACAGAGACTCTGATTATAAAACAGGACTTTCTTGTATACCTTGATAGGTACTAGGAAGACGAAAGACTCAGAAATTCCCAACGAGATTATGTATTTTCGAAATGAATGTAGTTATGTTTGAAATAGTTACCCTTTTTACGATGTTTATCAAGGCATAATATATATATATATATATATATATATATATATATATATATATATATATATATATATATATATATATATATATATATATATATAAACATTATTTTATCCCTAGAGGGTAAAATGGTGTCATGATATGTTTTGCATGCTAATATTTCCAAATAAAGTTATAACAACAACAAGAAAATATAGCAAAAGATTGATATTTTTAACACGATTTATTCACGTGTTTACTTGTATTCCCCCCTAAAAATGTAGAAAAGATATGTAAAATAGGGGTATGAACTCACTTGGTAAGAGTGATGACTTGATGAAAACGAGGCTTTGCTCGGGAAGCACTTCGACTGGAGAGAGGTTGGCTTTTCAAGAATTTCGGGGCTTTGGGCTTCCGTCAAAACTTGGATACGTAACCGAGGCGTCGGGGTAGTCTCGAGGGCTTAAAAGAATGTAAATATAGGAGAGAGGTTGTGAATTTGCAACCTAAACCCGGAAGCCTCGCATCTTATTTATAGGGTTGGGCTGAACCTCGAACGCGGGGCGCTCCCTTCGTACGTAGCGCGTTCTGCAAGACACCTTGCATCAGTGAGGATCGAGCTTCGGACGTGACCAGCTATGCGACTAGAGGGGCGACATGGTCAATCCGAGGCCCTGCATTACGAACGCGGGGCGTTCACTCGGTACGCAGGGCGTTCCCTTCGGACCAGCCTCGAAGTGTGTGCTCAGATCTTTAAAAATCCGTAACTTCCGCATACGAGCTCCGTTTTTGACGTTCTTTATATCCACGCGCAGGTGACAATATACCCTACAACTTTCGTTTAGACTCCGTCAGCTAATTTTGATTTTATTTTTAATATTATATTTTTAACAGGCCGTGATTGGAATAGTCCGTTAAAACTTAATAACTTCTTCATCCGACGTCCGTTTTTGTCTGTATTTTTACCATTGCACTACTATTGTCGAGATCTTCGATTCTCGTTTAGGTTGCGTCGGTTGAAAATCACTCGGTCTTTATTTCGAGTTTTTAGTTGTCTACTGTTATTCCGAAACTTAGAAGAATCATAACTTCCTCATACAAAGTCAGATTTGGACGTTCTTTTTATGATTGTTTATGGTTTAACGTAATCTACGACTTCCGTTTAGATACCTAAGGCTAAAAAGTATTTTATTGAAATTTCGATTTTTACGCTTAACAGTGTTTTACCGGTTTTGTTGCAGATCTTTGATTGGTCATAACTTCTTCGTTATAACTCGGATTTTTGTGTTCTTTATGTTTTTTTAAAACCTGGTTACGCTATCTAACACTTTATACATCCCAATTGAGATTTTTGAACATTTCATTTTGATGCTATTTTTATTATTTCAAAAATAGGTTACAATACTTGACTTTAGATCATTACATTGACTCGAAATATCGGGTTGTTACATCAGCCCCCCGTTAGAAGGAATTTCGTCCTGAAATTATTTCTAAAATGAGTATTTATGGACTAGGGAAGAGATGCGGATACTTCTGTTGCATCCGATCTTTTCGCTCCCAAGTGAATTCAGGTCATCACTTGGCATTCCAACGAACCTTCACTATTGGTATGCGACTTTTCTTTGTTCGTTTGACTTCCCTATCCATGATTTCGACGGGTTCTTCCACAGAGTGAAGATTTTCGTTCAATTCGATCTCCTCAAATGGAATTACAAGATTTTCATCCGATAGACACTTTTTCAGATTTGACACGTGAATCACAGGATGTACGTTGTTAAGTTTGAGTGGTAGCTGGAGTTTATAAGCTACTGGACCAATCCTTGCAATAATTTCAAAGGGTCCTATATACCTTGGATTTAGCTTTCCGTGGGTAGGGCATTTACAAATAAATGGGGATACATGCTCCTCAATTGATCTTCTCATTCCCATGTGTACTCTGGTCCTCCCTTAGAGTTCCATTGTACCTTGACTATGGGTTTGCGGATTTGCTTAAGCGTTTTAACTTCGCGATCCTTGATCTCGACTAGTTCCTTAACGAAATTAAGTTTTGTGTCGATTTGTTTTTCGTCGAGAGGTACAACTAGCATGTCTTCAGAGAGACATTTCTTAAGGTTTTGAAACGTGAAGACATTGTGTACATTGTTGAGCTTTTGGGGTAGAGCGGTTTGGTAGGCTACTGGACCTATATTGGCAAGGATCTCAAAAGGTCCTATGTATCTTGGATTGAGTTTGCCTCTCTTACCAAATCTTATAATTCATTTCCAAGGATACCCTTAGAAGGACTCTATCTTCAACTTGAAATTCAAGTGTCTTTCTTCGATATTCAACGTATTTCTTTTGACGATCACTAGTCGTTCTCAACTGTTACTTAATTTTCACGATCTTGTCGGTTGTTTCGTGAATAATCTCAGGTCCAGTTAGGAATGTGTTCCCTGCGTTTTTCTTTGCTAGTTAGGTATCACCCACTTCTGCCCAACACAATGGTGAACAACATTTTCTCCCATATAATACTTCAAATGGTGCAACCTTTATGCTTGCCAAAGTCTATCACACATGCTCTGAGCATATCTTCCAAGGTTTGTATGGTCCTTTCGCTTTGACCATCAGTCTACGGGTAATAGGCATTACTCATATCGAGTCAGGTTCCTAATGCTTGTTGCATTGTTTGCCAAAACCGGGATATAAATCGGCTGTCTGTGTCATATATGATTGATGTTGGTATCTCGTGTAGTCGTACTATTTCCTTGAGATAAGTCTTGGATAACTTCTCCATATTATTCGTTTCCTTAATGGGTAGGAAATGGGTGGACTTATTCAGACGATCGATCGTTACCCCAATCGTGTCGTAAATATTGGGCGTCTTAGGTAGTTTTGTGATGAAGTCCATGGCAACTTCGGGTTGTTGCAGTAGTCCCGATGGTTTTTGGTATTCTTCCTTGACCTTAGTGCATGTCAAGCATTTTTTCACGTAGGTGGGGATTGCTAACTTTAAGTTAGGCCACCATTACCTTTTCTTTAATTTAAGATACATCTTATCAGCTCCTGGGTGAACTAAGGGTCTTGTCTTGTGAGCTTCGTCCAGTACCATACTCCTGATGTCACCATATTTTCGTATCCAAATTCGGTCCATGAAACACAAGGTTCCATTTTCTTTAGACTCGAATTATTTCTCCATGCCTGCATGAATTCTTTTGTTTTGTTCACTACCCTAGGTGCCTTTTCTTGGACTTATCAAATATGGGATGGACGGTTTGATTGGATAGTTAGAGTGAGTGCTTTCACTCTGCGAGGTTTGACTCCTTCCTTTTTGCTTAGGGCATCAGCTACTACGTTATCCTTTCCCGGGTGGTATCAAATCTCACACTCATAGTCGTTCAGCAGTTAAAGCCATCTTCGATACCTCATGTTGAGTTCCTTTTAGTTTAAGATGCGTTGAATATTCTTGTGTTCCATGTATATGACACACTTTGTGCCATAGAAGTAGTGTCGCCAGATCTGTAAGGAAAATTTTACAGCTCCTAATTCCATGTCATGGGTGGTGTAATTGTTCCCGTGAGTCTTGATTTGGTGCGAGGCGTAAGCAATCACTTTTTCTCTTTGCATAAGTACGCATCCAATGCCTTGATGTGATGTGTCGCAATAGACAAAAAAATTGCTTCCTTCCAAAAGTGAAAGAATTGGCACACTACACAGCACATGTTTCAACTTCTGAAATGCATATTTTTGTTATTCTTGACATTCGAACTTTGTATCTTTATGTGTAAGTTTCGTGATTGATTTTTCTAATTTTGATAAATTTTCTATAAATCTCCTGTAACAGCCTGCCAAGCCTAGAAATTGGCGCACCTATGTTGGTGTTCTACGTGCTTCCCAATTCTTTATGGATATGATCTTGGAGGGATCTATGTGAATGCCCTTATCGTTGACCACGTGTCCTAGGAAATGTACTTCTCTGATCCAAAATTCACACTTCAATAATTTTGCATACAATTTCTACTTCCTCAACAACTACAAAATGATTCGAAGGTGTTGATCGTGTTCTTCCTTTGTCCGCGAGTATATCATTATATAATCGATGAATATTATCCCGAATTTGTCAATGTATGGTTTACAGACACGGTTCATTAGATCCATGAAGGCTACTGGTGTAATTGTTAAGCCAAAAGGCATAACTAGGAACTCGTAGTGACGATAACGAGTTCTTAATACCATATTGGGAATGTCTTCCTCTTGCACCTTAAGTTGATGGTATCCGAACCTTAAATCAATTTTTGAGTAGAAGCTGGATCCTTGTAGTTGATCAGACAGATCGTCAATCCTAGGGTGTGGATATCTATTCTTGATTTTCAACTTATTCAGTTCTCGGTAGTAGATGGACATTCAGAAGGTTCCGTCCTTTTTGAAGAATAGCACAGGGGCTCCCCAGGGTGAGAAACTCCGTCTTATATAGCCTTTATCCAAAATCTTTTGGAGTTGACTAGACAAGTCTTGAATTTACGAAGGGGCTAATCGGTAGGGTGATTTTGCCACTGTAGCTACCCCTAGGACTAGGTCAATTCGAAATTCGACTTCACGAATTGGCGGTAGTCTGGGGAACTTCTCCAGAAATACAACGATCACATACTTGGGGTATGTCCTTCATTTCATTCTTCTCACCCCTCTTATCTGTGATCTGGGCTAAGAAAACATGATATTTGTTGTGAATGTACTTCTATGCCTTCATGCAAGAGATGATTCTAAGGCCTTTGTTGATCTTATCTCCGTAGATTATTAAGGATTCCCCGTTGGGTAAGGGTAGTCATAGTACCTTTTCATAGCATAATATATTAGCTCGATATGGCGATAACCAATCCATGCCGATTATGATATTGAAGCTACTGATGGTCATCCGCATGAGGTTGACGTGAAAAAAATGGTTATTGACAGTTAAAAGGTAGTTTTCTGATATTTCATGAGTGTTTTGGGATTCTCCATTAGCCATTTCTACTATGTACGACTCATCTAAGTTTCTAGACTTATTGCTTAAAATTTTCCTAAACATAGGTGTATTGAAGCTTCTTTCAGCACCAGAATCAAAGAGTAAAGATGCGCATAAACCGTTAACAGGAAATGTACCTGTCACAACGATGGGGTCCTGGATGGCATCATTCGTGCCAATAACAAACATTCCTCCTCTAGCGTTTCCTCCCTTGTTCCTCGGCCTTGGGCAGTTCCTTTTGAGGTGCCAAACAATTCCACATTCAAAGAAGGCTCTATTATCTGGCAGTGCAGCCATGCGTGGGTTGTTGTGACAGTTGGAGTAGTCGTGGGCTGGCGGCGGTATTTCCCAGTATGTCCTCTGTGATTGAACTTGTTGTAGTGCATGCTATTTACAGAGTGGTGGAAGTGACACAAATTGCACTTCGGGTGCTTTCCTGCATACTGTCCTTCAGATGTAGGGGCGATGACTATTTTCGGGGCCAGATTGATGGCGTAAGCCCTGACAATTTTCTGTATCTTGCTGAGAGATTGTTTGGAGGTACCTTGGAATCTGTTTCTAGATTTGCGCTTGTTTTCCCTCGTCCTTGGGATGTCGCTCTTCTGGATCAACGTGCCTCGACCTTGGGATGGGTTGAACCAATCCCCAAATGTATATTTATAATTTCTTGTACTTAGCGGTCACAAACTTTGGGCAAAGGGTAGCGAAGGTCATTGAAACCTGTTGGTGTAGGTCGATATGTCAGCATGCTCATGGTTAGGTTCCATAGTTATTGCTCTAGTTGTTTCATCTCTTCCCGAGGACAGTGCTCATCAATGAGCATTTGTTTCAATGGCTCCCAAGACAACGCTTTGGTATTGGTGAGGCCTAGAGTCTTGACGTGGCCATTCCACCAAGACTTAGCCACATCTGCATATGTGCAGGCGGGAAACTTAACCTTGCTTTCCTCAGCACATGAGCTCATCTCGAAGATAGACTCCTTCTTCTCAATCCTCATGGTGAGTCCTACAACTCCCTCATTCCCATATAACGTATTGGGTTTATAGTTCATGAAATCTTTGAAGGTGCATGATTTTAGTGCACCTTTCTCATTTCCATGGGAGCCTTCTCCTCCCATTCTAGAGTTTGTATGATTTCCATGTGCGGCTAGTGCCTCAACTATTCCTCGTTCGACCATTTCCTTAAAAGATGTGTGCTCCAGGGGTGGGTTACTTTGTGCTGACTGAGCATCCTGCTCATCTTGAAGACCTTGGCTAGATCTGGTAATTCTCAGGGGTGCCATTTCTAGATTCCTAAAGTTAGTGTGAAGACGTGAGTTAATTTGTAGGAATTAGCAAGTTCGTACTCTCATGGTTACATTGTGGTGTGTTAGTGTTGATGTTAATGGGAACAACAATAACAACACATATTTCATGCAACTAGGTATGTATAATGTGTATCATATATATATCATGCCGTAGTCAACAAAACAGAGTGTGGTTAGGGTAGGAAAAGCCTTGCGATTACAAATCATACATGTGTGGGCTTTTCCTATTACCCTAACCCAAAAGAAAAGTATCCATATCACTCCTAGCTACCATGCTAGGGTCAAAACAAAAGAAAACTAAAAACCACAATACACTATAAGAAGTGCCATCAGCTGGACTAACTTTCTATATACAAACTCTAGCCAGATATTAGAAAGAAAGACTCGAGACTCTACTCTCTCCACCTGGAGCTCTAATCGATCTGCATGGCTAATCACCTCCTCTAGGACCAGACGATGGAATGGGGCATCATCTTGTGCCTCCTGTAGGTGATCCTTTACGACTACGGTCTGCATTTCCATTACGTCCCTTTCCTCCTCCAACTATTTTACCCTCTCCGTGAGCTGAATCAAGGCCATCCTCAATAAGAAGAGCTTAATGTCCATAACTCCAATAATGTCTGAGTGATGGACGGTGTAGGGCACCAGAAGAAAGATGGCCTGCTCCACAAGGGTGTCCGGGGTAGGGGTGCAGTGGACGACTAAGGTCTGCATTTCCATTACGTCCCTTTCCTCCTCCAACTATTTTACCCTCTCCGTGAGCTGAATCAAGGCCATCCTCAATAAGAAGAGCTTAATGTCCATAACTCCAATAATGTCTGAGTGATGGACGGTGTAGGGCACCAGAAGAGAGATGGCCTGCTCCACAAGGGTGTCCGGGGTAGGGGTGCAGTGGATGACTCTCCCACCTCGAATCGTGATCTGATAGCCTCCTCTTGTACCCTGAATCTGGGACATCGAAACAGCATCTCCGCAGGATTTCTTAGCTGTCGGTGGTGATGCTGGTGGGGACGCTACCTTCTTCCGTGAGGGTGTGGCAGCAACCTTCCTCGGCGTGTGCTTCACCAGAGTACCCGTCAATGTCCTGTGAGACCAATTTAAAGGAGTGGGGAAGGGTGGTGAGGTCTCTGGTGAGGTGGCAGTATCCTCCTCATCCTCATCGGTCTCATAATCGGAAGTAAGAAGCTCTAGCACAACCGATGTGTAGTCGGGTGATAGGGTTGCCTCTGAAGGGTGCTCAACGGGAGTATAATCAGGCTCCGAGTCATCACCGTCCTCCAGGGTATCAACTGAATCATCAAGTTTCTGACTGCATCAACGGGGTTCATTCTCTTTAGAATACATGTGGTTTGAGAGGTCAACATAATGTTGGTGAGTCTACAGGTTTTATTGTTATTAAACTTCTGTAGGTATTTTAGTTGTTTTGTTTATCCTAAACTCACTTCCTTATGTTTTTGATTACTATCACTACTTCTATTAATAGGTTCCTAGTGGTATTCTAAGATAGTCGATGTTGGTTGACCTAAAATCACTTCCTCGAGTTTGTGTGTACTATCACTACCTAGTAGGATTAGTTCCTAGTAGTAGTTTATGATAACTCGTTTTAGTTTGATAAAGTTACGATGAGTTCCTATAATCGAGTTATGACTGTTGATCCCAAAAGAAATACCACGATGATTCATCGGACGTCGATGTGTTCAGAAAGTTAGGCCTACTTCGACTTGCCATCGGGTTGTAGCAAGCAACCACAGGTGGAAGTGTCAATCCCGTATAGATCTATACATACCTCTCTCTCTCACTTAAGAATTAACGATTACAGGTCGGGTGCTAGCTGAAAATTTACAAGCGTGTTGATGAATTGTGTCTCAGCTAACTCTTGTCGTGGGGGTCTCCCCTAGTCGTTCGTGTTGTTATTCGTGTTGGATTTATACGGTTTACTTATATACATTATTTATTTGATATATATATATATATATATATATATATATATATATATATATATATATATATATATATAGTGTGTGTGTGTATGTGTGTGTGTGTTTCACGTAGCCAAAAACTTGGGCATAGTAACACTAGATACTAAGCTTATCCAAAGTGGCTATAACAATGAGTTTCAGCGTTTCCTGGCAACTGGCCAGCATGACGACTAGGTATGATCCTATCTTTTATATATATATATATATATATATATATATATATATATATATATATATATATATATATATATATATATATATATATATATATATAAACATTTTTAAAAACCATGCATTATAAACTTAATATTTTTAACCCAATAATTTAATATTAGCCTATTTGGCCCAAAAATATTTATTTTGACCATTCCAACCCCTTTATCTATAAAAATGGCACTTTTAGTCCCTTTTTATGAAAATTGACATTTTTGGTCCTTAAACCATTTTTCTTGACATTTTCGACCAAAACTTTATTTAAATAATAATTTCAGCCCAAAACTATTGTATTTGCCATTTCCAGTCCTTATTTGTAAAATGTTTACACTTTTGGCTCAAATTCCGTAAGTTTTACAATTTTGACCCCAAAATCAAAAACATTGCATTTTTAGTCAAATTTTTGCATCAAACTCATTTTCAGCCCCTGAAATAGTTTATTTACATTTTAGACTCATATTTTGATAAATTTACAGCTTCAGACCCCAAAACTCTTCATTTTTTGCAATTTTGGGCCCAAAAACCCGTGAGGCCCAAATGTAAGCCCAATAAGCTATAATATATGTTTATTATTAGAACAAAGTTCTATTAGGATCGATAGATTCTATGTAGGCAAACAATTAAGAACATAATTATGAACACAAGAATGGATTTGAAGATGTCGTATGATTAAAACTTCAACACTTCAGAAGAGCTCGATTAAGAACTTCGACTGTAGAGGTGTTTAGGGTTACAAAAACAATAATCAATAATCACTACGTTACTAATGCATACATGCATGCATTATTTATAGTATAACCCTACTAGATAATCACGGATGGACAGGCCCAATCCGGATACAAAACACAAGCCCATGACGCAACACAATAAGACCCAACAATCTCCCCCTTTGCGTCAATGGAGCCGAAAGCTCACTTTGGTTGAGCTGCAGAAGACTTCTTGATTGTCTTGAACACCTTCGGTATGATGGCCAATAGATGATGACGAAACATTATGTACTACCGAAGCATGTCCGTGAAGTTCTTCTTATCTGCTTCTGAATTCTGCTTGCACCGATGAATGATATTAATGATGTGCTCCCAGCAGTCTGTTGAAAACAGGTGTTTATCAACAAGAGCGAATAGAAATCGGTTGGCTTCGCCTCTTGTAAACATTACAGTAAGATGTGTAGTATCGATTTGGCTTATCTTCATTTTGTTCACATCTCCTGGTTTCGGTGTTGGCTTGACAGTTGGTTTCTTGTTCATTACTTTCGCTATCTCCTGATCCATAGCAGCAACCTCATGGATGTAGGAGGCCAACATCCTTTTCAAATGATCCAGTATCGGCTCATATTCTTTCGGATTGGTGAGCAGAATGTTAAACAATAGGATCCAATCATGAGGATTTAAATTCGGAAGGTCTGCCAGGGAAGTAATCGACACCGAGTTTGCTGATCCTTGTGTGATTTTGAAATTAACATTTATGAACTTCCCAGCAGGCGAAGGTTTGAGTACCTTGACAGTAACAATCTTCTGTGCGCTCCATGTCAAGTACTGCGGTTGACCATACTTCAGATAAAAGTCGATAAGCTCACAATCAACTTTTGGATGTGGGAAAGGAACTTCAACAGTCGAGTCGAAACAATGAAATGTGAATGCCTTTCGTGTTATTGGCATGTCGAACTGTGAGTCCTTAGAATTGTCACAATCAAACGAAGCGACATGTTCCAGCCAGTAGACGCTTGGAAACTCTATTGCCTCATTGATAAGTGTCTCTTTTGTCCAGAGGGGAAACAAGGCCTTCTTGCAGTTTAAGGCTTCTTCTTCTTCCTTGTTCCTCCTTTCCCTTTCCTCAGCCTCCCTCGCAACCTTTAAGGTTTCATCCAACTCTCTGTCCCTCTTCTTTCTTTTAGGAGCCTCAGCAATAGTCTCTTCAACATCGTCATCACTGTCATCATCAATCCCCTTCTTCTTGGCTTGAGAACCAGAACCCAAAGCTTCATTACCCTTCGGTTTGGTTGAATCTTTGACTTTCGGTTGAGCAGATTTGGTTTCAGTTTTAACAGTAACCTTCGGGTGAGCACCTTCTCCCCCTTGTTTTGGAGGTATGAATCTCTCCGAAACACCCTTCATCTCGTGTAACAATGCGAGGGCAGGAAGAAGTTTTGAAGTTAGATGATTTCTGATAGTGAGAGTAAGAATAGGATCATGAGCACCAAGGAGGTTGGTCAGAAAATCCTTGACATCCCCAGCACAGCTACGAAAGACAGCTCTTTCAGTCTTCAACAAAGAGATTTCCTTTTCAGCATGAGCAAGCTGCACCTTCTGAACTTCAATTGTTGAGGCTTGGCGTGCAAGATCTTCCTTTAGAGCACTCTCCTTTGCTAAATCAGCGTGAAGAGATTCAAGACGAGAATTCACAGAACTGTTTAGTGAAGTGTTCTCTGCTTTTTTGAAGAACGAACAGCCTCAAACTTTGTTTGCTCCTCTTTAAGTGACTTGGATAAGGAATCCACAGAAGCATTCACCTTGGCTGCATTTGTATCAGCATGCCCTTTGAGTGACTCGAGAAAGATCTGAGTAGTATGAACAATGTCAGCAACATCAGTAGTGGCCTTCTTGCAAGAAGAAGTAGACTCATTAACAACCTTTGTGGATTTGTCAATTGACTCAGTGTATTGCTCAAGAGCAGTATCCATGAAAGCTTTGAGCACAACATCATTGTATGACTTGTTGGCATCAAGCAATTTATCAAGTTTCTCATCAATGCTTTGCAAGTGTTGTCTCGTGACTGGAGCTTCATCATCATCATCTGTAGGAAGCGTATAGGGACTGTAGTAGGTCGAATCAAACTCATAATTAGCACCACCGAGAGTGGCACCGGAATCAGTTGAAGGTGAGGGTGAAAGTGGTTTGGAAATAACTGGAGGTTCGGTTTCAGTAGTCGCCCCCATATTAGATATGTTGACTCTTACTGTCGGTTCAGGAATAGTGGTGGTAGTGGATTGGGAAATTATAGGAGGTGGTAAGGGAGTTGTAGAAATAGGAATGTTAGTAACTGGTGGTGGTGGTAGAGAAGTTGTTGTTTAAGATGTGGTAGGCGGTGGAATAAGAGCAACCGAAATTGGAACTGTCGGTTTCGGCGATGGAGGTGGTGTTGGAAGTTTGTCATGAATAGGTTCGGTTGGAGTAGGGGATCAGGGAGGGGTGTTACCTCTCGGTGATTCATGATGAATTTTCTCTTCTTCATCCTCCTCATCATTTTCTGAACTGGAAGGAGTGGGACTCTTGGATTTCTTCGCCATCTTCTTAATCTTCTTTGGCTTAGAAGAATCCCCTTTATCAGACTTTCGCTTTGCTGGACTTAGCAGACTTAGACTTATCATCCTCGGTTGTCCCTTTCTTGGTAGTAGCCCTTCTTCCTCGGTTTCCAGGCTTCTCCACAGCATCCAAGGCAGCCTGCTGTTCAGGAGATAAGACTCTCGGTTCCTTGGGAGGAATCTTGCGATAATCAGCCATGACCTTACTCTCGGCTGAGACACACCTGTACATTGTCTCTGGTATAGAGCCATTGTGAGGGAACTTTGTAGGATCAGAAATTATGATTTTCTTGGTGTGAAACGTAGCTACAGACGCGACTAAGGCATCCTTCATTACCAGAATCTGCAAAGTATTAAGCGCCCTTCGTGTAATGATAGTCCATAACCGAGCACACAAAATTTCAGAATGCCTCGTGGAAGTGTTGAGGCTTTGCACCACTTGGGACCAGATAATCGACCCATAGTCGAGATTTATCCCATTATAAATTACGTATAGAAGGGTCAGAAAACCCTTGCTGGTACCATCAGATCCACCACTCCTCTCCGCCAAACTTTTGATGAGAAGAGTTAACATTCCATTCCATTGGGGCGGTAAACATGACTTCTTAACCTTCGTAACCGTGGTAAGCACATCAGTGTAGCCCATCTCGTAGAGCATCGAGAACAGTTGAGTCGTGGTGATGAAGTCCGGTGAGATTACGGACGAATCTACAGCAAGTTGAAATTGTGAACAAAATCTCACTTTTGAAATAGAAGCCTTGTGAGAAAAGATTTGGAAGTAGATTCTCTCCTTGTTCTTGTCATAGGAAGCAGTAGTGTAAACCTGTGATAGGAGTGACATAGGGACGGATTCCATCTGTGTTAGGACTAGAACCAGAGGTGAATACTTCAAACACTCAACCACTTGAAGCATATACGAATCGTACAGAAAAGGATTGAGTTCAATGATCATATTCTGATTTGGCTTGATCGAGAGCAATGTAGACGAAGCAGTTTGATCGTGAGCCGATGAAGAAGTCGCTATTGTTGATTGAAGAAGGAAGATGAACAGTTGTGAATCGTCGTGTATACTGAGAGAATTTGTTGCTGGTAAAAGACAAATAATATTAGAAACCCTTTATATACCGTTGCCAGGAGAGAGAAAAATCATCATGATAATGACGCGATCACTGAAACGTCGCCTGAAAAAGCGCGATGTGACAGGGTGGTTTCTCCCAGGTATACGTCAGCACGCGTGGTTTTAGTAACCGTTCAAATTCACGCTCTCAAAATCTTATCCTTAATTCGTCGTTTGAAATTCAGCTTCGCTCCAAAATTCAGGATAACCCCTGTTGTTCCAAAAGATAAACAAAAATCGAACCAACAGCAACCAGAATGTTGGAAAATAAAAATTTTCGTGCATTAGGGTGACAAAAGATAAATAAATAAAGCAAAATGTGTATTGGATGTGAGTGATGTCTGTTGAAAGACATAAATCAGATGATTCCGGGCAAGAATCGCTTCCTTCAAAGTCATGAGAGACTTGAAGTGCTTGTGTGGTTTCCCGAGAAAATACGATCAAGTGTTTGTAGAGAAACATTGAAAGGCTTCTTTTAATTTAAAGGCTAAGGGTAGCTTATCTTCAACCGAACATCGATTCTTAAAATAAGACCGAACGTTGGAAGAAGTACTTGTGAGACCGATGTGGTCTGTTGAACAAGTAGGTTGGATATGATTTATAGTGACTGAAGAAGTGATAGAAATCTCAAAACAAAAACAAACTGGATCTTTTTGGGAAGAAAAGCCTTAGTGTAAGACAATTTCATAAAAAGACCACTCAAAAAATAAAATGAGATTTCAGTAGGTAACCAGTAAGATCTTGAATATAACAATTCACCGTCAATTCATTGTAGGTGTTGGATTTTGGGTTTCACTCAGCACGTGGTATACGTATCTAAGATCACAAACACAGATTTTATGCAACCATAAACCTTAGTGGTAAAGACCGAGAGTCTCAAGGGTTACAGTGGTGAACCGAAAGTTGATGGAGAATGTAAGGAGGATGGTTAAAGAACCGAAAGTACCTCTGCTATATAGTCATGATAAAGCAGAAAACTCTTAACTCATTTGAGAAGAGGAAGGTAGCTCTGGACTTGAGTTGATTATAACAGCCTAATTGGGAAGAAACGATAGGTATAGATCGAATCATTAAGGCTTTGCTCTTAGTCGTATAGGCTTTGGTCAAAATGCAACAGCATGCTTCTAGGGACCCTTAACTAGTTCAGATAAAAATAATCGTACCTGCCTTAGATCCAAATTTTGTTGTACTGGTATACTTGGGACCTATTTAAAAGAACAAGCAAACAAACACACCACACAAACAAAACAAACAAACAAACCAAACAAAAAAATAATGTTGAGAAAAATATTTTTGAAGTTTTGAGATTTTCTGAAAAATAATAAAAACAGAAAAAGAAAATATTTTTGGATTTTTGAAGTTTTCTGAAAAATAATAAAAACAGAAATAGAAAAATAAAGTAGCACAAAACACTCTAAAAAAACTAAGAAAAATAGAGTTAAAAGAACAAACAAAATGTGCAACCGAAACCTTACCTTAAAAGAATGAAACGAAATAAGCCGAGCGTTCGGTTCATTTCGGTTCCTGAAAATTCCAAGAGCCGAAATGGACCGAGCGTTCGGTTCATTTCGGTTCCTTAAAATCCAGAGCCGAAATGGACCGAGCGTTCGGTTCATTTCGGTTCCTTAAAATTCCAGAGCCGAAATGGACCGAGCGTTCGGTTCATTTCGGTTCCCGAAAAATCCGGAACCGAAATAGACCGAGCGTTCGTTCTATTTCGGTACCGACTCTGCTTCCATCATTCCCAAGCCTTGTAAAATTTTATTGAAGCTTGCTTCACGTAAGACTTTAGTGAATATGTCAGCCAGTTGATCAGAGGACCGAACAAAATGTACTTCTACGTTCCCATCTTCTACATGGTCCTTGATGAAATGATATCTAAGTGCAATATGCTTAGTCTTTGAATGTTGCACTGGATTGTGACATATTCTTATTGCACTTTCTGAGTGACAATAGAGAGGAATCTTGTTCATAATTAGCCCGTAATCTCTTAGTGGACTTTGAATCCATATCACTTGAGAAGTACATGATGCTGCAGCTATATACTCAGCTTCGGCTGTTGAAAGTGACACACAGGTTTGCTTCTTGGACTGCCAGCTAACAAGTTTACCGTCAAAAAATTGGCATCCACCTGTAGTGCTCATTCGGTCCAGACCACATCCTCCAAGATCAGCATCAGAAAAAGCTTGAATGAAGAATCCAGATCTAGCAGGGTACCAGAGACCGAGAGATGAGGTTCGCTTCAGGTAACGGAAAACATTTTTCACTGCCACCATGTGAGGTTCTCTTGGATTTGCTTGAAACCTGGCACAATAACAAACAAAAAACATAATATCCGGTCTACTAGCTGTTAGATACATAAGGGACCCTATCATTTGACGATATAGTCTTATGTCAACAACAGGTTTTTCCAGAGATGGTGTCAACTTAGTGCCAAATGCCATAGGAACCTTCACTTTTGAATCACCCGTCATACCGAATTTCGCCAACAAGTTCTTTGTGTAAGCTTCCTGGTTTATAAATATACCTTCTGGTCCCTGTCTAATATTCAAACCACGGAAAAAATTAATCGGACCCATTGCGCTCATTTCAAATTTAGTTTCCATCAACTTCCTGAATTCAGCCGTTAAGCTAGGATTCGTAGAGCCGAAGATGATGTCATCAACATAAATCTGAACTATCATTAGATGTTCGCTTTCTTTCTTTCAGAAGAAGGTTGGGTCAACCGAACCTTGCTTAAATTTCGACATTTTCAGAAAGCGAGTTAAAGTTTCATACCAGGCTCTCGGTGCTTGCTTCAAACCATATACAGCTTTATCCAGCACATAACAATGATCAGGGAATTTCTCATTCACGAACCCAGGTGGTTGCTCAACATACACTGTTTCTTCTAGTTCTCCATTCAAGAAAGCGCATTTTACGTCCATTTGGAAAACTTCGAAATTTTTATGAGCAGCATATGCCAGAATCTCATATGGAGTGATTGAGAATCTTTTGTTGAGTAAGGATCGGTTCTGAGTGTAGCACGCGGTTGCAACTACATCAGCCCAGAAGTATAACGGAAGGGAAGCGAAGCTTAGCATGGTTCTGGCTGCCTCACATAAAGAACAGTTTCGTCTTTCAACAATCCCATTCTGTTGTGGTGTATAAGGGGCCGAAAAGTTGTGAGATATCCCCTTGTCAGCCAGAAAGTCCTCAAATTCTTTATTCTTGAATTCCAGCCCATTATCGCTTCTGATATTCCTCACCGTCTTTCGCAGCTGCACTTCCACTTACTTGATAAACATCTTCAACTTGGGAGTTGCTCTGATTTATGTTTAAGAAAGAAAACCCAGGTGAAGCGTGAAAAATCATCTACAATGACAAAAATGAACTTACTACCACCGATGCTTTCGATAGCCGAAGGTCTACATAAGTCAATATGCAGAAGTTCAAGAGCTTCAACAATCTTAGTATTGATTCGTGTAGGATGGCTCTTTCTTCTTTGTTTGCCCATCTCACACGCTGCACATAGATGTTCCTTATCAAAATTGAGAAGAGGAAGGCCTCGAACATGATCACCAAGCACCAACTTATTAATGTCTTTGAAGTTCAGGTGCGATAGGCGTCGATTCCACAACCAGCTTTCATCAGTGTTCGCCTTTGATAGCAGACATATTGCTGGTTTTCCACGAATTGGGTTGAGATTTAAAGAATACATCTCTCCCTTGCGTTCAGACTTCAACAGAACCATTTTAGTTTGTTTTTCAATTATTTCAGAACCCTCATCATGAAATGAAACCTTCAACCCTGTTCCCACAACTAATTGTGACACACTGATGAGGTTATGCTGCAATCCTTCCACATACGCTACTTTTTGAATCGAGAAGTCTCTGTTGGTTATCATTCCATATCCTTTGATTGTGCCATATGAGTTATTTCCATACTTCACACATCCACCATCCTTTAGGGACCGAAACTCCCTCAGCTCTTCCTTCCTTCCTGTCATGTGACACGAGCAGCCACTGTCTATATACCATTCATCATCGAACTGCTCGTCACTAATTACCTGCAAGTTCAAGCAGATTTAGGAACCCAAAGTTTCTTGGGTCCTGGTGAGTCTTTGTGACAACCTGAAATTTCTATTCTGTACAACCATTCACTTCAATAGAAGTCAAAATTGTTTCTGCTAACTTTCAAGCTTTTTGGAGTCAGTTTGAGTGTTTTAAAGTTAGTACTTTAAGAGATAACTGGAGAGAGGATGCCGTAGGGTTTATTGTGTAACACTAAAGTCCCCAAAATCCAAGAGTTTGGAGTTTACGGCCTAAACAAGGAGTTTACGGCCGTAAACCCCAAAGGGTATAAATATGGCACTTAGCCATTTTTAGCACTTTTTTCACCATTTCAAGAACTAGAACTCAAATCCTCTCAAGTATCATCCGATTTTCCTTCTTGATCTTCAACTTTGTAAGTGTTTCTTACCCTAATAAATTGATATCTTACTTAATCTAGTGATCTTACGTGATTCCATCCGTGAAATCATTCCATTTGTGTAGATCTTCAAGTGTTAGTTTCACCAAGAACACCAAGAACACACACTAGTGTTCTTGGACTTTTAACACCCTTTCAAGCTTCTACATAGTAAGTACTCTTACCTTGGCTTGTTATAAGGTTTGTTACACTTCTTAATCATCTAGAAAACTCAAGGAAACACAAAATCAAAGGTGTTTACGGTCCAACATGTTCTTCGACCGTAAACCCTAATGAAGGGGCCATTGTGTGCCCTAGTCCCTTACCAAGCCTTGGATACTAGTCTAGACGCCATCCTTGATGTGCTTAGGACCTTAAACATCAAAAAGACCATAAACCATTAGAGTTTACGGCCGTAAACACATGGAGAAATGGTCCATGGGCCGTAAACTCCATAAAAGGGTGAAATGTTGCCACAATCACTTCCTAAGGCTTAGACATGAAGTAGGATGCCTCAATATGACTTGAAAAGCTTCAAAACACAAAATGGTAGAAGTACCATGAGTTTACGGCCGTAAACTCATGGGTTTACGACCGTAAACTCAATGAGTGTTGGTCACAAAACCGTAAACTCTAAAAGAGTTTACCTTTGGACCTTAAACTCAATAGCCAAACCCTACAACCCTTAGATGCAATCCTTAGTACTTATAACACTTAAATCAAGTGTTTTACATGACCTAGGATGTCTTAACTTGGTTAATTATTTGTTTAATGACTAATTGGATACATATATGTGTTATTATATGTTAACTAGGATCCTTGTGTGTGTTCAAGTCTTCACTTGACATTTAGCATCCTATAACATCCGTTCATCCAAACCACTCACTACAGGTGAGTTCATACCCCTTCATCAACCTTTTAAATGATTTTAAATGATTTTATGGGGGGGGGGATACAAGTTGAACTATTATAGTTATTATATCACTCACATGTGATTAATAACTACGAAACAAGTGGATTTCTTACTTTTCAAACTGTGTTATCAAACAAACTACTTCAAACTGTTTTACAAACTCTTTTACATGTCAAATACTTTTATTAAACTCTTTTACATGTCAAATACTTTTATTAAACTCTTTTAAACTTATATTCTGTTAAATGTGTATCTATATAGATATAGTTATATAAGTAGGATTGAAAGGACTTAGGACTGATAGCTCACTTTACTTCCTGTTCCTTGTTTGGTTGTGGACTTATGGTATTCAGGCTGTTTGTCCGAAGGTCGTTTGAATCGTAGTTATATATTATGTATATTTATATAGATATAAAAGTTCCTTCTTTCATTCAGTTCAATACCTTTGGGTAGCAAAGGTATACAAACATGTTTATACATTCAAACAACATTACTAGTAAGCTATAATAGGTATAGTTTAGGGAAATACTAATACTATTACTAGAACAGTGAAACATACAAAGAGTCAGTTCATACATGAGTCAATACCATACAGAGAGAACATAACATACAAATATAAAATACTATGATGAGAAACAAACAATACCATACAGAGAGAACATAACATACAGATAGAGAATACTATGATGAGAAACAAACAATACTATACAGAGAGAACATACATACAGGCTAGACAGAGGGAGAACACACAATACAACTAGCACATACATTACATATACATTACTACAGATATGTGAGCCATGTAATGGGGCATGGCATAACCTGCCATGGTCCGTTTTGTATCCAGAATCTCCTTAAATGGAGAGCGTTGAGTTTGTGTATAGATCTATACTGGATTGACTATCCTACACCTTGCTGCTCGCTACAGTGGGACTTGCAAGTCTACGGGTGCCAAACGTCATTTCTTCCGACGTCTTACATCGTCGTGTTTATAGTCGGTAGTATGGTACAGGCCGATCACATGGTACTTTAAATAACAATTAGTTTAAAGTAATTAGTACAACAGTAGTTACTTAAACAACACTACAGTACTATTTCATTTTCCCATTACATTCACTTTGTGATCTTCACACAATAAGCAATAATGTAAAAACTATATTTTTGGTTAATGATAGTCAGATTTGGGAAAATACATACACTTACAAGAGACACACACACGAACACTAGATGCCTTGGTAGAAGGCTACTTTAGTAGGAAACATAGGGTTTTCTAGGAGAGTACCGGTGCCAGTAGACAGGTACCGGTGCCAGGTTTTGAGAAGATGGAGCTCGTTCAAGACTCATCTTTTATTTTGATATATATATTTTTGGTGTCTATAAACTTGACAGAACACACTTGTATGAAATTATATTATTAATGCAATGGATGATGTTGTTGCTTGTTTACTACTTTGCATTGTTGTTATACTGTACATGACGTCCTCCACCTCCGAACGATTCCGCCGTTCCGGTTTTGGGGTGTGACAGATTGGTATCAGAGCATTGTTTATAGTGAATCGAGTATATCAACCCATAAAAGATATACGAACTATAAACACAGCGGGATTAAAATACTCTGATAAAGAGTTTATACTTTTAAATAATAAAATATTTAACCAAGTATACATACCTGCATTCATACTAAAATCAGTGTCACTAGGACAGAACAAAAGTATTACGATTGTTGGACAACACAATTAGACTTAGAGACATATGGTCAACCGTGGGAAGATATAGCCTGATCAACTATATTATCCCAGGAGTGAGTAGCATGTGCCTAAGTGTGGTTGTGAGGTTGCAACAAGTCTAAAAGCTTACCAACACTACTACAATGAAAACAAGAGAACAGAACATAAACTTAAAATACTATAGGAGTATTTTGTGTTACTATAATTACTTATCTGAGAACTAAAAAGGTCTTTATTAGTATGCCAATAGTTGTTAAGTGGATACACTAAGGTTATATGTACTAGGATGTTATAAACTTAGAATATGTGAATCATTGCTTTACTTCCTGTTCCTTGTTTGGTTGTGGACTTAGAGTTAGGGTCACTTATTCGAAGGTCTATCCTGTTTTAAGTACATATAACTGGTATGCAATAAACAAGTATTGGAGTAACTGATAAAGATCATCTTATAATTATCTAGTTAGCTCGTCGATTAATTATTTCTTTATCCTTTTTCTCGCGTAGAATTAATGGTCGGATTCCATCATCCCGGAGACCCGTACTATCCCAACCACGACAATGCAGGATGGCTGGGAGAAGAACCAGAAGATGATCACCCAATCCCATTGGATGATCACGAAGCTGAAGGTTTTTCTGATGGTTCTGACTCAGAGCCAGAAGTCAACAACCTACCCCCAGCTGCTCAAAACCCAAATCCTAACCCCCGTCCCGCATTTCAAGGACTCACACCTTTGTGGGCCACAAACTTGAACAGATGGAGTCAGGAACAGGGGCAACCCATGCCCTACAATGGAGACAGAAGTTTCTACAACCTCACCGGGGGAGGTTCGGCTGACAGGGTCCTACCCGTCATGGTTCGTAGGATTTCCCGGAACGCAGAACAAGGTCGAGCAACTATCGACCGAGTAGTGGAGATTGATGCCAACTCAGGCGTTAACACAGTCCACATACGTCAGCTAGAGTCTGCTCATGAAAGGACTCAAGTCTATAATGCAGCTCTGCAGAGAGAACTTACCGAAACCCAAGCTGAAGTTAGGGAACTTCAAGCTCGGCAAGCAATGACAAAAAGGCGCATGAGAGACATGGATCGTCGTATGTATGAATGAAGGACTCACTCTAGTAGCTCTCGTCGTAGATAGAGCCTACTCAACTTTCTCTTTTGGATATAACTTAGTTATGTAAAACTCTAGTCTAATTTCCTATCCTTGTAAATATTAGACCTGTTAGGTCATGATTAGGTCATAGTTCTGTCAAAATTTTCCCATCTTGGTTGATGTAAGGCCTACTTCTAGGTCATTTTTCCCAAACTTGTTACATCTGTAATTCCAGTATTATTGACAGATATCTAATCTCATGGAAATTATTATCCAAATGCTGTCATCTTCAATCAATCATACCATTCAATTGTGCTGTTGGACTATGGAGAGTTAGTCCATGAGTCATTCTCATCAAATTCTCTCTATTTTATTCTTATCGATATCTTCATCTTTGTAAACTTTCAGTTAAAATATGCCTCCACGTCGATCAACGAGACGCGATCCTCCTATAACTACAACACCAACTCCTCCTCAATTTGATACAGTAGCTCTAAATGTTGCGGTAGCTGCGGCTGTGGCAAACGCCATGGCTCAATATCATTCTTCCGATTCTACTGGAGGAGGAACTCCTGTTCAATCTACTCCTGGTGAAACCCCTGTGCGCTTGAGAGAGTGCTCCTACAAGGACTTCTCCAACTGCAAGCCATTATCCTTTAAAGGGACTGGCGGAGTCATTGCCCTCTCACAATGGTTCGAAAAGACAGAGTCGGTCTTTGAGATCTGTTCATGCCCGGAAGGAAGCAAAGTCAAATTTGCTGCGTGAACCTTCGAGGCAAAAGCCCTGACATGGTGGAATACCTATGTCAAGTCACTATCTCTTATAGTGGCTAATGCTATGGGCTGGGAAGCTCTGCGAGAGCTAATGGTTGAGGAGTACTGTGGAGTCTAACCATGAAAGGCTCCAACATTGTGACCTATACCGCCAGATTCTGTGAGCTGGTGGCCCTCTGTCACAACATGGTTCATACAGAGGGGAAGACGATTGAAAGGTACATATGGGGGCTGGTGCCTCCATTTCAGGGAAATGTTTTGGCTTCAAACCCCACTACATTCGATAGTGCCAAGCGATTGGCACAGCGGCTTATAGATCACGGGGTTCGTACCCCGGCCGCAACAACAACCCTGGCCATCTAAGAACCCGCCATAACCGCTGATTCCAAGCGAAAATTATGGGATGACAAAAAGAAGAAGAAAGCTGCCAAAAAGCAGCAGGTCGTGGCAGTTCATGCTGCGATAGCACCTTCCGCTGCTGCTCCGGTAAAGCAGTACGCTGGAAGTTTGCCTAAGTGCAACAAATGCAACTTCCACCACACAGGAGCCTGCCGGGAAATGCTGTGTTCGAACTGCAACAGGAAGGGGCACACCGCCCGTTTCTGCAAAGCTCCGGCGAGGCCACTCAACCAAATCCCCGGCGCTGGAGTGGGCCAAGCTTGCTACAATTGTGGCGAGGTGGGCCACTACAAAAGGAAGTGCCCCAAGGCAGGGAATGCCGGTTGTGACAACCGTCAAATTCAAGCCAAGGTCAACAAGTCAAACCGGTCAAACTTAATTTGTACTTGAATGTTAAAACTTATTCTATGTATAAAAATTTACATTTGTATGTCAAGGATTCAAAGGTCTCGAAGAATCTATGTGTTATCAATGTAAAAACCCTAAAAAGAGAGTTAAACGCATCAAAACACGACAAAGGACCCTTTCGGGGACTTAAAACAATCATAAACGAAGCATAACGGGGTTCACGAACCTTGCATTACGAGATTATAAGATAATAATGGCTAATGTGAAATCTCTCCCAAATCTCTCCAAGTATGTGAAATCTCTCCCAAATCTCTCCAAGTATGTGAAATCTCTCTCAAATCTCTCCAACTATGTGAAATCTCTCCCAAATCTCTCCAAGAATGTGAAATCTCTCCAAGTATGTGAAATCTCTCCCAAATCTCTCCAAATATGTGAAATTTCTCCAAGTATGTGAAATCTCTCCCAAATCTCTGCAAGTATGTGAAATCTCTCCCAAATCTCTCCAAGTATGTGAAATCTCTCTCAAAATCTCTCTCAAACTTTTTATAGTCATCTGGGTCATCCCGACCCTTAATTGGGTCAAAAATCATGCAAAACGGAAAGATTTCTCGAAAAACAGCCATATGGAACCGAAACTCCTCTTAGGAACCGAAACTCCTCTTAGGAGCTGAAAGTGTCAGAACCGAAAGTGTCAGAAGCCTCCTCGGACCGAAGCCAGCAGCGAGGACCAAACCTCGGCCCCCCCATGCGAGACCTCGGACCTTCGGCTTCCCACTTCGGACCTTCGGCCTACTCTCGGTTCTTCCTTTCCCTACTCTCGGTTCTTAGCTCCTTAGAGCCGAACCTCGCAGGTTCGGTCCCTAATGGCGGTTTTTGACTACTTTCGCCTCCTAAACCCGTTTTTGACGGGATTTTTTTCACCAAATTCATATTTTTACCATTTTTAACCCCCAAAACTCATATTTTATTTATTTTTTAAGGATTTTTAATTAAAAATCATTATTTTATTATAAGAGAAGTATTCTACCCCACAAGTGGGTCAAGTGTGCCCACTTGCCTCCATGTGTCATCCTCTCATTAGCTAACCTTATCCACATCACACAAACCAATGTATACATCACTTCAAACTCTCAAGTTGCTCCAGCAACCTTCTATATAAACAAATCCCTGGAGGATTTCTTGATTTACTTGCTCATTTCAAAAACTTCCACACTTCTCATATCACCTTAAGAAAGCTTCTTTCTCTCTACTTTCCACCACCTTGTGCAAATGTTATTGAGTTGCTACTGCACTTTTGATAAGTATTCCATCTAAACTAAAGTGTTATTCCAAATTTCCATAACACTCTTGGATCGTAGACTCATATATTAACACCAAAAATCGTTCTTAGGATCATCCAAGTCTTCCCGTGTTCATCAAGTACTCTTGGCTTGATATTCCTTAACTTCAACCTTCCACTCTTCAAGTCATCACTCAAGGTGAGTTCATACCCCTACATTTTCTAGTTTTCTTTAGTTTTCAGGGGGGGGGGGGGGGAATACAAGTTAAAACACCAAAACATATTTGAAACTTAACTTGACAGCTTACAACAGAAAAGTTGTGACCTGTTCACGAACTGTTTTACCCAACTTAAACTTAATATTTTTCAAAAATGTTCAATATGCAAATGGTTCAGGTTTATACCTTTAAAAGGACTACTTGCACATCTCCATACGATGTTTCTACAATTTTTTATGATTTTTACAAAACTGCCTATCACTGCAGCAACGAAATCAGACCAGGTCGTGAAAATGAACATTTTCACACTGGTTTGAGACCACCAAAAATTATAAGAAAATTTTTGAACATAGTAGACTATTTTTTTAAACTCTCCGAGTTTACGGATTTAGTTTTCAACTTACGATGATTTTTCTATAAATAATCTAAAACAGTGACAGTTAAGAGTTAAATTGTTAAAACAAGTTTAAGAGTTATTCACACCTTGTAACATGCTGAGCAAGGTGTGTAAGATTTTATACCTAGCATTTTAAATGTTATTTTATTGAAATACAAGGTCATGCATAACAAGGTTTCATTCATCTAAAACATTTTTATAAAACTATAATAGGTATAGTTTGGACACCTCATTTAACAAAGAAATGGTAATACTATCGATTTACAAAGCGAGTATTTTATTACAAACTACGTGAACATGTTAATGAATAAATTTGTGAGACATTCATCTTCGGAGTACTCTTTAGTACAACAGAAAAGTCCTGTAGTTATAGCCAGAATCTCTTGTAGGGAGAACGTGATAATTGTGTATAGATCTATATTGGGTTTGACAACCCGCACCTGAGCTGCCTGCAACAGCTAGACCGGCAGGTCTGTGGTGACAAGTGTCATAACATTCCGACGCTTGAAGAACGTCGGGTACGAGGTCTTCAAGTCATAGTATGGTTATAACAACTCACATGGGAAATTAACAAACACACCGTTCACGGGAATTTAAGGATTTTACGAAAAGGAGTTTTATTTAAATATAAAACAACATATAAGTATGATGATTTACTTACATATACTAAGTCTTGGTTCAGTTAAGATTACACTAAACCTTTTAGAAAATATTGGATTTTCTGGAAACAAACTTGTAACAAACTTTAAGGAACAACATTCATTTTTCATTCATAAATTGCTTATGAACTCACCAGCTTTAATGCTGATACTCTTTCAAAAACAACTTGTATTCTCAGATAATCAGTAATACAGGTAACCACAAGACTTTTGAAGGCAAGACGCTAAGGCGTAGATTTATATTGAACTATTTTGACATCATATGTAATTTATTTGGAAACATGTATTTTGCAACGATGTAACCTTTTAAATTATATTTATGATGGTTGTGTTTACTTTCTTCACTATGGTTATGATACTGAACATGACGTCCTCCGCCCCCGAACGTTTCCGCCGTTCCGGTTTGGGGGTGTGACACCGGTGGAGTAGGAAGGATTCTGGCTATAGGCCACGAGCAAGCGGTTGCCGACCCCACAGTGGTCACAGGTACGTTTCTCCTCGATAACTCTTATGCATGCATTCTGTTTAATAGTGGAGCGGAGAGGAGTTTCATGAACCAAAAATTTGCTCATTTACTTAAGAAAAAATGTCACACCCGAAAACCAAGAACGGCGGAAACGTTCTGGGCCGGAGGACGTCATGTACAGTATCACAACAGTGTAAAGTAGTAAACAAGCAACAACATCATCCATTGCATTAATATTAGAATTTTAATACATGTGTGTTCTTTCATAATATACGACATGATAATAAGAAATCAAAATAAAATACAAGTCTTGACCGCTCCGTCTTCTCAAAATCTGATCATCGTACCTGTCTACTGGTAACCTGAGAATACAAGTTATTTTGAAAGCGAGTATCAGCTTTAAAGCTGGTGAGAACATAAGTATTTTAGTGTCATTTCTTTGTAAAACTATAAAGAGAAGATTTGGAATTTCTTTATGAAAACTTGGTATAAGTATGAAAAACTCTAGAAAATCCATATTTCGTACTAGTATAAAAAGCAGTCTTCTACCAAGACCCGACCGTTTTGAAGATTTGCACCTCTTGTAAAAATGAAGGTTTTTTTCCCCTAGTATAACTATTATTATCTAAGTATATCTATACATAAATATGTGTGTAATAAAAACACAAAGTAACTGTAATAGGGAAAACAATATTTTACTTCAGCAGTGACACTGCTGGCTTTAAAGTGAATAAAACATGGACTCCAGGCGCGAAGCCTCGAAAAGTCTAAAAGAATGAAGTATGGACTCCAGGCGGGACGCCTCGAAAAGTCTAAAAGAATGAAGTATGGACTCCAGACGGTATCAAATGAACAATACGCCTTGTAAAGTCTAAAAGAATGAAGTATGGACTCGAGTCGTGACGCCTCGAAAATTCTAAAAGCATGAAGTATGGACTCCAGACGGTATCGAATGAACAATACGCCTCGCAAAGTCTAAAAGAATGAAGTATGGACTCCAGACGGGACGCCTAGAAAAGTCTAAAAGAATGAAGTATGGACTCCAGACGGTATCGAATGAACAATACGCCTCGCAAAGTCTAAAAGAATGAAGTATGGAGTCCAGACGGTATCGAATGAACAATACGCCTCGCAAAGTCTAAATAGAACTTTAATTCTTAATTAGATAAGTAAAAGTTTGAATGTGAACTCGGATGTAACCATACTGATCGACGCTGAATAATTGATGACCCTCCAGGTCATATATGATAATGTGACATCCTGTCACCCCTGGGCCTTATCTGCTTGGAATGTAGCTAGCAGCCAGGATGTGGGAGTGTCTGTCCCGTATAGATCTATGCACATGCTGCCCGCTCTCCCTCCAGGAGACTCTGGTTACAAGGTGATACGACTAAGAAGTGTCGTATCGAGAAGTAGTATGTCACATTCTATTTATAGTATTAAAATAATTGTATAGACTCATGAATGAACTGACTCTTGTGTAATTCCTCGTACTAGAAATAGTAAACAATATCTCCTAACTATACCCATAATAGTTACTAGTATTTTATGTATATGAATAATGGAAGGATGCCTTTGCTACCCAAAGGTACTGAACTGACTGATAGAACTTTTATGTCTTTATATGTATACATAATATATAACTAATATTTAGACGACCTTCGAACAAATAGCTGATACCCTAAGGCCACATCCAAACAAGGAAAAGGAATTAAAGCGAGCTAGCAGTCCTAAGTCCTTTAAACATTACTTATATAACTATACATATAGAGGCATGGAATTGGTAATCTAAAAGTTTAAAAGAAATTTTGTAAAACATTAGGAAAGTTTAATAACAAGAATTTATGACTTGGTGTCAATTTATAAAACGATTTAAAAGCAGTTGTTTGATATAAACATTTTAAAATATAAGAAATCGCTTATTGGGAACACAGTTTGAAATTCATGAAAACCTTTGTTTGAAACATCGATATAACAGGATTTGAAAGGAAAAGTGTAGTTTACAAAACAAGTTTGATAAAGAGTTTAACGTGTAAATACATTCGAGAAAATCATTTTGAAGTAGTTTATTTCTTAAACAGCTAAAAGTGTAGAAAATCCATAGCTTGATAGTTATTAATCACATGTGATTGATATGATAACTATCATGATTTAACTTGTATTCCCCCCCATAAAAGCATTTAAAAACATTTAAAAGGTTAATTAATGGGTATGAACTCACCTGTAGTGAGTGGATTAGATGATAGTGCTGGGTAGGATGCTAGGTGTCAAGTGAGGACCTGAACACACACACGGATCCTATGTAACATGTAGTGATACATAAATGTATCTAATTAGTTATTTAATCACTAATTAAGCAAGTAAAGACATCCTAATACATGAAAACACTTTGCTTCAAGTGCTAGGAGTACTAAGGGTTGCATCTAAGGAGAGTATGGCCTCACATTGGAGTTTACTCCTCAAATGGTCACCCCACATGTGTTTACGGTTGATGGACCATTTCCCCCATGAGTTTACGGCCGTAAACTCATGGTAATGGTGCATTTGTGTGTTTTAAGGTCTCATGTTTCACAAAGAAGGGTTCTAGGTTCGAATCAAAGGCTTAGGAAGTGGTTAGGGCTCGAAATGGCACTCCTTTGGAGTTTACGGTCCTTGGACCACTCCTTGGGAGTTTACGGTTGTAAACCCTTGAGTTTACGGCCGTAAACTCTTGGCCACTTCTTCTATTTCGTTTTTTTGTGGTTCCTAGTTCATGCGTGCAAGTTCCTAGTCTTTCCTCCAAGCTATAGAAGGTGTTAGGGGCATTTAAACACCACTTGGTGGTGTTTACGGTTTTGGGAGATCCCAAGACCGTAAACACATATGTTCTTGGGGGTTTTGATGATTTTCCAATGGACTAACATGTATACCAAGGAAGTAACTAGTTAGGGAGAGTGTACTTACTTATAGGAAGCTTGTAAGAGTGTTTAGGACCCAAGAACACTAGTGTGTGTTCTTGGTGTTCTTGGTGTTTTGAAGAACACTTGAAGATCTAAGAAGAAATGAAGATTTCATGGATGAAATGATGTATAAGTACTAGATTAAGTGTTGCATGTTCGAATCTAGGAAGGAAATACTTACATTTTGGCGGATTTGAAGAAATGATCTTATGATACTTGAGAGAAAAGTGGTGGGTGTTCTTGAACTTGAAGGTGTAAAATGAGGAAATGAGGGAATAAGGGTAAACTCATGCCTTAAGCATGAGTTCATGGTCAAGAGGGAGTTTACGGCCCAAACTTCCCAAGTTTGGCCGTAAACACCTTGTTAAGGTGTTAAAATGATAAATGGTTACACCTCACCCGTAACGATATTTCTTTTTATTTAATTGTTTGACGAAATAAAAATTAAAACACCCAAACGGACTTTAAACTGGCTAAAATTTAGCAGAAAAGTATTTGACTTTTATGTGAAGCGCTTGACTGTAGAGTTTACACAAAAGAAAATTTCGGGTTGTCACATCATCCCCCCGTTAGAAGGAATTTCGTCGCGAAATTAGAGTTTAAGCAGATAAGTAGTTATAAAATAACTAAGTAAAAGATGAGGCTATTTCAGTTTACACTGATCTTCTCGCTCCCAAGTGAATTCAGGTCTTCGCTTGGCGTTCCAGCGAACCTTCACTATTGAGATGCGACATTATTTCGATCGTTTGACCTCTCGATCCATGATCTCTACAGGTTCTTCCACGAAGTTGAGGCTCTAGTTGATCTCGATCTCGTCGAGTGGGATTACAAGAGTTTCATCGGATAAGCAATTTTTCAATTCGAAACGTGGAAGGTAGGATGTACGTTACTAAGCTCGCGGGGTAGGTTGAGTTTGTAAGCTACGGGGCCGATTCTTGCGAGAATCTCGAAAGGCCCTATGTATCTTGGATTTAGCTTTCCACGCTTTCCGAAGCGTATCAAGTCCTTCCAGGGTGAGACTTTCAAGAGGACTCGTTCTCCTACCTGGAATTCCAAGGGTTTCCTCCGTTTGTCTGCGTAGCTTTTCTGTCGGTTTCTAGAGGCCCTTAATCGTTCACGAATATGAACGATCTTCTCTAATGATGCCCTCTTACTCCAAATCGTGAATTTCATAGTTAGCTTTGAGGGTTTCTAGCTGACGGGAGGCTTAGGTAATGATCTTACCTCGTTACATCAAAATGCAACTGAGCCCTGGATTTGGAAGTGTCTACTTAACGTAGAGCTTCCCCGATCGATATGCTTTCAAGATCTGCTGATGATGTTGACTATGCTCCTCCTTACTACGAGAGTAGATAAGTATGTCATCGACGGAGATGATGACGAACTGATCCTAGTAAGGACGACACACCTTATCCATTAAATCTATGAATATTGCGGGTGCGTTAGTTAATCCGAACGGCATCACTAAGAATTTGTAATGCCCATAACGAGTTCGGAGGGCTGTCTTCTGAACATCCTCCCCTAGTACTCGTAATCGGTGGTAACCGTATCTTGGATCGACTTTTGAAAGGAAGATCGCCCTTTTTCAGTCGATCAAATAATTCGTTTTTGATAGGCAAAAGGGTATGATTCTTGATGGTTAGCTTGTTGAGCTTCCTGCAATTGATGCATATACGAAGTGATCAGTCTTTCCTTTTTGACGAACCAGACCAGAGTTTTCCCCAAAGTGAGAAGCTTGGTCTTATAAAGCCCTTGCTGAGCGGTTCATTAAGTTGATCAGACAGTTCTTGCATCAAGGCAAGTGCTTAGATGATAGGGCGGTCTGGCTACTGGGGGCATCCCCTGGAACTAAGTTGATTCTGAACTCGACTTGGCGTTGCGGAGGTAATCCTGGAGGTTCTTCTGTTTTAACTGAATCTATCTTTTCGATCGGCGAGAAGGCATTTGATTGGGTTCTAAGTTTATCCGCATGGTAGTACGATTATTCGTAGTCTTGGGCAGTCTCCGTCCTAAAGTTCCTATAAGAAGTCATTTTTTTTTGTTTCATCAATCACAGCTTCATGTATACGAGTCGTATATAATTAAGACCGAAAAGGCAGTCGAATAAATGATTCTTCAAGCTCACATCCAAACAAGGAAAAGAAAATAAAGCGTAATCATCAATTCTTGTGACAACCGTAAAAATTCGAGTCGGTTCTAGATTTGAATAAACTTAGTTGCACATATAGGCACGAGCCATATTGGACTTAGTGACTAGAAGCTCAGTTATAACCTACTAGAAACTTGGAAGCAACTAGAAACAATGGATAATGTACTTAGATTTCACATTGATATGTGAATTCTACAACTACTTAACTGTAGAGGCTATCCATATTCGGGTCACTCTTTGACTCGAACACCTTTTCATGAATCATATACACACATCATGCACTTGACCTAGAAGTAGAAATTAGGTCAAAGTCTCATAGAAACTTAAGTCAAAGTTGAAGACTAGGACTAGTATACTTGATTCCTCAATTTCGCTTGAATCTCGGAATCACTACATAGAATGCCAATAAACCGATAAAAATAAATTACAAACATTATTTATAACTATAAAAGAGTTATAATACCATAAGATAATTTAAAGTCTCAAATATTCTATTTATTTTGATATCCAAATTTTTAAAAACTCTCAAAAACCCTAAAAACCCTAAAACTTAAATTTTATAAAGTTTAACATCAAGAATTCTATAAAAATAGTTATGAAACTTATAATATTATCTTAAAACAATTAAATTCAGGGAAATATAATCAAGGAAAATAAAAATTGAAGTCATTAACATTCATCCTTAATTTATAAGTCAAAAATCAAGGTTTCATGAATAAAAACTTGATTTTAGTGCACATTTTATATAAAATTTAGATATTTTATAAAATAACTTAAATTTTATAAAACAAAATGAATGAGAAAGGGTTATTATACTCAAAATTTCGGACCCCTTTCTTCCCATATCTCTCTCTCTCACTCTCATTCTCCAACACACACACATCTCTCTTCTTTCTCTCTCTAGAAAACTCTCTCTACCTTCTCTCTAATTTTTTTTCGCCAAACACCACAACCACAACCTCTTAACCACGAAATTATGGAGATTCATAAGGGTTTTTCAAGCCACAAATAAATTTAAGGTAAAGAACATACATCTCTTGAGGATCCACAACAATGATTTAAGCCATGCATGTGCATTTTACTTCAAAAACCGACTTCTACTTCTTCATCTTCTTCAAACTTGTTTTCTTTTTGTTAAAATGGTTTTTAGAACATCATGGATGTGTTTTTACACCATGCATGTATGATAAACAAGGTTGCATGTTCATGATCTTAGTGCAAAAATCGATTTTAAGGATTACAACATCAAACTCAAGTTAAGAGTTTTTGAGAAACAAAATTTTGTTCATAAATGAATGTATACATTTTGATAAGTTTTAATCTTTTGATCTCTGGAAACATGACTAGAATATAAGTTTATCATGATATCTTTTAAAATATTTCAAAAGATTTACTCAAAGAAATGATGAAAACTCATTTTTCTAACCAATCACCATGCATGCAATCTGCCAGATTTCTTTACCTGACTTTAAACTGTCATATCTCACTCATTTCTTAAGCAAAATTCGGGATTCGTTTTCTGAAATATAATATTTTGAGTTAGCTTTCAAACCCATCTGACCTCACTAGAAAATTCAAATATTTCGATTTTAAGCAATTTTTACAAAACTGTTGCTCAATCAGCACCTTTTTGTGAATACTAGTTTTGTATTGCATGTTCAAAGATCTTATTCATCATTAATAATCAAGGAAAAATTAATTTGAGCACTTAACATCATCTATTAAGAGCTATAAAAATATCTTGATTCAAAAGCCTTTGGAACATGTTGCAAAAATTCTCAAAGTAACATCAATAATTTTTACCAAAATCACAAGAATCAAGTTTTCTCTATAATTGTTTGAGCCTTTAGGCATGTTTTTCGACATCAAAAATAAGAAAACAATTTTTCATTGTTATTAAATTGTTTGAAGTTGCATTCTGGAAATTTTCAGCTCAATATATATTTTCTTTATTTTTACATGAAAATAATAATAAAATAGAGTGTTAAAGCGTATAAAATACTTAAACTTGTAAATAAATTCTGGAAATATTTGTGGATGACCCTTTAAGTTAATAAACATCTCCCATGAAGTTTCATCGATTTTTGTTACTGTTTAGTATGGTTTTTAATTTTCTTTTTATTTAGCTCTAATAAATCATAAAACCACTTTAGGAATTGTGAAAATATTATTTCTTATTTTTCGCAGCTTGTACCTTATACTGAAGACTCCGAAAAATATTTTGGGAATTTTTGAAAATGTATATCTATTTTTCTTGAATTTTTGTGTTTATAATGGACTAAAAACAGGAACAATAGTTTTACTCATCCAAAATTCATGAAAATTTACCAGAAACTCTTAAAATATGTTAGGATGATACATAAATTTTTTGATGATTTTTATCTTCTGTATGCTATTTTTCTTCTATTTTCCCAAGATTTAATACACTTAAATGTACAAAAATCAGAAAAATTGTGTTAAACTTTTTGAAAACACATATTAATATTTTTCCTAGATTATGTACACTGTAGAATAGTTACACAAAAATTACAAGAAGTTTGCATGATAATTTACTATTTTTCCATGATTTTATGATTATTCATGGAATTAAATGGTGAAAAATAGTTAGACAAATCAAAAATTCAAGAAAATTTATCTTAAGGTCTTTGACTTCAATTAAAAATGAAATACAAAGTTTGGGAAAGTTTAGAACTAAATTGATTTCGTTTTGAATATTTAATCATTGGAACACCTCTAAAATGTTAAATATTAACATTTCAATAATGGAAATTTTCCACTTAAATTGTTATATAACAATTGATTCTTTGAAACTTAACTTCCACAGAAAAATGTTTGTAACTTATCAATATTAAATTTTGACACAATATTGACATAATTCTATTGTAGTAGTAAGTATACTAGTGTTAGATTTCGATTAGAGACTCACTAGCGAATACCATTATTTTAGGAATCGGGAGTGGTACACGTGGAACGTAGTTCAAGGAACCAATAGCATCATCTCAATGTATTGTGAGTATTCACGACTCCCCTATTTTCGGTTTCTTTTAAATGTTTTGGGGGTGGGAAAGCATGTCTTAAACTATCTATGTTCATTGTATTTATTTGACTCGTATAAACTTGGTTGCTATATTTTGCATATTGTGAGTATTCATAGCCCATATTTTACGTTTTTAATGTTTTGGGGTGGAAAGCATGCTACAATTTCTATGAACATTATTTTATGAACTTGTGCTATGAACTATATGATATGAACTTTGTTGTATGAACCTTGTATTATGAACTTGTACTATGAATTTAGTGTTATGAACTTGTACGATTAAGTCCCCGGAGAACCGATACAACCTATTAACTCATATTCAAGCCGATGGTCTTATGGATAGCGCTATTTGGGGTCGATAGCCCCCACTCGCCCGGAACCGCGAGTGCATATTTCCATGAACAGACATCATGGGAACCATGGACATGATGGAATGGGGGCGGGAACGGTCATTAGGCTTGGGTTGTGAACTCATGAATGGAAACTTGATGCATATACGAATCTTATATCGTATTTTAGTAACGAAACTTGTATACTCATTTTATCAACGAAACTTATATACTCATTTTAGCAATGAAACTTGTTTACTCGTTTTAGTAACGAACTTTATTTCCCATGAGAATATGAACATTGCATCTCATTTGAGCAACATACTTTATCTCTCATGATGACAACGAACTTTGTTTATGCAAACTTATTTACTTATTTTGGCAATATATTTTTATTTGTGGAAACTTTTATCAAAATTTTTATTTCGATTTATGAAACCAATATTATTTTTAAATATGTGAGTACTCACCAACTATTTTTGTAGTTGACGCTCGTTTTACATGCTTTTTCAGGAATCATCTAGTAAGAGACACGTAGAGACACAACACTTGTAGGAGCATTTGCATGTGTTGACTTTTAAATACATTGTAATCTCTTTTAAAAAGTTGTTCAAACTCATTGTAAATTTGTAATGATTTTTACTACTATGGTTGGTGTTGTCTTTTAACTTTTGCTATGAGACCCTTTGTACTGCCACGCCCCGTATTTCCGCTTTAGCGGGGTGTGACAGGAAATGGTATCAGAGCCGAAGGTTATAGAGAATACCGGTTTTCCTTTGGAGAACCACAACTATAGCCAAAAATTTTCAAAATGTTTTTAAAATACTGAACATACTACTAGTATAACTAATTCGAGTACGCATTATTGGACTTTAACTAAGTATAGCCTGGCCAACTGTGCTTAATTAAGGAAACTTAATGCGAGGCTTGAAACGGTTATAGTAGAATTATGTTCAAAACAATTTTCAACTTAAACTTTTGAAAAACAAATTTTTTTTGGTGTGCGTACGGGCATTGCATATTATAGGCATTCATCTAGGTACACTTAGAAACTAAGTGCACTTTTATAACAATGCCTTTATTCAGAAATATTCTTATCCCTTATCAAGTGCTAGGTTAACCACTTAGGTTATATCACTTGCCACTCTAGGAGCAATGCACTTAGTACTGAGAATGAGTATTCCTCGGTAGATTTTGACTTTAGATGTAAGGTTAGCAGCTAGATACATACTACTAATAATCTTAAGTCGAAACCAATATCAATTATTCCTCGATACCACTTCATCGTCTTCGTACTAGAGTTACAACTAGGAAAAACCGTTTCGATACCGACACGAATGATAATTGGAACATCGCGTAAGGATGTAGATGAGTCACCACTAAGTAATCACTTGGATACCATTGGCGGGCATTCCGGATTCGACTCACAAGGAGACACAAAGGTTTAACCTATTGCTACTAATACGTGAGACCTTATTACTACGCTACGATTTAGCTTTAGGTTGTTTCCACCTTCAGGTTAAAACTTAACATAGGATATCCCTTTGACCTCTATAAAAGGTCGTAAACTGCATTGACGCCATAAAACGGTTTTCAAACAATTCTTTTTGTCCTTTATCTTGGGGAAAAAGACATCGGTACTCGTCTTATACTTGCCTTGTACTCGCCTTAGTATTTAGGTACGATCAGCTACACTAACATAATTATTCCTTACTTCTTAATCTTCCATCGAAAAGTTATTTTGCTTCATCGGTTTTATTTATCATCAATAAAATATTTTATAACCACTTCATTCAACTTAGTAGACATTTCCTAACAGTGTAATCCATATTCTCGCTAAAAATCTTTTGACAACTTGCTTTAACTTAACACCTTTCTTCAAAACTCAATTTAGCCAATATTGGTTTTAACATTGCTATTTCAAATCCATTTCAATGGATAGATGTGCTTTTAAGGGCATATAAACCATTTTCAACCTTGCTTACCATTTTGACATGTTTTCGAAAAACATAGAAACATTTTCTTTTATAAAAGTGTTTAAACGCTATGCTAGAAAACTTAAACATATGACATTGAAGTTCATATTATATGAATAAGTTTCATCGGATCTTTCGAACCAGTTTTGTTTTGGCTCTTTTGGCCACTTTCTCATTTAGACATTGTACTTTACTTAAATGTGTTTTCTTGAAACCCAACATGGTATTTTTACAACCTTTCACTTCAGAATTTTTTTACAAGACATCACTAATGCCTACATCTTAAAACTTACCATATTTGTATATTTTATTACAAATTATTTATATAATCTATAAAGTTTCTAGATGATTACTACATTGCAAAACATAGTGTTCAATGTTAAATTTCTAGTGATTCACTCTCAACAATGTATAATTACTCTTCTAAATATATTGATTCTTTACCTTATCCGTTTTAACTACGGTTGAACTTCAGTCTAAAAGGTCAAAGTTGTCAGATTTTTCAATTACAAGTTTTAGTGTTTCTTCTTATTCACAAATGGAGTTTAATTTAATAGATAACTCATAAATATTTAGGAAACACTTTAAAACTCCCACATGTCTATTTAATCATCAACATATATCAAATATTTAAGTTTGAAATATATCTCAACCTGATTTTAAATCTACCTATATGTATTGTTCTTATAATTTTAACAATAACAATCATTGCCGCCGCTACCTTCCTTTTTCTTTCCCCCACACTTGATTTCTTGCTCTCCTTATGATTTTAGATCTCGCACACCCATAATAGTAACATAATACATTGTCTAACTTTGTTTCTGTCTATTTTGCTTCTCCTGGTATCATGTTTGTACACATACATACTAGAAGTCTATCCTTTCGTTTTGAGCGATTAATACATGTATAGCCGTGAGGAATAATTTTTATTTAGTCAACTTTAATATGTTCAATTACGCCTTTTATCATATACATCTTGTTTTTATTTTGAAATCTACAGTAAACAAGTAATCCTTATTTGCATTTGCTCTTTCATTCCAAATTCGGAAATTTGATTTAAAATGTAAGTTTCATTGTATTTTTCCTTATAATTAATACACAAGATGAATACTCTTATGCTTATAATTTTTCTATATCCGGAACATATATGTGAAGGATATATTTCCTTATGTTTCTTCTTTTCTTTAAATACATCAAAAGTTTTGAATTTTACGATTATCTATTCTCTAAATGATTGTTTTTGTAGAAACACTAAACTATGAATGCACTATTTTCAAAGATTAACATTTTTACACCTTTCTTAAAATAGTATTTTACTTTGCAGTTTTCAGTGAGTTCCTAAACTCTCAAACTTGTTTTCATAAGTATTCTGACTCCTCGTAAACTTGAATTTGTCCTGACTTAGACAATTGGACAATTTCTCAAAAGTTTAATACAAATATTTCTTTACAAATTCCTTTAATGACGACTTAAACCTTTAACCTTAATTAATCTCTATATTATTTTACTACTTTGTTGGATCGCCACACATGTATCTTCACTATCTTGGAATTATTACACATTTTCATAATAGTGAGATTAATTATCATTTCTAAACACACATTTTGATAACAGTGAGATTTTTATCACTTCTAAGCACTTAAAATGCTATCTACACAATGTGATTTAATTTCTCATAAACTTTCATCGCCTCGATTTGCAAAAATGACTCTCTAAATAAAAATATTTTTCGAATAAGGTTTTATTATTGTAAGAGTAACCGTAGTAGTAATTATAGCCTCGGAGATGCTCAATCATTCGTAATTTATTTTGTCGACGACACTTAATTAGCCTTTACATTTGAGATGTACCAAAACTTCGTTGCCTACCCTTAGTACGTATTTTTAGGAACTTACCCTCAATCGCTTCTCTTTCATTCGTGCTACCCCTTCTTATTTCAAAATATATCCTTTCCAGATGTAGTAGCCAACCCGGAAGTGAACAAATTGTTCCTAATCTCTTCTTTATTAGGCGGCGAATTTACACTTAGTGCTAATTTAGAACGCGACTTAAGGATCAATGCGGATTTAACGCTCAGTGCAGTTAGTGCTTCAGCAAAACTTATAGCTCTATTAATTCAGATAATATCTAACTAGATGATCTTTTTCGACTAGGTCGCCATGTTTGGATCATGATTTCCATTATCCTAATTTCTCGCAATCTAAATTGTAGAACTCGAATTAAGGAAACATTAATTTAACTATAGCTAAAGAATTGGGCTTTTCCCTTGAGGAAATAAACCCGAAATAATCAAAGAACATTGCAAGTCACCACCTCTCCAACTATATAATTGTATTCGACTGAGTTCTAATAGAATACGTCACGAATTGAATTTCGGGGCGAAATTTTTTCAACCGGGGGAGAATGTGACAACCGTCAAAATTCGAGTCGGTTCTAGATTTGAATAAACTTAGTTGCACATATAGGCACGGCATATATTGGACTTAGTGACTAGAAGCTCAGTTATAAACTACTAGAAACTTGAAGCAACTAGAAACAATGGATAATGTACTTAGATTTCACATTGATATGTGAATTCTACAACTACTTAACTGTAGAGGCTATCCATATTCGGGTCACTCTTTGACTCGAACACCTTTTCATGAATTATATACACACATCATGCACTTGACCTAGAAGTAGAAATTAGGTCAAAGTCTCATAGAAACTTAAGTCAAAGTTGAAGACTAGGACTAGTATACTTGATTCCTCAATTTCGCTTGAATCTCGGAATCACTACATAGAATGCCAATAAACCGATAAAAATAAATTACAAACATTATTTATAACTATAAAAGAGTTATAATACCATAAGATAATTTAAAGTCTCAAATATTCTATTTATTTTGATATCCAAATTTTTACAAACTCTCAAAAACCCTAAAAACCCTAAAACTTAAATTTTATAAAGTTTAACATCAAGAATTCTATAAAAATAGTTATGAAACTTATAATATTATCTTAAAACAATTAAATTCAGGGAAATATAATCAAGGAAAATAAAAATTTAAGTCATTAACATTCATCCTTAATTTATAAGTCAAAAATCAAGGTTTCATGAATAAAAACTTGATTTTAGTGCACATTTTATATAAAATTTAGATATTTTATAAAATAACTTAAATTTTATAAAACAAAATGAATGAGAAAGGGTTATTATACTCAAAATTTCGGACCCCTTTCTTCCCATATCTCTCTCTCTCACTCTCATTCTCCAACACACACACATCTCTCTTCTTTCTCTCTCTAGAAAACTCTCTCTACCTTCTCTCTAATTTTTTTTTCTCCAAACACCACAACCACAGCCTCTTAACCACGAAATTATGGAGATTCATAAGGGTTTTTCAAGCCACAAATAAATTTAAGGTAAAGAACATACATCTCTTGAAGATCCACAACAATGATTTAAGCCATGCATGTGCATTTTACTTCAAAAACCGACTTCTACTTCTTCATCTTCTTCAAACTTGTTTTCTTTTTGTTAAAATGATTTTTAGAACATCATGGATGTGTTTTAACACCATGCATGTATGATAAACAAGGTTGCATGTTCATGATCTTAGTGCAAAAATCGATTTTAAGGATTACAACATCAAACTCAAGTTAAGAGTTTTTGAGAAACAAAATTTTGTTCATAAATGAATGTATACATTTTGATAAGTTTTAATCTTTTGATCTCTGGAAACATGACTAGAATATAAGTTTATCATGATATCTTTTAAAATATTTCAAAAGATTTACTCAAAGAAATGATGAAAACTCATTTTTCTAACCAATCACCATGCATGCAATCTGCCAGATTTCTTTACCTGACTTTAAACTGTGATATCTCACTCATTTCTTAAGAAAAATTCGTGATTATTTTTCTGAAATATAATATTTTGAGTTAGCTTTCAAACCCATCTGACCTCACTGGAAAATTCAAATATTTCGATTTTTAGCAATTTTTACAAAACTGTTGCTCAATTAGCACCTTTTTGTGAATACTAGTTTTGTATTGCATGTTCAAAGATCTTATTCATCATTAAAAATCAAGGAAAAATTAATTTGAGCACTTAACATCATGTATTAAGAGGTATAAAAATATCTTGATTCAAAAGCCTTTGGAACATGTTGCAAAAATTCTCAAAGTAACATCAATAATTTTTACCAAAATCACAAGAATCAAGTTTTCTCTTTAATTGTTTGAGCCTTTAGGCATGTTTTTCGACATCAAAAATAAAAAACAATTTTTCATTGTTATTAAATTGTTTGAAGTTGCATTCTGGAAATTTTCAGCTCAATATATATTTTCTTTATTTTTACATGAAAATAATAATAAAATAGAGTGTTAAAGCATATAAAATACTTAAACTTGTAAATAAATTCTGGAAATATTTGTGGATGACCCTTTAAGTTAATAAACATCTCTCATGAAGTTTCATCGATTTTTGTTACTGTTTAGTATGGTTTTTAATTTTCTTTTTATTTAGCTATAATAAATCATAAAACCACTTTAGGTAATGTGAAAATATTATTTCTTATTTTTCGCAGCTTGTACCTTATATTTAAGACTCCGAGAAAAATAGTTTTGCTCATCCAAAATTCATGAAAATTTACCAGAAGCTCTTGAAATATGTTAGGCTGATACATAATTTTTTTGATGATTTTTATCTTCTGTATGCTATTTTTCTTCTATTTTCCCAAGATTTAATACACTTAAGTGTACAAAAATCAGAAAAATTGTGTTAAACTTTTTGAAAACACATATTAATATTTTTCCTAGATTATGTACACTGTAAAATAGTTACACAAAAATTACAAGAATTTTTCATGATAATTTACTATTTTTCCATGATTTTATGATTATTCATGGAATTAAATGGTGAAAAATAGTTAGACAAATCAAAAATTCAAGAAAATTTATCTTAAGGTCTTTGACTTCAATTAAAAATGAAATACAAAGTTTGGGAAAGTTTAGAACTAAATTGATTTCGTTTTGAATATTTAATCATTGGAACACCTCTAAAATGTTAAATATTAACATTTCAATAATGAAAATTTTCCACTTAAATTGTTATATAACAATTGATTCTTTGAAAGTTAACTTCCACAGAAAAATGTTTGTAACTTATCAATATTAAATTTTGACACAATATTGGCATAATTCTATTGTAGTAGTAAGTATACTAGTGTTAGATTTCGATTAGAGACTCACTAGCGAATACCATTATTGTAGGAATCGAGAGTGGTACACGTGGAACGTAGTTCAAGGCACCAATAGCATCATCTCAATGTATTGTGAGTATTCACGACTCCTCTATTTTCGGTTTCTTTTAAATGTTTTGGGGGTGGGAAAGCATGTCTTAAACTATCTATGTTCATTGTATTTATTTGACTCGTATAAAATTGGTTGCTATATTTTGCATATTGTGAGTATTCATAGCCCATATTTTACGTTTTTAATGTTTTGGGGTGGAAAGCATGCTACAATTTCTATGAACATTATTTTATGAACTTGTGCTATGAACTATATGATATGAACTTTGTTGTATGAACCTTGTATTATGAACTTGTACTATGAATTTAGTGTTATGAACTTGTACGATTAAGTCCCCGGAGAACCGATACAACCTATTAACTCATATTCGAGCCGATGGTCTTATGGATAGCGCTATTTGGGGTCGACAGCCCCCACTCGCCCGGAACCGCGAGTGCATATTTCCATGAACTGACATCATGGGAACCATGGACATGATGGAATGGGGGCAGGAACGGTCATTAGGCTTGGGTTGTGAACTCATGAATGGAAACTTGATGCATATACGAATCTTATATCGTATTTTAGTAATGAAACTTGTATACTCATTTTATCAACGAAACTTATATACTCATTTTAGCAATGAAACTTGTTTACTCGTTTTAGTAGCGAACTTTATTTCCCATGAGAATATGAACATTGCATCTCATTTGAGCAACATACTTTATCTCTCATGATGACAACGAACTTTGTTTATGCAAACTTATTTACTTATTTTGGCAATATATTTTTATTCGTGGAAACTTTTATCAAAATTTTTATTTCGATTTATGAAACCAATATTATTTTTAAATATGTGAGTACTCACCAACTATTTTTGTAGTTGACGCTCGTTTTACATGCTTTTTCAGGAATCATCTAGTAAGAGGCACGTAGAGACACAACACTTGTAGGAGCATTTGCATGTGTTGACTTTTAAATACATTGTAATCTCTTTTAAAAAGTTGTTCAAACTCATTGTAAATTTGTAATGATTTTTACTACTATGGTTGGTGTTGTCTTTTAACTTTTGCTATGAGACCTTTGTACTGCCACGCCCCGTATTTCCGCTTTAGCGGGGTGTGACAATTCTAAACCGTTAGAACCTTGATTATATACCACCCTTGTGTATACATTCTTCAGCGATAGATCAACCGTAAGGGTCTTTGGATTGAACTTGACGTATTGTATGAGTGGTATTCCGGGGAGGTTTGCTGAGGTTTCTTCGGGAAGGATATGGAACATAAGGTACCCTATGCATGAGTACCTCGGAGTTCCGGAATGACGGCCTCGCTAGAAAGGCGATTACGGAGAAAGAGATGTACGCACGAACTGGTATTGTGAGGGTCGAATTGACTCAAGTGATCTGATAGTATCGGACTCACTTGGAAAATAAAGGCATTAGATTAGATCATAAAGGTGTTACAGACAAAAGACAACAGTGCAACTTTTAACAGAGTTACAATACTTTGGATTAACTAAAAGACTACTGCTGCGAACAGGGTATACTACAAAAGACAAGTATACGCAGCACGTGGGTCCCTTTGACTGACGGGATCTCGCAAAAGATAAGACTCGAGTTGCACTAGTTTTAAATAGTTTAAGAGTCTGTTACAACGAAACGCCTTAACTATTTTAACGTGGGTCCGGAGTAGCCTCTCCTGCGGCGGTGATCCTTAGTATCTTTCCGTCTGCACCAGAGTTCTTTGTTATTGGACAATCCTTATTGGGCTTGGCGCTTTCGTTTCTTCTTCTCGGTTTTACGACTTTGCAAGTCCGTGACTATTGTCATTTGTTGGGTTCCCGGATCGATACGACAATCGGAATTGTCAACTCCTTTGCCAGTCGTGTTTGTGTTGCCAGAGTTGAGGTTTGCAAGGACGGCTGTCACTGCAGCTGTTACCGCGGCTTGGAATGTAGCGGCGTCGATACGAAGGATAGGGGTTTCGTTGCTCGGCTGGTTATCTCTGGGCGACGACATGATTCTGTTATTACAAAAGAAAATAAGTTTGTGAGTGATGATGTTTGAACCTAGATGTATTTCGACCATTCATGAAAGAATAGGAGTAAGTTCTCGAGGGTTTGACCTACATCCCTATGATGCAGTCCTAGTAAAGAGTAGGAGTAAGTTCTTAGAATGGTTATAAGACAATTGTTATCCAACCTTTGACAAGGATTGGAAAGAATCCTTGAGCTAATTCACCGTAGCTCATTAATCCGACGAAGTGAGGGTTTAGATAGGATTCTAACGATAGCAAAACGAAAGTATTTGAGCAAGGATCGACACAGAATTTAGCCGACTGTTAATATCATTGACATTTAAGATGTAATTTATTTGGGAAAAATGACCTTGGAGTAGGTCTTACATCATATACGAAGCAGAAAAGTTTCGACAGCATAAAAGCCTAAATACAAGTACTCACGGTACTGGGGTAGTTACATAGAAAAGTGCTACTCGTAGCATAGGTAGGAAGACTATTCTTTCAACTAACGAAAGAAAGGTAGAATATCTCCTACTGGGGACGGTCATCCCTTGGGTGGACCCTTAGTTCAGCCAGTTGACGCTCCATATCCAGCAGGTACCTTTCGTACACCCTTTGGCGTACTCGGAGCTCTATGACTTCAGCTCGAGTTTCAGCTAGCTCTTGAAGTAGGGTCTCATGGTCTACTCTAGATCTGTCACGAGCATCTTCGAGACGAATGGTGCGAAGGGTATGCATTCTCGCATTAGTGACAACTTCCGTGATTTGATGGAGAGCTGTCCTGCCTTGAATCTCATTTCGGGCCACTCTGCGGACCAGGATTGGCAAGACTCTGTCTGCTGAGCCCCCCTCGCTCAGGTCATAAAAACTTCGGTCTCAGTTGAATGGCATGGGCTGATCTTGCCCTTGGCTCCATGTTTCCAAACTTTCCACCCACGGAGGCGTCGGGCCTCGAAAAGCCGGATGAGGGTTAGGATTTGGATTGGGAGCCACCGGGGGTAGGTTCTCAACTTCAGGCTCGGAGTCAGAACCATCTGCAAAGCCTTCAGCCTAGTGATCACCCACAGGGATTGGGTGATCATTTTCGGGCTTTGCTTCAAACCCTCCTTCATTACCTTGGTTAGGGAAGTACAAATTGCCGTGGGGATGGAATCCAGCCATATTATCTACGCGAGAAAAGGGATATAAGAAATAAGCACATAAGTGATTTATAGTAACACCAAATACTCCTATAGTATTTTAGGTTTATGTTTTATTGTTCTCATTGTGGTATTGTGGGTAAGTTTTTAGACTTGTTGCAACCTCACAACCATACTTAGGCACGTGCTAGTCAACCCTCAGATAATATAGTTGATCAGGCTATATCTTCCCAGTTTTGACTATATGTCTCTAAGTCTACTTGTGCTGCCCAACAATCGTAATACTTTTGTTCTGTCCTAGTGACACTGATTTTAGTATGAATGCAGGCATGTATACTTAGTTAAATATTTTATTATTTAAAAGTATAAACTCTTGGTCAGAGTATTTTAATCCCAATGTATTTATAGACTGTATATCTTTTATGGGTTGATATACTCAATTCACTATAAACAATGCTCTGATACCAATCTGTCACACTCCAAAACCAAGAACGGCGGAAACGTTCTGGGGCGGAGGACGTCATGTACAGTATCACAACAGTGTAGAGTAGTAAACAAGCAACAATATCATCCATTGCATTAATATGAGAATTTTAATACATGTGTGTTCTTTCATAATATAAGACATGATAATAAGAAATAAAGATAAAATACAAGTCTTGACCGCTCCGTCTTCTCAAAACCTGATCATCGTACCTGTCTACTGGTAACCTGAGAATACAAGTTATTTTGAAAGTGAGTATCAGCTTTAAAGCTGGTCAGAACATAAGTATTTTAGTGTCATTTCTTTGTAAAACTGTAAAGAGAAGATTTGGAATTTCTTTATGAAAACTTGGTATAAGTATGAAAAACCCTAGAAAATCCCATATTTCCTACTAGTATAAAAAGCAGTCTTCTACCAAGACCCGACCGTTTTGAAGATTTGCACCTCTTGTAAAAATGAAGGTTTTATTTCCCCTAGTATAACTATTATTATCTAAGTATAGCTATACATAAATGTGTGTGTAATAAAAAGACAAAGTAACTGTAATAGGGAAAATAATATTTTACTTCAGCAGTGACACTGCTGGCTTTAAAGTGAATAAAACATGGACTCCAGGCGGGATGCCTCGAAAAGTCTAAAAGAATTAAGTATGGACTCCAGGCGGGACGCCTAGAAAAGTCTAAAAGAATGAAGTATGGACTCCAGACGGTATCGAATGAACAATACGCCTCGCAAAGTCTAAGAGAATGAAGTATGGACTCCAGGCGGGACGCCTCGAAAAGTCTAAAAGAATGAAGTATGGACTCAAGACGGTATCGAATGAACAATACGCCTAGAAAAGTCTAAAAGAATGAAGTATGGACTCCATACGGGACGCCTCGAAAAGTCTAAAAGAATGAAGTATGGACTCCAGACAGTATCGAATGAACAATACGCCTCGCAAAGTCTAAAAGAATGAAGTATGGACTCCAGACGGTATCGAATGAACAATACGCCTCGCAAAGTCTAAATAGAACTTTAATTCTTAATTAGATAAGTAAAAGTTTGAATGTGAACTCGGATGTAACCATACTGATCGACGCTGAATAATTGATGACCCTCCAGGTCATATATGATAATGTGACATCCTGTCACCCCTGGGCCTTATCGGCTCGGACTGTAGCTAGCAGCCGTGATGTGGGAGTGTCTGTCCCGTATAGATCTATACACATGATGCCCGCTCTCCCTCCAGGAGACTCTGGTTACAAGGTGATACCACTAAGAAGTGTCGTATCGAGAAGTAGTATGTCACATTCTATTTATAGTATTAAAATAATTGTGTAGACTCATGAATGAATTGACTCTTGTGTAATTCCTCGTACTAGAAATAGTAAATGGTATCTCCTAACTATACCCATAATAGTTACTAGTATTTTATGTATATGAATAATGGAAGGATGCCTTTGCTACCCAAAGGTACTGAACTGACTGATAGAACTTTTATGTCTTTATATGTATACATAATATATAACTAATATTTAGACGACCTTCGTACAAATAGCCGATACCCTAAGGCCACATCCAAACAAGGAAAAGGAATTAAAGCGAGCTAGTAGTCCTAAGTCCTTTAAACATTACTTATATAACTATACATATAGAGGCATGCAATTGGTAATCTAAAAGTTTAAAAGAAATTTTGTAAAACATTAGGAAAGTTTAATAACAAGAATTTATGACTTGGTGTCAATTTATAAAACGATTTAAAAGCAGTTGTTTGATATAAACATTTTAAAATATAAGAAATCGCTTATTGGGAACACAGTTTGAAATTCATGAAAACCTTTGTTTGAAACATCGATATAACAGGATTTGAAAGGAAAAGTGTAGTTTACAAAACAAGTTTGATAAAGAGTTTAACGTGTAAATACATTCGAGAAAATCATTTTGAAGTAGTTTATTTCTTAAAACAGCTAAAAGTGTAGAAAATCCATAGCTTGATAGTTATTAATCACATGTGATTGATATGATAACTATGATGATTCAACTTGTATTCCCCCCATGAAAGCATTTAAAAACATTTAAAAGGTTAATTAAGGGGTATGAACTCACCTGTAGTGAGTGGATTGGATGGAAGTGCTGGGTAGGATGCTAGGTGTCAAGTGAGGACTTGAACACACACACGGATCCTATATAACATGTACTGATACATAAATGTATTTAATTAGTTATTTAATCACTAATTAAGCAAGTAAAGACATCCTAATACATGAAAACACTTTGCTTCAAGTGCTAGGAGTATTAAGGGTTGCATCTAAGGAGAGTATGGCCTCACATTGGAGTTTACTCCTCAAATGGTCACCCCACATGTGTTTACGGTTGATGGACCATTTCCCCCATGATTTTACTGCCGTAAACTCATGGTAATGGTGCATTTGTGTGTTTTAAGGTCTCATGTTTCACAAAGAAGGGTTCCAGGTTCGAATCAAAGGCTTAGGAAGTGGTTAGGGCTCGAAATGGCACTCCTTTGGAGTTTACGGTCCTTGGACCACTCCTTGGGAGTTTACGGTCGTAAACCCTTGAGTTTACGGCCGTAAACTCTTGGCAACTTCTTCTATTTCGTGTTTTTTGGTTCCTAGTTCATGCATGCAAGTTCCTAGTCTTTCCTCCAAGCTATAGAAGGTGTTAGGGGCATTTAAACACCACTTGGTGGTGTTTACGGTTTTGGGAGATCCCAAGACTATAAACACATATGTTCTTGGGGGTTTTGATGATTTTCCAATGCATTAACATGTATACCAAGCAAGTAACTAGTTAGGGAGAGTGTACTTACTTATAGGAAGCTTGTAAGAGTGTTTAGGACCCAAGAACACTAGTGTGTGTTCTTGGTGTTTAAAAGAACACTTGAAGATCTAAGAAGAAATGAAGATTTCATGGATGAAATGATGTATAAACACTAGATTAAGTGTTGCGTGTTCGAATCTAGGAAGGAAATACTTACATTTTGGCGGATTTGAAGAAATGATCTTATAATACTTGAGAGAAAAGTGGTGGGTGTTCTTGAACTTGAAGGTGTAAAGTGAGGAAATGAGGGAATAAGGGTAAACTCATGCCTTAAGCATGAGTTCATGGTCAAGAGGGAGTTTATGGCCCAAACTCCCCAAGTTTGGCCGTAAACACCTTGTTAAGGTGTTAAAATGATAAATGGTTACACCTCACTCGTAACGATATTTCTTTTTATTTAATTGTTTGACGAAATAAAAATTAAAACACCCAAACGGACTTTAGACTGGATAAAATTTAGCAGAAAAGTATTTGACTTTTATTTGAAGCGATTGAGTGTAGAGTTTACACAAAAGAAAATTTTGGGTTGTCACAAAAAATCACGAGCACTTAAAGAACCGTTCACTGTAGAAATGGCTAATGGAAAGACGGAAAACACTAGCAGTATATTCATAGGGTGTACCCTAACACTAGATAGCCATTCATTTTCGATCGACCTCATGCCGGTTTCAATTAAAAGTTTCGACGTCATTATCGGCATGGATTGGTTGAGTCTTCATCGTGCCGACATCATGTGTTACGAAAAGGCTGTACGCCTTAATCTTCTATTTGGAAAAACTCTAGTAATCTACGGCGACAAACCTGGCACGAACCTTCGTATCATCTCGAGCATTCAAGCCCAGAAATTCTTGCGAAAGGAATGGCGCGCATTCCTTGCTCATGTGGTCGATGTGAGCCAAGAAACGAAAGACATTCAGAACATTCCAATAGTACGCGACTTTCCCGACATCTCTCCAGAAGAACTTCCAGGATTACCTCCGCAACGTCAAGTCGAGTTCAGAATCGACTTAGTTCCAGGGGCTACCCCCGTAGCCAAATCGCCCTATCGTCTAGCACCTGCAGAGATACAAGAACTGTCCAGTCAACTTAACGAACTGCTCAGCAAGGGATTTATAAGACCAAGCTTCTCACCTTGGGGAGCTCCAGTCTTGTTCGTCAAGAAGAAACACGGATCGTTTCGTATGTGCATCGACTACAGGGAGCTCAACAAGTTGACCTCCAAAAATCGTTATCCTTTGCCTCGTATCGACGATTTATTTGACCAACTTCAAGGGGCGAATTTCTTTTCAAAAATCGACTTAAGATCCGGATATCACCAACTACGAGTGCTAGGGGAGGATGTTCCGAAGACAGCCTTCCGAACTCGTTATGGGCACTACGAATTCGTAGTGATGCCGTTCGGATTAACAAACACGCCCGCAGTATTCATAGATTTAATGAATAGGGTGTGGCGTCCTTACTTGGATCAGTTCGTCATCGTCTTCATCGATGACATACTTATCTACTCTCGTAGTAAGGAGGAGCATAGTCAACATCTGCGACAGGTCTTAGAAACACTGCGTTCGGAGTAGCTCTATGTGAAGTTCTCGAAATGCGAATTTTGGATCCGACGAGTCAAATTCTTAGGGCACGTGGTTAGCGAAGAGGGAATACACGTGGCCCCTTCCAAAATCAAAGCCACCGAGAGCTGGTCAGCACCGAAGACGCCTACATAAATTCGTCAATTTATAGGCCTCGCTGGCTACTATCGCAGGTTCATTCAGAACGTCTCCCGAATTGTGAAACCTCTTACAACACTGACCCAGAAGGGCGTAGCCTTTGACTGGGAAGAGAAGCAGGAGATAGCGTTCCAAACGCTCAAGCGAGCCTTGTGCACCGCACCAATACTATCCCTCCCCGAAGGGATAGAAGACTTCGTTGTCTATTGCGATGCGTCAAATCAAGGGCTCGGATGTGTTCTGATGCAGCGAGGTAAGGTCATCGCCTATGCCTTGAGATAGCTAAAGACACACGAGGTCAAATACACTACCCACGATCTTGAACTAGGAGCAGTTGCGTTTGCTCTGAAGATCTGGAGACACTACCTGTATGGTACAAAAAGCACTATCTTTACAGACCACAAAAGCCTGCAACATATATTCGACCAGAAGGAGCTCAACATGAGACAACGACGGTGGGTCGAGCTACTCAGTGACTACGAATGCGAAATTCGTATCATCCGGGTAAAGCCAACGTAGTAGCTGACGCTCTGAGTCAGAAAGAATATTCTGGTCGTAGAGTCAAATCTTTGACTATGACTATCCATTCACACTTACCCACACAAATCCAGGCGGCTCAGCTCGTCTCTTTAAAACCTGAAAATGTGGCAAGTGAATCCCTTCGAGGGATGGATAAGAACTTGGAAGTCAAGGGTGGCGGAGCTTTATATCTCATGGATCGGATCTGGACACCGAAACACGGTGGTTTCAGAGACTTGGTCATGACCGAGGCGCACAACACTCGTTATTCCGTCCACCCAGGTTCATATAAGATGTATCTGGATCTTAAAAAGCTATACTGGTGGCCTAACATGAAAGCAGAGATTGCTACCTTCGTAAGTAAATGCCTTACTTGCGCCAAGGTCAAGGTCGAATACCAGAAACCCTCAGGTCTACTACAACAGCCGGAGATACCGGAATGGAAGTGGGAGCGGATCACTATGGACTTCATAACCAAGTTGCCCTAGACAACGGGTGGACTTGATACCATATGGGTCATCGTCGATAGATTGACCAAGTCCGCACACTTACTGCCTATCAAAGAAACAGACAAGATGGAGAAGCTTACAAGAACTTACATACGCGAGATTATACGACTGCACGGTGTTCCCATATCCGTTATCTCAGACAGAGATAGTAGGTTCACTTCTAGGTTCTGGCAGTCGCTACAAAGTTCCCTAGGAACTAGGCTGGACATGGGTACAGCCTACCATCCACAGACCGACGGACAAAGTGAGAGGACTATCCAAACCTTGGAAGATATGTTGCGAGCCTATGTGATCGACTTTGGGAAAGCATGGGATACTTATTTACCCCTTGTCGAATTTTCCTACAACAATAGTTATCAAACGAGCATAAAGGCTGCTCCATTTGAAGCCCTCTATGGCCGAAAGTGCAGTTCCCTTCTGTGCTGGGCTGAGGTGGGGGATACCCAGTTAGCTAAAGGACGAGTTCCTGATAGCACTCTCACGGGTCTGGAGATCATCCGGGAAACGATAGAGAAGATCATTCAGATTCGTGAACAATTGAAAGCCTCTAGAGACCGACAGAAAAGCTACGCAGACAAACGAAGGAAACCATTGGAATTCCAGGTGGGCGATCGTGTTCTATTGAAGGTCTCACCCTGGAAAGGCTTAATACGCTTTGGAAAGCATGGAAAGCTAAATCCAAGATACATAGGGCCTTTCGAGATTCTCGCTATAATCGGCCCTGTAGCTTACAAACTTAACTTACCACGCGAACTCAGTAACGTACATTCTACTTTCCACGTCTCGAACTTGAAAAAGTGTCTGTCCGACGAGACTCTTGTAATCCCACTCGACGAGATTGAGATCAACGAGAGCCTCAACTTTGTGGAAGAACCTGTAGAGATCATGGACCGAGAGGTCAAGCAAACCAAGCAAAGCCGTATCCCGATAGTGAAGGTTCGCTGGAACGCCAAGCGAGGACCTGAATTCACTTGGGCGCGAGAGGATCAGATGAAACTGAAATATCCTCGTCTTTTTACTTAGTTATTTGTAACTATTTATTTGCTTAAACTCTAATTTCGAGACGAAATTCCTTCTAACGGGGGGATGATGTGACAACCCGAAATTTCTATTCTGTACAACCATTCACTTCAATAGAAGTCAAAATTGTTTCTGCTAACTTTCAAGCTTTTTGGAGTCAGTTTGAGTGTTTTAAAGTTACTACTTCAAGAGATAACTGGAGAGAGGATGCCCTAGGGTTTATTGTGTAACACTAAAGTCCCAAAACTCCAAGAGTTTGGAGTTTACGACCTAAACAAGGAGTTTACGGCCGTAAACCCCAAAGGGTATAAATATGGAACTTAGCCATTTTTAGCACTTTTTTCACCATTTCAAGAACTAGAACTCAAATCCTCTCAAGTATCATCCGATTTTCCTTCTTGATCTTCAACTTTGTAAGTGTTTCTTACCCTAATAAGGTGATATCTTACTTAATCTAGTGATCTTACATGATTCCATCCGTGAAATCATTCCATTTGTGTAGATCTTCAAGTGTTCTTAGTTTCACCAAGAACACCAAGAACACACACTAGTGTTCTTGGACTTTTAACACCCTTTCAAGCTTCTACATGGTAAGTATTCTTACCTTGGCTTGTTATAAGGCTTGTTACACTTCTTAATCATCTAGAAAACTCAAGGAAACACAAGATCAAAGGTGCTTACGGTCCAACATGATCTTGGACCGTAAACCCTAATGAAGGGGCCATTGTGTGCCCTAGTCCCTTACCAAGCCTTGGGTACTAGTCTAGACCCCATCCTTGATGTGCTTAGGACCTTAAACATTAAAAAGACCATAAACCATTAGAGTTTACGGCCGTAAACACATGGAGAAATGGTCCATGGGCCGTAAACTCCATAAAAGGGTGAAATGTTGCCACAATCACTTCCTAAGGCTTAGACATGAAGTAGGATGCCTCAATATGACTTGAAAAGCTTCAAAACACAAAATGGTAGAAGTACCATGAGTTTAGGGCAGTAAACTCATGGGTTTACGACCGTAAACTCAATGAGTGTTGGTCACAAAACCGTAAACTCTAAAAGAGTTTACCCTTGGACCCTAAACTCAATAGCCAAACCCTACAACCCTTAGATGCAATCCTTAGTACTTATAACACTTAAATCAAGTGTTTTACATGTCCTAGGATGTCTTAACTTGGTTAATTAGTTGTTTAATGACTAATTGGATACATACATGTGTTATTATATGTTAACTAGGATCCTTGTGTGTGTTCAAGTCTTCACTTGACATTTAGCATCCTATAACATCCGTTCATCCAAACCACTCACTACAGGTGAGTTCATACCCCTTAATCAACCTTTTAAATGATTTTAAATGCTTTTATGGCGGGGGATACAAGTTGAACTATTATAGTTATTATATCAATCACATGTGATTAATAACTACCAAACAAGTGGATTTCTTACTTTTCAAACTGTATTATCAAACAAACTACTTCAAACTATTTTACAAACTCTTTTACATGTCAAATACTTTTATTAAACTCTTTAAACTTATATTCTGTTAAATGTGTATCTATATAGATATAGTTATATAAGTAGGATTGAAAGGACTTAGGACTGATAGCACACCTTTCTTCCTGTTCCATGTTTGGTTGTGGACTTAGGGTATTCAGGCTGTTTGTCCGAAGGTCGTTTGAATCCTAGTTATATATTATGTATATGTATATAGATATAAAAGTTCCTTCTTTCATTCAGTTCAATACCTTTGGGTAGCAAAGGTATACAAACATGTTTATACATTCAAACAACATTACTAGTAAGCTATAATAGGTATAGTTTAGGGAAATACTAATACTATTACTAGAACTGTGAAACATATAAAGAGTCAGTTCATACATGAGTCAATACCATACAGAGAGAACATAACATACAGATAGAGAGTACTATGATGAGAAACAAATAATACCATACAGAGAGAACATAACATACATATAGAGAATACTATGATGAGAAACAAACAATACCATACAGAGAGAACATACATACATGCTAGATAGAGAGAGAACACACAATACAGCTAGCACATACATTACATATACATTACTACATATATGTGAGCCACGTAACAGGGCATGGCATCACCTGTCATGGTCTGTTTTGTATCCAGAATCTCCTTAAATGGAGAGCGTTGAGTTTGTGTATAGATCTATACTGGATTGACTATCCTACACATTGCTGCTCGCTACAGTGGGACTTGCAAGTCTACGGGTGCCAAATGTCATTTCTTCCGACGTCTTACATCGTCCTGTTTATAGTCGGTAGTATGGTACATGCCGATCACATGGTACTTTAAATAACAATTAGTTTAAAGTAATTAGTACAGCAATAGTTACTTAATACAACACTACATTACTATTTCATTTTCCCATTACATTCACTTTGTGATCTTCACACAATAAGCAATAATGTAAAAACTATATTTTTGGTTAATGATAGTCAGATTTGGGAAAATACATACACTTACAAGAGATACACGCACGAACACTAGATGCCTTGGTAGAAGGCTACTTTAGTGGGAAACATAGGGTTTTCTAGGAGAGTACAAAACATCTTACAAACACTTTCAAACATCTTACAAACACTTTCATACAAACGCAGACACTAATATACTTATGACCTCACCAGCTTTAAAGCTGATAAACTCTTTCAAAATAACTTGTATTCTCAGGTCACCAGTAGACAGGTACCGGTGCCAGGTTTTGAGAAGATGGATCTCGTTCAAGACTCATCTTTTATTTTGATTTATATATTATTGGTGTCTATAAACTTGACAGAACACACTTGTATGAAATTATATTATTAATGCAATGGATGATGTTGTTGCTTGTTTACTACTTTGCATTGTTGTGATACTGTACATGACGTCCTCCACCCCCGAACGATTCCGCCGTTCCGGTTTTGGGGTGTGACAGTCTTTCACAGAAAAAGGAATTGCAGTAGAAATATCAACCAAATATGTTCTTTTTACCAGAGTGGTTTGATCTTTTCTTTTGATGGTATACACCTTGATTTTAGTTTTATCTTGTTTAAATTTTGGTGTATTAGATGGTGTGTTGTTAGATGGTTTTGGAATGTTCTTTTGAATCCTCGGGTTAGCTGACTTTTTCTTATTATTGAAATTAGAATCGTAATCAAGCTTTCCCTTTCCTTTGATGTCCTTTAATGAATTTAATTTGCTTTGGGAGTTGGAAGGACCGAAACTAGACTTGGGACCGAAACTTGACTTTCGGTTCTGAGTGGTGGTGTTGGGACCGAAATTAGACGCTCGGTTGTTAGCCTTGGCGTTTGGACCGAAACTAGACGTTTGGTTCTGTGCTCTAGTTTTGGAACCGAAAGTAGATGTTCGGTTGGGAGATTTAGAATAGTAGGAATTTGGACTGAAATTTTCTTTTCCTTTTAGTTTTTCCTTTCCTTTGTCAATTGATTCTTTCTTAGGAGGTACGTAGTTGGGATTTTGAGATTGCCAATGAGGTTTTCGCTCATTTAGATTTTTCATGTATCTTTGATTTCTTAGGCGTTTCTGTTCAACTAACTCCTTCTGAGATTTGTGGATATTGAAGCTAGCCTTTGGCTTCTCCTTTTGAGTTTCGGTTGTCTTAGTTGGAACAATCGGTTCTCTCATTGGTTCTTCAGGGATTTCTTTTGTTCCACTTGTGCTTGGTTTGTCGAAACTTGAGGGTTTGTTGATGGGTTCAGCTACATATCTTCCTTTAACCTCCATGAAGTTTGCTCAGATAAGCCAATGGTTTCGTCTGCGTTGTCAATAGGGGTTGACCAGAAGTAATCGTCGCACCCTTCAGCATTGTCTTTGTCGACCAAGATTTTTAATTCTGCCGTTTGTTTTGCAGTGACCCCTGTAACTGCATAGACCTGATTCGGCACAGTTTGAACCTTTTGATAAACCATAGCTTTTTCTTTGAGTTTCTGTGGCTTGTCTTTTGACAGTCGAGCGAATTCAACCGAATTTTCAGATATGAGGGGTTTCTCATTCTCGGTTTCGCTCTTCATAATCTCAGAGCAATCAACTACGTCTTCTACTGAGATTTCGCTCATCTCACTTTCCTCATCAAATTCAGACGTATTATCTAAGTTCATTTTATTTTCTGAAATTAATTTGGCGTTAGACGAGTCAAATGATTGAATAGTTTCGGACTTAATTTTTAACCTATCATTTTCATCTAAAAGATTTTTGAGCATACATTTATGTTCCTTAGAGTCAATGAAGGTCTCTATTTTGTCCAGTCTAATTTTGTATGAGATGGATGTCTCTTCTGAGGACACTATTGATTCACACTCAGCAATAACCTCATCCTCCTTAAATTCAAGGAAGGGTAAGATCATCTTATGAATCTTTTTCCCTATTTCACAGCTTAAATGCAATTGAGCAATATTAGTATATAAGCGCTTAGAAATTAAACAAAAAACATTCCTTTGTTTCAAAAATCTTAAATTGTCACGTTGTAAATAAATACTTTCATCCCTAGCCCTATTTAACTCCGCCTCCTTCAGCTCAATCCACATCCTTCTCTCCTCACTTTTTGAAGACACCCTGCTGAGTTGGTTAGTTAGGTTAGAATTTGCTAAGCGAGTTTGCATGAGACTACCACTTAAGTTAGAAAATTTAAATTTTAATTCATTTAATTCTTCTTCATAATCTGTTACTGGAACTTTAAGTGATTCAAAGATGGATTGTACCTTTTTGATCAGCCGATCATAGTCGTTGATCTTCTTGCTCACAGGCTTGGCTGCAAAGCACTTGTCCTCAATTAGGTTCGGTTCCTTACTGGCACTTTCGGTTGATCCACCTGCTGTGACCATCAAACATCTTCCAACCGAACTTGCTTCCTTTGCCACATAAGCTCTTCCATGAGTTGGCTTTCTCACCTCTTCATCCTCAGAATCTGTTGACCAAACTTCAACTCCACCGAACTCATCTTCATCTGCATTCTCGTGCACAATTAGGGCATTCAAAGAACTGTTAGTTGCCTTCTTTTTCTTGATCTCTTCCAACTTGCGCATGTAGTACGCTTCATCATCTTCACCATCTCTTTTCTCATCCATTTTCCTCAACATGCAATCTTTGGCAAAGTGGTTCTTGCCATGACAGTAATTGCAGTCGAACCCAGAGTCTCCTGCAAGCTTGCTCTCCTTCTTGTCTTCATTTTGTTGAGAAGTTTTTTTCGCTTCATCCTTCACCTTCTCAGAACTGTAACTTCCCTGCCAGTTTCGGTTCTTGTTGACAAGAAATTTTCTTCGTGCAAACTTCTTTGGATTGATGACCATCATAGCATACTCTTCGCTTGTTACATCACACTCAGATATATCTGATTCCTCTTCTTCTTCTGCAATACTCTTTCCTTTTGAGACAAGGGCCAACGATCCCACACCCGAAACAACTTTCGCCTCCTTGGTTACCACACTTTCATGGGACTTAAGTATTCCCACAAGTTTCGCTAGTGAGTAAGATTTAAACTGTTCATGAGCTTTCACTGTTGAAACCACTGCCATCCATTCTGTTCTCAGACCGTTCATGAAGGTTACCTTCTGCTCGATTAACTTTCTTTCTATTCCGTGCTTGATCATCTTACTTAGGAGATGACTGAACCGATCGAAAGTTTGTATCAATTTTTCTTCAGGTTTCTGTTCAAAAACTCCAAATTCTGAGAGCAGCAAGGTTTGAATGGAGTGTTCTAGATCTTCATCGGTTGAGTAAAGTTCTTTCAACCTATCCCATATTTCTTTGGCCGTCGTGCATGAACCAACTAACTGAAAAGTGTCAGATTGCAAGGCAAATCTGATCATTCTCATGGCCTTCACATTACACATCAACTTGTCCTTCTCATCTTGCAACATCTTGTCTACGTCCGCCACCAGCTTGTTATACTCTTTTTGGGTCTTAATAGTCGTGTTCGTTCCAGAATGAACAAACGACCCAAGCGTGATGGCTTCCCAGATGAGATAACCATTGTCTTCAGATCCGACTACATAGTCTTGAGTGTAAAGAATGGGAATCCTGGTAGTGGATCCAATGCTGTTAGAGATGTTGATGGGATTTGTTTGAGAATATTCGTGAGACATGGTGAGCCGCTAGAATCAGACGTGTAAACTTGAGATTAGGGTTTTATCAGAAACAGAGTTCCGGCGATAGGAAAAAGATGACTTCTTTTATATTCGATAAAAGCGGAAACCCTAAAGAATTCTTAACACAGAAGGAATGTGTATTGATCACACAGTCTCCTGCTCTGATACCAATTGTTAGAACAAAGTTCTATTAGGATCGATAGATTCTATGCAGGCAAACAATTAAGAACGTAATTATGAACACAAGAATGGCTTTCAATATGTCGTATGATTAAAACTTCAACACCTCAGAAGACCTCGATTAAGAACTTCGACTGTAGAGGTGTTTAGGGTTACAAAAACAATAATCAATAATCACTACGTTACTAATGCATACATGCATGCATTATTTATAGTATAACCCTACTAGATAATCACAGATGGACAAGCCCAATCAGGATACAAAACACAATCCCATGACGCAACACAATAAGACCCAACATTTTTGACCCCTTGAAAAGTGTTATTTTCAAAAAGTCATATTTTTATGTAAATAATACTATTTTATCCTTATAAAACCGAAAATATCATATTTTACCCAAATCTTTGTTATTTTTGCAAAAATGACACTTATAAAGATTTTTGGCTTTGTTTTCACTTCTCAAGCCTATAGACTCTTAGATCTTTGAAGTATGTTGTTTATTATGTTATTTGTTTATGTATCCTTCACACTTTAGCCATAGATCTCGAGATATTACAAATAATATCACATTTTCACAACACAAACCAAAGAAATCACATATAATATGCACACAAACATAGATCAACATATTTACTTGTATTCTCCCCCCAAAAACAAGTAAAAACTGAAAACAAAGGGGGTATGAACTCACCTTGCATAGTTGTTCTCGGTTTTGAAGAAGAAATGGAAGAAGTCTTGACCTTTAGCAAGCTTTCTTGAGTGATTTTCGGACATAGAAGGTTTCTAAGAGTTAGTTCATGAAGTAAAGCTATGTAAGAAGGAGTTCTTAACATTAAGATGGAGAATAGATGTTTGTGTTTAATAATAACTTACCAAAGGTTGAAAAACTTGTGAAGATCCTTGAGAACAAGAAAATTTCGAGATTTTGATGAAAGAAAGAAGGTGTTCTTGGCAGAATTTGGAAGTGTTTGAAAAATGAATTATGTGTGTGGGTGTGTTGATGCTCTCGGCCGAGAGTTAAAGAGAGAGAGGTAAGGATTTCCAAGTGGGTTATTGCATGATAGATTAGGATCATAATCTAGATACATGAGGTATAATTAGTATGGAAATCCCATACGTAAAAATGAGGTGTCAACCTCTTTCCCATGCAAATTTCTCTTTTATTTTTGTTAAGTGATGTTGGGCCGAGAGTTTGGGCTAGAAGAAAGAGTTGAATAGTTTTGGGCCATTAATTGTTTTAGTTTGAAATTACAAAGCGGAAATTATTACTTTTTCGGCCCATTGGGCCCAATGTAGGTAAAACAATCCATTTTAGGCCCACGTGGCCCAAAATGATAAGTTTAATTAATGTGGGTCCATTTAGAGCCCATCAAGGGTTCTAATCCCAAAATAGTCAAATTGGAGGTTTATTGGTCCATTAGGCCCAATAAGAAAATCCTAGTCCATAATGGACTTAAACCGAGATTTTTAGGGTTTCCAATATGTAGTTGACTATTTGAAGTGTTTGTATAGAGTTTTTGGGCTTTTCAGTTGTATTTTGATGGAAGTTTGTTGTCATTAAATAAACATCATGCATGCTTCCGGATTTTGTTTACAGTTTTGTCTTTGTTAATGTTTACAAAAACATAGAATTTCCTGGTTCTTACATCATCCCCGTTAGAGGGAATTTCGTCCCGAAATTCTTTTTGACGCTAGATTTGAGAATACGAGAATAAGTGAAGGTACTTTTGCTTCATCTGGTCTTTGCGTTCCCATGTGAATTCCGGTCCACGCTTTGTGTTCCATCGAACTTTCACAATCGGAATGCGACTTTGCTTAGTACGCTTCACTTCCCTGTCCATGATTTCAACTGGTTCCTCGATGAACAGGAGATTCTCGTTGATTTTGATTTCTTCCAATGGGATGACAAGAGTTTCATCGGATAAGCACTTTTTCAGATTAGAAACATGGAACACGGGGTGTACGCTGCTGAGCTCGGCAGGTAGCTGTTGTCTATAGGCCATTGGGCCGATTTGGGCTAGAATCTCGAATGGCCCAATGTATCATGGGTTTAGTTTCCCCCGTTTCCCAAAACGAATCATCCCTTTCCATGGAGGGACCTTCAATAACACCCGATCTCCAACTTGACATTCCAGAGGCTTTCGCCGTTTATCAGCGTAGCTCTTCTGTCGGTCTCGCGATGCTTATAGTCGGGCTTTGATTTGGACTATCTTCTCAGTTTTTTCGCGGATGATCTCTGGTCCTTTTAGAGTGCTGCTCGGTACCTGCCCCTTTGCTAGCTGAGAGTCACCCACCTCAGCCCAGCATAGAGGTGACCTGCATTTGCGACCATATAACGCTTCGAAATGAGCAATTTTTGATGCTTGTGTGATAACTGTTATTGTACGAAAATTCAATTAAAGGTAAGTGGGTATCCCACGACCTTCCAAAGTCTATCACTCATGCTCGAAGTATATATTCAAGCGTCTGAATGGTTTGCTCTGTTTGACCATCCGTCTGTGGGTGGTAAGCAGTGCTCATGTCGAGTTGTGTTCCCATAACCTTTAGAAGTGATTGCCAAAAGCGTGAAGTGAATCTACTATCTCGATCCGAGATGATAGATATTGGCACTCCATGAAGTCTCACTACCTCCTTGATGTATATCCGGGTTAATCTTTCCATTTTATAGGACTCTTTTATTGGTAGGAAATGGGCAGATTTGGTTAACCTATCGTTGATCACCCAGATAGTGCCCAATCCGACTCTTGTAATAATAAGCTTCGTCTGGTTGACTTCGAGAGTTTTATCCAATTCACGCAATGCTTCATTTTACAATATTCTCTGGCTTCGATGCCTCCCAAACCGGCCATAACTGTTGACAGTGTTTTTTCTTGTTTCGCGAGCAGATGCGTATGTTATCAATGAAAATAATAAAAGTTTGACTAGTGATGGTTGGGAAAACTATTGGATTAATGTCTAAGTCCAAAACTATAATTGGTAAGACTTGACCCGACCCGGCATGGTCCATTTGGGTTGCATGGCATCATGAATTTGGATAGACTATAATGAGAGAAATAACACTTAAGGTTGGTTAATATATTATAAGTTCTAATATATTAATAAGGTTATCTAATTAGTATTGATCAAGAATTAATTTGGAATTAATTAAGTGATCAAAAGGAGACTAATTAAATATATGGGTTGATTGTGTAAATCATTCATTCTTATATATGTGGGCTTGTGATCCAAGATTCCTTATGTTGGACTAAGTCCATGGGGTGACCTATGGATACTCCATGGAGGTTAAAATCCATGGAGCATAAGGAATGGGTAAAGTTATGAGTTACATGGTGTAACCCTAATAGCCACCATATAAAAGAATCCCATGGCTCAAGAAATCGGGTACTATTGTGTGAGTGTGAGGGCTAGACGATTTCAAGGAGTGTTCAAGTTTCTCTCAAGTTATTCCAAGTGTATTTGGTGTTGTGTGAACCATTTGAGGTGTCACACTTGTTGCACTAGGCACTCAAGCTTCATGAAGACATTCTACATCAAAGAGGTATGTATTCTATCTTGTTATATTTATTATTTTTGTATGCTAGATTAGGATAATACCTTGGATGTTCATAATTGTATGTATAATAGAGAAAACATAGATCCAAGGTATTTAGGGTTGCATGTACACTTAGGAGTGTTAGAATGCTCATAACCCAACAGTGGTATCAGAGCCTAGGCTTGTTTTCTTGTTATACTTTTTAAAGTAGCTGAAAAATCGAGTTGGATGCATATATTCGATTGTTTTGGCTGGAATTGGACCAGGAACATTACCCTAAGATGTTTTTGGACTTATAAACTTATTTTTGATGTGGTAATGTTCATGCTAATCCAATTTCTAAGATAATTGTCATAATTTCAAGATTTGTATTAGTTTGTATGTTCATGCTAATTTCTTGAAGATTGATGATTTGAATTATCTTGTTCTTATGAGGTTCTTAGATTAATAGAAAAGTTGTGTGAAATAGTTGTTTTCAATCCATTTTAATCTAAGAGTTGATTCCAAAGTGTGTTTTTGTAACTTGTCCTCAAGTTATATGAAAAGTCACATTTAAGAATCATAAAACTCATAAAAGTTGGCAAAGGTTACAAAATGAAGAGTCTAGTTCTAATAAAATGGTTTTATGACTCCATAACTTGTCCTCAAGTTATGGAGGTTCAAGAGTCTCTTCATTAAATTAAAAAAAAAGTTTAACCTTAATTAGTTCCATAAGTTACAATAAAAAAAAATTATTTTTTTTCTTAATTAGTTTAAAGTCTTCCATAACTTGTCCTCAAGTTATGGAACTTGAAGAGTTTTTTTTTTTTTTTTTTTTTTTTTTTTTTTTTTTGTTAATTAAAACTACTTTAAACTCATAAGTTATGGAATTAATTAGTTTTGAATAGTTTCAAAACTTGCCCTCAAGTTTTGGAATTTGAAAAGTTTTCACTTATGAATACTTTAATTCCAAGTTAGCCCTTAGAATTTTAAAAGTTAAAATTCAACCCTTATACTTTATAATATTATAAGTTAATAATATTTATATATATGTATAAGAGTAAAGTCAGTCTTACCGTTAGTTAGCCTCATTCACGAAGCCGGTCTATAAGGGGGGTATAAGGTTACTGCCTATAAAATGGCAGTTTAATGGGTGTCCACTCTCACCCACCGCTTCCTTGACTGGTGGAGGGTCGTTAGCCGAACTGGTAGGACAAGGACTATAATTCTCCTTTCATTAAATGTATTAATGATAAATACTAAGTAACTAAACTCTTATTAATACTCAATCTTAGTTACTTAGGAAAATGTGAATTTGGTGCTAACCCATGAAATTACGCTTTGCACTTTGCTTAAGTCGTTAGTGGAGCGTGTGTGGTTAACCGGCACACTAACCTGCACTTAACAAGGTAGGCAAATGGTAACTTAATATTTATCATAGTATCGGTGGAGCGTGTGTGGTTAACCGACACACTGATTAAGGGGTAAATATTAAGGGTACCAAGTATATTTGCATGGTTATTCACACCTTGTTTTGTGATCCTCGACATCCCAGTCACAAAACCAGAAGGGCACACTCGAGATTGAAACATGCCTTTGAACAGTTTAATGAATCTCAAAGATCTAGGACTTTCAAATCCAATTAAAACCTAATAAATTATTTCGTTTTTCATGGTGGAAATTGGTGAATCGTCATTCACCTACCTTCAAATATTTTATAGCTTGGATTATGGCATCCCTCTTCTAAGTTATAAAATAGTTTGTTGGGTCCTAGCCTTAATATTTCATATTGGGTGTCATATTAAGGACTTTAAATCAACTATCTTGAATATCTCCCAAAAAGATGTCTGGTCTAGACATTTATGATCTTCCCAAATCTCTTGAAACAAGCTTTCCTAAATGAAGATGATGTCCCATGGATATCATACTTCTTTCACCTCCTCCAATTATTCTCCCTAACCCACAAGTTCCTAAAAAGTTTAAGGTCACTCAAGCCCTATTGGCAAGGCAAGGTCTAGGTGTGATCACATCTTGGAGATGTAGTCACATATTGACAAGCCGGGAGAGTTGGGTGTCAAAGTCTTGATAAAGTTGGTGGCTCAACTACTTTCTAAGTCACATAGTGAGTTCTTTTGGGAATCCTATGAAACAGACTAAGACAAGACCCTTAATGATCTTATCTATTTGCTAAGATCAACTTCCTAAAACGCTATGGACATTGACAATGATGACATTGGATATCCAGTACAGCTCTCTCTTCCCAATGGAAAGGGATCGGCCATAGTCAACTCGGTTGACCCAATGGTAAAGAGTGAGGCGAAGTCTGAGATAGTCCCATTATCAAGGGTCCATAGGTAACTATTGCCAAAGGAAGGGGCATTGGTTATGAAGCTGCCAAATTTACCTAAGGATGTTTAAGTCAATAAGTTTGGCTCTACTTCAGGTAAAGTCCATTATCTAACTCTGTTAAGTTCTATTCTGAGATCCTCATTACATGATGTGACTGGGTCACATGTTGATGTTTTAAGAATCAAAGAATAGAGAGAAATCTTAAAGGAAATATATGCTGATTCTGATCGCGAAGGTGGATTTCGATCGCATCAGAATTTTGAGCAGTTGCTTAAGAAGTTATGATATATTGCTAAGGAATAGATAACAACATATTTCCATGTGGATTGTAAGGATAAGTTTTTCCGCAAAGTTTTAAAATAAAAGAAAATTGTTTAATTTTGTTTATTTGAAGTATCCTTACAATGGCATTTGTGGAAAATTGTTGCTTATATGATTCCACTGATAGCAATATTGGAAAATGGATTTGATTCTTTCATTTGTGGTAGTGTGTAAATTTACCAAATCAGGAAAGTTCCTCATCACCCTAGTTTCAATTGGACCGAAACTTGGAATCATGCAAGTTGAATAGTATGATGAATGAGAACTTTCAAGCATTGGAAAATCAAGACTAATTACTTGTTCACATGGATGTGTGAGTCAAGTGAAGGACTAAAGGGATCGATTACACATTCTTGTGCACTGGTCATGTCCACCACAAAGCTCGTTAAGACTATTTGATTTACTAAAGTTTAGTAAATATGGTTATACTTACAAGTTTAAGTATAATTCTGAAACATTGGAAAAGTCTCAATGTATGGCAGAACGAATGGGAAGAATCAAATTAGGCAGAAAGATAAAAGTTTCTCAAATCTGAAAAGATGGGAGAGTACTTTAGTATCATGTTTGTGATCATCTTAATGATTTAGAAATCATATCACAATTAGTCCTCTAAAGGTCATCTTAGTGCATTCTTATGACTAAGAAGAGGAGTCATGAATTGTTGAAATGGTTAAATCAGGAAGATGAATCATACTTCGTTCCAAAACAATTCTTAGAGTCATACTCCAAGATTGTAACTTGAGTGACATATCTTAAAGAAAGGTTTAAAACACTTGTCAAATGTAAGAGTAAAAGTGTCCTACTCTTGTACATTTGAAATTGGTAAGTTGTGATGTTTTGGATAAAACAAAGACCAACTAAGGCCAATTGTGTGAAGTGTTTGTCTTGATAAAGAATCCGCACTATCTCTTGAATATTTGGCAAGATAGTCTTATATGTCAAGAGGATAGTGGGAGTCTTAAAGATCCTAAAAAGAATTTCAAGAACTAATCAAGAATAAAACCTGAGGTTCTTTACTAGTACACGACTTGAGGTTTATAACCTATCGTGTTGACATATTCTGTGCCCATTCCAGTTAAAGTTGGCTTTGCATAGGAGTTCTGAAAGTTCTCAATTGGTTGCATAACAACTTGGAAGCAATGGCAAGCCCTGTACTGCCAGGTGGCAAGAAGTTAAGATTGCATAATTCAGTCCATATTAGTTTAGATTTGTCATTATCCTTGTCTTGTGACTATGGTTTTGACGATTCACATGGATAAGAACACATACACCATAAAATCTAAGGGTCATAAGGTTTCTCTCCGATTCAAGAAAATGATGGTGAGGAAACTCTTCCACCAAGTAGATTTGAAGCAGATGGCAAAAGGTCTAAACAATTGAGACTATGATTACGACATCCCTTTTCATAGTTCTGAAATTGTTTAGACACACATGCATGCGATCTAAGGAAAGGTGTATGATTTTGATAAAGTTTTATCAAAGCATCTCGTATCAGAAATCTGAACTTTGGTAAGAAAGTCAATAAAGTATTGATTTCTAGAAGTCCAGCTGATTTCTGAGTACATGTCAAAGCTAGTGGGAGCATAAGTGTTATGCTAATAATCATCATGTTAGTGGGAGCATGATAATTATGACAAAGGTTGCAAGTTAGCAATGTTAATTATAGAAAACAAAAGTTTCAATTCGTGAGGTTGCAGGGGTTGAAAAAGTTATTTTGCTATAATTAAGGGAGAGGAAATTATACTTCATTTCAATTCTAAAAGCTTAGATAGAGATTTTAATCGTATTTAATCAAGGATATATATATGAATTTCATGTTGGAATGGCTCAACATAAGGAAATTCTATATATGGGTCCATTATTTGCGTTCTAAAATTCGATTATGATTACGACATCCCTTTTCATAATCTGAATTTTGAGAACTTGGCAAATTGAAATGGAAATATTATAGCAAAAGACTGGTTTAGTCTTTATGTGAGACATCATGAATCGTGTCCCATATGCTTCAGATATAGGATCGATTACATGTGCTATATTCATCCTTTCTAAAATTTTCCAAATGCCTGGGGCATTATGAAGGGAAAAGGTCTAGAATTGGATATGACTAAAATGATTAAGCAATTGTCGAGGACAATCTAAGGTTTACCAAAGATTGGTTGCTCAAGGACAGTTGGAAGTATAATGTTAATTCTGGAAGGACCATATTGACATAATCTGTAAGGAGGCAACTCTTGTTCAGAAGTGATAGTCAAAATGGAATATGGAAATGTTTCAAAGTTAGAAATTATTCAATCTGTGTAAGATTAGGAAACTTAATGAAAAGAAGGATGTTTCCAAGGAGCTGATCTCCTTTGGAATGCTCTGTAATGATTGTTGTCAAGTCTTTCTGACTTTGTGCATAATCATTAAGAGGATCAATGCATATAAGTTTAGAATCTAACAGATTTCAGTAAATGGCATGAATTTGGAATTCTTGCATTTGCAGTAAGGATTTGGGACTGTGAAAAGAGGATAATTGGAGTGATGTTCACTTGATCTATTTTACAAAGTAAAGATCATAGACAAACATAGTATGCATACTTGGTGTATGGCATGACTAGTGTTTAGAAAACATAGTGTACATGCTTGGAGCATGGGACAACTATTGTTTTAAATTCAAGTATAAAGTTGATAAAACCGAAACAATGAATAATGAGTAATCAGTATGGTGATAAATAAAAGTGTTCATTTATATTCATAGGGTTTGATACCATATTTGATTCATTTATTCTTGTGTTTCACTTTGCATGTTTTGACTTCCAGAATAACTAAGTCGCTCTTCCTGAATGATTAAGTTATTCAAACCATCCACAGTCGGTCATATGTTGGAAGTAGATATGAATCAAGACTGTCATGGGTTGGTTTGTAGAGGTCCAAGTTGGTGGACAAAGTGGTGCTACAACACTCATGAGTGCTCATAAGTTCTGAGTATTGGATTCAACCCGCGCTCATTTGAATCACTTCATGGATTTTATCACGAGTGATCATGAGACGATAATATCTTATATTCTTCAAACCTAGAGATATGAGTTGTTACTATGAGTTGGTTATACATTGATTGCACGAAAACGCATTGGTAACTCGATGTTATAAAACGTGCCTTTGTGTATGATTCAACAAGTAGTAGAAAAAGCCATATGAGTCGAAGTTTATCCATTCCTTTTACCTTCGGGATAAAAGCGATATCTGTGGGCCCCTCAATGATTTAAAGATGATACATGTGAGTGCTTGGCCAAGCCAGTACTGATTTGATTTGTTCAATCAGTCAGTCATCATGAATCGGAAATTGGGAAACAACAAATGGACAGAGAGAATGATTGATAATCCATGTCTCAGTCCATATGATATCTAGAATGGAGGAATATATGATCCCTTATCTAATGGACAAGTCATTGACAAAGGTCAGAGTTCATCGACAAGGTCAGAGTTCGACAGAAGCTTTTGAGAGCTACGATTGTGATCGGTTCCTGAAGTCATACGCAATAATAGTTTTAGACTTATCCAAGTGGGAGACTGTTGGATTAATGTCTAAGTCCATAACTATAATTGGTACGACTTGACCCGACCCGGCATGGTCCATTTGGGTTGCATGGCATCATGAATTTGGATAGACTATAATGAGAGAAATAACACTTAAGGTTGGTTAATATATTATAAGTTCTAATATATTAATAAGGTTATTTAATTAGTATTGATCAAGAATTAATTTGGAATTAATTAAGTGATCAAAAGGAGACTAATTAAATATATGGGTTGATTGTGTAAATCATTCATTCTTATATATGTGGGCTTGTGATCCAAGATTCCTTATGTTGGCCTAAGTCCATGGGGTGACCCATGGATACTCCATGGAGGTTAAAATCCATGGAGCATAAGGAATGGGTAAAGTTATGAGTTACATGGTGTAACCCTAATAGCCACCATATAAAAGAATCCCATGGCTCAAGAAATCGGGTACTATTGTGTGAGTGTGAGGGCTAGACGATTTCAAGGAGTGTTCAAGTTTCTCTCAAGTTATTCCAAGTGTATTTGGTGTTGTGTGAACCATTTGAGGTGTCACACTTGGGGCACTAGGCACTCAAGCTTCATGAAGACATTCTACATCAAAGAAGTATGTATTCTATCTTGTTATATTTATTATTTTTGTATGCTAGATTAGGATAATACCTTGGATGTTCATAATTGTATGTATAATAGAGAAATCATAGATCCAAGGTATTTAGGGTTGCATGTACACTTAGGAGTGTTAGAATGCTCATAACGCAACAAAAACTCAGTTCATGGGGTCCATGAATGCCGCGGGGGAATTCGTTAGACCGAAAGGCATCATAACGAATTTGGAATAGACGTATCGAGTTCGGACGACCGTTGTTGGAATGTCCTCTTCTCGGATTCGGAGCTAATGATAACCGAATCTTAGATTTATTTGGAGAAGTAGTTAGCTCCTTGGAGCTGGTCAAATAGGTCGTTAATCCGAGGGAGTAGGTAGCGATTCTTGATAGTGAGCTTATTCAGCTCTCTACAGTCGATGCACATCCTGAAGGATCCGTCTTTCCTTTTAACGAAAAGAATCGGAGCTCCCCATGGCGAGAAGTTGGGTCTGATGAATCCTTTGCTCAAGAGTTCGCTTAATTGGCTTGATAATACCGCATCTCCACAGGAGCCAACCTATAGGGTGAATTGGCAATTGATGTGGTTCCCGGTATGAGGTCGATCCGAAGTTCGACCTGTCTCTCTGGGGTATTCCCAGAAGTGATTCGGGAAATATATCCGGAAAATCGCATGCTACTGGAATACCTTGTATGCTTACTTCTTCCTTGGTCTTGTCGACAACATGAGCGAGGAAAACGTAGTTCTTCTAGTGCAGGTACTTTTGTGCCTTGATGCACGAGATAGGACGAGGATTGGCACCAGGTTTATCACCGTAGATTATCAGAGTTTCGTGATTAGGGAGGTGAAGGCAAACGGCCTTCTCGCGACACATAGTATCAGCATGGTGGGGGCTTAACCCAACCATGTCCATTATCACATCAAACTCCTCATATTTACTAGTATCAAATCTATTTGAAATGAATGGTTGTTTAGTGTTAAGGTGTACCCTACATAAGTATCTTTGGTTGATTCGGTTTTTCCCATTAGCCATCTCCACCATGAAGGCTTCGTTTAGCTTCTGGGATTATTGTTTTAGTATGTGTTCGAATTTGTTACTAACGAAGCGTCGCTCAGCTCCACTATCGAGTAAGATGTGAGGGGAAAGAGTTGTTAAGTGGGAACGTACCAGTAACAACCGTTGGGTCTTGAATTTTCTCGCCTTGACCCATAGCCAGAACCCTTCCCGCTCCTCCATTTCATTGGTTATAAATGTTGGGGCAGTTCCGGCGGAAATGTCCGGTTCTCCCGCACCCATAGCAGGTGTGGCTAACCCCAACATTACGGTTTGTTGTTTGGCTATTGGTTCTGTTGTGGGTAAGTTCTATAGTATTTGGTGGTGTGGCTCTCTCGGTTGCATCTCTTACAATACGGCTCCCGGCAGGCTCCCTTATGATGGAGGTTTCATTGGTTGCATTTTCGAAGGCTTCCAGCATATGGTCTCGCCGATGTTGATGTAGTAGGGGTCATGATCGCATGGACAACAACAACATGTTGCTTCTTCGAGAAACCTCGAGTTGGCTGTCCCTTTCTCTTACCCCCAGACTTTCACTTCCGGCTCTTAGGTTTGGGGTTTGGAGTGCCTTGATAAGCTGTCATTCGTTGGTTTTCGTGGTTGTTCCTTCGACTGGTGTTGTCGACGCTATTTCCACCTCTGTTGGTGTTGTTTGCGTTGAGTTGTGCCATAGCATCGGTGACGGCAGCGGTGACAGCAACTTGGAATGTAGTAAAGTCCATCTGCAAGAGTAGTGCTTCACGGGTGTGCTTGTTATTTCAGTGGAATGACATCTTCTGCTGCATGATGATAAGCAGGATCGTAAGTAACGACGGTCATTTCCGGTGGTACTCTGTAACTTTCGCGTTCTGTGTGACAACCCGAAAAATTTTAAAATTTTTGCCTTGCAAAGCTCATCCATTCAAGTCGACTGAGTGTCAGACTCATTCCTGCTATCATTTAGCCTCACTTGGAGTCCGTTTAAAGGTCCAAAGGTCAGTACATTCAAGCGTTGAACATAGAAATGGATCGCGTGCACTTCTAGCATCAAAACCGGGCCTTACACTCCAACTTCAAGAGTGTACGGCCGCACACTGGGTGTGCGGCCACACACCCCTCTCCTGGCAGCAGACTCACGTGTACAAAGGGTAGACTTAGCCTCCTTTCATCACTTTTCACCCTCCCAAGCCTAGAACTCGATTTTTCTCTCAACTACCATCCGATTTTGAGCTTAGATCTTCGAGTTGGTAAGTGTTCTTCTCCCGATTTGTTGTTAATCTTCATAAGCTAGATACATCCTTTGATTTCATCCATTTGAAATCATGTTTTGTCTTCAAGTTACACCAAGAACACCAAGAACACACACTTGTTCTTGGCGATTTTGGGCCTTCTCGAGCTTCCGGATCGTAAGTACTCTTCCCTTAAGCTTAGAACTTGTTAAGAACTCGAGATTAAGGCCTTGAAACTGCCCAGAACTCAAGAACATATGAGTGTGCGGCCGCACACACTCATGTGGCCGCACACCCCTCAAAAACCCTCTAAACACCCTTCAAACACCCCTAAAGGCTTCCATATTGTAAGTACCACCCCCTAAGCTTGTTAGTTACTAGATGTGAGCCTTAGAAAACGTCCAAACTATTGGGTTTTGAGCATTCTAACACTTCCTAAGTGTACATGCAACCCTATTAAACCTTGGATCTATGTTTGTCTAAGATACATTCAAAATATTATTTTCCAAGGTTTATAACCTATCTAGCATGGCATGGGGTACTTTTAACCATAAAAGAACTAGATGAATTACATACCTTTTGTTGATTGTTGATTCCTTGGAGTTTGAGAGCCAAGCACCAATAATGTGAATGCCTCAAATGGAAATCACAAATCACCACAAACTTGGAAAATGTATGAGAGAGTATACTAACTCTTGATTTTGGCCACCACACTTACACACACCTTAGTGTCTTTTTCATGCAACATAAGCTTGTTTATATAGTGTACATGGTTAGGGTGAAACCCTAATAACCCATGTCTTTTCCTCTTCCAAGGATCCATGGGTAAAAGCTCCATGGATCATCCATGGACTTCCATATAAGCTTAGCCCATTCCCAAATGAGTGTTAGCCCACACCATATAAATATAATAGCCCATGATTTAATTAGTCTTCCTTGTAATCACTAAATTAATTCATAATTAATTCAAGATTAAAACTAATTAGGTAACATGACTTTATATTAATATATTATAACTTATAATATATTAATAAATCGTAAGTATACAACTCTCATAAAATTATCCATAACTAGTTCGGGTGAAGTGCAACCCAAATGGACCATGCCGGGTCGGGTCAAGTATATACCAAATAATTTATGGACTTAGACACCTTATCCAACACAAACAATGTTCATCAAGGAGTGTGCGGCCGCACACACACATGTGGCCGTACACCCCTTTGTTTAGTGCTTAAGGGGCTCCAAAGTGCCTTTCTAGCTTCAACACTTGATGAGCATTAGTCCTACAAGCCTCCCCACCATTTGGAAAACGTTTTGTGCACTCTTTACCATGAGTGTGCGGCCGCACACTTCTTGGCCGCACAACCATGGCTGCACACCCATCAATATGGCCGCACACTCCCATTTAGTGAATCACATGTGATTCCAACACTTGGACAAAGTGTTTCCTAGTCCCGTAAGGTGTTTTCTCGCATTTGGTTGCTTCTAAACACTATATTTATGTCAATATATGTCATTATATGTCATTTAGGGCTCGTTAAGTCTCGGGACTTCATTCGTGGAACTTCTCCTCCTTACGCGCGTATTCGTTTGAATCACCCACATTAGGTGAGTTCATACCCCGTAATGAATCTTTTAACTGTTTTAAATGTTTTAAGGGGGGGGGGGAATACAAGTTGAACACAATGTTAATTGTGTATTTGTTTGATTTAAACGTTTTCAAGAGGATTACTTATGTCGTTTATAAGTTGTCAAAACCTTTCAAAGACTCTTTTCAAGTTATGCTACTTTACAGTTTAACAAACTCCGTTTTTAAAGTACAAGCGTAACTTAGTGGTGAAATGAGTATTTAACAACAGTTCAAGTGCATTTCTAGTAAACTATAATAGGTATAGTTTAAGGATTCAGTTCATACTATAACAGATACATAGAGAATCATACTATAACATATACATAGAGGAACTTACTATAACTACTATAGAGAGAAACACACCACCCTAAGTACCCGGGGAAAAGCATACTAAGTATCAGGGAAAAGCATACTAAGTACCAAGGAAAAGCACGTAAAATATATCTTTCTGGCCGTGTGTTGACACTGTACGATTTCACATACTAGGACTAGCAGGTACGAGGTGATAAACTTAATGATATATCTTTCCGGCCTTGCGTTGACACTGGTACGATTTCACGTACTAGGACTAACAGGTACGAGGTGATAAACTTAATAATATATCTTTCCGAGTTTGCGTTAACTTTAGTACGATTACACGTATCTGAGTTAGCAGACACGAGGTGATAAAATATAATAATATATCTTCTCAATTATATAGGAGTCCACATTAAACCTTTAATTAACCGACTTAGGGCTAAAGGTTATTTCAGACTCCCCGAGTTGTATTGTACATTTAATACTACCTGGAGTCCGCATATTATTACTTAAGACTCCCCGAGGTGTATTGTCCATTTAATACTACCTGGAGTCTGTATTGTATTACTTTATAACCAGCAGTGTCACTGCTGAGGAAAAACATCATTTTCCCTATTACATTTACTTTGAGAACTTCTCACATATTCATTAATGTTTAAACTTTATTTAGTTAATGAGGGTCTCACTTGGGAAAATACACACTTATACAAGAAGCATTCATACATAACACTTGATGCCTTGGTAGAAGGCTACATCTAGTAGAAAGGACCATAATGCTAACCTTATGATTCCTTAATGTATACATCAAAGGATACATATATAACAATAGGATCCGACAGGTGATAGGATGTATGCTCTCCGCTTCATTTGCTCTTCCTTGTTTGGTTGTGGGCTTAGAGCAGATTCACCCAGCCTATCACCTATTCGATACTAGACATATATGTCCAATATACATTGAGTCATTACAAGGGTACAAGGCTTGGGTCAAATCATAAGGACACAAAGTCAATGCACCGTTTTCTAGTACAGAACATACTTTCCAAATTAGAACTTTTGGTATACAAATCTAGAAACTTACCAGCTAAGGGTTTAATCCATTTTATTAAACCAGTATAAACTTAAAGGACCTTAGGTGATTAACTCTATAATACTTTAGTTTAAACATCAGGGTTATATGTCATTAATACCCAATAGATAGTTGGATGTGTACTTTCCGCCTTACTTCCTGTTCCTTGTTTGGTTGTGGGCTTAGGGCAGATTCACCCAATTAACTATCTAATCGATATTAGATCATATATAGCCAGTATAAACTAAGTGATTATAGAAGTAATCACTGTGGTTACTATTTTTATTATAAGAAATAACGGTTTTCTTAAAGAATCTTTTCATCAAATATAAAGGAACTATTACAGTTAACTCCGTGAGTACCAAGGGAATACACCAGAGTTATATACAACAAGGGTCTAACAACCATTGGGATATGTGCTTTCCGCCTCATTTCCTGTTCCTTGTTTGGTTGTGGGCTTAGGGAAGATACACACAACCGATTGTTTGTTTACTCTGGGTTTTATATAACTTGTATCCATTTAGTACACATAGAAAGGACTGTGGAGACATTTTTCTTATCTTTCATCAAGGCAGGAAATATAGGATTTCCTGGAGGAACAGGCGAAATTTTCTAAACAGAACTTACAACTTACTACATTTTTTAACTTCATTTTCAGCAATAGTTTACTACGACTTTTGCAACTTACTTACATCACTAAAGTCTTATGAACTCACCAGCTTAAGTGCTGATCAACTCTTTCAAATAATTTGTATTCTCAGGAGCCTAGTAGACAGGTGCTCGCACTGGGATTCAGAAGATGGAGCAGTATAGCTTCAAATCCTGTTTGTTATTTGCTTATATATTTTATGTTTCGTGAACACACACTTTGTAAACACTTTCTTTCTAATGAAATGGTTGTTCATTACTTTGCTTACTATAATGAGTGTCTTGTGATACTGTGACAACCCGAAATTTGCATTATGTACAACCATTCACTTCAATAAGAGTCAAAACAGTTTCTGCTAACTTTCAAGTTTTTTGGATTAAGTTTTAGTGTTTTAAAGTTAGTACTTCGGGAGGTATCAGGAGAGGGGATGCCCTAGCGTTTATTGTGTAACAATAAAGTCCCAAAACTCCAAGAGTTGGATTTTATGGGCTAAACAAAGGTGTTTACGGCCGTAAACCCTAAAATGGGGTATAAAAATGACACTTAGTCATTATTTACCACTTTTTCACATTTTCAAGATCCAAACTCAAATCCTCTCAAGTATCATCCAACTTTTCCTCTTGATCTTCAACTTAGTAAGTGTTTATAGCCCTAATAAGTTGATATCTTACTTAATCTAGTGATCTAACATGATTCCATCCGTGAAATCATCCCAAATGTGTAGATCTTCAAGTTTCACAAAGAACACCAAGAACACACACTAGTGTTCTTAGACTTTTAGCACCTTTTCAAGCTTCTACTTGTAAGTACTCTTACCCTAGTGTGTTATAAGGCTTGTTATACTTCTTAATCATCTAGAAAACACCAAGAATCAAAGGATCAAAGGTGTTTACGGTCCAAGAACACCTTGGACCGTAAACCCTAATAAAGGGGCCAAAGTGGCCCTAGTCCCTTACCAAGCCTTGGAAACTAGTCGAGACCCCTTCCTTAATGTGTTTAGTACTTGAAAAAAATCAAAAGACCATAAACCATTTGGGTTTACGGCCGTAAACCCAAAGAGAAATGGTCCAAGGACCGTAAACTCCCTAAAGGAGTGAAATGGTGCCCTAATCTCTTCCAAAGGCTTAGATATGAAGTAGGAATGCTTCCAATGACTAGTAAAGCTTCAAAACATCACATGGTCAAAGTATCATGAGTTTATGGCCGTAAACTCATGGGTTTACGACCGTAAACTCAAGGGGTGATGGTCACAAAACCGTAAACCCCAAGGGTGTTTACCCTTGAACCCCGAACTCAATTGCAATGTCCTACCACCCTTAGATGCAATCTTTAGGACTTATAGCTCTTAAATAAAGTGTTTTACATGTCTTAGGATGTCTTAAACTTGGTTAATTAGTTCTTTAATGACTAATTGGATACATATATGTGTTATTATATGTTAACTAGGATCCTTGTGTGTGTTCAAGTCTTCACTTGACACTTAGCATCCTATATCAATCCGTTCATCCAAACCACTCACTACAGGTGAGTTCATACCCCTTAATTAACCTTTTAAATGTTTTTAAATACTTTTATGGGGATGAATACAAGTTGAACAATTATAGTTATTACATCAATCACTTGTGATTAATAACTACCAAGCAAGTGGATTTCTTACTTTTCAAACTGTGTTACCAAACTGTTTTACTTCAAGCTGTTTTACAAACTCTTTTACATGTCAAATACTTTTACTTAAACTCTTTTAAATTTATATTCTGTTATATGTGTATCTATATATATATATATAGTTATATAAGTAGGATTGAAAGGACTTAGGACTGCTAGCTCACCTTACTTCTTGTTCCTTGTTTGGTTGTGGACTTAGGGTATTCAGGCTATTTGTCTGTAGGTCGTTTGAATCCTAGTTATATATTATGTATATGTATATAGATATAAAGGTTCCTTCTTTCATTCAGTTCAATACCTTTGGGTAGCAAAGGTACACAAACATGTTCTTACATCCAAACAACATTACTAGTAAGCTATAATAGGTATAGTTTAGGGAGATACTAATAATATTACTAGAACAATGAAACATACGAAGAGTCAGTTCATACATGAGTCAATAACATACAGAGATAGATAACAAACAATACCATACAGAGATAGATAACAAACAATACCATACAGAGAGAGAACAAACAATACCATATAGAGAGAGAACAAACAATACCATACAGAGAGAACATACATACAGGCTACACAGAGGGAGAACATACAATACAGCTAGCACGTTCATTACATTTACATTACTACAATTATGTGAGCCACGTAACGGTGCATGGTACTACCTGTCATGACCGTTTTGTATCCATAATCTCCTTAAGTGGGGAGCGTATGAGTTTGTGTATAGATCTATACTGGATTGACTATGCTACACCTTGCTGCTCGCTACAGTGGGACTTGCAAGTCTACGGGTGCCAAATGTCATTTCTTACAACGTCTTACATCGTCGTTTTACTAGAGTCGGTAGTAGGATACAGGCCGATCACAGGGTACTTTAAATAATAATTGGTTTAATGTAGTTAGTACAGCAGTAGTTACTTAATACAACACTACATTACTATTTTATTTTCCCATTACATTCACTTTGTGATATTCACACAATAAACAATAATGTAAAAACTATATTTTTGGTTAATGATAGTCAGATTTGGGAAAATACATACTATTACAAGAGACACACACACAGACACTAGATGCCTTGGTAGATGGCTACTTTTAGTAGGAAACATAGGGTTTTCTAGGAGAGTTCAAACAATTACAAACTTTTACAAAACTTATACATTACAAACATCTTACAAACACTTTCATACAAATACAGACACTAATATACTTATGATCTCACCAGCTTTAAAGCTGATAAACTCTTTCAAAATAACTTCTATTCTCAGGTCGCCAGTAGACAGGTACCGGAGCCAGGTTTTGAGAAGATGGAGCTTGTTCAAGACTCCTCTTTTATTTTTGATTCATATTTTTGGTGTCTATATAACTTGACATAACACACTTGTATGAAATTATATTATTAATGCAATGGATGATGTTGTTGCTTATTTACTACTTTGCATTGTTGTGATACTGTACATGACGTCCTCCACCCCCTAACGATTCTGCCATTCCAGTTTTGTGGTGTGACAGATTGGTATCAGAGCATTGTTTATAGTGAATTGAGTGTATCAACCCATAAAAGATATACGAACTATAAACACAAGCGGGATTAAAATACTCTGATAAAGAGTTTATACTTTTAAATAATAATATATTTAACCAAGTATAAATACCTGCATTCATACTAAAAACAGTGTCACTAGGACAGAACAAAAGTATTACGATTGTTGGGCAGCAGAAGTGGACTTAGAGACATATAGTCAAAACTGGGAAGATATAGCGTGATCAACTATATTATCCGAGGAGTGACTAACATGTGCCTAAGTGTGGTTGTGAGGTTGCAACAAGTCTAAAAACTTACCAACACTACTATAATGAGAACAGTAGAACAGAACATAAACTTAAAATACTATAGGAGTATTTTGTGTTACTATAATTACTTATCTGAGAACTAAAGGTCATTATTAGTATGTCAATAGTTGCTTAGTGGATACGCTAAGGTTATATGTAACTAGGATGTCATAGACTTAGAATCTGTGATCTTTGCTTTACTTCCTGTTCCTTGTTTGGTTGTGGGCTTAGAGTTAGGATCACTTATTCGAAGGTCTATCATGTTTTGGAATACATATAACTGGTATGATCTAAACAAGTATTGGAGTAACTGATAAAGGTCATCTTATATTTATCTAGTAGTTCGTCTATTAATTATTTCCTTATCCCTTTTCTCGCGTAGATTTAATGGCTGGATTCCATCTTCCCGGAGACCCGTACTATCCCAACCACGACAATGGTGGATGGCTTGATGAAGAACTAGAAGATGATCACCCAATCCCTTTGGATGATCACGAAGCTGCAGGTTTTTCTGATGGTTCTGACTCAGAGCCAGAAGTCAACAACCTACCCTCAGCTGCTCAAGACCCAAACCCGAACCCTCGTCCAGCATTTCAAGGACCCACACCTCTGTGGGCCACAAACTTGAACAGATGGAGTCAGGAACAGGGGCAACCCATGGCCTACAATGGAGACAGAAGCTTTTACAACCTCACCGAGGGAGGTTCAGCTGACAGGGTCCTACCCCTCATGGTTCGTAGGATTTCTCGGAATACCGTACAAGGTCGAGCAACTGAAGACCGAGTCGTGGAGATTGACGCCAACTCTGGCGTTAACACTATCTGCATTCGCCAGCTAGAGTCTGCTCATGAAAGGACTCAGTTCCGCAATGCAGTTCTACAAAGGGAACTTACTGAAACTCAAGCTGAAGTCAGGGAACTTCGAGCTCAGCAAGCAAGATCTGATAGGCGCGTGAGGGACATAGAACGCCTTCTGTCGGACTCAAGGACTCACTCTATTAGTTCTCGTCGCTGATAGAGTCCCATCGACTTCTCTTTTGGATATAACCTAGTTTATGTAAAAACTCTAGTCTAATTTCCTATCCTTGTAAATCTTAGACCTGTTAGGTCTTGATTAGGTCATAGTTCTGTCAAAATGTTCCCATCTTGGTTGATGTAAGACCTACTCCTAGGTCATTTTTCCCGAACTCATTACATCTGTAATTCCAGTATTGTTGACAGATATCTAATCTTATGGAAATTATATCCAAATGCTTTCATCTACAACCAAATCATACCATTCAATTGTGCTGTGGGGCTATGGAGAGTTAGTCCATGTTTCATTCTCATCTGTTCTCTCTAACTTATTCTTATCAATATCTTCATTTTTGTAAACTTATAGTTGAAAGATACCTCCACGCCGATCAAGAAGACGCGATCCTCCAATCACTGCGACACCACCTGCTCCTCAAATCGATACGGCAGCACTAAATGCTGCTGTAGCTGCGGCTGTGGCTACAGCCATGGCTCAATATCATTCATCTGGTTCTACTGGAGGAGGAACCCCTGTTCAGTCTACTCTTGGTGAAGCTCCTGTGCGCTTGAGAGAGTGCTCCTATAAGGACTTCACTAACTGCAAGCCCAAGTCCTTCAGAAGGAATGGCGGAGTCATTGCCCTCTCGTAATGGTTCGAGAAGACCGAATCGGTTTTTGAAATCTGCTCCTGTCCAGAAGGGAGCAAGGTCAAGTTCGCCGCTTGCACCTTTGAAGACAAAGCCCTAACATGGTGGAATAGCCATGTCAAGTCACTATCTCTAATAGTGGCAAATGCTATGGGCTGGGAAGCTCTGAGAGAGCTGATGGTTGAGGAGTACTGCCCGAGGGGCGAAATCCAAAAGCTGGAGGAAGAACTGTGGAGCCTAACCATGAAGGGCTCCGACATAGTCACCTACACCGCCAGGTTCTGTGAGCTGGTGGCCCTCTGTCCCAACATGGTTCATACAGAGGGGAAGAAGATTGAAAGGTACATATAGGGGCTGGTGCCTCCATTCCAGGGAAATGTTTTGGCTTCAAACCCCACTACATTTGATAGTGCCAAGCGATTGGCACAGCGGCTTATAGACCACGGGGTTCGTACCCCGGCCACAACAACAACCCTGGCCATCTCAGAACCCGCCAGAACTGCTGACTCCAAGCGGAAATTCTGGGATGACAAAAAGAAGAAGAAGGCTGCCAAAAAGCAGCAGGTCGTGGCAGTTCATGCTGCGATAGCACCTGCCGCTGCTGCTCCGGTCAAGCAGTACTCTGGAAGTTTGCCTAAGTGCAACAAATGCAACTTCCACCACACAGGAGCCTGCCGGGAAATGCAGTGTTCAAACTGCAACAGGAAGGGGCACACCGCCCGTTTCTATAAAGCTCCGGCGAGACCACTCAACCAAGTCCCCGACGCTGGTGTGGGCCAGGCTTGCTACAATTGTGGCGAGGTGGGCCACTACAAGAGGGACTGCCCAAAGTCAGGGAATTCCGGTAGAGTGGGAAGAGTTCTGGCCATACGCCACGAGGAAGCGGTTGCTGACCCCATAGTGGTCACTGGTACGTTTCTCCTCGATAACTCATATGCATGCATACTATTCGATAGTGGAGCGGAGAGGAGCTTCGTGAACCAAAAATTTACTCATTTACTTAAGCAAAAATCACGAGCACTTAAAGAACCGTTCAATGTAGAAATGGCTAATGGAAAGACAGAGAGCAGTAGCAGTATATTCATAGGGTGTAGCCTAACTCTAGATATCCATTCATTTTCGATCGACCTCATGCCGGTCTCAATTAAAAGTTTCGACGTCATTATCGTCATGGATTGGTTGAGTGTTCATCGTGCCGACATCATGTGTTATGAAAAGGCTGTTCGCCTTAATCTTCCCTCTAGCAAAACTCTAGTAGTTTATGGCGACAAACCCGGCACTAACCTTCGCCTCATCTCGAGCATTCAAGGTCAGAAATTCTTGCGAAAGGAATGTCGCACATTCCTTGCTCATGTTGTTGATGTGAGCCAAGAAAAGACGGACATTTAGAACATTCTAGTAGTACGTGATTTTCCCGACATCTTTCCAGAAGAACTTCCAGGATTACCTCTGCAACGTCAAGTCGAGTTCAGAATCGACTTAGTTCCAGGGGCTACCCCCGTAGCCAAATCGCCCTATCGTCTAGCACCTGCAGAGATGCAAGAACTGTCCAGTCAACTTAACGAACTGCTCAGCAAGGGCTTTATAAGACCAAGCTTCTCACCATGGGGAGCTCCAATCTTGTTCGTCAAGAAGAAAGACGGATCATTTCGTATGTGCATCGACTACAGGGAGCTCAACAAGTTGACCGTTAAGAATCGTTAACAATTGCCTCGGATCGACGATTTGTTTGACCAACTTCAAGGGGCGAACTTCTTTTCAAAAATCGACTTAAGATCCGGATATCACCAACTACGAGTGCTAGGGGAGGATGTTCCGAAGACAGCCTTCCGAACTCGTTATGGGCACTACGAATTCGTAGTGATGCCGCTCGGATTAACAAACGTGCCCGTAGTATTCATGGATTTAATGAATAGGGTGTGTCGTCCTTACTTGGATCAGTTCTTCATCGTCTTCATCGATGACATACTTATCTACTCTCGTAGTAAGGAGGAACATAGTCAACATCTGCGATTAGTCTTAGAAACACTGCGTACGGAGAAGCTCTATGTGAAGTTCTCAAAGTGCGAATTTTGGATCCGAAGAGTCGAATTCTTAGGGCACGTGGTTAGCGAAGAGGGAATACACGTGGACCCTTCCAAAATCAAGGCCATTGAGAGCTGGTCAGCGCCGAAGACGCCTACGGAAATTCGTCAATTTCTAGGCCTCGCTGGCTATTATCGCAGGTTCATTCAGAACTTCTACCGCATTGCAAAACCTCTTACAACACTGACCCAGAAGGGCGTGGCCTTTGACTGGGAAGAGAAACAAGAGAGAGCATTCCAAACGCTCAAGCGAGCCTTGTGTACCACACCAATACTATCCCTCCCCGAAGGGATAGAAGACTTCGTTGTCTATTGTGATGCATCAAATCAAGGGCTCGGATGTGTTCTGATGCAACGAGGTAAGGTCATCGCCTATGCCTCGAGACAGGTAAAGACACACGAGGTCAACTACACTACACACGATCTTGAGCTAGGAGCAGTTGTGTTTGCTCTGAAGATCTGGAGACACTACCTGTATGGAACAAAAAGCACTATCTTTACAGACCACAAAAGCCTACAACACATATTCGACCAGAAGGAGCTCAACATGAGACAACGACGGTGGGTCGAGCTACTTAGTGATTACGAGTGCGAAATCCATTATCATCCGGGCAAAGCCAACGTAGTAGTTGACGCCCTAAGTCGGAAAGAATATTCTGGTCGTAGAGTCAAATCTTTGACCATGACTATCCATTCACACTTGTCCACACAAATTAAGGAGGCTCAGCTCGACGCTTTGAAACCTGAAAATGTGGCGGGTGAATCCCTGAGAGGAATGGATAAGAACTTGGAGGTTAAGGGTGGTGGAGCTTATTATCTCATGGATCGGATCTGGACCCCGAAACACGGTGGTCTCAAAGACTTGGTCATGAACGAGGCGTACAACACTCGTTATTCCGTCCACCCAGTTTCAGATAAGATGTATCTGGATCTTAAAAAGTTATACTGGTGGCCTAACATGAAAGCAGAGATTGCTACCTTCGTGAGTAAATTCCTTACTTGCGCCAAGGTGAAGGTCGAATACCAGAAACCCTCCGGTCTTCTACAACAGCCGGAGATACCGGAATGGAAGTGGGAGCGGATCACTATGGATTTCATAACCAAGTTGCCCAAGACAACGGGTGGACTTGATAACATATGGGTCATCGTCGACAGATTGACCAAGTCCGCACACTTCCTGCCTATCAAAGAAACAAATAAGATGGACAAGCTTACCAGAACTTACATACGGGAGATTGTACGACTGCACGGTGTTCCCATATCCATTATCTCAGACAGAGTTAGTAGGTTCACTTCTAGGTTCTGGCAGTCGCTACAAAGTTCCCTAGGAACTAGGCTGGACCTGAGTACAGCCTACCATCCACAGACCGAAGGACAGAGTGAGAGGACTATCCAAATCTTAGAGGATATGTTGCGAGCCTGCATGATTCCATCCGTGAGTTGGAGTTTACGGCCTAAACAAAGGTGTTTACGGCCGTAAACCCTAAAAGGGGGTATAAAAATGACACTTACTCATTATTTACCACTTTTTCACATTTTCAAGATCCAAACTCAAATCCTCTCAAGTATCATCCAACTTTTCCTCTTGATCTTCAACTTAGTAAGTGTTTCTGGCCCTAATAAGTTGATATCTTACTTAATCTAGTGATCTAACATGATTCCATCCGTGAAATTATGCCAAATGTATATATCTTCAAGTTTCACCAAGAACACACACTAGTGTTCTTGGACTTTTAACACATTTTCAAGGTTCTACTTGTAAGTACTCTTACCCTAGTGTGTTATAGGGCTTGTTATACTTCCTAATCATCTAGAAGGTGTTTACGGTCCAAGAACACCTTGGACCGTAAACCCTAATAAAGGGGCCAAAGTGGCCCTAGTCCCTTACCAAGCCTTGGAAACTAGTCTAGACCACTTCCTTAATGTGTTTAGTACTTGAAAACATCAAAAGACCATAAACCATTTGGGTTTACGGCTGTAAACCCGAAGAGAAATGGTCTAAGGACCGTAAACTCCCTAAAGTAGTGAAATGGTGCCCTAATCTCTTCCAAAGGCTTAGATATGAAGTAGGAATGCTTCCAATGACTAGTAAAGCTTCAAAACATCACATGGTCAAAGTATCATGAGTTTACGGCCGTAAACTCATAGGTTTACGACCGTAAACTCAAGGGGTGATGGTCACAAAACCGTAAACCCCAAGGGTGTTTACCCTTGAACCCCGAACTCAAAAGCAAGGTCCTACCACCCTTAGATGCAATCCTTAGGACTTATAGCACTTAAATAAAGTGTTTTACATGTCTTAGGATGTCTTAAACTTGGTTAATTAGTTGTTTAATGACTAATTAGATACATATATGTGTTATTATATGTTAACTAGGATCCTTGTGTGTGTTCAAGTCTTCACTTGACACTTAACATCCTATATCAATCCGTTCATCCAAACCACTCACTATAGGTGAGTTCATACCCCTGAATTAACCTTTTAAATGTTTTTAAATACTTTTATGGGGGGGAATACAAGTTGAACAATTATAGTTATTACAATAATCACATGTGATTAATAACTACCAAGCAAGTGGATTTCTTACTTTTCAAACTGTGTTACCAAACTGTTTTACTTCAAGCTGTTTTACAAACTCTTTTACACGTCAAATACTTTTACTTAAACTCTTTTAAACTTATATTCTGTTATATGTGTATCTATATAGATATAGTTATATAAGTAGGATTAAAAGGACTTAGGACTGCTAGCTCACCTTACTTCCTGTTCCTTGTTTGGTTGTAGACTTAGGGTATTCAGGCTATTTGTCTGAAGGTCGTTTGAATCCTAGTTATATATTATGTATATGTATATAGATATAAAGGTTCCTTCTTTCATTCAGTTCAATACCTTTGGGTAGCAAAGGTACACAAACATGTTCTTACATCCAAACAACATTACTAGTAAGCTATAATAGGTATAGTTTAGGGAGATACTAATAATATTACTAGAACAATGAAACATACAAAGAGTCAGTTCATACATGAGTCAATACCATACAAAGATAGATAACAAACAATACCATACAGAGATAGATAACAAACAATACCATACAGAGAGAGAACAAACAATACCATACAGAGAGAGAACAAACAATACCATACAGAGAGAACATACATACAGGCTAGACAGAGGGAGAACATACAATACAGCTAGCACATTCATTACATATACATTACTACAGTTATGTGAGCCACGTAACGGGGCATGGCACTACCTGTCATGACCGTTTTGTATCCAGAATCTCCTTAGGTGGGGAGCGTATGAGTTTGTGTATAGATCTATACTGGATTGACTATCCTACACCTTGCTGCTCGCTACAGTGGGACTTGCAAGTCTACGGGTGCCAAATGTCATTTCTTACGACGTTTTACATCATCGTTTTACTAGAGTCGGTAGCAGGATACAGGCCGATCACATGGTGTCACACCCCAAAACCGAGAACGGCGGAATACGTCCTGGGGTGGAGGACGTCATGTACAGTATCATAACCAAGCATAATAGTAAAGACAAGCAACAACATCCATTGCATTAAGATAATAATTGTAATACAAACGTGTTCAGTACAAATGTTAGACACCAAAAATACAATCAAAATAAAGTGGAGTCTTATGTGTGCTCCGTCTTCTCAAAAGCTGCATCCGTACCTGCCTACTGATGACCTGAGAATACAAGTTATTTTGAAAACGTTTATCAGCATAACGCTGGTGAGTTCATAAGTATTTAGTGTCATTTCCTGTATAAAAATATTCACAATTATACATTGTAAAAGAAAGTTTCGGTGTTCGAAAATAGTATGAGCCCTAGAAAACCCTATGTTTTCCAGAAAAAGTAGTCTTCACCAAGACCCGATGGTTTGTTTGTTCCTTTGATAATGTACAAGTTTTCCCAGTAGTTATTAGTTTGAAAATATAGTTTTAGACTTTATTCATGTATAGTAATGAGAAAAATGTTTTACCCCAACAGTATCACTGTCGGCCATATGTAAAGAAATGCAGGCTCCAGGTAGTATTAAATGTACAATACTCCTCAGGGAGTCTGTTACCTTTAATTCTTAAAGTATTAATTAAAGGTTTGAATGTGAACTCGTACGTAACCATGCTGATTGACGATCGAATCCCTTTGACCCTCCGAGTCATATGTAGTGATGTGACATTTTGTCACCCCTGGGCCTAGACGGCTCGGACTGTAGCTAGCAGTCGGGATGTGGGAGTGTCTGTCCCGTATAGATCTATACACATAATGCCCGCTCTCCCTCCAGGAGACTCTGGTTACGCGGTGATAGCACAAAGATGTGTCGTATCGAGAAATAGTATGGCACATTCTATTTTAGTAAGTTCTCTTGTATAGTATGTATTGTTCTCTTTGTATAGCATATAGTGTTCTCTTTGTATAGTATGTAATGTTCTCCTTGTATAGTATATAGTGTTCTCTTTGTATAGTATGTAATGTTCTCCTTGTATAGTATATAGTGTTCTCTTGTATAGTATGTAATGTTCTCCTTGTATAGTATATAGTGTTCTCTTGTATAGTACATAGCATATATTGACTCACAACTGAACTGACTCTGGTAGTTGTCATGGTAATAGCAGCACTGAGTAGTAATCCTTAACTATACCTATTATAGTTAAATAGTAATGTTGGTTGTATGTCCTTGATATTCAAAGGCATTGAACTGATATGAAAACTTTTATATCTGACACAAATATATAAGATATATAACTAAGAATTCAACGAGAGTCGGACTAATAACAAAATACCCTAAGCCCACAATCAAACAAGAACAGGAATTAAGGTGAGCTAATAGTCCTAAGTCCTTCAAGTCTTACTTATATAAATATATTGGAGTAGATATGGTTTGAGAATAAAAATTAGTTTAAGCGAATTTTGGAAAATAGTTTTATAGTGATTTAACACAAAAATGAATTTGGTAAACATTTGAAAACAGTTTAATTGGCAATATAGTTGAAAATATAGAAAATCCCTTTTTGGTGGTAAAAACAGTTAATAGTGTAGAAAATCCTTTTGGTTGCATGTTATATTTCACATGCGATTGTTACTATAACTTATTTGGTTCAACTTGTATTCCCCCCCCATAAAACAGTTAAAAACATTTAAAAAGGTTCATTTAGGGGTATGAACTCACCTGTAGTGAGTGAAGTGGATGGAAACGCCGGGTAGGATGCTAGGTGTCAAGTGAGGACTTGAACACACACACGGATCCTATGTAACATGTAGTGATGTATAAAGTATCTAATTAGTTGTGTAATCACTAATTAAGTGAGTAAAGGCACTTTAATGTATGAAAACACTTTGTTTCAAGTGTTAGGAGTGCTAAAGGTTGCATCTAAGGAGTGTATGGCCTCACTATGGAGTTTACACTTCACTTGGCCACACTTAAGTGTGTTTACGGTTGGGAGACCATTTCCCCCATGAGTTTACGGCCATAAACTCATGGAAAGGGTGAGTTTGGGTGTCTAAAGGTCTCATGCATCACAAGGAAGGTTCCTAGGATCAATTCAAGGGCTTGGGAAGTGATTAGGGTTCAATTGGGCACTCCCTTGGAGTTTACGGTCCTTGGACCACTCCTTGGGAGTTTACGGTCGTAAACTCTAGGGTTTACGGCCGTAAACCCTTGACCACTTCAACCATTTCATGTTTTAGGGTCTTAAGCTCATCTACACTAGTTTCTAGTTCATCAAACAAGCTAAGGAAGGGTTTAGGGGCATGAAAACACCATTTGAGGTGTTTACGGTTTTGGGTTTACGGTTCTTGAATGTTCAAGAACCGTAAACTCAAGTTTATGGCCAGAAAGTCATGATCTTGGGTTCCTTTGTCCATGCATGCAAGTATCTAAGCTATATCTAAGCATTAGAGAAGGTTTGGAAGTGTTTTGGGGCTTCAAAACCCTCAAATAGGAGTTTACGGTTTTGGGAGGCTCCCCAAACCGTAAACACATGCAGGTTGGGGTATTTGGATGATCCAACTCGAAATAGCATGAATACCAAGCTAGAAAATCAAGTTAGGGGGGTTTACCTTTAATTTTTGAGGCTTGAAAGTGGTGATCCTTGGCCAAACTCGATTTTTGAGAGAGAAGGTAGAGAGAGAAAGCTCCAAGGTGGGGAAAAGACTCTAAAGGTGGACACTCCTCTTTTATATATGGCTGCCTAGTGGGGACCCACCATACACTATCGTTTAAACGGAGCTAAATGTTTTTACCCGGTAAACTAACCGTAACCCGACTTAGATGCTTTCATTCCGTCATTAAATATATATATTATTTTAATAACTCAAAATAAATTATTTTAATAAATAAAAGTTAACGGAAAATTTTAATAGAACTAACTTTTATTAACGGAAACGAGTTACAGTGACGGAGTAAATTTCGGGTTGTCACACATGGTACTTTAGATAACAATTGGTTTAAGGTAGTTAGTACAGCAGTAGTTACTTAATACAACACTACAGTACTATTTCATTTTCCCATTACATTTACTTTGTGATATTCACACAATAAACAATAATGTAAAAACTATATTTTTGGTTAATGATAGTCAGATTTGGGAGAATACATACTCTTACAAGAGACACACACACAGACACTAGATGCCTTGGTAGAAGGCTACTTTTAGTTGGAAACATAGGGTTTTCTAGGAGAGTTCAAACAATTACAAACTTTTACAAAACTTATCCATTACAAACATCTTACAAACACTTTCATACAAATACAGACACTAATATACTTATGATCTCACCAGCTTTAAAGCTGATAAACTCTTTCAAAATAACTTGTATTCTCAGGTCGCCAGTAGACAGGTACCGGAGCCAGGTTTTGAGAAGATGGAGCTTGTTCAAGACTCCTCTTTTATTTTTGATTCATATTTTTGGTGTCTATATAACTTGACAGAACACACTTGTATGAAATTATATTATTAATGCAATGGATGATGTTGTTGCTTATTTACTACTTTGCATTGTTGTGATACTGTACATGACGTCCTCCACCCCCGAACGATTCCGTCGTTCCGGTTTTGGGGTGTGACAGATACTAAATATGACGTCCTCCACCCCAGAACGTTTCCACCGTTCCGGTTTTGGGGTGTGACAGATTGGTATCAGAGCATTGTTTATAGTGAACTAAGTATATCAACCAATAAAAGATATACGACTATAAATACAATGGGGCTTAAGTACTCTGGATAATGGTATAGTCTAAGAGTATAACGATAAGTTATAAAAATATACCTACTTGCTTATACATGTACATACCAGACCAAGTATCACAAGAAGAACAGAACTAAAAGTATTTAAAGGTTGAACACTGTCATCAAACCTGAACAGTTATGTAATCATAGCTAGGATCAATATAGCCTGATAAACTATATTCATTTGAGATGTGACCAACATGTGTTTCGGAGTGATGTGGTGTTGCAACAGTCTTAAAACTGACCGAATACTAAGTCAAGAGAATACAAGAACAAGTACATTTGAGTTAGAATACTATAGGAGTATTCTATGATACTATAACGCGATAACAAGTTAAAAACATACCAAGTTCATTACATTGGAATACTATAGGAGTATTCTGTGACACTATAACGCGATGACAAGTTTGAAAACATACCAAGAAGATTACATTAAAATACTATAGGAGTATTTTAGGCACTATATAAACAACTTATGTGATAACTTAAAAGACCCTTACGAATAGGTCTATAATCTTGCAATGTATATTTCCAAGGTTATATATAATTGGGAATCTATAGACTTAGAATTTGTGATCCACGCTCCACTACCTGTTCCTTGTTTGGTTGTGGTTTTGGAGTAGGATCACTTATTCGAAGGTCTATTAATCTTAAGTTATATACGACTTGTATACATTGTGCAATTATATGAGGACTCTGTAAGGATCACCCCATAAAGTTACCTTAAATCTCATAGATTCTTTAGTCACTTCCATTCTCGCACGACAGACCCAGATAGATGTAACCACTTCCTCGTAGTAGACAACAAAAGAATCCAGGAGGAACAAGAACAAGTTCAGGAGAAGTTTTCAAAGAAGGATCAACCGAAGTAACCAAAACGTCTTATGCGTCGCACTAATAAATAATAATCTTGTTTACTTCATGAGCGAGTGGAAACACTGCTCACCTTACGTGTTAGGATTATTTTCTTACATGCAGCTGGTAACAGTTATTCAAGTAACAGATATTCATTCGAGAATAGTCATTTTAAATTCATAGAGTTTATTTGGTATAGACTCTTTTATGAATTGTTTCTAGAACCCTGTGGAAGTCAGGACCCGATACACTCAGAACTGGAATAACCTTGTCTTTTCAGCTTTCGGCTTGTGTCCACTGCTATAGACTTATTCCATCTCATCTTTGTATTCTTTTAGCGAAGATGCCTCCTCGCAAATCGAACAGACGCACTGTTCAGATAACTCCAACTCAACTGCCACTATCCCCGCCACAGTTCGACCTAGCTGCTTTTCAGGCAGCGGTAACAGCAGCAACGATAGCCGCCCTGACCCAAATTCGCGCAAGTGGTATCAGTGGATCTGGTGGAGGTGCTCACCTAAACAACCATAGAGATACCCACGAACACCCAAGGGAAAGTTTGTAAAAAGACTTCATGAAATGCAAACCCAGTTCCTTCGACGAGAATGGTGGAGTCATCGCTCTGATGCAATGGTTCGAGAGAATAGAGTCGATTTTCGAGATCTGTTCGTGCCCCGACATGGTGAAATGGCCCTAACATGGTGGAATGGCCATGTTAAGTCACTGACTCTATCAATGGCAAACTCTATGGGCTGGGAAAACTTGAAGGAAATAATAATGAGAGAGTATTGCTCGAGGGGCGAAGTACAAAAGCTGGAACAAGAGCTATGGGAGCTCAAAATGGTCGGCTCGAACATAGTGGCCTACACTGACAGGTTTAGCGACTTGGCGACACTATTCCCCGGGATGGTTACCCCGGAGAGCAAGAAGATAGAAAGATACATCTGGGGTCTAACTGCTCCGACCCGAGGAAACGTGTTGTCTTCTAAACCGGCCACATTCGATAGTGCCAAACGCCTGGCCCAGCTACTCATCGACCACGAAGTCCATCAAGACGTAGAAGTCCCGGTTCCCGAGCCATCAAGGGAAGAGGACTATGGACAGAAGTCAGAGAACAAGGGGAAGAAGAAGCGAACAACACAGGACACCCCGCAGGAGGAACGAACGAGTACCATGTACACCGCCACAACACCTTCTACTCCAGCACATGCCAGTCGATATGCTGGAACCCTTCCGAAGTGTGGGAAGTGCATCTATCACCACACCGGAGTATGCCGGAAAATGCATTGTCTAAACTGCCACAGAAAAGGACACACAGTCCGTTTCTGCAGGGCACCGACTCAACCGATCTCCCAAGTCCCCGGAGTTGAAGAAAACCAAGCCTGCCATGGCTGTGGTGAGACTGGACACTACCAGAAGGACTGCCCGATAACAAAGAACTCAGGAGCGGATGGACGAATACTGATGATCACCGCAAGGGAATCGACCCCGGAGTCGCCTTCGAGCAGCGGTACGTTTTCGACATAGTAATTGCTTTAAAAATTAATTTATATTTATATATAAGATTTAAAACTTGGGGATAACATTTAAAAGTAATTATAATAACTCGCTTATTGAAATAAGTCACAGCATTCAAAAGAACTAAGAGATCCGTTCTGAGAAGCTATGATGGCTTAGTATGTACATTTAGTGTTGTGCGTAGCTAAGATTTTGCAGACTTAGAGTGAGTGATTCCGCCTTAATTCCTGTTCCTTGTTTGGTTGTGGATTGAGGCAGAGTTACTCAGTCGACCGTCTTATTCATCTTGAATATTCACAACTTGTATATGACGAGCGATCATAGTGGTACCGAGGAGGATCATGATATAAGGTATCATCACCAGTTATCAAAACACTTTCATTTGTATGTACTCGCTCATCGCGGTACGATACGTAGAAGTGTTAACATCAAGAGGAAAACAGAAAGCACTAGAACATTTACAAAGAGTACATTTTCGAACACACTAAAAGTACATTTCCACGCACTAAGAGTACACTATCGAACGCACTAAGAGTACACAGTCAAACACACTAGGGGAACATTGTCTAACACACGAAGAGTACATTTTTTGAGCACGCTAGGGATATATCATCGTATAACCTACATTTCTTTCCAGTCGGCCAAACTTTGTTCAGTAAGGAGTCTGCTGCTATCTTTCGTCATGAGTTGGCGTGGTCCTCACCATACGAAGTTCATATGATTCTATCGTCTCGATCGTCAAGTTCTCGAAACTTTCTTCATTCATATCGACAGTCCAACCTAAACCTCAGTTTTATCTTTAGTATTCTAAACCACGAAGTACTCGTGCGAAGAGTACTTTGTCCTCCGAAGCTTTGTCGTCAGAAGTCCGCAGACCGTCACGAAATACCACTCGTCCAGCATACCAAGTTCAAGCACAAAGGCTAAAGACGAATGCAACCCACCTATCACTATTCGGTGTATACGCGAGGGTGGTATGTAATTATGATTACGCATATTTAGTATGTGTGTTTTCCGCCCTATCTCCTGTTCCTTGTTTGGTTGTGGACCTGGGGCAGAATCACACATCCAACTGTCTTACTAAGCCTAATTATATACGACTTATATACACAAGGAAATGATAGATGGACCGAGTATAAATCCAATCATGAACAGTAGGGCAAAGTTTCCAAGTCTACGACCGAGTATTCTACAAATCAGAGAAGCACAACCCCAATAGTACTGTGAAGAAAGCAAATTTCGGGACGAAATTCCCTCTAACGGGGGGATGATGTGACAACCCGAAAAATTTTAAAATTTCTGCCTTGCAAAGCTCAGCCAGTCAAGTCGACTGAGTGTCGGACTCATTCCTGCTATCATTTAGCCTCACTTGGAGTCCGTTTAAAGGTCCAAAGGTCAGTACATTCAGGCGTCGAACATAGAAATGGATCACGTGCACTTCTAGCATCAAAACCGGGCCTTACACTCCAACTTCAAGAGTGTATGGCCGCACACTGGGTGTGCGGCCACACACCCCTCTCCTGGTAGCACACTCACGTGTACAAAGGGTAGACATTAGCCTCCTTTCATCACTTTTCACCCTCCCAAGCCTAGAACTCGATTTTTCTCTCAACTACCATCCGATTTTGATCTTCGATCTTCGAGTTGGTAAGTGTTCTTCTCCCGATTCGTTGTTAATCTTCATAAGCTAGATACATCCTTTGATTTCATCCATTTGAAATCAAGTTTTGTTTAGATCTTCAAGTTACACCAAGAACACCAAGAACACACACTTGTTCTTGGCGATTTTGGGCCTCCTCGAGCTTCCAGATCGTAAGTACTCTTCCCTTAAGCTTAGAACTTGTTAAGAACTCGAGATGAAGGCCGTGAAACTGCCCAGAACTCAAGAACATATGAGTGTGCGGCCGCACACACTCATGTGGCCGCACACCCCTCAAAAACCCTCTAAACACCCTTCAAACACCCCTAAAGGCTTCCATATTGTAAGTACCACCCCCTAAGCTTGTTACTTACTAGATGTGAGCCTTAGAAAACGCCAAAACAATGTTCATCAAGAAGTGTGCGGCCGCACACACACATGTGGCCGTACACCCCTTTGTTCAGTGCTTAAGGGGCTCCAAAGTGCCTTTCTAGCTTCAACACTTGATGAGCATTAGTCCTACAAGCCTCCCCACCATTTGGAAAACGTTTTGTGAACTCTTTACCGTGAGTGTGCAGCCGCACACTCCCTGGCCGCACACCTATGGCCGCACACCCATCAATATGGCCGCACACTCCCATTTAGTGAATCACATGTGATTCCAACACTTGGACAAAGTGTTTCCTAGTCGCGTAAGGTGTTTTCTCGCATTTGGTTGCTTCTAAACACTATATTTATGTCAATATATGTCATGATATGTCATTTAGGACTCGTTAAGTCTCAGGACTTCATTAGTGGAACTTTTCATCCTTACGCGCATATTCGTTTGAATCACCCACATCAGGTGAGTTCATACCCCGTAATGAATCTTTTAACCGTTTTAAATGTTTTAAGGGGGGGAATACAAGTTGAACATAATGTTAATTGTGTACTTGTTTGATTTAAACATTTTCAAGAGGATTACTTATGTCGTTTATAAGTTGTCAAAACCTTTCAAAGACTCTTTTCAAGTTATGCTACTTTACAGTTTAACAAACTCCGTTTTTAAAGTACAAGCGTAACTTAGTGGTGAAATGAGTATTTAACAACAGTTCAAGTGCATTTCTAGTAAACTATAATAGGTATAGTTGAAGGATTCACTTTATACTATAACAGATACATAGAGAATCATAATATAACATATACATAGAGGAACTTACTATAACTACTATAGAGAGAAACACACCACCCTAAGTACCCGGGGAAAAGCATACTAAGTACCAGGGAAAAGCACGTAAAATATTTCTTTCCGGCCGTGTGTTGACACTGTACGATTTCACGTACTAGGACTAGCAGGTACGAGGTGATAAACTTAATGATATATCTTTCCGGCCTTGCGTTGACACTGGTATGATTTCACGTACTAGGACTAATAGGTACGAGGTGATAAACTTAATAATATATATTTCCGAGTTTGCGTTAACTTTAGTACGATTACACGTATCTGAGTTAGCAGACACGAGGTGATAAAATATAATAATATATCTTCTCAGTTATATACGAGTCCACATTAAACCTTTAATTAACCGACTTAGGGCCAAAGGTTATTTCAGACTCCCCGAGGTGTATTGTACACTTAATACTACCTGGAGTCCGCATATTATTACTTAAGACTCCCCGAGGTGTATTGTCCATTTAATACTACCTGGAGTCTGTATTGTATTACTTTATAACCAGCAGTGTCACTGCTGAGGAAAAACATCATTTTCCCTATTACATTTACTTTGAGAACTTCTCACATATTCATTAATGTTTAAACTTTATTTAGTTAATGAGGGTCTCACTTGGGAAAATACACACTTATACAAGAAGCATTCATACATAACACTTGATGCCTTGGTAGAAGGCTACATCTAGTAGAATGGACCATAATGCTAACCTTATGATTCCTTAATGTATACATCAAAGGATACATATATAACAATAGGATCCGACAGGTGATAGGATGTGTGCTCTCCGCTTCATTTCCTCTTCCTTGTTTGGTTGTGGGCTTAGAGCATATTCACCCAGCCTATCACCTATTCGATACTAGACATATATGTCCAGTATACATTGAGTCATTACAATGGTACCAGGCTTGGGTCAAATCATAAGGACACAAAGTCAATGCACCGTTTTCTAGTACAGAACATACTTTCCAAATTAGAACTTTTGGTATACAAATCTAGAAACTTACCAGCTAAGGGTTTAATCCATTTTATTAAACCAGTATAAACTTAAAGGACCTTAGGTGATTAACTCTATAATACTTAAGTTTATACATCAGGGATATATGTCATTAATACCCAATAGATAGTTGGATGTGTGCTTTCCTCCTTACTTCCTGTTCCTTGTTTGGTTGTGGGCTTAGGGCAGATTCACCCAATTAACTATCTAACCGATATTAGAGCATATATAGCCAGTATAAACTAAGTGATTATAGAAGTAATCATTGTGGTTACTATTTTTATTATAAGAAATAAGGGGTTTCTTAAAGAATCTTTTCATCAAATATAAAGGAACTATTACAGTTAACTTCGTGAGTACCAAGGGAATACACCAGAGTTATATACAACAAGGGTCTAACAACCATTGGGATGTGTGCTTTCCGCCTCATTTCCTGTTCCTTGTTTGGTTGTGGGCTTAGGGCAGATACACACAACCGATTGTTTGTTTACTCTGGGTTTTATATAACTTGTATCCATTTAGTACACATAGAAAGGACTGTGGACACATTTTTCTTATCTTTCATCAAGGCAGGAAATATAGGATTTCCTGGAGGAACAAGCGAAATTTTCTAAACAGAACTTACAACTCACTACATTTTTCAACTACATTTTCAACAATAGTTTACTACGACTTTTGCAACTTACTTACATCACTAAAGTCTTATGAACTCACCAGCTTAATTGCTGATCAACTCTTTTAAATAACTTGTATTCTCAGGAGCCTAGTAGATAGGTACTCGCACTGGGATTCAGAAGATGGAGCAGTATAGCTTCAAGTCCTGTTTGTTATTTGCTTATATACTCTATGTTTCGTGAACACACACTTAGTAAACACTTTCTTTCTAATGAAATGGTTGTTCATTACTTTGCTTACTATAATGCATGTCTTGTGATACTAAACATGACGTCCTCCACCCCAGAACGTTTCCGCCGTTCCGGTTTCGATCTATATCCCTATGGTGTGTTTATGGTGTGACATTCTGTCGTATGATCCTATGGTGTATTTATGATAGTAGATAATTTGTAAACTTGTCACGAATATTAAGTCTTATTCATAGAGTTCATAGGTTATTTTGGTTTCAAGGTTCTTGAGTATCTAACGGTTTCGATGGTTTGTTTGTGCACATAAGTGAAACCCCATATTGAAACATATAACATTTCTTACTAGAAATAACCATTTTTAATACAGGAAAATTTGCCTGAAGGGGATACATTCCATGGGAAAATGTACGATCCGACAGTGTTACGACATAATTTCCATAGAAACACAATACTAGTAGGAGATACGGCTGGTTCTACATACTGTAGGACCTATAATAACAAGTAGTAGAGTACGTTCTATCAGTGATGATGAAGATGACACTCAATCGTCAAGCTGGCGTATCAGGAGTTCAGCCAGTTCATTCACCTCCTGGGTGATTACTTCTTCCCTTTGCTCAGCTCGAACGGCTCTAGCTTCGGCCGCAAAGAGTTGACGCTTGAGATTGGCTATTTCTTTCTCAAGAGAGCGTATGTAGTCTGTATCACTTTCCTGAATCGTGTGTGGGTCTGATAGGCTTCAGATGGGTGGGGCTTACTAGGTGTCTCCTTAACGTCCTTTCCTTTATTTGACTCCCGGTCAGATTCGTCATATTCGTAATTAGTTACCACGTACTCTTCCGGTTCCACTCCGGGTCCCACCTCCTGACCCATTGCAGGGCCTCCATCAGGGTTTTCTTCAGGATTGTCGTCAAGACCCACCTCAATCTCCCCATAGACTACTAAAGCTCGATAGTAGGGGTCGTCTTGCTGCATTCCTGCCATATCGCCTGCGTGGGAAGTATAGGTGTGAAAAGTGTGGGCATTGGGGTGTATAAGGATAGTATTCTTAAAATACTCCTACAATGTTTATTTTTCTTAAGTTTAGTTCCTCTAACCTATTTGGATAGTTAGGTGGTAAGTTTTCGGTTTATTGACCATCACGATTATTCCCAAACATATGTTGATCGTACTTTGAATGAATGTAGTTGATCAGGTTACATTGATCCCCAATACGATTACATAACTGCCCAGGTTAAATCGCAACGTTCAAATCCCCCAAAGACTTTTATTGTTTAGTATTATGTTGTGATCCTAAAACGCACACATAGGTAAGTATTTTATTTACTCTGTTCAGAGTTATTTAGCCCCATTGTGTTTATATTTGCATATCATGTATTGTTAGATATGATAGTTCACTATAAACAAACCTCTGATACCAACTTGTCACACCCCCGAACCAGACGGCGGAAACGTCCGAGGGCTTGTGTGACTTAAATTGAAATATCATCACAATGAATATACATGAAACATAACATAAACATAGCCATGCATTAATACATTACAACTAACCTTGTTCACATCAAGTACATTGTTTACATTACAACATCACAGAACATAAGTTATTTAACGATTGACATTGCACAAAAGAGATTTCAGAAACACGCTTGATGATTCTTCATTCTAACGGTTACCTGAGAATACAAGTTATTTTGAAAACAGTCAACATATATAATGTTGGTGAGTTCATAAGCATGTTTGATATAAAAATAGTTTGTATTGTTTGTAAAACCCAGAAAATCCGATATTTTCTGTAACAAAAACTGTTTACGAAAAAGATGTGATGATCCCATAAGTGTATATGTATGTGATTTCAAAACATGTAAAAATGAATGCCTTTCATAATTGTTCCTTGCATTGTAGTTGTTATATGTAGAAGTGAATAATGTCGTTCCCCGGAAAACCCGATGTTTTCCAATTTAAATAGTATGATAGTTTTGTATTATTGTATGAATCACTTTGCATCGTCACAGTGTATGAATATGATTTCCCATGAATACTTAGATGGTAATGGATCTCTATGTGAGTCGTTATAACCATGCATAATAATGACTAATTCACCTGTCTTGGCATTTTTTCCAAATGCCGGTTTTGATCAAGATTTTGTCACCCTAGACCGGCCGAGTCTAACTGTAGCGAACAGCTCAGGTGTGGGGGAGTGACCCCCGTATAGATCTATACACAAACTCTCGCTCTCCCTCCAGGAGACTCTGATTATAACTACATGCTACGGCCGACATTTATTGGTGCAACCCGTTATTTCTCACTAAATCCCAATGAAATTGAATAACCTTGTTTTACAACCCGAATGATGCTTACGTGAATATGAAGTAAGCCTAACAGACATGAAAGAGGACAACAGTGGTCCACTAATTATGTATGTTATTATAGACTGTCGAGTATGCTACGGACACGTTATAGCCCATTAAGCATATTATGAATGTTTAGGGTCTTATTAGCAATGCAAATGGACCACTAAGGCCCAATAGCATGTTAAAGCTGATAAAGGCCCATTGGGCATGTAATTGGATCACCAAGACCCAATAACCATGTTGTCGCACCCCCAAACCAGAACGGCGGAAACGTTCGGGGGCGGAGGACTTTAGGTAAGTATCACAACACATGCAATATAGTAATCAAAGTACAAACAACCATTGCATTAATAAGTATAAGTTTTACATAAGTGTTCAAACATTACATATTGAAACACTAAAGTAGGTACAGTAGAAGACAAGAGTCGCGGTACGGTACTAGGTAGTCTTCTCAAAAGCTTCCGGAGTGTACCTGTCTACTGGATTCCTGAGAATACAAGTTATTTGGAAAGAGTAGATCAGCATTTAAGCTGGTGAGTTCATACGTATTTTAGTTCTGTTAATTATACCCTAAGTTCTTTGAATAAGTTCATTGGTTTCTACAGGAAATCCTATATTTCCTGAGGTGATTAACTGATAACCTCAATAGTTTCCCTCTGTAATTACTTAGTTTATACTGATTATATATAACACAATATCGAATGGACAGTTAAATGGGTGTATCTGCCCTAAGCCCACAACCAAACAAGGAACAGGAAGTAAGGCGGAAGTCACACATTTCACTATCAATCGGATATTACTTGTGTACAACTCTGATGTAATAACTAAGGAATTATAGAATTAAGCACTAAAGGTCTTTTATGTTATACTAATTTACAAAGATTGAATGACTAAGTTTCATTTGGTAAGTGGTTTAATCCCATAAACCGTTTCCTTTGTATAAGTGGTTTAATCCCATAAACCGTTTCATTTGTAAAAGTGGTTTAATCCCATAAACCGTTTCATTTGTAAAAGTGTTCTTAGTTATATATGTTCTATAGTAAAAACCTTAGTATTAATCCTGGAGAGTATTGTATTATCCATAATACTTCCTTGTGGTTTTAAATGTTCAAAACCAGAAGTACAATACTTGATTTCATGATATGTAGCTTTTACTGTAAGTAAAAACTACTGAATGTATATCTGCTCGGGATGTAATTAACTTTTCTTACTGTTATAAGAAAAGTATATTACTTTGTAATTCACTTGTTTTTTTATCCATATGAGTCCTATTAACCATACTAATATGACTGATATGCCTGCGGCGACGTTCTTCAGGCGTCGGAAGTGGAATGATATATATCAGCCTAGGCCTGCCGGCCAAACTGTAGCGAACAGTAGAGGTGCGGGATTGTCAGTCCCATATAGATCTATACACAAATTCACGCTCTCCCTACAAGAGATTATGGCTAATAGTTCAGGACTTAAAAGGTCGTACTTAGATAAGTACACCGTGAAGGGTCTCACAAATTTATTGTTTCAACGAGATTTACAATGTATTATTATTACCCTATGAATGCTAACTCTGGTACTTTGTATCGTACCCTCGGTTAATGCAAACCCGGTATGATGTATTATTACCTCGTGTTTGCTAACTCGGGTACTCCGTATAGTACCTTTGCTAATGCAAACCCGGTAGGATGTATTATTACCTCGTGTTTGGTAACTCGGGTACTCTATACAGTACCTTTGCCAATGCAAACCCAGCATTACCTCATGTTTGCTAACTCTGGTACTTTGTATCGTACCCTCGGTTAATGCAAACCCGGTATGATGTATCTTTACTTCTTTCATATGTTGTTCGTATATTAAAAGTATTATTCATATCTTGGTATAGTTGAATAAATTTGGTAATTTCCTTGGAAGGTATACAGTCGTGAATCATACTTGTATATTTAGTTTTGAATAATAAATTATACCTATTATAATTTATATGTTCTATCTGATTAGCATGATATCTCATGGATGAACACCTTTGCTCAGTCTGATACAACGGTAATGATACTAAAAGGAATAACTTTTAGACTCATCTATGTATAATATATATATATATATAAATAAGAAGGAAACGACCTTCGGACAAATAATACAACCTTAATTCCACATCCAAACAAGGAAAAGGATATAAGATAATTCCTTAGTCCTAAGCCCTTCAAATCTTATTTATATGTTTATACATATATAAACATGATTTTGGCATTTATACTTTGAAATAGTTTATAAAACATTTTTCAAAGAATTTAACAGAGTTTACATGACTTTTAAGATTTAACATGGCTTTAAGTTATTTTGGAAGTATTTGGTAATTCTTAAAAGCATACGGAAACTTTCTGTGTGATTATTATCACACAAAGTTATTAACACAATTTATTATTGTGTTAAACTTGTATTCCCCCACCCCCCTAAAAAGAATTTAAAAACCATTAAAAAGGTAAATTATAGGGGTATGAACTCACTTTGATAAGCGGTGATTCGGGCAGCGTTTCGTTTCCCAGAAAGAGTTTATTTGACGAGAAACCGGCTCAAACCGGGCAGAGTTTCGACAGGAGAGAGGATGACTTCTCGAGAATTCCGGGGCTCCGGGGCTTGCTTTGGGCTTTAGACACGATACCGGGGCCTTGGGGGGTCGGGAGAAAGTTTACGGGGTGGAAATGTGAATTTTGGGAAGTTTTGGGGTGAAAAACTCTTCTTAGCCGAGGAGTCTCGCACCCTTTATATAGGGATGCGAGGGTGCAGTCCGAAGTGAGGAGTCAGCAGCCACCTGGTGAGGGTTCGGACACCTGGCGAGGCGAGGAAGAGTCAGCAGGACATGCGGCAGCTCCTGCGAAGGCCACGTGCGAAGTCTTAAGGCGGTGCAGCTTCGGACCATGTGCGAGGCACTTGATTTCGGAAAGGTGGAGCCTTCTAAGTGGACCGGACTTCGGTCCAATGGGGAAAGGAGGTGACGACTTCGGACCTATCAGCATATGACACGCAAGGCTGCGGTCCAATGAGAAGCGAACATGTGGAGGCCTCGCATGCGAGGTGACGTGTCCGAAGTTGACTCATCGAAATTTCCCGGTTTTCCACATTTTCTTGATTTTTGTGCCAAAAACTTGCGAAAATCATAACTTTCGCATACGAGCTCCATTTTTGGCGTTCTTTATATGAACGCGTAGGTAAAATCATACTCTACGACGTTAGTTTAGACTTCGTCGGCTGATTTTGACTTTATTTTTAATACTGTTATTTTTAACAGACCGGGACAGGAAATCCGTTAACAATTCATAACTTCTTCATCCGACGTCCGTTTTCGTCTGTCTTTTTACCGTTGTGCTACTTTTGACGAGACCTTCGATTCTATTTTAAGTTGTGTCGGCTAAATAATATTTCGAATTTTTAGCTGTCTACTGCTAAACCGAAACTTCGAAAAATCATAACTTCTTCATATGAAGTCAGATTTTTACGTTCTTTTTATGAACGTTCTCGGTTTAACATATTCTACAAATTTCATTTAGATTGTTAAGGCTAAAAAACCTTTTATCGAAAATTCGCTTTTTACACTGAAAAGTGTTTTGCCGGGTTTTATCGCGCATTTTCGATTGGTCATAACTTCTTCGTTATAACTCGGATTTCAGTGTTCTTTATGTTTTTGGAAACCTTGTTACAAACTCTACCACTTGGTTCATCCCAATTACAATTATTGATCAATTTATTTTTGACCAAAGTTTGACTAGTGTCACATTATCCCCCCGTTAGAGGGAATTTCATCCCGAAATTAAGTCTAAAGTGATACTCATGGACTAGGTCTAATCTTTCCTTTCCCAAGTGAATTCAGGTCCCTGGTTTGTAATCCAACGAACCTTCACTAACGGGATGAGACTTAGCGTGGTTCTTTAGATTTCCCTATCCATGGTTTTCTTTGGTTCAACTACAGAGTGTAGACTTTTATTTAACTTGATTTCATTGAGTGAAATAACAAGTGTTTTACCGGATAGACACCTCTTTAGATTAGATATGTGAAAGATGGGATGAATGTTATTAAGTTTTTGTGGTGGTTTAAGTTTAAAAGTACAAGCTCGATTCTGGTAAGAACCTCAAATGGTCCAATGTACTTTGAGTTTTGTATTCCACGCTTTCACAAGCGTATCTTGTCATTCTAGAGTGAGACCTTCATATGACAAGGTCATCAATCCTGGAATTCCAAGGGTTTTCTTTTATCGAAGCCGTAGCTTCTCTGATTAACTCTGGAAGCTTTATGGCGCTTCTTGATTCGTATTTTGTTTTTGGTAGTTTCTCGGATGAATTCCCGATCAGCGAGGGTGTTGTGTGGAAATTGGATCTCTAGCTAGTTGGGTATTACCTAAATTAGTCCAGTGCAGATAGGATCTGCACTTGTGATGTCACGCCCCAAAACCGGAACGGCGGAAACGTTCAGGGGTGGAGGACGTCATGTTTAGTATCACAAGACATGCATCATAGTAATCAAAGTAATGAACAACCATTTCATTAGAAAGAAGGTGTTTACAAAGTGTGTGTTCACAAAACATAGAATACATAAGCAAATAACAATCAAGACTTGAAGCTATATTGCTCCATATTCTGAATTCCCAGCGCGAGTACCTGTCTACTAGGCTCCTGAGAATACAAGTTATTTGAAAGAGTTGATCACCAATTAAGCTGGTGAGTTCATAATATTTTAGTGATGTAAGTTGTAAAATGTTGTGGTAAACTGCTGTTGAAGATGTAGTTGAAAAATGTAGTAAGTTGTAAGTCCTGTTTAGAAAAGTTCGCATGTTCCTCTTAGAAAATCCTATATTTTCTACTTTGATGAAAGATACGTAAAAATGATTCTACAATACTTTTTATGAGTACTAAATGGATACAAGTGATATAAAACTCAGAGTAAACAAACAATCGACTGTGCGCATCTGCCCTAACTCACAACCAGACAAGGAACAAGAAGTAAGGCGGATAGCACACATCCCTTTGTTTGTTAGATCATTGTTGTATATAACTCTGGCGTGTTCACTTGTTACTCATGGAGTTAATTGTAATGGTTCCTTTATATTTAATGAAAATATTCTTTAAGAAAACCCTTATTTCTTATAATAAAATGGTGACTACAATGATTACTTCTATAATCACTTAGTTTATACTAGCTATATATGATCTAATATCGGATAGAGAGTTAATTGGGTGAATCTGCCCTAAGCCCACAACCAAACAAGGAACATGAAGTAAGGCGGAAAGCACACATCCAACTATCTATTGGGTATTAATGACATATAACCATGATGTATAAACTAATGTATTATAGAGTTAATCACCTAAGGTCCTTTAAGTTTATCATGGTTTAATAAAATGGATTAAACCCTTAACTGGTAAGTTTCTAGTTTTGTATACCAAACGTTCTGATTTGGAAAGTATGTTTTGTACTAGAAAACTATGCATTGACTCTGTATCCTATGACTTGACTCATACCTGGTACCCTTATGATGACACAATGTATACTGGACATATATATCTAGAATCGAATAGATAATAGGCTGGGTGAATCTGCTCCAAGCCCACAACCAGACAAGGAACAGGAAATGAAGCGGAGCACACACATCCTATTACCTGTCGGATCCTATTGATATATATGTATCCTTTGATGTATACATTAAGGAATCATAAGGTTAGCATTATGGTCCTTTCTACAAAACGTAGTCTTCTACCAAGGCATCTAATGTTATGTATGTTTGATCCTTATATGAGTGTGTATTTTCCCAAGTGAGACTCTCAGTAACTAAATATAGTATATACATTAATGGATATGTGAATAGATCACAAAGTAAATGTAATAGGGAAAATAATGTTTTACCTCAGCAGTAACACTGCTGGCTGTAAAGTAATAAAATACCGACTCTAGATAGTATTAAACGGACAATACACCTAGGGGAGTCTAAAGAAATATAATACAGACTCTAGGTAGTATTAATTGGACAATACACCTCGGGGAGTCTAAAGTAGCCTTTAATCTTAGAATGGTTAATTAAAGGTTTTAATGTGAACTCGTATGTAACCATGCTGATCGACGACTGAATAAAAGATGACCCTCCGGTGTCATATGTAGTGAGGTGACATTTGTCACCCTTTGGCCTTATCGGCTGGGACTGTAGCTAGCACAAGATGCCTGCTCTACCTCCAGGAGTCTCTGGTTACAAATTGATACAACACAGTGTCGTTGTATCCTTAAATGGTTTGTTACATTAATTTATCGTATAACAGTGTTTGAATAGTAAGTTATCGTGTAGTAGTGTTCTCTCTGTACTAGTGTATAGTATACTCTCTTGTATAGTGTGTACTGGTTGTATTGTATGTTCTCTCTGCCTAGTATGTATGTATGTTGTGTTTGTTTCTCATCATAGTATGCTTTGACTCATGAATGAACTGAATCTAAACTATACCTATGATAGTTTACTAGTAATGTACTTGAACGGTTGTGAAAAAAACTCATTTTACCACTAAGTTATGCTGGTACTTTAAAAACGGAGTTTTGTTAAACTATAAAGTACATAACTTGAAAATAGTCTGTGAAATGTTTTTGACAACTTATAAATGACATAAGTAATCCTTTTGAAAATGTTTATAACAAACAATTACACAATTAGCATTGTGTTCAACTTGTATTCCCCCCCTTAAAACATTGAAAGCAGTTAAAAGATTCGTTACGGGGTACGAACTCACCTGAAGGGAGTGGTATGAATGAAAGATCGGGTTGTAGGATGCTAAGTGCTAAATGTAGACTTGAGCACAACGGACCCTAATGAGCATATATTGGCATATATATGAGTAGAATTAGTCTATATACCACTAGTCATGAAAGAAAAACACCCTAGGACTAAGAAAACACTTAGATTAAAGTGTTAGAAGCATCAAGAGTCTTCTGAAGTGGGTGTACGGCCGTACAGGGTCGTGTGCGGCCACCTGGTGTGCTGCCCATTGGCTGTACGGCCAGGTGTGTGCGGTCAGATAGTGTGCGGCCGCACACTCCTAGGGAAAATGGTCAAAAACGTATTTCTAAGGCCATAACTCATATCCCCTAAGTGTCTTTGATCATGTGCTAGGATACTACTTGAGTTTGAGGTCTTAAAGCATCAAAATAAGGGGTGTACGGCCACACGAATGTGTGCGGCCGCACACTCCTTGAAGATAGAGTTCTGTACTTTTAACAAGGCTCAAATATAGCTAAACACATGTAGGAGTAGGGTACTTACAGTGTATAAGTGTATGGGAGTTTTTGGAGCCCAAGAACTTAGTAGGTGTTCTTGGTGTTTTTTGAAGAACACTTGAAGATCTAGTCAAAACATGATTTCCAATGGATGAAATCAAAGAGTGTTACTAGTTTGGAAGGATTAACAACAAATCAAGTGAAGAACACTTACATTCTTGAAGATCTAGGCTGAAAATCGGATAATAGTTGAGAGAGAAATCGTGTTCTAGGCTTGGGAGTGTAAAAAGGGATGAAAGGAGGTTGGGTTCTAGACTTATACACGTGGGTGTGCTGCCAGGAGAGGGGTGTGCGGCCGCACACCCAGTGTGCGGCCGTACACTCCTAATGTTGGAGTGTAAGGCTCGATTTTAGTGCTAGAAGTTTACGCGATCCATTCCTATGCTCAAGGCTTGAATGTACTGAGCTTTGAACCTTTAAATGGACTCTAAACGAGGCTAAATGATAGCAGAAATGAGTTTGACACTCAGTCGAGTTGACTGGCGGACCTTTATAATGCAAAATTTTAAAAATTTTCGAGTTGTCACATTATCTCCCCGTTAGACGGAATTTCGTCCCGAAATTTGCTTTCTTAGCAGTACTACTGGGTTTGCGCTCCTCTGATTGCAGAATACCAACTCGTAGCTCTGGAAACTTTGCCCTGGTGTTCATGATAAGATTCGTACATCGGGCCATCTATCATTACCTCGTGTATACAAGTCGTATATAATTAGGATTAGTAAGACGGTCGGATGTGTGACTCTGCCCCAGGTCCACAACCAAACAAGGAACAGGAGATAGGGCGGATTCACACATACTAAATCTGCATAATCATAATCATATACTACCCTCGCGTATACACTGATTAGTGATAAATGGGCTGTATTCTTCCATAGCCTCTGTGCTCGTACTTGGTCTGGTGGACGAGTGGTATTTCATAACGGTCTGCGGACATGTGATGTGACAACCATCAAATTTCGGTCAAGTCAAAGTCAAACAAAGTCAACTAGTCAAACCGGTCAACTCCATTAACCCTTGTATGATAGGGTTTACGTTATGTAATCACTGTACAATTCGCTATTTTAATGAGAAAACATCATTTGGAAAGTTCATGTGTTTGATTTTCCTTAGCCTTAACAGTGCTAAACAATGAACCAAAGCGATAAAACACTATTGCACAATCATCGGGATTGTGTAGGACACTAAATCATGGCTTAACGGGGTCTATGGACCTTGCATTGCGAAGCCGGACACTCAAAAAGATCACAAACGAAACCTCTCTCAATCTCATTCAAACCCTACTCAAGATTACTTGACGCTAATAGGATCAAAACCCATACACTACGATATAAATTGACGTTAATAGCAACATAGTATAGTACAACGTTATAACTACAATCAAATTAAATTATGATACCATATTAAAATCAAATCAAAGTATAATGCTCTAATTAAATTAAAAGAATCAAACTTGAATGCTATAATTAAACTTCAAATCAAAGTAGATTGTTATAATCAAATCATAACCTATCTTTTATAAAACTCCATTTTTATAAACTTTACATTAAATTTTATAAAACTCTATTTTTATAAACTTTACTTTAAATTTTATAAAACTCTTATATTAATTATGTAAAAGATGCTTGTGTTAGTGGGAAATTATGAAGACCACCAAAAGCAAAAAGATAATTCCCATGGTCTCCCACTCTCACCTCCCATCCACTTTCCTTTCCTTTTTCTCCCAACACATTATTCTCTTCTCCACTTAAACCTTCTCTATTCTTTCTCTCACTCTCAATCTCGAAATTCATCCAAGAAATACTCATATTCCATCCAAGAACAATCTATTATACTCAAATCTTCATCCCTCTTGAAGCATTCATCAATGTATGTTGTTAAAAGTTTTAAATTCATACAAGAAACAAATTAAATCCACCAAAATATCTAAAACTCATTTTATGCATAAACCTGATTTTTCTCAGAATCCCATCAATAAAATAAGAAGTTCTGGAAATTTTCAGAAAATAACTTATTTTTATTGAATTACTATAATTATTGCAATAAAGTAGGGCAATAATTCACATAAAATACTTTTTGCATTCAATAAATTCTGAGAAAATTCTGGGATGACCAATATATTGATTAAACATAATTTATGAAGTTTCATGCATTTATATTACTGTTTACTATTATTTATGATTTTATTGATTAATTAATAATGAAATATATAAAAAGTACTTCCGATAGTCACAAATATCCGAAACTTATACACTGGGCTCTATATCATGTTATAAAACTATGGTTAATTTTACAGAATTTTTGGGAATCATTTATTATTTTTCCCGAATTTTGTTGTTGTTTAATCATTAAAGTATTAAATAAATACTAAAACAGTTCAGAAAAATATAAAAATTTTACAGTAATTAATATTGTATGAAATAATGATTTCCTAATAATTTCATAATTTTTCAATACTGTGTACTATTTAAAACCATTTTCCTAAGTATTTAAGCATGTAAAAATGCATTTTAATGATTATTTCATATAAATAATTGTTAAAATCTGTAAATAATTATAATTGGGCAAATTATTATTTTAATAAGAAATTATTAAAATCTGGCCTAAATTGAAAATATAAATTAATTATGCAAAGTAATTAATTCAATTTAAAATTCATTTAACAAATGAATACCTTAATATTATAATCAAAATGAATTATTGTTAATTCATCTAATATAAGAATATGTGTCTAATTATTTGTATTAGTACTCTATTCTCGTTTAGCAGTTCCTAAACCAAAACTATTAATTATATTAGGTTCTACGCCATTTTGACCCGAACCGTCTATCGTACGACACACGCATTTCGTTTTGGGACTAATGTGAGTAATCTACCCCATATTTTATAATTTTCAATACTTTTGGGGTGTATCATGTGGTTCTAATATGTTCCAACTTCATTTTATTGTTTTATCATAATTGAGACATTGTTGGGACATTTATACGTGAGTCATTAATTGTATAACTATAGTTTGTTTACACTACATGTACTTGTAGTGCATTACCATTTTTAGTCTAATCTCCATGACTATGCCCGTATTCTTGAGGTACGTTATGGACGATAATAGCGCTATTGGGTTGACCACCCCGCCTTGGGACGCTAAGGTGATTGATCGCACGTGGTTGAGTGTGTATGATGATTAGATGCTCCATCCTATATATATATATATATATATATATATATATATATATATATATATATATATATATACATATGTATATATAGGGGGAGGACTTATTGTTGTTGTTATCATTTGTTAATCAATTTTTGATTTATAAACCGTTATCTCAAATACAATTGTTTGCCGACTTCAAAAGAAAACAAATTTCCAATTATAAAGGTTTCAACTTCACAATTTTCTCTACTAAAATTAGATTACTCACCAACTCTCGTAGTTGACCTGTTTTTACCCATGATGCAGATTTGAAGAATGAAGTTGATGAAAAATAGGTTGTGCCTTAGAAATCCACAAGACTATTTAAATTTGATGTAATAAATGTTGTTCGTATTTGGATTTGTATTTGTATGTTGTGGATCTTGTTTGCATACTTAGTACTTAATTGAATCTAATCATATTATAACATAGTTGTCATGAGACTTTGAACAATATATCACGCCTCGATCGATTCCGACAAGGATCGGGGTGTGACAGATTGGTATCAGAGCCCTTGACTATAGGGAATTAGGTTAATTGCCTTGACCTAGTCTATAGCCTCTAGGGTCCTCTCGTATGCTAGTTTATAAAATGCACACACAACTGCATGCAATTCACACTTAGAAAACCCTAGGAATACCTTTGTGTGTTAATTGCTCCCTTATGTGCATACGTATTACTCCTGACACTTATATGTGTGCATACACTTGTGAATATTCTCCACTTTCTCTGAAAATCACACACATACTCAAGTTGTTTAACAAAATGTATATACATATATGTATTCCTTAGAGCTCATAGGAAATTCAAAGTCATCCACTCTAGTTGGGTAGGATCATAGTAATGGACGCGTAGTAACTGGAAGGGGGAGGTGCCGGTAGCCCGAAAGTCCTGACTAGGTAAGCATTCGTATACATCCCAATCAACCGAGGGACCAGTTTGCTTATCTGGGGACCAAAGGCGAGAGTTCCCAAACCTATAGGCCAAAGCGCGTCATTCACATTACTTTTGAGCCATCAAAATACCCGACCTTATCAAACGTATCCGAAAGAATACACTCCAAAATGGCCAACTCATTGGACTATTAAGTTCCCTAATGGGCCTAGAAGTGGGAAAGAAATGTGAAAACTTAGTTTTGTGGGGGCCCACGCAAGTGCTACATGTTTCACATTTAGTAACCATGGAAAGCCCAAAAGGTGCCCAACACTCCTAACCATGGCCCAACAAGTGTTTTACAATTATTTTACCCAACAATGTCTAAAAACTTTATTTCCATAATCAATTTACAAATAACTCACAAGTCCATATGCGTGTTTCTCGTAGTTGACTTGTTCCTTGTTTGGTTGTGGACTTAGGGTAGACTCATTAGGATCAATAGTCTAATAAAATTTTAATTACACGTAATTGGGGGCATGTCGAGTGAATCTTAGGAGTGGATCAGACATGGAACAAATCACAAGATTATAATCAAGTTATTCCTACTAAATTCATAAGTCTATTTATATAGACCTCTAGTATAGAGTCGTCGGCGTAGTCGTGTCGGCAATCTAGAATATGGCTAAATACATAATACAAACTATAATACCCAAATTATACAAAATTTTCTGCATAAAAAAATCAATAGACAAACAAACACAATGAAACTAAAAAGGGTATCAAATTATCAAGAGAAAAACACATACAATGTAGATTAAAATCCACTAATTATAACAAAATGGCTAAAAGAAAAGGTAAGGACTAAGGATTGTTAAGTCCTCTCTTCTTATAAATAGCTTTGAAGCAAGCTTGCCTAAGCTTCTTTGTTCTTTCTGTCAATTCCATAACTGGCAATTTATCCATCATCTTCTTGTGCCCTTCTAACGTCTCTATCTCCTCCTTTAATCCCAACTCCTAGTTTTTTTTTTTTTTAAAAAAAGGTAGATGCAATATATTTTTCGTGTGAGTTCACAAAATTTACAATAAGTTAAGTTTATATAAATATAAGTCAGGAAATCGTAGAAAATCAATTGAATTGATGTGGAATATGCCTAGGGCCATTGTTTATGTTATAAAGAAACTAATAATTAAAATTTTAGAAAATACCAAAACTACTTTGGTTACCAAGTGCAGGCATGCATACATGAGTAATGTATAGAAGGTTATTATCGTAATTTACCTTGGCATTTTGAATGAGGGATTGTAGGCTCGTAAGTTTTCTATGAGGCCATCTGTTTATGTTTAGCTCTCTGCATCTTTTCTTCAACAATGTTAACCCTATCCCTAGTTCCTTTGCCGCCATGATTATCGGCATCTCAAAGTACTTCGCTATCTCTTCAAACTCCAATGGTCTCAATCTCTTTGCCACCTTTCGGCCACCGTGATCAGTGGTGGCAGCACTAGAACTACCTGTAGCCTCACCACCGGATTTACAGTCTTCACTGAAACTAACCAATGGTAAATTACCATCCTCCCAACAATCCCATAAGCTTATGTCTTTAAGGGGATCCAAATCGTGAAACTCATTTCTAGAAATGATGTTTTGATCTTTGTTAAGTACTGTGGAAACGTTCTGCTCGAGAACTTCATGCAATTTTTCCGACAACTCGTAATCATGATGGTCGAGCATGTCACCACCGCAAAAATCCAAAAAAAAAAAAAAAACTCAAGATACTCAAATCCAACACGATGAAAGACTCTTTTTGATCACTACAAATCCAAACCATGTTTTGATCAATATAGACAAAATCACTTTTATGTGCGAAAGATGTGGTAATGAGTGACGTTTATATATACCTGAAAAGATCTTGATGATCAAAGTACTGAAACCAATCGAGGTCATCTATGGGGTTTTGATGATCTGCAGGTGGATCTATTTGTGAGGGAGAAGTTAAAAGTTGCGGTAAGAATGTGATGATTTATATAAGTGAAGTGGGAGAAGTAATTAATAACAAATAAAGAGGAAATGAATATATATGGTATTTGAACTGTAACCTTCTTCTTCAATTAACACACATATACGTATATGTTGCCGCAAATTATGACTTATGTGCCTCATGCATTTAATACATCACATGCCTACTGCATATTCTTGACTTTGAAGCTACGTACCAGTTTCAAATTTCCTCAGTAGCACACTTTTCATTAGAAAGTACTCCAAGTCTTCACACATGAACCAGTTAGAAAGTACTCCAAGTCTTCACACACGAACCAATTAGAAAGTACTCCAAGTCTTCACACATGCAAATTATGACTTGTGTGTCGCTATAGGTAACTAATAAAACTTTATTTTTTAACCCCTTAAATATCAGTACAAGCTTCTAACCTCGACGTTTAAATTCTAAATTTCTTTTTATTACTAAAACTAGCATCGATTCAAGTATATAAACCATGAATCTTGAGAACACGGCAAAACCCAAATAAGTCTTATCATCTATGTAAAAAAAAACTCAGGGTTTTTACTAGTAAATCTATCAGTGGCGGAGCTTGAACAATTAACTTGGGGGGGGGGGGCGAAAATATTATAAACTGAAATTAACATTAAAAAAAAACAGATTGTTTTCAACAAATAAACACCAAAAACACCTAGAAAAAGAATTACAACTCAGCCCGACAGCCTTTAATGTCTTTAAAACAGATTATGAATGATATATTAGTAAGCAGACAACAATTTCTCTTTCAATGTTTTCATCTTTCCCATGATTATATCTAGAAAAATCAAAATGAAGGAACAATTGATCCAATCAAATTCAAAATTAGAACAATAACCAATAACTCATTTAACAATAACCAAATCAATCTTTGTTGTCACTTTTCAGTTTTGTTTGAAGCTGACAAGCTGTTAAGCATAACCAAATCAATAACCAAATCTATAAGTTCATAACTTATAAATCAAATTGGCAAATCGCCAAATCGCAAATGACAGCCAAATTAAAAGGAAACTCAGTAAGACAGTAGTAACGCATAAATAGGCAACAGATTGACAGAAAACAGCAGCAGCAGTGCAATACGCCAACACCAACAATCAACAATCTTACAATCAGAAAAGAAAGAACATCTGAACAGGATTTGGGTCTCGGGATTACATACCTGATTTCTGTGAAGTGTGAATGGGGACTTGGGCACTTGGCGATGGCGATTGGCGAGAGTGAGACCAGGCGACTGACTTGGCGAGACAGCGACAAACGAACAGCAGGCGAGATAGGCAGTGAATTGGGAAAATAGGGATGAATCGATTTTGATTTCTTGATACCGCTTGGTCGCTTGGAGAATTGGGAGTATTGGACCATTCTGATTAGGAATCGGGACGGGCCAAAGCCCAAGTTTGAAGATAGGAGGCTTATAACTATTTTATTTTGAACTACAATTCCTACTTCTAGCCCAATAATACTACGCCCCTGGAATCTATGAGGGCTAGTGTAAACATTATGGTCATATATCATTAAGATTCTATGGACTTAGAATGTGTGATTTCGCCTCATTCCCTGTTCCTTGTTTGGTTGTGGGCTTAAGGCGGGGTCACCCATCCAAAATGCCCTTGCAATCTTAATGATATACGACTAGTTTACGTCAATCGACTATAAAAGAACTTGTAGGACTTATAATGCAAATTTCGTCAAAATTTGTTGAAACATTCGTAATGATGGAACTCGCTAACTACGTTGTAAAATATTCATAGTGGTAATACCAAGGATAAAACAGGGAGTATAAAAGCACACATAGAATACTCTATCATCCCAAAACAATAAACTCCTTTTAAATTGACTCAGTTCAAGTTACAATAAGAAATTTCCAAGGTCGTCATGTGACATCAGGAGGGTTGTTCCTCACCACAATCAATTTCTTGTACTACGAAAAGTTTTCCACATCTTTTTCCAAACTCTTGAAGTCCCAATCAAAATGCAAATTTCGGGACGAAATTCCCTCTAACGGGGGGATGATGTGACAACCATCAAATTTCGGTCAAGTCAAAGTCAAACAAAGTCAACTAGTCAAACCGGTCAACTCCATTAACCCTTGTATGATAGGGTTTACGTTATGTAATCACTGTACAATTCGCTATTTTAATGAGAAAACATCATTTGGAAAGTTCATGTGTTTGATTTTCCTTAGCCTTAACAGTGCTAAACAATGAACCAAAGCGATAAAACACTATTGCACAATCATCGGGATTGTGTAGGACACTAAATCATGGCTTAACAGGGTCTATGGACCTTGCGTTGTGAAGCCGGACACTCAAAAAGATCACAAACGAAACCTCTCTCAATCTCATTCAAACCCTACTCAAGATTACTTGACGCTAATAGGATCAAAACTCATACACTACGATATAAATTGACGTTAATAGCAACATAGTATAGTACAACGTTATAACTATAATCAAATTAAATTATGATACCATATTAAAATCAAATCAAAGTATAATGCTCTAATTAAATTAAAAGAATCAAACTTGAATGCTATAATTAAACTTCAAATCAAAGTAGATTGTTATAATCAAATCATAACCTATCTTTTATAAAACTCCATTTTTATAAACTTTACATTAAATTTTATAAAACTCTATTTTTATAAACTTTACTTTAAATTTTATAAAACTCTTATATTAATTATGTAAAAGATGCTTGTGTTAGTGGGAAATTATGAAGACCACCAAAAGCAAAAAGATAATTCCCATGGTCTCCCACTCTCACCTCCCATCCACTTTCCTTTCCTTTTTCTCCCAACACATTATTCTCTTCACCACTTAAACCTTCTCTATTCTTTCTCTCACTCACAATCTCGAAATTCATCCAAGAAATACTCATATTCCAGCCAAGAACAATCTATTATACTCAAATCTTCATCCCTCTTGAAGCATTCATGAAGGTATGTTGTTAAAAGTTTCAAATTCATACAAGAAACAAATTAAATCCACCAAAATATCTAAAACTCATTTTATGCATAAACCTGATTTTTCTCAGAATCCCATCAATAAAATAAGAAGTTCTGGAAATTTTCAGAAAATAACTTATTTTTATTGAATTACTATAATTATTGCAATAAAGTAGGGCAATAATTCACATAAAATACTTTTTGCATTCAATAAATTCTGAGAAAATTCTGGGATGACCAATATATTGATTAAACATAATTTATGAAGTTTCATGCATTTATATTACTGTTTACTATTATTTATGATTTTATTGATTAATTAATAATGAAATATATAAAAAGTACTTCCGATAGTCACAAATATCCGAAACTTATACACTGGGCTCTATATCATGTTATAAAACTATGGTTAATTTTACAGAATTTTTGGGAATCATTTATTATTTTTCCCGAATTTTGTTGTTGTTTAATCATTAAAGTATTAAATAAATACTAAAACAGTTCAGAAAAATATAAAAATTTTACAGTAATTAATATTGTATGAAATAATGATTTCCTAATAATTTCATAATTTTTCAATACTGTGTACTATTTAAAACCATTTTCCTAAGTATTTAAACATGTAAAAATGCATTTTAATGATTATTTCATATAAATAATTGTTAAAATCTGTAAATAATTATAATTGGGCAAATTATTATTTTAATAAGAAATTATTAAAATCTGGCCTAAATTGAAAATATAAATTAATTATGCAAAGTAATTAATTCAATTTAAAATTCATTTAACAAATGAATACCTTAATATTATAATCAAAATGAATTATTGTTAATTCATCTAATATAAGAATACGTGTCTAATTATTTGTATTAGTACTCTATTCTCGTTTAGCAGTTCCTAAACCAAAACTATTAATTATATTAGGTTCTACGCCATTTTGACCCGAACCGTCTATCGTACGACACACGCATTTCGTTTTGGGACTAATGTGAGTAATCTACCCCATATTTTATAATTTTCAATACTTTTGGGGTGCATCATGTGGTTCTAATATGTTCCAACTTCATTTTATTGTTTTATCACAATTGAGACATTGTTGGGACATTTATACATGAGTCATTAATTGTATAACTATAGTTTGTTTACGCTACATGTACTTGTAGTGCATTACCATTTTTAGTCTAATCTCCATGACTATGCCCGTATTCTTGAGGTACGTTATGGACGATAATAGCGCTATTGGGTTGACCACCCCGCCTTGGGACGCTAAGGTGATTGATCGCACGTGGTTGAGTGTGTATGATGATTAGATGCTCCATCCTATATATAATTATATATATATATATATACATATATATATATATATATATATATATATATATATATATATACATATGTATATATAGGGTGAGGACTTATTGTTGTTGTTATCATTTGTTAATCAATTTTTGATTTATAAACCGTTATCTCAAATACAATTGTTTGTCGACTTCAAAAGAAAACAAATTTCCAATTATAAAGGTTTCAACTTCACAATTTTCTCTACTAAAATTAGATTACTCACCAACGCTCGTAGTTGACCGGTTTTTACCCATGATGCAGATTTGAAGAATGAAGTTGATGAAAAATAGGTTGTGCCTTAGAAATCCACAAGACTATTTAAATTTGATGTAATAAATGTTGTTCGTATTTGGATTTGTATTTGTATGTTGTGGATCTTGTTTGCATACTTAGTACTTAATTGAATCTAATCATATTATAACATAGTTGTCATGAGACTTTGAACAATATATCACGCCTCGATCGATTCCGACAAGGATCGGGGTGTGACATCTGACGATAAGGTTTCAGAGGACAAAGTACTGAGGTTTAGGTCGGACTGTCGATATGAATGACAAAAGTTTCGAGAACTTGCCGATTGAGGCGATAGAAACATATGAACTTTAGTATGGTGAGGACCATGCCAATTCATGACGAATGATAGCAACAGACTCTTTGATGAATAAGGTTCGGCCGATTAGAAAGGAATGTATGTTATACGATGATGTATCCCTAGCACGTTCAAAATCTATTCTTAGTGCGCTCGACTATGTACTTCTAGTGTGTTCAAAAATGTACTCTTTGTAAATGTTCTAGTGTTTTCTATTTTCCCCTTGATGTTAACACTCCTACATATCGTACCGCGATGTGCGCGTACATACTGCGAAAGATATATTATTAAGTTTATCACCTCGTGCCTGCTAGTCCTAGTACGTGAAATCGTACCAATGTCAACGCAGAGCCGGAAAGATATATTATTAAGTTTATCACCTCGTGCCTACTAGTCCTAGTACGTGAAATCGTACCAGTGTCAATGCGAAGCCGGAAAGATATATTTTACGTGATTTTCCCTGGTACTTTGTATGTTTTCCTCTGTATCTGATATAGTATGTTTCTCTATGTATATGTTATAGTATGTTCCTCCCTGTATTATCGTATATTGTATCTAGTGTAAACTGAATCCCTAAACGAGTCCTTTAATTCCCTTGATTAGTGTGACTGATTCCTATGAGTGAGTTATTATAATTACTTTTAAGTGTTATCCCCAAGTTTTAATCTTATATAAACATAAATTATGTTTCAAAGCAATTACTAGGTCGGAAATGTACCGCTGCTCGAAGGCGACTCCGAGGTCGATTCCCCTGCGGTGATCATTAGAATTCGTCCATCTGCACCTGAGTTCTTTGTTATCGGGTAGTCTTCCTGGTAGTGTCCAATCTCACCACAGCCATAGCAGGCTTGGTTTTCTTCAACTTCGGGGACTTGGGAGATCGGTCGAGCCGGTGCCTTGCAGAAACGGACCGTGTGTCCGTTTCTGTGGCAGTTCAGACACTGCATTCTCCGATATACTCCGGTGTGGTGATAGTTGCATTTTCCACACTCCGGTAGGGTTCCAGCATATCGACTGGCAGGTGCTAGAGTAGCAGGTTTTGTGGCGGTGTACATAGTACTCGTTCGTTCTTCCTACGGGGTGTTATGTGTTGTTTTCTTCTTCTTCCTCTTGTTCCCCGACTTCTGTCCGTAGTCCTCTTCCCTCGATGGCTCGAGAACCGGGACTTCTAAGCCATGATGGACTTCGTGGTCGATGGGTAGCTGGGCCAGGCGTTTGGCACTATCGAATGTGGCTGGTTTAGAAGACAACACATTTCCTTGGGTCGGTGCAATCAGACCCCAGATGTATCGTTCTATCTTCCTGCTCTCCGGGGTAACCATCCCGGGGTATAGTGCTGCCAAGTCACTAAACCTGTCAGTGTAGGCCCCTATATCTGAGCCAACCATCTTGAGCTCCCATCGTTCTTGTTCCAGCTTTTGTACTTCGCCTCTTGGGCAGTACTCTCTCATCATCATTTCCTTCAGGTTTTCCCAGCCCATAGAGTTAGCCACCGATAAAGTTAGTGACCTAACATGGCCATTCCACCATGTTAAGGCTCTGTCGAAGAAGGTGCAAGAAACAAACTTCACTTTACTTCCTTCAGGGCATGAACAGATCTCGAAAATCAACTTTGTTCTCTCGAACCATTGCATCAGAGTGATGACTCCACCATTTCCGTCGAAGGAATTGGGTTTGCATTTCATGAAGTCTTTATACGAGCATTCCTGCGGGTATTCGTGGGTATCTCCATGGTTATTTAGGTGAGCACCGCCACCAGATCCACTGATACCACTTGCGTGAATTTGGGTTAGGGCGGCTATCGTTGCTGCTGTCACCGCTGCCTGAAAAGCAGCTAGGTCGAACTGTGACGGGGGTAGTGACGGTTGAGTTGGAGTTATCGGAATAGTGCATCTGTTCGATTTTCGAGGAGGCATCTTTGCTAAAAGAATACAAAGATGAGATGGAATAAGTCTATCACAATGGACACAAGCCGAAAGCTGAAAAGACAAGGTTATTCCAGTTCTGAGTGTACCGGGTCCTGACTTCCACAGGGTATTAGAAACAATTCATAAAAGAGTATATACCAAATAAACTCTATGAATTTGAAATGGCTATCCTCGAATGAATATCACTTACCTGAATAACTGTTACGAGTTGCATGTAAGAAAGTAATCCTAACACATAATGTGAGCAGTGTTTCCACTCGCTCAATTAGTTAACCATGATTATTATTTATTAGTGTGACGTGTAAGACGTTTTGGTTACTTCGGTTGATCCCTCTTTGAAAACTTCTCGTGAACTGGCTCTTGCTCCTCCTGAACTCTGCTGTTGTCTACTTATGAGGAAGTGGTTGCATCTATCTGGGTTTGTCGTGCGAGAATGGATGTGAATAAAGATTCTATGAGATTTAAGGTAACTTTATGGGGTGATCCTTACAGGGTCCTCCTATAATTGCGTAATGTATACAAGTTTTATATAACTTAAGATTAAATAGACCTTCGAATAAGTGATCCTACTCCGAAACCACAACCAAACAAGGAACAGGTAGTGGAGCGTCGATCACAAATTCTAAGTCTATAAAATCTCAATTATATATAACCTTGGAAGTATACATTGCAAGATTATAGACCTATCTGTAAGGGTCTTTTAAGTTATCACATATGTTGTTTATATAGTGCCTAAAATACTCTTATAGTATTTTAATGTAATGTACTTAGTATGTTTCAGACTTGTTATCGCGTTATAGTATCATAGAATACTCATATAGTAGTCTAACTCAAATGTACTTGTTCTAGTATTCTCTTGACTTAGTATTCGGTAAGTTTTAAGACTATTGCAACACCACATCACTCCCAAACACATGTCGGTCACATCACGAATGAATATAGTTGATCAGGCTCTATTGATCCTAGCTATGATTACATAACTGTTCAGGTTTGACGTCAGTGTTCAACCTTTAAATACTTTTAGTTATGTTCTTCTTGTGATACTTGGTCTAGTATGTACGTGTATAAGCAAGTAGGTATATTTTTTATAACTTATCGTTATACCCCTAAAATATACCATTATCCAGAGCACTTAAGCCCCATTGTATATATAGTTGTATATCTTTTATTGGTTGATATACTTAGTTCACTATAAACAATGCTCTGATACCAATCTGTCACACCCCAAAACCGGAACGACGGAAATGCTCGGGGTTGGAGGAAGTCATGTTTAGTATCACAAGACATGCATCATAGTAATCAAAGTAATGAACAACCATTTCATTAGAAAGAAGGTGTTTACAAAGTGCGTGTTCACAAAACATAGAATACATAAGCAAATAACAATCAAGACTTGAAGCTATATTGCTCCATCTTCTGAATTCCCAGCGCGAGTACATGTCTACTAGGCTCCTGAGAATACAAGTTATTTGAAAGAGTTGATCAGCAATTAAGCTGGTGAGTTCATAAGATTTTAGTGATGTAAGTTGTAAAATGTTGTGGTAAACTGCTGTTGAAGATGTAGTTGAAAAATGTAGTAAGTTGTAAGTCCTGTTTAGAAAAGTTCGTCTGTTCCTCTTAGAAAATCGTATATTTTCTACTTTGATGAAAGATACGTAAAAATGATTCTACAATCCTTTCTATGAGTACAAAATGGATACAAGTGATATAAAACTCAGAGTAAACAAACAATCGACTGTGCGCATCTGCCCTAACTCACAACCAGACAAGGAACAGGAAGTAAGGCGGATAGCACACATCCCTTTGTTTGTTAGATCATTGTTGTATATAACTCTGGCGTGTTCACTTGTTACTCATGGGGTTAATTGTAATGGTTCCTTTATATTTAATGAAAATATTCTTTAAGAAAACCCTTATTTCTTATAATAAAATGGTGACTACAGTGATTACTTCTATAATTACTTAGTTTAGACTAGCTATATATGATCTAATATCGGATAGAGAGTTAATTGGGTGAATCTGCCCTAAGCCCACAACCAAACAAGGAATAGGAAGTAAGGCGGAAAGCACACATCCAACTATCTATTGGGTATTAATGACATATAACCATGATGTATAAACTAAAGTATTATAGAGTTAATCACCTAAGGTCCTTTAAGTTTATCCTGGTTTAATAAAATGTATTAAACCCTTAACTGGTAAGTTTCTAGTTTTGTATACCAAACGTTCTGATTTGGAAAGTATGTTTTGTACTAGAAAACTGTGCATTGACTCTGTATCCTATGACTTGACCCATACCAGGTACCCTTATGATGACTCAATGTATACTGGACATATATATCTAGAATCAAATAGATAATAGGTTGGGTGAATCTGCTCCAAGCCCACAACCAAACAAGGAACAGGAAATAAAGCGGAGAGCACACATCCTATTACCTGTCGGATCCTATTGATATATATGTATCCTTTGATGTATACATTAAGGAATCATAAGGTTAGCATTATGGTCCTTTCTACAAAACGTATTCTTCTACCAAGGCATCTAATGTTTTGTAGGTTTGATCCTTGTATGAGTGTGTATTTTCCCAAGTGAGACTCTCACTAACTAAATATAGTATATACATTAATGGATATGTGAAAAGATCACAAAGTAAATGTAATAGGGAAAATAATGTTTTACCTCAGCAGTAACACTGCTGGCTGTAAAGTAATAAAATACCGACTCAAGATAGTATTAAATGGACAATACACCTAGGGGAGTCTAAATAAATAGAATACAGACTCCAGGTAGTATTAAATGGACAATACACCTCGGGGAGTCTAAAGTAGCCTTTAATCCTAGAATGGTTAATTAAATGTTTTAACGTGAACTCGTATGTAACCATGTTGATCGATGGGTGACTCTGCCCCAGGTCCACAACCAAACAAGGAACAGGAGATAGGGCGGACTCACATCCTTAATCTTGTTAAGTCTAACTTATATTCCACTCTCGTGTATACACTTTGTAGCGATAGATTAACTTAATGAGTTCTTAGTCTCTATTCTTGAACTTGACCTGCGATACAATGATTTTCCTACGAGATCGATTGAGGTACTTCGGTAGGTACTGACGTCTAAGACTACTTCGGTGCTTTTCGTTTGAAGTTTCCTGTCTACTGAGTTGGCTAGAATGGTGTGGTATTCTTCGCATGGGTACTTCTGAAGTTTTGAAATGAGAGTCAACCTAAGGGTTTTACGTTAATGATTGGAAGAATTTCATCTTACGGCTGATTAAGGAAAAAGTTTTCTTATACAGCATAAGAATTTTCACATGGTAAGGGCCAGGCCAAACCATGTCGAATGAGAATGTCGAAATTTTCTCGACGAAATAGATATTAAGTCGTTCTAGGAGGAATGACTACTAGGATGATATCCTATGTACCTAAGTTTTCTGCACTTCTGGTTTTATTCCGTTGTTATCACTACAAACCCCTTTTTGATTCAAAATTGACGGGTACTACCAATACGAGGGTTCTGATAATTTGAAATTATGAACTTTCATGAAACTATCCTTACTAGGTCTCTCTACAATCGCTTGGTGTATACAAGTCATGTGTAATTAAGACTGGTAAGACTTTTGACTGAGCAACCCTGCCCTAAATCCACAACCAAACAAGGAACAGGAAATGAGGCGGAATTACTCACTCTAAGTCTACAAATCTTAATTATAAATGACCCTTATGTATACACTAAGTCATCATAGCTTACCTGTTAGGGTTTCAAATTTTATATAAGTGTTATGATTTAATTTAAACGGAAGAGTAATCATAATTATAGATAGTTATCGGGGTTTGGAAGCGTACCAAAATATAGCAGGGTTCTTTGATGTTATCCCATGTATTGGGATCAAAATCCTCCTGCTTCCTAGTCGGTCTTCTCTGTTGGACAATCCCTCTTGTAATGTCCTATTTCACTACAAAGGTGACATATGGGAATGGTTCCAACATCGGTAGTTCATGTGATGAACTCAACCGGAGTTCTACAGATGCGGGCGGTATGCCCCTTCATGTTGCATCTATTGCAATGCAGCTCTCGGCAAACTCCATGATGATGGTAATTGCACTTTCTGCAGTGTGGAAGGTTTCCTAAATACGGCTTAGTCGGTGCTAGAATAACAAGGCTGATGGGGGTATTGACTGCCCCAGTTCGTTGCCCTCTGCTAGGTTCTTGAGTTGAACAACTCCTTTCCTTATTCTCAAACTTTCGTTTAAGGATATTAGGCTTAAGGTTCTAGATGTCCTTACAAGTAGGTGCTCGTTGCTGTAGTTGGCCATCACCACGATCGGGGTTACCGATGGCATTACTACTAACATTTGCATTGTTAGGATTCAGGTGTGCCATGACAGCTGCTACAGCTACTGTGACCGCGGCTTGAAACGTAGTCGCGTCTATCTGAAGGATTGGTGTTTCGCTGGTGGGTTGGTTACACTTCTATGGAGGCATGATTCTGTTACATGATAAGAAAATGAGCTCGTGAGCGACTATCGTGTCTCTAGATGTATTCTAACCATTTGTATCTATGTATTAATCTTTTGTTTTGTTATATTGTTCTCAATGATTCGACCTGCATCCTATGATGCAGTCCTGGTAAGGAACATAATTAAGTTTCTAGAATGGTTAGGAACCGAGTATCATCCGAACTAAGTTACCTTCGTTTGGTGGATATCGTTTCACAATTTTCGAAAATATTCGAAAATAATTCATAACAGTGTCTACATAAAATAGACTTATGAATTTGAGATGTAATCACTATCAATTAAGATTCTCTGATCTGATTTATTGTTATTAGATGTGACAGGAAAAAAGGATAAGCTCCAAACCTAATGTGAGTAATGAAATCACTAACTCACTAGGTTCAACCGATTTACTAGTTATTACTTAGATGAAAAGGTTCTCGAACACTTCACATGAATCATGCGTGGTTTTCCTTTGTTCTATTCTGGGTGGTAATGATTTGTTCTCCCCTGGTATGTATAGGGTGTCCTTCTCCTCTGTAGGTATATTGAATTCCCGGGCTGTCTTACTTCCGATTCTGACACTGATCCCCATTACTTCGTAATGAACATTTTGAATCTCGGAAGTTCATGCGAATCTCTCATTGGTGTCCTTAATAGGGTAAGGGCACTAGATGATTTCTATAGTTTATGTACTTCTCATATGATTCGTTCTTGGGATTCTCCTAATGAAATTCTTTTGGATCCTTCTTGACTCTTCTATTGATTGCTGGAGTAACTATGTTTACCTAACGGGTTTATACGAGAATGGGAATGTCTAAAGAATCTATGAGAAAATTTAAATTTTTACGAAGCTGATTCTTTCTGGTCCTTCTATAATCACACGGTGTGTACCGATTATATATAATCCAGATCAAATAGACCTTTGAATAAGTAATCCTACTCTAAAACCACATCCAAACAAGGAAAAGGAAGTAGAGTGAAAATCACATATTCTAAGTCCATAAAATCTCGGCTATATATAACCTTAACGTATCCACTTAGTAATTATAGACTTATCAGAAAAGATCTTTTTAACATTTTCCCAAAGGTATGTAACATACCTCCATGTTATTTTAGTTATGAGTTTGATTCTTGGACTTCTAGATATAAGAACTTAACAAGTTTTCAGTTTTCTTGTTATAGCATCCTAAAATACTCCCATAGTATTTTAGTCTTTATGTTTGGTTCTAGAATTCTTCTGATAATTAGGTAAGTTTTAGACCGGTTGCAACACTACAATCACTCCCCAAACACATGTTGGTCATGTCTCGGATGAATATAGTTGATCAGGCTATATTGATCCCAGATATGATTACGTCACTGTCTAGGTTTAACTGTAATATCCAACATCCAAATACTTTAGTTTTGTTCTTCTTGCAACACTACAATCACTCCCCAAACACATGTTGGTCATGTCTCGGATGAATATAGTTGATAAGGCTATATTGATCCCAGATATGATTACGTCACTGTCTAGGTTTAACTGTAATATCCAACATCCAAATACTTTAGTTTTGTTCTTCTTGTGATACTCATTCTGGTATATATACTCTGCATGTACTTATACTTTTATAAAATATTGATATATTTTTAAAGTATAACTCTTGGTCAGAGTGTTTTTATCCCAATGGGTTTATAGCTGTATATCTTTTATGACTGATATACTGAGTTCACTATAAACACTGCTCTGATACCAATCTGTCGCACCCGCAAACCAGAACGGTGGAAACGTTCGGGGGCGGAGGACTTTAGGTAAGTATCACAACACATGCAATATAGTAATCAAAGTACAAACAACCATTGCATTAATAAGTATAAGTTTTACATAAGTGTTCAAACATTACATATTCAAACACTAAAGTAGGTACAGTAGAAGACAAGAGTCGCGGTACGGTACTAGGTAGTCTTCTCAAAAGCTTCCGGAGTGTACCTGTCTACTGGATTCCTGAGAATACAAGTTATTTGGAAAGAGTAGATCAGCATTTAAGCTGGTGAGTTCATAAGTATTTTATTTCTGTTAAGTATACCCTAAGTTCATTGAATAAGTTCATTGGTTTCTCCAGGAAATCCTATATTTCCTGAGGTGATTAACTGATAACCTCAATAGTTTCCCTCTGTAATTACTTAGTTTATACTGATTATATATAACACAATATCGAATGGACAGTTAAATGGGTGTATCTGCCCTAAGCCCACAACCAAACAAGGAACAGGAAGTAAGGCGGAAGTCACACATTTCACTGTCAATCGGATATTACTTATGTACAACTCTGATGTAATAACTAAGGAATTATAGAATTAACCACTAAAGGTCTTTTATGTTATACTAGTTTACAAAGATTGAATGACTAATTTTCATTTGATAAGTGGTTTAATCCCATAAACCGTTTCCTTTGTATAAGTGGTTTAATCCCATAAACCGTTTCATTTGTAAAAGTGGTTTAATCCCATAAACCGTTTCATTTGTAAAAGTGTTCTTAGTTATATCTGTTCTATAGTAAAAACCTTAGTATTAATCCTGGAGACTATTGTATTATCCATAATACTGCCTTGTGGTTTTAAATGTTCAAAACCAGAAGTACAATACTTGATTTCATGATACGTAGCTTTTACTGTAAGTAAAAACTACTGAAGGTATATCTGGTCGGGATGTAATTAACTTTTCTTACTGTTATAAGAGAAGTATATTAATTTGTAATTCACTCGTTGTTTCAACAAGATTTACGATGTATTATTATTACCCTGTGAATGCTAACTCTGGTACTTTGTATCATACCCTCGGTTAATGCAAACCCGGTATGATGTATTATTACCTCGTGTTTGCTAACTCGGGTACTCTGTATAGTACCTTTGCTAAGGCAAACCCGACAGGATGTATTATTACCTCGTGTTTGCTAATTCGGGTACTCTGTATAGTACCTTTGCTAATGCAAACCCGGCATTACCTCATGTTTGCTAACTCTGGTACTCTGTATCGTACCCTCGGTTAATGCAAACCCGGTATGATGTATCTTTACTTCTTTAATATGTTGTTCGTATATTAAAAGTATTATACATATCTTGATATAGTTGAATGAATTTTGGTAATTTCCTTGGAAGGTATACAGTCGTGAATCATACTTGTATATTTAGTTTTGAATCATAAATTATACCTATTATAATTTATATGTTCTATCTGATTAGCATGATATGTCATGGATGAACACCTTTGCTCAGCCTGATACAACGGTAATGATACTAAAAGGATATATATGTATAATTAAGAAGGAAACGACCTTCGGACAAACAATACAACCTTATTTCCACATCCAAACAAGGAAAAGGATATAAGATAATTCATTAGTCCTAAGCCCTTCAAATCTTATTTATATATTTATACATATATAAACATGATTTTGGCATTTATACTTTGAAATAGTTTATAAAACATTTTTCAAAGAATTTAACAGAGTTTACATGACTTTTAAGATTTAACATGGCTTTAAGTTATTTTGGAAGTATTTGGTAATTCTAAAAAGCATACCGAAACTTTATGTGTGATTATTATCACACACAGTTATTAACACAATTTATTATTGTGTTAAACTTGTACTCCCCCCTCTAAAAAGGATTTAAAAACCATTAAAAAGGTAAATTATAGGGGTATGAACTCACTTTGATAAGCGGTGATTCGGGCAGCGTTTCGTTTCCTAGAAAGAGTTTATTTGACGAGAAACCGGCTCAAACCGGGCAGAGTTTCGACAGGAGAGAGGATGACTTCTTGAGAATTCCGGGGCTCCAGGGCTTGCTTCGGGCTTTAGACACGATATCGGGGCCTTGGGGGTTCGGGAGAAAGTTTACGGGGTGGAAATGTGAATTTTGGGAAGTTTTGGGGTGAAAAACTCTTCTTAGTCGAGGAGTCTCGCACCCTTTATATAGGGGTGCGAGGGTGCGGTCCGAAGTGAGGAGTCAGCAGCCACCTGGCGAGGGTTCGGACACCTGGCGAGGCAAGGAAGAGTCAGTAGGACATGCGGCAGCTCCTGCGAAGGCCACGTGCGAATTCTTAAGGCGGTGCAGCTTCGGACCATGTGTGAGGCACGTGATTTCGGACAGGTGGAGCCTTCTAAGTGGACCGGACTTCAGTCCAATGGGGAAAGGAGGTGACGACTTCGGACCTATCAGGAGACGACACGCGAGGCTGCGGTCCAATGAGAAGCGAACACATGGAGGCCTCACATGCGAGGTGACGTGTCCGAAGTTGACTCAGCGAAATTTCCCGGTTTTCCACATTTTCTTGATTTTTGTGCCAAAAACTTGCGAAAATCATACTCTACGACTTTCGTTTAGACTTCGTCGGCTGATTTTGATTTTATTTTTAATATTATTATTTTTAACAGACCGGGACAGGAAATCCGTTAAAAATTCATAACTTCTTCATCCGACGTCCGTTTTCGTCTGTCTTTTTACCGTTGTGCTACTTTTGACGAGACATTCGATTCTCATTTAAGTTGCGTCGGCTAAATATCGATCGATTTATATTTCGAATTTTTAGCTGTCTACTGCTAAACCGAAACTTCGAAAAATCATAACTTCTTCATATGAAGTCAGATTTTTACGTTCTTTTTATGAACGTTCTCGGTTTAACATATTCTACAATTTTCATTTAGATTGTTAAGGCTAAAAACCCTTTTTTCGAAAATTCGCTTTTTACACTGAATAGTGTTTTGCCGGTTTTATCGCGGATTTTCGATTGGTCATAACTTCTTCGTTATAACTCGGATTTCAGTGTTCTTTATGTTTTTGGAAACCTTGTTACAAACTCTACCACTTGGTTCATCCCAGTTACAATTATTGATCAATTTATTTTTGACCATAGTTTGATTGGTGTCACACATGTTTGAATATATTGGGCCCAATAATCATGATATTGGGCCACAAAGACCCAATAGCACGAACAGAAGATTTTGGGCCCAATCATTGAATCATTTATAGTTTATCGATTTTAAGTTCGTAGTGTAGGTATTTGTTGTATGCTAAATGTTTATTCGCATTGTTAAAAATACTTTGACGTTTGATTTATAACGAAGCTTTGGTTATATATATATATATATATATATATATATATATATATATATATATATATATATATATATATATATATATATATATATATATATAAACATTTTTAAGAACCATGCGTTATAAACTTAATATTTTTAACCCAATAATTTAATATTAGCCTATTTGGCCCAAAAATATTTATTTTGACCATTCCAGCCCCTTTATCTATAAAAATGGCACTTTTAGTCCCTTTTTATGAAAATTGTCATTTTTGGTCCTTAAACCATTTTTCTTGACATTTTCGACCCAAACTTTATTTAAATAATAATTTTAGCCCAAAAATTTTGTATTCGCCATTTCTAGTCCTTATTTGTAAAAAGTTTACACTTTTGGCTCAAATTCCGTAAGTTTTACAATTTTGACCCCAAAATCAAAAACTTTGCATTTTTAGTCAAATTTTTGCGTCAAAGTCATTTTCAGCCCCTGAAATAGTTTATTTACGTTTTAGACTCATATTTTGATAAATTTACAACTTCAACCCCCAAAACTCTTCATTTTTCGCAATTTTGAGCCCAAAAACCCGTGAGGCCCAAATGTAAGCCCAATAAGCTATAATTCATGTTTTTGACCCCTTGAAAAGTGTTATTTTCATAAAAGTCAGATTTTTATGTAAATAATACTAATTTATCCTTATAAAACCGAAAATATCATATTTTACCCAAATCTTTGTTATTTTTGCAAAAATGACACTTATAAAGATTTTTGGCTTTGTTTTCACTTCTTAAGCCTAAAGACTCTTAGATCTTTGAAGTATGTTGTTTATTATGTTATTTGTTTATGTATCCTTCACACTTTAGCCATAGATCTCGAGATATAACAAATAATATCACATTTTCACAACACAAACCAAAGAAATCACATATAAAATGCGCACACACATAGATCAACATATTTACTTGTATTCTCCCCCCAAAAACAAGTAAAAACGGAAAACAAAGGGAGTATGAACTCACCTTGCTTAGTTGTTCTCAGTTTTGAAGAAGAAACGGAAGAAGTCTTGACCTTTAGCAAGCTTTCTTGAGTGATTTTCGGACATAGAAGGTTTCTAAGAGTTAGTTCATGAAGTAAAGCTATGTAAGAAGGAGTTCTTAACATTAAGATGGAAAATAGATGTTTGTGTTTAATAACAACTTACCAAAGGTTGAAAAACTTGTGAATATCCTTGAGAACAAGAAAATTTCGAGATTTTGATGAAAGAAAGAAGGTGTTCTTGAGAGAATTTGGAAGTGTTTGAAAAATGAATTATGTATGTGGGTGTGTTGATGCTCTCGGCCGAGAGTTAAAGAGAGATAGGGGAGGATTTCCAAGTGGGTTATTGCATGATGGATTTGGATCATAATCTAGATACATGAGGTATAATTAGTATGGAAATCCCATATGTAAAAATGAGGTGTCAACCTCTTTCCCATGCAAATTTCTCTTTTTTTTTGTTAAGTGATGTTGGGCCGAGAGTTTGGCTAGAAGAAAGAGTTGAATAGTTTTGGGCCATTAGTTGTTTTAGTTTGAAATTACAAAGCCCAAATTAATACTTTTTCGGCCCATTGGGCCCAATGTAGGTAAAACAATCCATTTTAGGCCCACATGGCCCAAAATTCTAAGTTTAATGAATGTGGGTCCATTTAGAGCCCATCAACGGTTCTAATCCCATAATAGTCAAATTGGAGGTTTATTGGTCCATTAGGCCCAATATGAAAATCCTAGTCCATAATGGACTTAAACCGGGATTTTTAGGGTTTCCAATCTGTAGTTGACTATTTGAAGTGTTTGGATAGAGTTTTTGGGCTTTTCAATTGTATTTTGATGGAAGTTTGTTGTCATTGAATAAACATCATGCATGCTTCCAGATTTTGTTTACAATTTTGTCTTTGTTAATGTTTACAAAAACATAGAATTTCCTGGTTGTGACATACAGATCTACCATACTAGCATATCAACTGGCATACATCACTAGTTCAAACTCAACATATCAATAACTACTAGGATATCAAATCCAATGGGTCGGCCTTGGTGCCTTAGAACCCTTAGTATAGTGAGGGCAACTCACCTCACACTGTCGACTCGAAGATAAACTCAAGCTCTCAGATTGCCGGCACAAACTCCACCACCTATATTCACCATTAAACCATACTTGTAAATTTCCAATTTCCCAAAATGTCCCCATAAGTCCACTGGTCAACCCTTGGTCAAAGTCAAAGTCATTGGTCAAGGTCAACAGTCCATGTTGACCTCAACTCGTCGAGTACCCGCAGCTACTCGCCGAGTTCCTTGCATAACTCGCCAACTCGTCGAGTTCCTAAGGTTTGCGGCCATAAACTGTTTGTCCAGCTCGTCGAGTTCCTCTTGCAACTCGCCAAGTCCATACGTGTCCAAAGGTTGGGAAAATCCTAGGCGACTCGCGGAGTCACTCATCTGACTCGCCGAGCCCACGACAATCTTCATCGGACTCGCCGAGTTGACCATGCAACTCGCCGAGTCCCTTCAGTCCTTCATCCATACAAACGCTTTTAATCCATGCTAAGGTTCCAAATTATAGATCCAGCTTCCCAAGGCATGTTTATCACGTAAAGTTGCAAACTTTACGTGCATGCAAAGCTTCAAAGTCTTAAAATGACAAAACCAAGCTTATAAAGAAGTCTCACACTTGAGGGAAAGCTCATACTTGCCAAATTTGATAACTTTATGGACCTAGAGACCAAGAAGAGCTCAGATCTGAAGTTTCAACTTCAGATCTTAGCTCAAACACAAGAAAGGCTTCCAAATAAAAACACCCAAAAGAGATCTAGGAAGAAATGAGCCAAGATACCAGCTTAATACCTTCAAAAGGGTGCCAACTTAAGTAGATCTCTGATTCCCACGAGTTCCTTGCTTCTAATAACTTGTTTTCCCCAAGCTTTTCTCACCAAAACTCCTTCCTTAAAGCTTCAATACACCAAAGAAGCATACACACACGAATTATGGTTTTGAAATGTCAAGGGGTTGTGAAGGGGAGGCTAGGGAGGCCAATGATGTAACACCCATAAAAATTTTGCCAAATTAAAACATTTTAATTCATTTCCAAAACCATTAAGTTCATACATCTCGTTTTCAAAATAGTTTATTATCAGAGTTTCCCCCAGAACCATATCTCAGAAATCATAAAACATGAGGAGCGGTACGATCACGCCTTCGCCTTGCCACGATCTCCTGAAGTACCTGAAACATAACACTACAACTGTAAGCCCGAAAGCTTAGTGAGTTACCCCCAAAATACCAACCACACATAAACATACTCATAACATATCACAAATAGAACAGCCACGCACATCGGGTCTACTGTGTGACTGGTCCGCCCGCACCGGGCCTTCAGTCCACCTGGTCCACCCTCCGAGTCTAGCCATGTACATCGAGTCTACAGTGTGATTGGTCTCCCCGAACCGGGCCTTCAATCCACCTGGTCCACTATCTGAGTCTACAGTATGACTGGTCTGCCCACACCGGGCCTTCAGTCAGCCTGGTCCACTCTCCGAGCCTCGGCACGTCTGGTCCGCCCTCTCGGGGCCTTCATCCTATCCGGACCGCTCGCTGGGCTTTCGGAATGTCCGGTCCGCCCAGGGTATGTTGGCCTACAACACAAAGCAGGACCCGCCTCAACCCAACCCCAGTCCAACAACCATGTGCACATAAACATATAATCATATACAATCCTCAACCAGACAAACAATCTAACAGATCACATAGCATATCAATATCCTAACCAGGATTCTGACGTAACCGGTCACTAGCATAACATTACCCTATATCCCGGGTACCAACCTTAACCAGGTGTCTAACACATACCATCCTAACTACCAGGATGCAAACATAGCAAAGCAATAACATAATAACAACTACCCGGATTTCCATCCAATAAAGGGCCGACCTTGGTGCCGTAGACCCTGTCGATATAGTGAGGATAACTCACCTCGCAATTGCCGACTGAAAGGATAAGATCAGCTGCTCCGATCACCGACACGAACTCCACCACCGAACACTACCAAAGAACTAATTCCATAAATACCAATAATTACCAAAATACCCTTAGAAGTCAAACTGGTCAACCCTTGGTCCAAGTCAAAGTCCTCAGTCAAAGTCAACCTTCCTGGTTGACCCTACTCGCCGAGTCAACCCGTTGACTCGTCGAGTCCCTATGCTCAGAACTCCCATGCCACGACTCAACTCGCCGAGTCGACCCAAGACTCGTCGAGTCCAACAAGTTCTGAGTCCCTTCTTGCTCAACTCACCGAGTCATCCCTCGACTCACCGATTCACAGCTCAGCCAGAAAAGGCTAGGGTTCCACGACCAGACTCGCCGATTCCAAGAACAGACTCGCCGAGTCCAAGGCAATCTTCAACAGACTCGCCGAGTTGTTCTTCCAACTCGTCGAGTCCATGCATATATTCAAACAACTCGTCGAGTGCACTAATGTGACTCGCCGAGTCCAAACGTGACATCTTCATTCAAACGATTTCAGGCCATTTCATTGCTTCCAATACATAGATCTGGACTCCTAGGGCCAGATTCACACGTAAAGTTTCCAACTTTACGTGCATGCAAGGCTCAACAAGCTCCAACCAAGCTACAAGAAGGTTTTTGGACAAAGGCACTCTCAATCAAGTCCCATGGCTGATGCTTTCTGCCCTCATGGCTCCAATACAACCTAGATCTGAAGTTGCAACCTCAGATCTAGTCTCTATACCCAAAATGGATCTCAATCATGCTAAAGAATCCCTAAAACAACCACCATGGATGACAATAAGGAAAAAGGCTTAAGGATGTGACTTCTTACCCCAAAGATGAGCCTAAATTGATGTAGACTTCAGATCCACAAGCTCTCTTGGTGCTATCCTCAACTTCCTCCAACTTATCTTCACCAATTTCTTCTTCCAAGCATCACTCTTCTCAACAATGGAGTCTCTCACGATTTAGGGTTTCTCTGGAACACTCAGGGAAGATAGAGGCTGAAATGAAGGCATATTGTTCTTTAAATAGGGTGCAAACCCTGAAAATAGGGTTTCATATTCCAGCACGGACTCGCCGAGTCGGGTCACTTATTCATGCGGTCCACTCGCGACTCGACTCGCCGAGTTACCCTTCCAACTCGCCGAGTCCAACCCTCCATTTGCACTTTACACCCCCAATCTCTTGTTCTGGAACTTGGGATGTTACAATTCTCCCCCACTTAAATTAGGCTTCGTCCTCGAAGCCTGCTGCAGCACACAATTCCAGATAATACTCCCACTGTGCTCCTGCCAAGACACTAATCCATCTCCCTCCGCCCAAAAATTGGCGATAACCCTGATAACTGCAACCTGGAACGAATCCTGTTCCACCCCCGGGTTCTATCTCTGACGCTCTGACAGGATGTCGCATCCTTCAGCTCTCATAACTCATCAACCAACCATATCACGTAACCACTCATATCTGGCCTAAACGGCCTCGGCCTGGAATACCAACACACCAGGTCCAATCAATCATAGGGTCCGGTCATCCTCATGACGGAATACCCCATATTGAACTACTTCCTCATACACAACTCAAGCCTACAGCCATACTTGGAACCAAGGACCTTGTCCTTGCGTCACCCTCGAACCCTTCGGTTCGACACAACAGAGTGCAACCCACTCACACCTCTCTATCACGATTTCTAGGTCCTTGACCTCTGACTGTAATATCCTTATGCAGTCCTCAGCACCGGTCCAGGCTACTCTCGAGTCTGTTAACCTGCTGTCTCACCTTCCTCTGTCCCAATCTCCAATCGGGAATCCCTTTCCTTCTCCTCTTCCAAGGAGACCGAAAACATGCCTGTGCATCATCCAACATTCCCACAACCACAACGGGCATCCATCCCGCATGTGCTTCCATATATCTGGTACAATCCCAGTGCTTGCTACCAAGCACTTTCGATCATCCATTTACTCTGCTGCCTTCCTTTCAGAGGACCCACACTCCTTTCGGAGTTACATACCTTTCCTTTCCAGGAAGTCTACTCCACAATCATAGCCGCACTTATAAGTGCCACTGAGCTAAACTCCACTCTATAGTCCCACTAACACATACAGAGTCTACAGCATGACTGGACCGCCTTCCCAGGCCTTCAGCCTATCTGGACCACTCTCAGAACCTTCAGCATGTCTGGACTGCCCTCCTGGGCCTTCAGCCTGTCTGGACTGTTCCCTAAACCTCCAACCTACTCCAGCATCCTAATCAATACTTGGGGCCAGACCATATCGATTACTATTGCATGGTGACTTATTCACTCATTATCCTCCTATCGATCCATAAATACATACAGAGTCTTCAGCATGACTGGACCGCCTTCCCAGGCCTTCAGCCTATCTGGACCACTCTCAGAACCTTCAGCATGTCTGGACCGCCCTCCTGGGCCTTCAGCCTGTCTGGACCGTTCCCCGAGCCCTCGGCCTGACTGGTACGCCCATCGGCCTTCAGTCTATCCAGACCTTTCAAAGACTGTCGCACATCACCCTGATCCCTTCTTCCCGGGAATCTCTCCCATGCAGTCTGTTCTAGCCCTCTCGGGGCTCCGAACTCCAGTTCCATTCTCGGAATCCTTTCCATGGCCTAAACCCAGGCCTCACATCAATCAATCACTTTCTCTGGAAATCTTGGCTTGTTCCCTGCCCCACGTGTCTATTTCCACACTCTCGGCTAACACAACGCTGAAATCCAACAGCTAACCATCCTTGGATGCATGTTGTTCCACTGGAGAATTTTCCAATTCTCCCCCACTTAGTGCATCGACTACTAACCACCGATGCTCAAAAGCGGCATAGCTCAATCTCCCTTAATCCATTCATTCCCTCTTATCCATGGACTAACTCCCTCGGGAGTAAGTAACCTTCACTGAATAACCCTTCCGTCATCGCACACCCGAACTCCAAGGAAGTTCGAATCTCAACTGAATCCTCCTTACATCGTCGTTGCTATTCCTAGCAGCGAGATCACATAACTTGTCTTCCGACCGCAATCCTCCTGAACGCTAACTACAACTCCTAACTACTAAGATCCTCAGTCATACTACGAACATGCGAAACAATGCAGACAGATTTACAATACCACACAAATAACAAGATAACAGGATGGAAACATACCCGCAGCTGCATCTGGCTCTGCCCTGACCTCCTCTGCTGTAAGCTGGAATGCGCGTCCCTGAGACCTCGGGGGCTCCGTTCCACCCTGACCTCCACCCGTAATCCTCAAAGTGGCTGGTGCTGGAGCCTGCACCGGTCCTGCAACAAGTTGTGGACAGTTGGCCCTCAAGTGCCCAACCTGATGGCAATGATAGCAAATCCTCATATCCTGAACCGGGGCCGACTGACGATAATCCCTCGCATAATGCCCCTCTCTCCCACACTTGCGACACGCACCACCGGATCGGCAAACTCCGGCATGACCCTTCCCACACTTCTCCCAAGTCTGGCTGCTCTGACCCCCAATCCTGGAGTCAACGGTTTTGAACCGTTTCGGCGCCGACTGCGACTGCACCGGGGCCTGCCTTTGCTCTCGTAACTGCAACTCCATCTCTAACTCACGCCGCCTGGCGGCCTCTTGCAGCTCTAACAAGGTATCACACCTCTGCGTAGACACAAACTGCCTGATGTCCCTGTTGAGCATACTCAGATATCGGGACATCTGAGCCTGCTCCGAAGCAAACTCCGGGCAAAACATCGCCCTCTCAGTACACATCCTGGTGATCTCCGTCACCGACTCTGAATCCTGCTTCAGCTCCAGGAACTCCTGAGCCAACCTATTTCTCTCAACCCGTGGAACATAACGAGTGCTGAACATCTCCCGAAACTGATCCCAAGTAACCACAGCCCGCTGCACGTCAGAATAAGATCCCGTAGTCAACCTCCACCAATCCTTCGCCCCGAGCCTCAAAAGGTTCAGAGCACATCTCACCCTCTGATCCGCAGGGCATGAACACGTGAAGAAACAACCCTCCACGTCTGACAACCATCTCATAGCAATGATAGGATCCTGAACTCCATCAAAGGTAGGGGGCTTCGTGTTATCAAAGTCCCGATACTGAAAACCTCGACCGGTTCCTCCCCCTGCCGCTGCTACAGCCGCTGTAGCTGCCGTGGCAGCCGTCTTAGTAAGAGCTGCATAACGATCATCAGAGTACTCTCTCATAGTGGACTTAATAGTCCCAAACAACTCCGGGATCTGACCCCGGACAATCTCGACCACCTCCTCGCGGATGATCTCCCTGACCTGATCCTCTGTCAACATTGGCCCCTCCTGGCCGATAATCTCAAGTGCCACTGGGGCCTCCGGCTCACCCTGTCCTGATCCCGATCCGGATCCAGTCACAACACGCCTCGTAATCGCCATACTGCAATACACCAACGAGACCCTTAGACACCTCACATATCCACCCGAGGAACTATCTCATAACCGATACCCTAGAGAGTTGTGACTTGCTTGATACGCATATGGGTCCTGTGCTTTCAGTAGTACGGGCCCATACTACCTTGCACACCTACCCATATTTGTCTCAAGTATCACCACAACACCTTAACCATACATACACACACCCGCTCAATCCTCGCTCCTAGAGGAAAAGCCGCATATCTCATGTAAGGAAAACCCTAGGCTAATAGGCATCACATAATCAGGCAATTCTATCATGCAATTCCTGAAGATCCCTAGCCTAGTACTAGCATGCTGTTCTAACATATCACATAATCAAATAACTTGCATGGTATTTTGGGGTCTACTTACTGGCTCTGGCTGATCGTACCCTCTGCATCCTCCTTTACTTATTTCGAAAACCTTTTGAAAACCATTTTGAAAATCCATCCTTGATTTGAGACTGGATTCACACGAATGTTCCTCCAATTCACTCAAACCAAGGCTCTGATACGAACTTGTAACACTCATAAAAATTTTGCCAAATTAAAACATTTTAATTCATTTCCAAAACCATTAAGTTCATACATCTCGTTTTCAAAATAGTTTATTATCAGAGTATCCCCCAGAACCATATCTCATAAATCATAAAACATGAGGAGCGGTACGATCACGCCTTCGCCTTGCCACGATCTCCTGAAGTACCTGAAACATAACACTACAACTGTAAACCCGAAAGCTTAATGAGTTACCCCCAAAATACCAACCACACATAAACATACTCATAACATATCACAAATAGAACAGCCACGCACATCGGGTCTACTGTGTGACTGGTCCGCCCGCACCGGGCCTTCAGTCCACCTTGTCCACCCTCCGAGTCTAGCCATGTACATCGAGTCTACAGTGTGATTGGTCCGCCCGCACCGGGCCTTCAATCCACCTGGTCCACTCTCTGAGTCTACAGTATGACTGGTCCGCCCACATCGGGCCTTCAGTCGGCCTGGTCCACTCTTCGAGCCTCGGCACGTCTGGTCCACCCTCTCGGGGCCTTCAGCCTATCCGGACCGCTCGCTGGGCCTTCGTAAATGTCCGGTCCGCCCTGGGTATGTTGGCCTACAACACAAAGCAGGACCCGCCTCAACCCAACCCCAGTCCAACAACCATGTGTACATAAACATATAATCATATACAATCCTCAACCAGACAAACAATCTAACATATCACATAGCATATCAATATCCTAACCAGGATTCCGACCTAACCGGTCACTAGCATAACATTACCCTATATCCCGGGTACCAACCTTAACCAGGTCTCTAACACATACCATCCTAACTACCAAGATGCAAACATACAAAGCAATAACATAATAACAACTACGCGGATTTCTATCCAATAAAGGGCCGACCTTGGTGCCGTAGACCCTGTCGATATAGTGAGGATAACTCACCTCGCAATTGCTGACTGAAAGGATAAGATCAGTTGCTCCGATCACCGACACGAACTCCACCACCGAACACTACCAAAGAACCAATTCCATAAATACCAATAATTACCAAAATACCCTTGGAAGTCAAACTGGTCAACCCTTGGTCCAAGTCAAAGTCCTCAGTCAAAGTCAACCTTCCTGGTTGATCCTACTCGCAGAGTCAACCCGTTGACTCGTCGAGTCCCTATGCTCAGAACTCCCATGCCACGACTCAACTCGCCGAGTCGACCCAAGACTCGTCGAGTCCAACAAGTTCTGAGTCCCTTCTTGCTCAACTCACCGAGTCATCCCTCGACTCACCGATTCACAGCTCAACCAGAAAAGGCTAGGGTTCCACGACCAGACTCGCCGAGTCCAAGAACAGACTCGCCGAGTCCAAGGCAATCTTCAACACACTCGCCGAGTTGTTCTTCCAACTCGTCGAGTCCATGCATATATTCAAACAACTCGTCGAGTGCACTCATGTGACTCGCCGAGTCCAAACGTGACATCTTCATTCAGACGATTTCAGGCCATTTCATTGCTTCCAATACATAGATCTGGACTCCTAGGGCCAGATTCACATGTAAAGTTTCCAACTTTACGTGCATGCAAGGCTCAACAAGCTCCAACCAAGCTACAAGAAGGTTTTTGGACAAAGGCACTCTCAATCAAGTCCCATGGCTGATGCTTTCTGCCCTCATGGCTCCAATACAACCTAGATCTGAAGTTTCAACCTCAGATCTAGTCTCTATACCCAAAATGGATCTCAATCATGCTAAAGAATCCCCAAAACAACCACCATGGATGACAATAAGGAAAGAGGCTTAAGGAGGTGACTTCTTACCCCAAAGATGAGCCTAAACTGATGTAGACTTCAGATCCACCAGCTCTCTTGGTGCTATCCTCAACTTCCTCCAACTTCTCTCCACCAATTTCTTCTTCCAAGCTTCACTCTTCTTAACAATGGAGTCTCTCACGATTTAGGGTTTCTCTGGAACACTCAGTGAAGATAGAGGCTGAAAAGAAGGCATATTGTTCTTTAAATAGGGTTTCATATTCCAGCACGGACTCGCCGAGTCCATCCCCGACTCGCCGAGTCGGTCACTTATTCACGCGGTCCACTCGCGAGTCGACTCGCCGAGTTACCCTTCCAACTCGCCGAGTCCAACCCTCCATTTGCGCTTTACACCCCCAATCTCTTGCTCTAGAACTTTGGGATGTTACAAATGATCCTTTAAATAGGGTGCAAAACCCCGGAAATTAGGGTTTCATCCTCCAGCTCCTACTTGTCGAAACCCTACTTGGACTCGGCGAGTAGGTCACTTAAAAACGCGGACCAACCCGCTACTACTCGACGAGTCGGGCACGTAACTCGTTGAGTAGGCCTTGGAATCAAGAAAAATCTTATATAAACAAAATCAATACCTGAGAATCGGGGCGTTACAATAGGGTTCTAAAAAAAAGTCCAAAAAGATAAAAGAAACCTATTATGTCACCTTTGATGACTCTTATCTGAAGAAGTATCAGAAGGCTAACTCTCAATCAAAGGAGAATTTTCCCACGACAAATCCGATGACGATTCCTCTTTCCAACCTTTACGAGGAATTCATGAACCTGTTTGATGAGCCAGAAAAGGCGATCTATTCGGAATCCAAAGCGGCTGATAACAAGTAAGATGAACTAAAGAAGATTATTGATGATGCTGCGAAGGATCTTAAAAACGAGCCCCCGATTCCGAAAGTTTCTGACACTCCATCTCAACCACAATCTGTGAATGCTCCAATTCAAAGGGAGGGTTCTACATCGACCTCCACACCTATTCAGAGGGAGTATTCAACTCCTCAGATAAACCACGAAATTCCAATCCAGGGGGAGAATCTTGTTCTGAACGAAGAGCCAAATCCATCATTTGAGGGGGATAATGTGAATGCAAATGATGATTCGAATGCTCATTCAGAATTTGAAAACGTGAATGCTGAACTGTATCCATCCTTTGATCCGAACTACCTTCCATTGGCCAAATGGACCAGAGATCATCCTAAAAGACAAGTAATCGGAGAAGTACCCTTCTAACTCAGGGTTCTTTGTGCAGGCATTCTTCGACGCTGATCTTGGAGGTTACGGTATTGATCGAAAAAGTACCACTAGAAGATGTCAGTTTCTTGATGGAAAACTTGTCAGTTGGAAATCAAAGAAACAAACTTGCTTCTCCCTATCGACTGTTGAAGCGGAGTATATTGCAGCTACCTCATGTACTTCACAAGTGATTTGGTTTCAAAGTTATCTTAGGGACTATGGGATTAATATGAAGAGAATCCCCTTATATTGCGATTCTGAAAGTGTCATTCGCATTTGCCACAACCCAGTGCAACATTCCAAGACTAAGCACATAGCATTGAGGTATCACTTCAAAAAAGAAAATGTGGAGGATGGCAATGTTGAAATCCACTTTGTTAGATCTGCTAATAAACTAGCTGATATATTCACGAAATCCTTACTTGAACAATCTTTTAATCGAATTCTACAAGGCTAGGGAATGATAGAAGCAGATTCTGTTCCGAAACAACCTTCGCACTCTGAAAGCACTAGTTAAACTGCGAATGGGTCCGAGCTCTCCAAGCCTCTAGGAGCATACCGTTCACACTCCGAATGGGTGCGAACCTTTGAAGCCTCTTGGAGTATACTGTTCACGCCGCGAATAGGTTTGAGCCCTCGGAGTCACTCGGAGTCCACTGTTCATCTCGGATTCGGAACTTCATTTATACTTTGTATACTATGTGTTTTTTGTATCTTATTTTCTGTTATTTCTTCTTTAGAAACTTTACAAAAATACAAAAAAAAAATTGTTTTTTTATTTCTTATCAAAAAAAAATTCAAAATACAAAAATATTTTCTTTCTTGTTTTTGTTTTATCTTTTCAAAAAATTAAAAACTCTAAAAAAATTATTTTTCATTTATGTGTGTGATATATTTAAATTTGTACTATCTTAGGTACCATTTAGTCATCTCAATTCAGAAAGATAGGGCAGGTATATAACTTCGATACTATGTACTAGTATAGTGTCCCTAGAAGCATGTTGTTGCATGTTGTCCGAAGCCTCTAAGATTTTATGTTTCAAGCCTTAATGAATCGATAATCCCAATCGTTTCTTCGCAATCAGACTGACAATTCACATACGTCATTGGGCTACCTTACTCTACTAATATCGAGTTAAGAGATGACTGCTTCGTTATTCTTTCATAGCAGAGGTACACTTCTTCTCAGAACCACCTCCAACACTTTCTCCATCACATTCACTTTCACACTCGTAACCCTTGAGACTCTCAGATATTACCACTGAGGTTTATGGTAAACAAATTTTGCGTTTATGATCTTAAATTCGTTATCACCACGAATTGAGTGAAACCAAAAATCCAAAACCAATTTCAAAATTAACGGTGAATAATTAACATGTTCTAGAATTTTCACCATGGAATTGACGAGAACCACCTTTGTAGTTTGTACCTTGAAATCTCATTATTTTATTTTTGTGAGATCTTAATGAAATACTCTAGACCTAAGACATTTCTTCCCATTAGATCCAGTTTTTATTTTTCTTGAGATTTTTATATTTTCCAGTCACTTAAATCTTTCCAATGCATACTTGTTATTGTGACTACACTGGTCAGACAAGTACATCTTCCGAACGTCCGGACTCATGTTGAGTTTCGGAGTTTAGTTGAAGATGAAGCCACCCTACGAGCCCAATGAAAAGAAGCCTTTCACTATTTCTCAACAAACAGATGATCGTAATTCAACGGGAGACCACACAGAAACTTCTGAGTCTCTCTTGACTCCGAAGGAAGAGATCGTTGCCCGGGATCCAACTGTTTTCATGTCAATTTATTGACATCACAGAATTTCAGATATTATTTGCTTTATTTCTTTATCTATTGGCACACTCTTGCACGAAAATCTTTGTGATTTTCCAAAAGTCTGGTTCTTATTCCTAACGGTTACTTTCGCATCCGAGAACAGGTTATGACGAGTCGTTACGAATATGCAAAACTGAAGCGGCAGTTTTAAATGGATAAGATTTCCATATTTGGGCATCTGGTTTTCAAAAGTCCTTATATCACGCCTTGTCAGTTACGCAGCCTCACATCACGCCTTGTCAGTTACGCAGCCTGACATCACGCCTTGTCAGTTACGCGCCTTTTACGGGAAAAGGAAACGTCAACAGCTGTCTTTCTCTCTCCAATATAGACGTATAAAAGGGAAAATCGTCGATTGATTTCTTTTACCTCTTCTAAAGATTTCGAATACTCTCTGGTGCAATACCTCAATATTGTTCATCTTCTTCTCTATTGCATCCATGGCTACCTCCACAGAAACTCCATCTACTGTTAAATAGACTGCATCATCAACGCTTCTGAATATCAAATCCAACCAAAATCTCATTCTTGACTTGGATTCATCTAAGTATGATGCTGCTCTACAACCAATGATTGTGTTGTTACATAAAGTGACCCTCTTAAACTTCAAGGATCCGCAATCGTACTTTTGTCTACCGCAATTGGAGTTGCTGTCGCAATCAAGATGTGTCTATCGCAACCAATATTGAAGAAGTTATTCTGAAACCGTAGTGATGTGCAGTCACTACCGCACTGAAGATTATAGAAGACTCTTATTATCTGACTTAGCGTATTTGCATTACTTTGTCCAGTAAACCTTGCACGATCACTTAAGTCAGTAGAATATTAGTTTTTTATTTCAGTTGTAACTGTATGGAACTCTATAAATAGAGTCTCTTTTCTTCATGTATAATACACATCTCTTTCCACAATCTATTGAACTTTCACTGAAATACAAATATCATTCTCCCATTTCTCTTTCTTATATGATATCCAATATCCTCTTCATCTTAAACTGATCACACTTACTAACTTGTGTTTGAATTCAAACCTCGTTACAAATCAGTTGGATGTATACTTAATATAACTTGTTGCCATTTACATTTCCTTTACTTTTCCGCAACTAACTATCTAACATTTCTAACTTATTATTGTCGAGCTTACTTGATCCTTGAGATTAACTTATTCCGCAACTATTATCTTGTACTAACGTTTGTTCAAGTGTTATTCCCAAGTTTTTCTCTCAACAATTGCTATCAGAGCAAAGTGGTTGCTTTTTAAACAAAACTCTGATTTTGAAAAGCCTTATATACCACTAAAAGCTCATGCTTCAAAAACAAAAAAACCAAAAAAAAAAAAAACAAAGGAAATATGGCAAAAGCTTTATCACAGAATCTTTTCAACAGTGTTGGAGGCTCGAACTGAGCACCAATACTTGTTGCAAATGAATAACACCATTGGTCCTAAAAGGATGGAAAGGTATCTTATGAGGCTAGAAAGAGATGTGTGCAGATCTGTTGAAGAAGGACCCCATGTACCTGTTCTTACTCTTGTTCAAGCAGATGGTGCTCAAGAGTGACCAGGTGGAGGTCAAGCCGCAATTAATCGACCAATCAAAGATGATCTTGACAAAATGGATACCGATGCCATAGCCTTCTATGAAATCTCTTGTGGTGTTGCTCCTGATAATTTTAACATCATCATCAACTGCTTTTTAAACAAAACTATGATTTTGAAAAGCCTTCTATACCACTAAAAGCTCATTCTTCAAAAACAAAAAAACCCAAAAAAACAAAGGCTATACGGCAAAAGCTTTATCACTAAATGTTTCCAACAGTGTTGGATGCTCGAACAGAGCACCAATACTTGTTGCAAATGAATACCACCATTGGTCCTAAAAGGATGGAAAGGTATATTATGAGGCTAGGAAGAGATGTGTGGAGATCTGTTGAAGAAGGACCCCATGTACCTGTTCTTACTCTTGTTCAAACAGATGGTGCTCAAGCACGACTAGGTGGAGGTCAATCCGCAATGAATCGACCAACCAAAGATGATCTTGACAAAATAGAGAACGATGCCATAGCCTTCTATGAAATCTCTTGTGGTGTTGCTCCTGATAATTTTAACATCATCATCAACTGCAAATCTGCTAAGGAGATCTAGGATGTGCTCAAAAATCTCTATCAAGGGTCAGAACAAGCTCAAGATAATAAACTCACCACATCTCTCAATGAGTTTAACAACTTTAATGATATTCCGGTGAAAGACTTGACGACTCGTTCAAACGATTCAATCTTATCATCATGAAGTTATCAAATGTTGGAACAGTTCGAAGCAACCATGAAACAAATCTACAATTTCTCAATGGTTTAGGAAGACATTGGTCCACTTCAAAGATGGTTGTGCAAGGAGATAGAAAGATTCATACTTTGTCTTTTTTCAAACTGTACGGAGAACTTCAGGCACAAGAATCAACTGTGTTGAAAGACTTTGCTGATCTCGGTGGTCCAGCTGCCCTGATAGCTCAAACCCCACAAGTCAAAACTCAACAGTATTCATATCCTACTGAACCATCCTACCCACTATCATATGACAACCCACCGCAGTCATATGAAGCTGATGCTGAAATTCATGACGAAGAAGAATTCCAAAATTCCATCGCTTTGGTTAGCCAACAATTCAACAGGCTACCACCACCATCATTTCGCAAAAATCGGCAATTCATAAAACCACCTTTTAACCGCAACTTCACTCTGCAGTCTAACCACTCACGTTATCCCAGGAACCCTCACCATCCACCGCAACCACAAAATGCACATCATTCTAAAGAGGGACCGCAGTCCAACAACCCATCAGACTCTGGTACCTCAACTGAAGAGAAGAATGAAGTCACTATCTGCCAGAAGTGTCATAAACAGAATCACTTTGCAAAGGCTTGAAAAGAAAATATGGTTAAGGACAAGGAATTCTACCTTAGAATGACCCAAGAGATGGAAGAAAAAGAAAAGGCAAGAGCATATGTTGCTCAAGTGAAGAGGGATCATCAAGTGTGGTCATCCGGAGATGAGGATGAAATTCTTAACAACAACAAGAGAAAAGGAAAGATATGCATGGTTGCAGCTGCTGAAGAGGATGGATCGACAAACTTGGAGAGGAATTAATGTTACATGGACAAAGACGGCACTCTAAGCATCCTCGAACAGGTAAAAATCATGATCCATTCTAACAATTTCAGCATGCATGATTGTGAACCATACTTAGAAAAACTTAATGACACGTGTGCTGCCGTCCTTTTAGACTACAACAAAGCACTAGATGAAAAGAATATAGCGTCCCAAGAGCTATATCATATGAGAGGAAGACTTAAGGATAAGAGACTTAAGGTTGCTATGCTAGAAAAAGATTTGTTGTTAGAAAAGGATGCTAGGATGTTGAATGAAACTCAGTTAGATATTGGTTTAAATCAAATGGATTTAGTCCATAAAGAAATTGTACATTTGAATCAATTAATAGATAAGCTCTTTAATGAATGTGAAGCAATTGGAAACTTAGTTAACAATGGGACTATAGACAACACCTATAATTGGGGATTCTCCAATGGGTACTCAACCAATGAGAACTCAATTCCTCGGTTCAATGTTGATCGACCATATGTCCCACCGGATCGTGAGTTTCATTATCCAGTCAATGATAAAAACGTTCCCTGAAGACATAAGATGCCACTTCGGTAAACTTCATTAGCTGAGTAACAATTGTGTCATAGAGGAAATTCTTCCTGAATCCTCTGGTAATCCAAGTGATCAATTGCCAATCATTGGCACAATTTGTCCCGATTCTCAGTCATCTTCACATGTAGATGAAGAAATCATTGTGGAAGGACCATAAGTAATTGTAAATTGTCCATCGCTGCTTTCCATAAAATGTCCCAATAATGAAGCATATTTGACATACTCTACGGTAGTCCAGTCATCCGCACCACAGACCGCAGTTAAAAGCACAGCGACCATTCAGCCCATTCTTCATGAAATATTGTAACGCTCGTAGATCCGGTCTAGTCAATTTAGAGACAATGAGCATCAAAAATGAGTTTTTGATGGAAGATTATTTAGAAGGAGTAATCTTAACCAAGTTGTAGAATATGTCACAAGGGTTCCGTACATATAAAGAATGCCGAAATCCGAGTTACAACGAAGAAGTTATGGCCCGTCGAAGTTTCGCGACAAAACCGGCACGACACTACGCGACGTAAATAGTGAATTTACAATAGAGGACTTTTTTCCTTAATGATCTAAACAAAATTTGTAGTATACGTTAAACCGAGAGCGTGCATAAAAAGAACGCCCAAATCTAACTTCGTATGAGGAAGTTATGATTTTTCTAAGATTTAGCCTAGCAGTGCACGGCCCGAAACTCGAATTTTAGATCGAGCGGTTTTTGGCCAACGCGACCTAAATGAGAATTGAATATATCATTAATAGGAACTCAATGAGAAAAAGACACACGAAAACGGAGTCTGTATGTAGAAGTTATGAATTTTATGCGGATATTTAACAGTGTAGTCACCTTCTACTGTTAAATTTATGATCGGTCGAGAATTAGCCAACAGAGTCAAAAGGAAAGTTGTAGATCTTATTTTTATCTACGCGTGGATATAAATAACGTCAAAAACGTAGCTCGTATGCAAAAGTTACGAATTTTAGAAGTCGGAAGTGTGCTGTGCGAAAGTCGGATTTTAGAAGTCGGGAAATGTAGGGACGAGGTGACTTGCTACAAATGTGGAAAGACAGGGCATTACGCCAGCAAGTGTACATCCAAAAAGAGGGTGTGCTATAGATGTAACAAAGAAGGGCATGTTTTTAAAGATTGCCCGAAGAAAAACGACGCAGCAAGGATAGAAACGCCACCGAGGCCAAGAGCATTCCACATGATCCTCGACGAAGTAGAAAACGACGCGAGAAATCGAGGATGAGAAGTTCATATCCGAAGATCGAGTGATGCAGTAGCCATAATATTGTATGATGTAGCCTACTATAGGCATAGTTTAGGGTGAACTTGAACACCTATGTAATCATTTCAAGGAATAATATAAAACCTTCGTTTTGCTATCTGATGTGTTAAGCTGTTAAGTGATATTCTTGTATGGTGACTTGGAAAACTGCGAGACAATACTTGGGACGAGTATGAGTAGGTGTGAATGGTAGTAGATGCCTATACTACCGGAAGCACAGGACTCACACTTGGAGCAGGGAAAGTCACAAGGTTACCAAGAAGCTAGTAGTTGATTCCGTTTTGTTCATGTATGTCATTACCATTGTTTCGGTAATGACTAAGAAGATGATTGTTATTCTGACCTTAGTGGTCATATCAAATTGAGTCCGACTACGATGAGTATGTTACGTGGTTCGGAAAACCAAGTTCGATGTAGCATCTGACTTAAGCCATAAGATTGAAATAAAAGATAATCAAAGCGATCAGTAGAGGTATCGCGATAGTTGCTTGTAGCTAGAAATGCTACCTTTTAAGATGTAATTAGAACATGAAGGAAGGTATAGTCTGTTCTGTAATTTGACTCTAAGAGACCTGAGTCTAAGCGTTGCAAAATGCGATGATAGGTCATTAGAATATGACACATCGGTCCATTATAGTAATAAAAGAACTTATCTTAAGTTTGTTAAGCATAAGAAGCAGTCTCCAGTAAGGATCGAGATTGTGACTTGAAGGGCATAATTTGAAGTCTAACGTGAGATAGGGAGGAGGTGCAAGATCGATCACCGCCTGCAGTCACGGAGTCCAAGAGTTAAATACTCGTTCGAAGCAACATAGAAGTTACGGTTATTACCTAGGATGAAGAGTTAACGTAGGGAGTCATTATACAAGCCCTGTTTCGATGATGATTCCGGGACGTAATCATCCTAAGCGGGAGATAATTGTAATGCTCGTAGATCCGGGCTAGTCAATTTAGAGACAATGAGCATCAAAAATGAGTTTTTGATGGAAGATTATTTAGAAGGAGTAATCTTAACAAAGTTGGATAATATGTCACAAGGGTTCCGTACATATAAAGAATGCCGAAATCCGAGTTATAACGAAGAAGTTATGGCCTGTCGAAGTTTGGCGACAAAACCGGCACCGCACTACGCGACGTAAATAGTGAATTGATGATAGAGGACTTTTTGGCCTTAGTTATCTAAACAAAAGTTGTAGTATACGTTAAACCGAGAGCGTGCAAAAAAAAGAATGCCCAAATCTGACTTCGTATGAGGAAGTTATGATTTTTCGAAGATTTGGCCTAGCAGTGCATGACCCGAAACTCGAATTTTAGATCGATTGGTTTTTGGCCAACGCGACCTAAATGAGAATTGGATATCTCATTAATAGGAACTTAACGATAAAAATACAGACAAAAACAGAGTCCGTATGTAGAAGTTATGAATTTTACGCGGACATTTAACAGTGTAGTCACCTTCTACTGTTAAATTTAAGATCGGTCGAGAATTAGCCGACGGAGTCAAAATGAAAGTTGTAGATCTTATTTTTACCTACGCGTGGATATAAATAACGTCAAAAACGGAGCTCGTATGTGAAAGTTAAAGATTTTAGAAGTCGGAAGTGTATTGTGCGAAAATGGGTGATGTGACACAATCTTGGTCATTGCTTTCTCCCCAAGTCTTGCCACCAGATGGTGACATGTGGCACCAAGTTCAGCCGTATTTCACCCTATAAATAGAACCTCTCCCACCCTCATTTTCTTCACACCTTTCCCATTCTTTCTCTCTCTAAACCTCCCAAAACTCCCCTAGCACTAGAAGAAAGCCCCGGAGCGCTCAACGGCTCCGAGAAGAAGAGCTTTCGTCTCGGAAGTTCTGCCCCTGCAGAGCCTAGCTTCTAGCCAAATGGTAAGACCCCGTGCACCTTTACTATAGCTTCGCAGTGACAACCTTGATCGAATGTGTAGGATAGGTGGGAGGTGGTGATGGTTCAACCACGCCCGGTTCCACGAAATGATTGAGAACTACGACAGGGTCGAAATGCATTCCCTCGTAGGTAACATACACCTACCCTATTTTAAATATAGCTTTTAATTAATTATAGTAATGTTATTAGGACCTTATAATAAATGTTTGGGCTATTATTATGAGTTATATAAGTGTCGTTATGATATCTTTTTAACTACTCGTGGTACGGGGAATCTGGTTTAAAGGGTCGCATAGGGTTGTTGGATTTCAGAACTGCTATATGCGAAAATGGTCCTGCCCTCCGGTGTTTTATGTCTGGCCCCTGTCTGTACATAGTAGTTGGAAAATATTGTTTAAACGCTTATATAATAATAATAATGCTAAGACAAATAATTAGTCACGGTAAATATTAGACTAAAATTTAGCGATAATAATGCTAGGTTTCGTCGAAGGAAAATAGAATCGTTAAAAGTGAAGCGCTGCCCGATTTTGGAATCATCACTTTAACAAGTGAGTGCATAGTTACTTTCATCTTACACATAGATATGAAGTATTTTATATAAATTACGTGTTATGTGTGCATATTATCTGTATACTTGCTATCTACGTTGGATGAACGATTTTATACATGTTTTAAATGATTTAAACTGTATATGTATTTATATCTACAAAATATGTTGGGTAAAACATGGGTAGATTAATGATGAAAGCTGATATGGAGGAACATTAACAGTATGGATATAGTGCCCTATAGGTGAACATTAGCAGCAATGGACTTAGCACCCTATAGATGAGCATTGGCAGCTGCGCCACAACCTGTAGATGTTTATAATCTACGATGTACTCTAAACATCCTAGCAGTTGCGCCTAATAGAGATCATCATAACCATGGCAGTTGCGCCTAAAGGACAATACTGGCAGTTGCGCCTCATAGAGAATGTCACAATTCTGGCAGTTGCGCCTAAATGATAATATTAGCAGTCATGCTTGACAACTGTGTCATTGGCAACGATATACTTCATGCCTATTCCTTAAGATAATCCTTAGGAATGAATGAACGAGGAATAACTGATTCTTAGGGTAGATCCTTACGAGTAAAGAAGATAACGAGGATGGGTAATTGGGTTGTTTGTTTGATGTTTAAACAAAATAATTACATTATTGTGGGTTGAAAACCCTATGTACTCACCAGGTTTCCCAACCTGACCCACTCAAGCTTATTTGTATCACAGGTGTCGATATGAAGTTACATTACACTGAGAGATTAAAGAGATGTAGATCACTACTGTAATAAATGTAAGTTCTAATTATGCTTATGTTTCTGTATTGACGATGACATCCCAAATGTTTTAAAATGAATAAAATACATATCTTCGGAAATGCTTTGATAACGTAATTATCATGTTTTTCTGGGAACAAATTCTGCAACACTTTTATTAAAAGAGGTACTCTGATTTTTATAAAGCATAAACAGAATCGGTCTTTTCTGGCCGTGAAAATGGGGATGTCACAAATACCAATTGAAAATTTTGAATTTGGCCAATGTTCATAGAGTCCTGAACTTTCTAGTTCAGATGACTCATGTCCTCGTTTTTCAAATTATTCAAAGGTTTTCAAGAAACTGTAGTTAAACATTTCAGACTGCGGTACTCCAAAGACTCAAGCAAATTTGGCTTTCAAAGAGGAACTCAAGTCACGAAGTAAAAAGCAGGATGCTGATCTCAAAAACAAAACTTTCAAACAAGCCAAATTTTCAACTCAAAAAGGTTTCGAAAAACCCACTACTGCTAAAAATCTTTCAAAAATCACGGCAGTCAAAGAATAAAACAAAAAGCAATGTACAGTAACAAAAACTTTGTCAAACACTCCTACAAAATCCCAAAAGAAAGTCACGTCTTTTCAAAAGTATTATTTTCAAAGTTATTCCTTAAACGATCCAAAGTGGAAGGGTATTTTACCAACCCCTAAACCTTCAAAATCATATCAATCTGTAGTCAGGTCAAAACCTAGGAGTAATTCACATTCAAAAACTTTTTCAAATCCCAAGGGCACTGCAGCCAAATCCCACCCACGGACCAGTCACAACACTCAAACTACACCCTCCAGACCGTTGACCAAGTACGGTGTTTGGATAAACGAGAAAAATCTTTCCTTTGGATTCTATCTGCTGAAAATGTCTCGTTCAATCCAACCTCATAACATCCCAAAAGTTACCAAACACCAAGGACTAGGTCTAAAAACTAACACAAAATTTGTACCTAAGAGTCACGTACATGCATCTTGTAAGAAAGTTTCTCATGTAACTCCGGGCTCCAAATTTTTTTGGGTGCCCAAACTAACCTGTTAATTCTCAGGCAATGTGAAAGGAGGAACAATAAGAAGAGTGGTTAATCGATAGTGTATGCTCCTTGAACTTGACGGGAAGGTTAGAATACCTTCGCGGCTTCAGTCCTATCTGTAACAGTGGACACGTCATGTTTGGGAACAATGAAAGTGGAATAATCAGGGGATATGGTGTATTGACCACGGGATGTTTCTCAATTCAAAAGGTTGCTTACATAGAAGGCCTCAAGCATAATTTAATCAGTATGGGCCAACTATGCAAATCTGGTCATCGGGTTGAATTTGATAATGAATATTGCTACATAATGATGAATGATAGAAGCACCTGCTTGATCAAATCCAAATCTGAAGGGAAAATGTGTCCTTTGGATGTATCACTGATCATTGGCAAACCGCAGTTGTGCTTTCTGTCAAAAGCAGTATCCGAAGTTAGCTGGCTATGGCACCGCAAGCTAGCTCATCTGAACTTCCGGTATATCAACAACCTGGTCACCGAAGAACTCGTCCGTGGGCTCCCAATTCTAAAGTACAACAATGATACACTTTGCCCAGCTTGTGAGTGTGGAAAGTGTTGGGTATTTTGTGTTGCGTCATGGGCTTTGTTTTTGTATATCCGGTTTGGGCCTGTCCATCCGTGATTATTGATTAGGGTTAAGCTATATATATAGTGCATGAATGTTTGCCTTAGATACGGTCGTGATTTTTATTATTATTGCTTTGTAACCCTAAACACCTCTACAATCGAAGTTCTTAATCGAGCTCTTCTGAGTTGTTGCAGCTTAATCATTCGACATCAGTTAAACCATTCCTGTGTTCTTTATTACGTTATTTAATGCTTTTCTGCTTAGAATCAATCGATCCTACTAGAACTTTGTTCTAACAATTGGTATCAGAGCAGGAGACTGTGTGATCAATCCACATTTCTTATGTTTGAAGAATTCTTTAGGGTTTCCGCTTTTATCGAATATAAAGAAGCCATCTTCTTCCTGTCGACGGTAACTCTTGTGTTTGATAAAACCCTAATCTCAAGTTTACAGGTCTGATTCTAGCAGGAAAGGCTCATCATGACTCACGATGATTCGCAAACTAATCCCATCAACATCTCCAACAGCATTGGATCCACTACAAGGGTTCCCATTCTTTACACTCAAGACTATGAAGTGTGGGCGCATCACTTTGAAGATTACGTAGTTGGATATGAAGATAATGGTTATCTAATCTGGGAAGCTATCACGATTGGGCCGTTTGTTCACTCTGGAACGAACAGGATAGTGAAGAATCAAAAAGAATATAATCAGCTTTTGGCGGACGTAGAGCAGATGCCACAGGATGAAGAGGACAAGCTGTTATGTAACGTGAAAGCCATGAGAATGATCAGATTCGCATTGCAATCTGACACTTTTCGTTTAGTCGGTTCATGCACGACGTCTAAAGAAATCTGGTATAGGTTAAAAGAACTGTACTCAACCGACGAGGATCTAGAACACTCGATCCAAACCTTGTTGCTCTCAATATTTGGAGCTTTCGAACAGAAACCTGAAGAGAAACTGATACAGACATTCGATCGCTTCAATCATCTCCTCAGCAAGATGATCAAGCATGGCACTGAAAGAAAATTGATTGAGCAAAAGGTGACCTTCATGAATGGTTTAAGACCAGAATGGATGGCAGTAGTTTCAACGGTGAAAGCTCATGAACAGTTTAAATCATACTCGCTAGCGAAACTGATGGGTATTCTTAAATCCCATGAAAGTGTGGTAACCAAGGAGGCAAAGGTAGTTTCGGGTGTGGGATCGCTGGCCCTTGTCTCAAAAAGGCAAAAGTGTGGCAGAAGAAGAGGAGGATTCAGATATGTCTGAGTGTGACCTTACTGGTGAAGAATATGCAATGATGGTCACCAACCCAAAGAAGTTTGAACGAAAGAAGTTCCATGTCAATAAGAACCGAAACTGGCAAGGAAGTTACAGCTCTGAGAAGGTGAAAGAAGAAACAAAGAACACCTCTCAAAAGGATGACGACAAGAAAGAAAGCAAGCTTGTAGGAGACTCTGGATTCAACTGCAATTATTGTCATGACAAGAACCACTTTGCCAAAGATTGCATGTTGAGGAAGATGGCTGAGAAAAGGGACGGTGAAGATGATGAGGCATATTACATGCGAAAGTTGGAAGAAATAAAGAAAAAGAAGGCAACTAATAGTTCAATGAATGCCTTGATTGTGCAGGAAAATGTGGATGAAGATGAGTTCGGTGGCGTTGAAGTCTGGTCAACCGATTTTGAGGATGAAGAAGTGATAAAACCCACACATGGAAGAGCTTACGTGGCGAGAGAGGAAGCTACTAGTTCGGCTGGGAAATTTTTGATGGCAACTACTGGAAGACCATCCGAAGGTGAGCATAAGGAGCCGAACCTGACTGAGGATAAGTGTTTTGCAGCCAAGCCCGTGAGTGAGAGGATCAACGACTGTGATCGGCTGATCAAAAAGGTACAATCCATCCTTGAATTACTTAAAGTTCCCGTAACAAATTATGAAGAAGAATTAAATGAACTCAAATTTAAATTTTCTAACTTAAGTGGTAGTCTCATGCAAACTCGCTTAGCGAACTCTAACCTAACTGACCAACTCAGCAGGGTGTCTTCGAAGAGTGAGGAGAGAAGGATGTGGATTGAGTTGAAGGAGACGGAGTTAACTAGGGCTAGGGATGAGATTATTTATTTGCAACGAGACAATTTAAAGTTTTTGAAACAACGAAATGTTTTTTGCTTGATTGCTAAACGCTTATATATGAATATTACTCAGTTGCACTTAAATTGTGAAATATGGAAAAAGATTCATAAGATGATCTTGCCCTTCCTTGAATTTAAGGAGGATGAGGTCATCGCTGAGTGTGAATCCATAATGTCCTCAGAAGAGACTTCCATTACTTATAAAATCGGACTAGACAAGATAGAGACCTTTATTGACTCTAATGAACATAAATGTATGCTTAAAAATCTTTTAGATGAAAATGATAGGTTGAAAATTAAGTCCGAGACCATTCAAACATTTGACTCATCTAACGCCAAATTAATTTCAGAACATAAAATGAATATAGAAAACACATCTGAATTTGATGAGGAAAGTGAAATGAGCGAAATCTCGGTGGAAGATGTGATTGATTGCTCTGAATTTTTGAAGAGCGAAACCGAAAATGAAAAACCACTCATATCTGAGAACTCGGTTGAATATGCTCGCTTGTCAAAGGACAAGTTGAAGAAACTGAAAGAGAAAGCAATGGTCTATCAGAAAGTTCAAACAGTGCCAAATCAAGTATATGTTGTTAAAGGGGTCACTGAAAAACAAACAGCAGAATTGAAAATCTTGGTCGACACAGACAATGCTGAAGGGTGCGACGATTACTTATGGTCCGCCCCTATCGATAATGTAGACGAAACAGTCGGCTTATCGAAGCGAACCTCGTGGAGGGTAAAAGTTAGATATGTTGCTGAACCCATCAACAAACCCTCAAGTTTTGACAAACCAAGCTCGAGTGGAACAAAAGCGATACCAGAAGAACCAAAGAATGCATCCAATGTATCTTCCAATACAACCGAAGCTCAAAAGGAGAAGCCAAAATCAAGCTTCAATATTCATAAATCTCAAAAGCAGTTGGATGAACAGAAACGCCAAAGAAATCAGATATACATGAAGAATCTGAATGAGGGAAAACGGTTTTGGCAGTCTCAAAACCCTAACCACGTTCCTTCAAAGAAAGAGTCAAATGTCAAAGAAAATGACAAGCCAAACCGAAAGGAAAGTTTTTGTCCAAGCTCCTATTATTCCAAAGCTCAGAACCAAACACCCAGTTTCGGTTCAAATACCAAAGCTCAGAACCGAACATCCAGTTCCGGTTCCAACACCAGAGCTCAGAACCGAACAGCCAGTTTCGGTCACAACGTCAAGGCTAAAAACCAAAAGTCTAGCTTCGGTCCTTCTTGCTGCCAACGAAAGTCGTACTCAGTGAAGGACATCAAAGGAAAGGGAAAGCTTGATTCGAATTCGGACATCTATAATAAGAAAAAGTCAGCTAACCCTAGGACTCAAAAGCATATTCCAAAACCATCTAACAACAAACCATCTGATACACCACAATTTAAACAAGATAAAAACAAAGTCAAGGTGTATACCATAAAAAAAAAGGCGAAACCACGCTAATAAAAAGAACCTATTTGGTTGATCTTTCTGTTGCTATTCCTTTTTCTGTAAAAGACTCACCAGGGCCCAAGAGACTTTGGGTTCCTAAATCTGCTTGAATTTACAGGTTATAAGTGATGAGCAGTTCGATGACGAATGGTACATAGACAGTGGCGGCTCACGTCACATGACAGGAAGGAGGGAAGAGCTGAGGGAGTTTTGGTCCCTTAAGGATGGTGGATGTGTGAAGTATGGGAACACTTCTTATGGCATAATCAAATGATATGGAATGATAACCAACGGAGAATTCACAATTCGAAAAGTGGCTTACGTAGAAGGAATGCAACACAACCTCATCAGTGTATCTCAATTGGTTGTGGGAACCGGTTTGAAAGTTTCATTCGATGATGAGGGATCGGAAATTATTGAAAAGCAATCCAAAAGAGTTATGTTGAAGTGTGAACGCAAGGGAGAGATGTATCCTTTAAATCTCAACCCAATTTAAGGAAAACTAGCAATATGTCTGCTATCAAAGGCGAACTCTAATGAAAGCTGGTTATGGCATCGACGCCTATCGCACCTAAACTTCAAAGTCATTAATAAGTTGGTGCTTGGTGATCATGTTCGAGGCCTTCCTCTTCTCAAGTTTGATAAGGAGCACCTGTGTGCAGCGTGTGAGATGGGCAAACAAAGCAGAAAGAGCCGTCCTACACGTATCAATACAAAGATTGTTGAAGCTCTTGAACTTCTGCATATTGACTTATGTGGACCTTCGGGTATCGAAAGCATCGGTGGTAGTAAGTTCATTCTTGTCATAGTAGATGATTTTTCACGTTTCACCTGGGTTTTCTTTCTTAAACAGAAATGAGACGCGACTCCCAAGTTGAAGGCGTTTATCAAGCAAGTGGAACTGCAACTGCGAAAGATGGTGAGGAATATTAGAAGCGGCAATGGGCTTGAATTTAAGAATAAAGATTTTGAAGATTTTCTGGCTGAAAAGGGGATATCTCACAACTTCTCGGCTCCCTATACACCACAACAGAATGGAATTGTTGAAAGACGAAACCGTTCATTATGTGAGGCAGCCCGAACCATGCTGAGCTTCACTTCTCTTCCGCTATTCTTCTGGGCTGATGCAGTTGCAACTGCATGCTACACTCAGAACCGATCCTTACTTAACAAACGATTCTCCATCACTCCTTATGAGATTCTGAACAATCGGAAGCCCAACGTTAAATTTTTCCATGTGTTCGGTACAAGATGCTTCATTTTCAACTCCAAAGAGAACCGAAACAAGTTCGATGTCAAAGCCGATGAGGGAATTTTTCTTGGTTATTCACTCACTTCAAAGGCATATAGGGTTTTGAATAAACACTCCAAGCGTATTGAAGAAACCTACTATGTAACCTTTGATGACAACTACATGAAGAAAGTTCAAACGAGCAAAAGTACCATGGGGGAAATATTCCCAGAATCAGGACAAGTCTCAGTTCCCATTTCCAACTTGTGTGAAGAGTACATAAGGCTTTTTGATGAACCAGAAAAGGCTATACACTCAGAGGCGAAAGCAGCAGACAACAAAATCAACAATCTGAAAAAGATCATCGATGAAGCTGCAAAAGATATGCCAAATGAACCTCGTAAACCGACTGGTGGTCAACCCTCAACTGACCCTTGAAACAATAGCTCAACGTTCAAGGGGGAGGGTTCATCTGTACCAAAAACAACCGATTCGCATTTCGAGGGGGAGAATCCAACTCCAACCCCAACCCATGATAGTCCAATCGAGGGGAGAATCCAACTCCAACCGAGGGGGAGAATCCTGAACCTGACATGGGATACGCTTCGCCATTTGAGGGGGAGAATGAGAATACAAATGACGAAGGTGATCAATCAAAATTTGAAGAAGAGGTAAATGCAGAGTTGGATCCTATCTATGACCCTAATTAACCTCCTATAACGAAATGGACTAAGGATCATCCCAAAACATAAATAATTTGTGAATCATCTGAGCGAGTTCTCACACGTTCGGAATTGAAAGCGAAACAAACTGCCTTATTCTCTCATGTTGAATTCTGCATGTTTAATTCGTTTATCTCGAAAATCGAACCAAAGACGGTTAATGTTGCACTTGATCACGCTGATTGGGTACAAGCAATGCAAGATGAACTCCATGAGTTTGAACGTAATCGAGTTTGGAGGCTGATTCCCACTCCAAAGGATGCTTCTGTGGTCGGCTTCAAATGGGTCTTCAGGAATAAGTTGGATAAAGAGGGCAACATCATTCGCAATAAGGATCGGCTGGTGGTGAAGGGATATTGCCAAGAAGAAGGGATAGACTATGAGGAGACCTTCGCTCCAGTAGCAAGGTTCGAATCAGTTTGAATCTTTATGGCATATGCTGCACATAAAAACTTCGAAGTTTTCCAGATGGATGTGAAATGTGCTTTCTTAAATGGAGAACTAGAAGAAACGGTGTATGTTAAGCAACCACCTGGGTTCGTGAACGAGAAATACCCTGATCCCTGCTATGTGTTGGATAAAGTTGTATATGGTCTGAAGCAAGCACCAAGGGCCTGGTATGAAACGTTAACTCGCTTTCTTAAAATGCCGAAATTCAAGCAAGGTTCGGTTGACCCAAGCTTCTTTCGAAAGAAAGAAGGCGAACATCTAATGATAGTTCAGATTTATGTCGATGACATCATCTTCGGCTCCACGAATCCTAGCTTAACGGCTGAATTCAGGAAGTTGATGGAGACTAAATTTGAAATGAGTGGAATGGGTCCAATTAACTTTTTCCTTGGATTGAATATAAGACAGGGACCAGAAGGTATTTTTATCAACCAGGAGGCCTAGAAGAAGACATTGTTGGCGAAGTTAGGTATGACGGGAGATTCGAAGGTGAAGGTTCCCATGGCGTTTGGCACAAAGTTAACACCATCTCTGGAAAAACCTGTTGTTGACGTAACACTCTATCGTCAAATGATAGGGTCTCTTATGTATCTAACAGCTAGTAGACCAGACATTATGTTCTCTGTTTGTTATTGTGCCAGGTTTCAAGCAAATCCAAGAGAACCTCACATGGTGGCAGTGAAAAATATTTTCCGTTATCTGAAGCGAACCTCGTCTCTCGGTCTTTGGGACCCTGCTAGATCCGGATTCTTTGTTCAAGCCTTTTCTGACGCCGATCTTGGAGGATGCGGTCTGTACCGAAAGAGCACAACTGGAGGATACCAATTCCTTGATGGTAAACTTGTTAGCTGGCAGTCCAAGAAGCAAACTTGTGTGTCTCTTTCAACAGCCGAAGCTGAGTACATAGTTGCAGCATCCTATACCTCACAAGTGATCTGGATACAAAGTCAACTAAGAGATTACGGACTGAGTATGAAGAAAATAGCTCTCTATTGTGACTCTGAAAGCGCGAAAAGAATATGTCACAATCCAGCGTAACAGTCAAAGACAAAGCATATTGCACTAAGATACCATTTCATCAAGGACCATGTTGAAGATGGAAACGTGGAAGTTCATTTCGTACGGTCCTATGATCAACTAGCTGACATCTTCACTAAAGCCTTACCAGAAGCAAGCTTCAATAAAATTTTACAAGGTTTAGGAATGATGGAAGCAGAGTCGGTACCGAACCCTCAAACCTCTTTCTAAAAATTAGACAAGTGAAATAGAGCGAACGCTCGGTCTATTTCGGTTCCGGATTTTTCGGGAACCGAAATGAACCGAATGCTCGGTCTATTTTGGCTCCGGAATTTTAGGGAACCGAAATGAACCGATCGCTCGGCTTATTTCGCTTCATTCCTTTAAGGTTTGATTTCGGCTGTATACTTTGTAAACTCTCTTTTAAATCTTTTTCTTGCTATGTTTTCTCTTTTATCTTTTTTCCCAGAGTTTTTAACATTAATTTCGTTTATTCTTGTTTCTTTTTCTGTTTTTATTATTTTTCAAAAAACATCAAAATCCAAAAATAGTTTTTTTTTTGTTTGTGTGTCTGGTTTGTTTGTCTTTGTTTATTCTCTTTACTAGGTACTAAGTGTTGGATTAATGTCTAAGTCCATAACTGTATTTGGTATGTACTTGACCCGACCCGGCATGGTCCATTTGGGTTGCACTTCACCGGCACAATTTATATGGATAGTCTTTTGAGAATAGTATATTTATGATTTATATTAATATATTATAAGTTCTAATATATTAATATGGAATCATATTATTTAATTAGTATTGATCAAGAATTAATTTAGAATTAATTAAGTGATCAAAAAGAACTAATTAAATATGGACTCTTATATATATGGAATGGGCCAAGTTCATTTAGGTTGGGCTAAGCTTTCATGGATGGTCCATGGAGCTTTTAACCCATGGATCCTATGTAAATGAAAGGTCATGGGTATTAGGGTTTACATGGATGTAACCCTAATCCTCCATAATATATAAAGGGGTCCTTGGCTCACAAAATTGGCACAAGTGTGTGAAAATAAGAGTGGGCCGATTTTAGTGTGCATACATATTCTCTCAAGTTCTTCCAAGGTGTTTTGGTGATTTGTGATTCCATTTGAGGCTTCCACACTATTGGGGCTAAGCTCTTAAAGCTTGAAGACATCAAGCTACATCAAAAGGTATGTCATCTAACTAGAACTTTGTAGTATAGGTGCTTCATAATATGCTAGTTACGATGAAACCTTGGAATAGTTAATATTTGCATGTATAATAGAGAAAACATAGATACAAGGTTTATAGGGTTGCATGTACACCATAGGAGTGTTAGAATGCTCAAAACCCAACAGTGGTATCAGAGCCGTGGGTTGTTTTCTGTTATATTGATGTAAGTGTTTTATTTTCAAAGTTGGAAAAAAAAAGGAAAAAAATATGACGTTCGTCAAATTTTAAGATAATTACTTGTTTTTGTGAAAAACTAATTATTTGTAAAATTTGAATCATTTTCTATATGAGTTGAATTAGGTCAAATTTAGTAAAAGATAAAATGATATGATTATTTTATTAGTTTTAAAAGTTTGATCTAAAGAGTTTTTTGAAACTTCCATAAGTTATGGATATGAAAAGGTTTTTAAAAAAAAATTGATTCAAAGGTTTTTTATGGAGTTACAAAACTTAGTCTTAATGTTTTAAAGAATTCCATAACTTGTTCTTAAGTTATGGAACATGAAAAGTTTCATCATAAAACAAGTATTTAACTCCATAAGTTATGGAATCCAAAAGTTTTCAAGAGTTACAAAACTTGCCCTCAAGTTTTGGAATTTGGAAAAAGTTTTTTTATGATAAAAAAAAAAGAATTGAATTCTAAAACTCTTGGGTTCATAACTTAAACAATTAATTAAATGGTTTTAATTTTGAATTTAATAATTGGAATTATGATGTTTTTATTGAATAATTCAATTAACTCTTATGGACTTTATTAATAGATAATTAAAGCGTTTAATTAAAAAAGTGTTATTAATCCATAAGTATATGGTTTGAGTTTAATTAAATTAAAAGTCTAGTTTAATTAATAGATTAAACCACCAAGTATTTTAAATATCTAAAATACACCCTTATACTATTATAATATTAAAAGTTTAATATATTATATGTATAAGAGCAAGTCGTCTTACCATTAGTAGGCCTCATTCACGAAGCCGGTCTATAAGGGGTATAAGGTTACTGCCTATAAAATGGCAGTTTAATGGGTGTCCACTCTCACTCACCGCTTCCTTGACTGGTGGAGGGTCGTTAGCCGAACAGGTAGGACAACGACTATAATTCTCCCTTCATTATAAGTATAATGATAAATACTAAGTAACTAAACACTTATAAATTCTCAATCTTAGTTACTTCGGAAAATGTGAATAAGGTGCTAACCCATGAAATTACACTTTGCACTTTGTTTAAGCTGTTAGTGGAGCGTGTGTGGTTAACCGGCACACTAACCTGGACTTAACAAGGTAGGCAAAGGGTAACTTAATGTTTATCATAGTATCGTTGGAGCGTGTGTGGTTAACCGGCACATCGATTGAGGGGTAAATATTAAGGGTGCCAAGTATATTTGCATGGTTACTTCACACCTTGTTTTGTGATCCTCGGCATCCCAGTCACAAAACCTGAAGGGCACACTCGAGATTGAAACATGCCATTGAAAAGTTCAATGAATCTCAAAAGAATCTAGGAGTTTCAAAACCAACTAAAACCTAATAGTACATTTCGTTTATCTTGGTGGAAATTGGTGAATCCTCATTCACCTACCTTCAAATATTTTATAGCTTGGATTACGACATCCCTCTTCCAAGTTATAAAATAGTTTGTTGGGTCCTAGCCTTAATATATCATATTGGGTGTTATATTAAGGACTTAAATCAACTTTACGTGAATTTCTCCCATTGTTGATGTCTGGTTTAGACAACAATGATCTTCCCAAACCAAGCTTTCCTAATGAATATGACCTCCCGAGTTTGGCTCATGGAAGTCATACTTCTCTTCCTCCACCTCCTCCAATTATTCTCCCTAACCCACAAGTTCAAGGTCACTCAAGCCCTAATGGCAAGCAAGGTCTATGTGTGATCACATCTTAGAGATGAAGTCACATATTGACAAGCCGGGAGAGTTGGGTGTCAAAGTCTTGAGAAAGTTGGATGTTCAATCACTTTCTAAGTCACATAGTGAGTTCCTTTGGGACTACTATGAAACAGACTATGACATGAACCTCAATGATCATATCTATTTGCTTGGTGCTGCTGAATCAGCAATGATTTGGAACGATAGTAAAGCAAATTTGATTAGAAGATCAACTTCCCAAAAACTTTATGGACAGTGACAATGGTGACACTGGAAATCCAGAAAAAGCATTCACTTCCCAATGGAAAGGGATTGGCCATAGTCAACCCGGTTGACCAAATGGTAAAGAGAAAGGCTATGTCTGAGATAGTCCCATTACCAAAGGGTCCATATGTTTATTTTGCCAAAGGAAGGGGCGTTGATTGCAAAGCTGCCAAATTTACCTAAGGATGTTAAAGTCAATAAGTTTGACTCTACATCAGGTAGAGCCCATTATCTAACTCTGTTAAGTTCTATTCTGAGATCCTCATTACATGATGTGACTGGGTCACATGTTGATGTTTTAAGAATCAAAGAATAGAGAGAAATCTTAAAGGAAGTATATGCTGATTCTGATCGCGAAGGTGGATTTCGATCGCATCAAAATTTTGAGCAGTTACTTAAGAAGTTATGATATATTGCTAAGGAATAGATAACAACAATTTTTCATGTGGATTGTAAGGATAAGTTTTTCCGCAAAGTTTTAAAATAAAAGAAAATTGTTTAATTTTATTTATTTGAAGTATCCATACAATGGCATTTGTGGAAAATTGTTGCTTATATGATTCCACTGACAGTAATATTGGAAAATGGATTTGATTCTTTCATTTGTGGTAGTGTCTAAATTTACCAAATCAGGAAAGTTCCTCATCACCCAAGTTTCAATTGGACCGAAACTTGGAATCATGCAAGTTGAATAGTATAATGAATGAGACCTTTCAAGCATTGGAAAATCAAGACTAATTACTTGTTCACATGGATGTGTGAGTCAAGTGAAGGACTAAAGGGATCGAGTACACATTCTTGTGCACTGGTCATGTCCACCACAAAGCTCTTTAAGACTATTTTATTTACTAAAGTTTAGTAAATATGGTTATACTTACAAGTTTAAGTATAATTCTGAAACATTGGAAAAGTCTCAATGTATGGCAGAACGAATGGGAAGAATCAAATTAGGCGGAAAGATAAAAGTTTCTCAAATCTGAAAAGATGGGAGAGTACTTTAGTATCATGTTTGTGATCATCTTAATGATTTAGAAATCATATCACAATTAGTCCTCTAAAGGTCATCTTAGTGCATTCTTATGACTATGAAGAGGAGTCATGAATTGTTGAAATGGTTAGATCAGGAAGATGAGTCATACTTCGTTCCAAAACAATTCATAGAGTCATACTCCAAGATTGTAACTTGAGTGACATATCTTAAAGAAAGGTTTAAAACACTTGTCAAATGTAAGAGTAAAAGTGTCCTACTCTTGTACATTTGAAATTGGTAAGTTGTGATGTTTTGGATAAAACAAAGACCAACTAAGGCCAATTGTGTGAAGTGTTTGTCTTGATAAAGACTCCGCACTATCTCTTGAATATTTGGCAAGATAGTCTTATATGTCAAGAGGTTAGAGGGAGTCTTAAATATCCTAAAAAGAATTTCAAGAACTAATCAAGAATAAAACCTGAGGTTCTTCACTATCACACGACTTGAGGTTTATAACCTATCGTGTTGACATATTTTGTGCCCATTCCAGTTAAAGTTGGCTTTGCATAGGAGTTCTGAAAGTTCTCAATTGGTTGCATAACAACTTGGAAGCAATGGCAGGCCCTGTACTGCCAGGTGGCAAGAAGTTAAGATTGCATAAGTTCAGTCCATATGAGTTTGGATTTGTCATTATCATTGTCTTGTGACTATGGTTTTGACGATTCACATGGATAAGAACACATACACCATAAAATCTAAGGGTCATAAGGTTTCTCTCCGATTCAAGAAAATGATGGTGAGGAAACACTTCCACCAAGTAGATTTGAAGCAGATGGCAAAAGGTCTAAACAATTGAGACTATGATTACGGCATCCCTTTTCATAGTTCTGACATTGTTTAGACACACATGCATGCTATCTAAGGAAAGGTGTATGATTTTGATGAAGTTTTATCAAAGCATCTCGTATCAGAAATCTGAACTTTGGTAAGAAAGTCAATAAAGTATTGATTTCTAGAAGTCCAGCTGATTTCTGAGTACATGTCAAAGCTAGTGGGACATAAGTGTTATGCTAATAATCATCATGTTAGTGGGAGCATGATAATTATTGTTAGTGTTGCAAGTTAGCAATGTTAATTATAGAAAACAAAAGTTTAAATTCGTGAGGCTGCAGGGATTGAAAAAGTTGTTTTGCTATAATTAAGGGAGAGGATATACTTCATTTCAGTTCTAAAGGCTTAGATTGAGACCTTAATCAACTTTAGTCAAGAATATATATATGAATTTCATGTTGGATTGGTTCAACTTAAGGAAATTCTATATATTGCGTTCTTAAAATTCGATTATGATTACGGCATCCCTCTTCATAGTCAAATTTTGAAAACATGGCAAATAAAAATATTGTAGCAAAAGACTGGTCTAGAATCATGTCTTTATGTGAGACATCATGAATCGTGTACCATTTGCTTTGGGTACAGGATCGACTGCATGTGCTATAATATTTGTCATTTCTAAATTTTTCCAAATGCCCAGAGGCATTAAGAAGGGAAAAGGTCTTGAATTGGATATGACTAAAATGATTAAGCAATTGTCGAGGACAATCTGAGGTTTACCAAAGATTGGTTGCTCAGGGACAGTTGGAAGTATAGTGCTAATTTTGGAAGGACCATATTGACATATTCTGAAAAGAGGCATCTCTTATTCAGAAGTGATAGTCAAAATGAGAATATGGAGTTGTCTCCATAGGTGGAAGTTATCTGTGTAAGATTAGAAAACTTAATGCAAGAAGCATGTCCAAAGCAATGTACTTTGAATATGAGACTTAGTTTCCATGGAGTTGATCTCCATTGGAATACCTTATAATGACTGTTGACAAGTCTTTGTGACTTTGTACATATTCATTACAGGAGGGTCAGTGCATATAAGTTTAAAATCTAAACAGATTTCGATAAATGATAGGAATTTGAAATTCTCACATTTTTCGATAAGGATTTGGGAGTGTGAAATTAGAATCATTGAAATTATGTTCAATTGGTTTATTTCACAAAGTAAGGATCATAGACAAACATAGAGTGCATACTTGGTGTATGGCAAAGCTATTGTTTAAGAAAAACATAGTGTACATGCTTGGAGCATGGGACAACTAGTGTTTTTAATTCAAGTATAAAGTTGATAAAACCGAAACAATGAATAATGAGTAATCAGTATGGTGATAAATAAAAGTGTTTATTTATATTCATAGGGTTTGATACCATATTTGATTCATTTATTCTTGTGTTTCACTTTGCATGTTTTGACTTCCAGAATAACTAAGTCGCTCTTCCTGAATGATTAAGTTATTCAAAACATCCACAGTCGGTCATATGTTGGAAGTAGATATGAATCAAGACTGTCATGGGTTGGTTTGTAGAGGTCCAAGTTGGTGGACAAAGTGGTGCTACAACACTCATGAGTGCTCATAAGTTCTGAGTATTGGATTCAACCCGCGCTCATTTGAATCACTTCATGGATTTTATCACGAGTGATCATGAGACGATAATATCTTATACTCTTCAAACCTAGAGATATGAGTTGTTACTATGAGTTGGTTATACATTGATTGCACGAAAACGCATTGGTAACTTGATGTTATAAAACGTGCCTTTGTGTATGATTCAACAAGTAGTAGAACAAGCCATATGAGTCGAAGTTTATCCATTCCTTTTACCTTCGGGATAAAAGCGATATCTGTGGGCCCCTCGATGATCTAGCGATGACACATGTGAGTGCTTGGCCAAGCCAGGACTGATTTGATTTGTTCAATCAGTCAGTCATCATAAATCGAAAATCGGGAAACAACAAATTGACAGAGAAAATGATTATAATCCATGTCTCAGTCCATATGATATCTAGAATGGAGGAATATATGATCCCTTATCTAATGGACAAGTCATTGACAAGGTCAGAGTTCGACAGCGGCTTTAAGAGCTACGATTCCCAGTTAGGTTTTGAAGTCATACTCAATAATAGTTTTTGACTTATCCAAGTGGGAGACTGTTGGATTAATGTCTAAGTCCATAACTATATTTGGTATGTACTTGACCCGATCCGGAATGGTCCATTTGGGTTGCACTTCACCGACACAATTTATATGGATAGTCTTTTGAGAATAGTATATTTATGATTTATATTAATATATTATAAGTTCTAATATATTAATATGGAATCATATTATTTAATTAGTATTGATCAAGAATTAATTTAGAATTAATTAAGTGATCAAAAAGAACTAATTAAATATGGACTCTTATATATATGGAATGGGCCAAGTTCATTTAGGTTGGGCTAAGCTTTCATGGATGGTCCATGGAGCTTTTAACCCATGGATCCTATGTAAATGAAAGGTCATGGGTATTAGGGTTTACATGGATGTAACCCTAATCCTCCATAATATATAAAGGGGTCCTTGGCTCACAAAATTGGCACAAGTGTGTGAAAATAAGAATGGGCCGATTTTAGTGTGCATACATATTCTCTCAAGTTCTTCCAAGGTGTTTTGGTGATTTGTGATTCCATTTGAGGCTTCCACACTATTGGGGCTAAGCTCTTAAAGCTTGAAGACATCAAGCTACATCAAAAGGTATGTCATCTAACTAGAACTTTGTAGTATAGGTGCTTCATAATATGCTAGTTAGGATGAAACCTTGGAATAGTTAATATTTGCATGTATAATAGAGAAAACATAGATCCAAGGTTTATAGGGTTGCATGTACACCATAGGAGTGTTAGAATGCTCAAAACCCAACACTAAGTACATCGTTGCTACATAAATTGGAGCTAGGGCAGGTACGACCATTTTAATTTGAACTAGTTAAGTGTCCCTAGAAGCATGCTGCTGCATGTAGACCGAAGCCTCAAAGACTATGAGTAAGGCCTTAATGATTCGATCTATACCTATCGTTTCTTCCCAATCAGGCTGCTAAATTCACTCAAGTCATGAGCTATCTTACTCTTCTCAAATGAGTTAATAGTTTTCTGCTTTGTCACTTTTATATAGCAGGGGTACTTTCGGTTCCTTAACCCCCTCCTCTACATTCTCCATCAACTTTCGTTTCACCAAGGTAACCCTTGAGACTCTCAGATATTACCACTGAGGTTTATGGTTACACAAAATCTGTGTTTATGATCTTAGATGCGTACACCACGTGCTAAGTGAGACCCAAAATCCAACACCAATAATGAATTGACGGTGAATATTTATATTCAAGATCTCACTTGTTACCTAACGAAATCTATTTTTTTTAGTGGTCTTTATGAAATTGTCTAACACCAAGGCATTTCTTCCCAAAAAGATCCAGTTTGGTTTTTGTTTTTGAGATTTTTATAACATCATTAGTCACAACAAATTCTATCCAACCTACTTGTTCAACAGATCACATCGGTCTCACAAGTACTTCATCCAACTTTCGGTCTTATGTTAAGTACTGGTGTCCGGTTGAAGATAAGCCACCCTTTAGACCCATTATTTGAAAAGAAGCCTTTCGGTGTTTCTTTACAAACACTTGATTGTATTTTCTCGGGGAACCACACAAGCACTTCAAGTCTCTCTTGACTTTGAAGGAAGAGATTCTTGCCCGAAATCATTTGCTTCATGTCTTATTAAAGACATCACTCACATCCTATACACATTTTGCTTTATTTCTTTATTTTTGGCACACACCTACACGAAAATTCTTTGTGATTTTCCAAAATTATGGTTGATGTTCCTTATGGCTCGTTTGAAGTTTTTTTTGGAGCGAAAGTGGTTATTTTGACATATGGAGCGAAAGTGAATTTGAAAAGATGATATGTGGATAAGATTTTGAATCACGTCATCGGATAATCATTCATATTGGGCGCGTGAATTTGAAACGGTTCCTAAACCCACGCTTGATGACGTCTATCTGGGGAAACCAAGCTGTCAAATCGCGCTTTTTCAGGCGACGTTTCAGTGATCGTATAATCATCACGAAGATTCTTTCTCTCTCCTGGCAATGGTATATAAAGGGTTTCTCGCACCTATTGTACCTTCTTACCTTCTTCAAACTCTCTCAAATACAACAGGCCATCTTCAACTGTTCATCTTCTTACTTACGTCAACAATGGCGGAATCATCATCTTTTCAAGATCAAACTGCTTCAGCGTCATTGCTTGTGATCAAACATAATCAGAACCTGACCATTCAACTAAACCCCTTTTTGTATGATTCATATATGCTCCACGTTTTCGAATGTCTCAAGTACTCCCCACTGGTTATCGCTCTTACGCAGGTGGAATCTGTTCCCATGTCTCTGCTGTCACAAGGGTACACTACTGCGTCTTACGACAAGAACAAGGAGAGGATCTATTTTCAAATCTTCACTCACAAGGCATCTATTTCAAAAGGTCGATTTAGTTCCCTATTAAGGCTTGCCGTCGATGCTTCTGTCATCTCTCCTGATTTCATCACCACAACCCAGTTGTTTATGATGCTTTATGAGATGGGGTATACTAATGTCCTTACAACAGTGACAAAGGTTAAGAAGTCCTGTTTACCGTCGCAATGGAGTGGGTTACTTACTCTTATCAACAAGGGTTTGGCGGAATGGGCAGCTGGGTCAGATGGTACGAGTAAGGGTTTTTTGACCATTCTATATGGTCTCTATAATGGTATAAACCTGGATTATGGCTCTATTATTTGGTCGCAACTGGTGCAAAGTCTCAATTCCTCAACGAGACATTCAGAGATTTCATGTGGTCGTTTCTGGACCATCATCACCCGACGGGCCATTGACAACTTACAGATTCCAGTTATGAAAGATGCAATGCTTTCCTCTGTAGCTACTTTTCATACAAAGAAGATTATCTTCTCAGATGCCACCAAGTTTTCTCACATTGGTTCGATACCTGAAACAATACATAGGTGTGTGTCGAGCGAAAGTCATGTGATGGCTGACTACTTGAAGCTTACTCCCAAGGGTCCAAGAGAACTGACACATGAACAGCAGGCTGCCTTAGATGTTGTGGAAAAGCCAGCAAAGCGAGGGAAGAGGGAAGATACGAAGAAGGTGGAAACCGAAGGTCCTTCTTCTAAGCCTGTCAAGTCCAAAAAGCGAAAGGCTGAAAAGGATGATTTTTCGGCTTCAAAGAAAATCAAGAAAATGGAAAGGAAATCTAAGAGTCCTACCCCTTCAAGCTCAAAACATTATAAGGAGCAATCGGCTGATGAGGAAGAGGAAGTTCAGCATGGCGGTTCACCAAGAGGTAATACACCTCCTTGTTCTCCAACTCCTACTGAAGAACTCAATGACAAAATTTCACCTCCTCCTCCATCTCCACCGAAGACTACTGTTCCTGTTTTGGTTGCTCCAATTCCTCCAATTCCTACAACTCAACCTACCACTACTGTGTTGGATAAGGTGTCTAAGTCCATAACTATTTCTGGTATGTACTTGACCCGGCCCGGCATGGTCCATTTGGGTTGCATGGCACCATGCAATTGGATAAACTAAAATGAGAGAAATAACACTTATGGTTTATTAATATATTATAAATTCTAATATATTAATAATATTATTTAATTAGTTTGATCAAGAATTAATTTAGAATTAATTAACTGATCAAAAGATAACTAATTAAATATATGGGTAGATTATGTAAATCTTCCATATCTTATATAGTGGGCTAAGAGGCTCCATGGATTATCAAGTTGGGTTCCACCCATAGGATGCTCCATGGATGCTCCATGGGAGTTACAAACACATGGGTCATGGAAATGAAGAGTCATGACACATTAGGATTTACATGGTGTAACCCTAGATGTGTCAACACTATATAAGAAACCCATTCTCCACCAAAATAGGCTACACTAAGAAACAAGAGGGCTAGAGCCGATTTTGCAAGTGTAAGATTCTCTCAAAGTTTACTCCTTTGCATTTGGTGTTGTGTGAAGCATTTGAGGCATCACACTTGGGGTGCTAGGCTCACAAGGTTTCAAGGATCATAATCAACAACAAGGTAAGTTATTCTATCTTTCATTCAAGTTAAAATTTGTTCCCCATGTATGCTAGATAGGAATATAACCTTGGAATTCAACTTTGCATGATTATTAGACAAACATAGATCCAAGGTTATTAGGGTTGCATGTACACTTAGGAAGTGTTAGAATGCTCAAAACCCATCAGTGGTATCAGAGCCTAGGTTCGTTTGTTGTTTTTTTTTTTTTTGTGTGCAAACAGCTTGAAAAAAAATCGTTTTTCTGTTTTCTGCTCGTATGAAAGTTTGCACATTTGTTGCTGGAAATGGAGTAGAAACATTACCCTAAACTGTTTTGATGTTTTAAAGCTTGTTTTAGATGGTGTAATGTTTATGCTAATCCATTTACAATGGCAATTATTAAAATTACAAGTTTTTTTTTAAGTGTAATTTTTGATTCTTGAAAGTGTTCATATTCATGTTCTTGAACTTATGAAGATTAGATGATCATAGGAATTGTTTGTAACCTTCATGGTAGTTTAATTCATGATCATAATGTGTTTTAATGGAGTCCATAACTTGTCCTCAAGTTATGGAAAACCAAAAGTCTCACTTTTATTAAAGCCATTAAAAGAACACAAGAGTTATAAAAATGAAGAGTCTTCATTTTTATTACTCAATTAATTCATAAGTTATAAGAAATGAAAAGTTTTGGAAGTTTACAAAACTTGCCCTCAAGTTTTGGAAAATGTAAAGTCTTGATTAAAACTTTAGTTCCAACCCTTAGAATTTTAAAAGTTAAAATTCAACCCTTATACTTTATAATATTATAAGTTACTAATATATATATATATATATATATATATATATATATATATATATATATATATATATATATATATATATATATATATATATGTATAACGTCAAGTCGTCTTACCGCTAGTACGCCTCATTCACGAAGCCGGTCTATAAGGGGGGTATCAGGTTGTTGCCTATAAAATGGCAACTTAATGGGTGTCCACTCTCACCCACCGCTTCCTTGATCGGTGGAGGGTCGTTAGCCGAACGGGTAAGACAAGGACTTATAAATTCTCATTAAAAGTATGATGAATATTATAAAGTAACTAAATGCTTTTATTAAATTCCCAATCTTAGTTACTTTAGGAAAATGTGAATAAGGTGCTAATCCATGAAATTACACTTTACACTTTGTTTAAGTCGTTGGTGGAGCGTGTGTGGTTAACCGGCACACTAACTTGGACTTAACAAGGTAGGTAAAGGGTGACTTAAGGTTTACCATAGCATCGGTGGAGCGTGTGTGGTTTACCGGCACATCGATTGAGTGATAAACCTTGAGGGTACCAAGTGATTTGCATGGTTACTTCACACCTCGTTTTGTGATCCTCGGTATCCCAGTCACAAAACTTGGAGGGCACACTCGACATTGAAACATGCCTTTGAAAAAGTTCATTGAATCTCAAAAGAATCTAGGAATTTTTAAGAACCAATTAAAAACCTAATATTTATATTTCGTTTTTCATGGTGGAAATTGGTGAATCGTCATTCAGCTACCTTTCAAATATCTTATAGCTTGGATTACGGCATACCTTTTCTAAGTTATAATATATTGTGATTGGATCCTTGCCTTAATATTACATTTGGGTGTTTTATTAAGGATTCTCTTAATATCTAAACTAATATTGTTCTCTTCTTTCAGATGTCTTCAAACAATGATGCTTCTGGCTCTAATCCTAATGGTTCCTTTACCCTTATGAACTTGTGTGGGAAAGTCACTTTTGATGGATCCAACTTCAATGAATGGATCAGAAACATCAGGATGATTACCCGCTACGAGGACAAAGAATATGTCCTTGACAAGGAGCTTAAGGAGATTGATAAGACCACTGCAACTCCCCAGGAGATCGCTGACTTCCGGGCACATGAAAGGGATGCTACAAAATTGGCATGCATCATGTTGGCCACCATGACAACGGAACTCCAAAAGTCCTATGAGGACTTCTACCCTTTTGAAATGCACCAAGATCTGATGGAAAGATACCATCAAAGTGCAAGACAAGAGAGGTATGAAATCATATGCACTATCATAACAACCATGATGAAGGACGGGGAATCCGTCACGAGCCACATGCAGAAAATGCAAAGGTATGTGGATCGGTTGCTGAAGCTTAATGTGAACTTCCCTGAGGAGCTTGCAATAGATATCATTTTGCACTCCTTACCATCGTGCTATGATCAATTACGCATGACATATCACATGAATAAGGAAGAGGTCACACTCAGCAAACTTCAGGGACTCCTCAAGACCGCAGAAACAGGTCTTAAGGGTAAGTCGGTTGTTAACACTCCTACTCCAAACTCCGCCCCGGTTATGGCAATCGGGAAAGGTAGAGGGAAGAAGAGGAAGAGCTCTTCGAAGGGTGCCAAGGCTAGGACCCTTGATGGCTCTTCTTCAAGTGGAACCAAGAAAGGTTTTGTCACTCCTTCTTCTGACCCTAAAGAGGCTGAATGCTTCTATTGCCATGAAAAGTCACATTGGAAGCGGAACTGCCCAAAGTACCAGCAAGATGTGAAGGATGGGAAAGTTAAACCCAACCATGCAGGTATTTACACTATCTTATCTAATAACCCACCCAATTCTAACTCTTGGGTCCTTGATACCGGTTGTGGTATTCATATCTGTTCTGATTTGCAGGGACTAAGAAGAAGTGAGAATGTGGTGCATGGAAGAATAAACTTAATCATGGGGAATAGGAAAGCTTTACCTGTCACCAAGATTGGAGTTTATACTTTATCGCTAAGTAGTGGGTTTAGTTTTGATTTAAATAAATGTTGTTATTCGCCAGAAATGGCAAGAAATATTATTTCCTTTCATGCATTGTATAAACAAGGTTTCACCTTTTCATTTGATAATGAAGTTGGTTCGATTAATGCTTTATTTAATAATGTTCTTTATTTTAAAGCATTACCTTGTGATGGTGTGTATGAAACTGTATCTGTGGTTGATAACTTAGGAAATAATGTATTGTGTATTGGCTGTGTTAATGATAATAACTTGGATAAAGCATCATTATGGCATTGTCATCTTGGACATATAAGCAAGAAACGCATAGGCCAACTCCAAAAGGATGGAGTATTGGAGTCATTTGACCTAAAGTCAGATGATAGTTGGGAATCATGCTTACTTGGAAAAGTGACAAAGTCACCCTTCACAGGTTCTTGTGAGAGGGGTGAAGGTTTGTTGGATCTTATACACACGGATGTGTGTGGGCCCTTCAAACATGCCACAAGGGATGCTAATCGTTATTATTTGACTTTTACTGATGATTACAGTAGATATGGATATGTCTACTTAATCAAGCATAAGTCAGCGACTTTTGAGAGGTTTAAAGAGTTTAAACAGGAAGTCGAGAATCAATTGGGCAGGAACATTAAGATGCTTCGATCCGATCGAGGTGGTGAGTATCTTAGTTCAAAGTTCCTCGACTATCTTAGGGAATGTGGGATTGTCTCACAATTGACACCTCCCAGGACACCGCAGTTGAATGGTGTAGCTTAGAGGCGTAATCGAACCTTGTTGCATATGGTTCGTTCCATGATGAGTCGAGCTTCGCTACCAATCTCATTTTGGGGGTATGCCTTAGAGACTGCCGCCCATATCCTTAATCTAGTTCCCACAAAGAAAGTTGCCAAAACTCCTCATGAGATGTGGACTGGTAAAGTACCCAAACTAGACCACATTAAGATTTGGGGTTGCGAGGCTTTCGTGAGACGCGAGACTCATGATAAGCTCGAACCTCGAAGTGAGAGGTGTATTTTCATCGGCTACCCACAGAAATCCTTTGGTTACCTCTTCTACAGACCTAATGAGAATGTGGTCTTTGTAGCTAGGAGGGCTTTCTTTCAAGAGAGAGAGTTCATAAGCCAAGGAGACAGTGGGAGGCAAGTTGACCTTGAAGAAACTCAAGAGTCAAGTGGTGAAGGAACTTCAAACCCTAGCACTCAACTTGAGGAGGAAACTCCTGTTGAGCCAATTGACAAGTCTGTACCTCTGAGGCGTTCCACAAGGGTTAGGAATGCACCTGAGCATTACTATGGATTCCATATTACTGCGGAAGGTGATACACTTATCAGTGATGAGACAGTGATAGGTCTGGATGAACCTAACAGTTATGCGGAAGCCATGGCAGGCCCTGAGTCAGCCAAGTGGAAAGAGGCAATGGACAGCGAGATACAGTCCATGTATGACAATCAAGTTTGGAACTTGGTTGAGAATGTACCAGGTCGTAAGACTATAGGGTGCAAATGGATCTTTAAGAAGAAGACCGACATGGATGGTAATGTACACACTTATAAGGCACGACTGGTTGCAAAGGGTTTCTCACAAACTCCGGGAGTTGATTATGATGAGACCTTTTCTCCAGTGGCCAAGATTAAGTCTATTAGGGTTCTGTTAGCCATAGCTGCATTTCATGACTATGAAATATGGCAAATGGATGTCAAAACCGCTTTCCTTAATGGAAATTTGGCTGAGGATGTTTACATGAGTCAGCCAGAGGGTTTTGTCAATACAGAGTACCCTAATAAAGTGTGTAAGCTTGAGAAATCCATTTATGGGTTAAAGCAAGCACCTCGCAGATGGAATCTTTGCTTTGATGAGAAAGTGAAAGAATTTGGCTTTTCTAGGAGTGAAGATGAATCTTGTGTATATGTCAAGGCTAGTGGGAGTATAGTTAGCTTTTTGGTATTGTATGTGGATGACATACTACTCATAGGAAATGACATCCCAACTCTGCAGGAAGTTAAGTCCTGGCTTGGGAAGTGTTTCTCTATGAAGGACCTAGGAGAAGCTGCCTATATTCTAGGGATAAGGATCTTGAGAGACCGGAGTAAAAGACTAATTGGACTTAGTCAGAGTACTTACTTGGATAAGGTGTTGAAGAGATTCGACATGCAGGACTCCAAGAAAGGAGAGTTACCCATCCAGAGTAATGCCAGATTGAGTAAGACACAAAGCCCTAGTACTGAGGCTGAGATAGCAGAAATGAGTCAAATACCTTATGCTTCGGCTGTAGGATCGATCATGTATGCTATGACGTGTACTCGACCTGATGTAGCCTTTGCTTTGAGCATGGTTAGCAGGTATCAGGGGAACCCTGGCAAGGCACACTGGACTGCGGTAAAGAATATCCTCAAGTACCTACGGAGGACTAAGGACTGGGTCCTTACCCTCGGTGGGAGTGAAGACTTGAGAGTTGTAGGGTATAGTGATGCTAGCTTTCAGACTGATAGGGATAATTTCCGCTCTCAGTCAGGCTGGGTCTTTACCTTAAATGGAGGAGCAATTTCTTGGAAGAGTTCCAAGCAAGAGACAGTGGCTGATTCAACTTGCGAATCAGAGTATATAGCAGCTAGCGAGGCAGCAAAGGAGGCGATATGGCTGAAGAACTTCATTGGAGACCTTGGAGTTGTACCAGCTATTAAAGAGCCAATGGAAATTTTCTGTGATAGTGAAAGTGCAGTTGCCTTAGCCAAGGAACCAAGGGATCACGGGAGATCCAGACACATCGATAGAAAATACCATTTCATCAGACATCGAATAGAAGAAGGACTCCTCGTGGCAAAGAGGGTATCATCGGATGAGAATCTAGCAGATCCCCTCACGAAGGGACTGACTCGGGTTAAGCATCTCCAGCATGCTCGGAGCATAGGGCTGAAGGATGATATTAGATTTAGTAGTTAGATAACCTTGAAATTTGTAAAGTGTAATTGACATTAGATGATGAATAAAAGGTGTTTTATTTATGAGTAAAGTGTTGCTATCTCTTGTCAATCGTTTACTATATTTCTTTTGCATGTTTTGACTTCCAGAATAATTATGTTTGGTATATCATATTATTCGAACCTCCACAGTCGGTCATATGTCGGAAGTAGGTATGAATCAAGACTGTCATGATTGGTTGCAGAGGTCTAAGTTGTTGGACATGGCTACAACACTCATGAGTGCTCATAAGTTCTGAGCATTGGACTCAACCCACGCTCACTGGAATCACTTCATGGAATTTATCTCGAGTGATCGTGAGACGGTAATATCATATAAGTCTTCAAACCTAGAGATATGATTTGTTACTTATGAGTTGGTTATGCATTGATTGTACGTTAACGCATTGGTAACTCGATGTTATAAAACGTGCTTTTGTGTATAATTCAATGAGTGCTAGAACAAACATATGAGTCAAAGTTTATCTGTTCCTTCTTGGATTAGAAGCTGATATCTGGGCCCCTCGATGATTTTGTTTTGACCTATGTACCGGGCCCGGTCAGAACTAAGTTGATGTGTTCAATTAAGTTCTTTGTCAAACAAATCGGAAATCGGGAAACAAACTGCTGGACAATAAGTAAGACATTGTTCCATGTATTTGTCCGGCTGATATCTAGAACAGAGGATTATATGATCACTTATCTTAAATGGTGTATCATCATCTTCTCAGTTCCGAGAGACCTTGAAAGAGCTACGATTGCCGATCGGTTCCTGAAGTATTGCAGTTATAGTTATTAGACTTATCCAAGTGGGAGACTGTTGGATAAGGTGTCTAAGTCCATAACTATTTCTGGTATGTATTTGACCCGAACCGGCATGGTCCATTTGGGTTGCATGGCACCATGCAATTGGATAAACTAAAATGAGAGAAATAACACTTATGGTTTATTAATATATTATAAGTTCTAATATATTAATAATATTATTTAATTAGTTTGATCAAGAATTAATTTAGAATTAATTAACTGATCAAAAGATAACTAATTAAATATATGGGTAGATTATGTAAATCTTCCATATCTTATATAGTGGGCTAAGAGGCTCCATGGATTATCAAGTTGGGTTCCACCCATAGGATGCTCCATGGATGCTCCATGGGAGTTACAAACCCATGGGTCATGGAAATGAAGAGTCATGACACATTAGGGTTTACATGGTGTAACCCTAGATGTGTCAACACTATATAAGAAACCCATTCTCCACCAAAATAGGCTACACTAAGAAACAAGAGGGCTAGAGCCGATTTTGCAAGTGTAAGATTCTCTCAAAGTTTACTCCTTTGCATTTGGTGTTGTGTGAAGCATTTGAGGAATCACACTTGGGGTGCTAGGCTCACAAGGTTTCAAGGATCATAATCAACAACAAGGTAAGTTATTTTATCTTTCATTCAAGTTAAAAATGCTCCCCATGTATGCTAGATAGGAATATAACCTTGGAATTCAACTTTGCATGATTATTAGACAAACATAGATCCAAGGTTATTAGGGTTGCATGTACACTTAGGAAGTGTTAGAATGCTCAAAACCCATCATACTGTTCCACCACCACCACCAGTTAGTACAGTACCAATCTCTACAACTCCTTTACCACCTCCCATTTTTTCACAAGCAACCACCACAACTACTCCTATCTCCACCACTACAACCGAACCTCCGGTAAATGTCAACATATTTGATACGGGGGATAATACTGAAACTGAAACCCCTGTTACATCCAAACCTCTTTCACCCTCACCCTCAACTGATTCTGCTCCTACTCTCGGTGGTGACAATTTTGAGTTTGACTCAACCTATTACAGTCCTTATCGACTTCCCACTGATAAAGATGAAGAGGCTTCAGTCACCAAACAACAACTACAGAGTCTCGATAATAAGCTTGATCGATTGCTCGCCTCTTCTTCAAAGTACAATGATGTTGTGCTCAAGGCTTTCCTGGACACTGCTTTTGAACAGTATACAGGAGCAATTGATAAATCAACGAAGGCGGTTGAAGCCTTTTCTTCTTCATGCCGGAAGGCTACAACCGATGTTGCAGAACTTATTCACAATTCCGAGATCTTTCTTGAATCCCTTAAGGGTCATGCTGATGCGAATGCAGCTGAGGTGAATGCATCGGTTTACTCTCTCTCAAAGTCACTTCAAGGGGAGCAAGTGAAATTCGAGACTGTTCGTTCTGAGATTCAAGCTGAGAACACTTCTCTTCTTAGTTCAGTGAATTCTCGTCTTGAAAAGCTCCATGCTGATTTAGCAAAGGAGAACAAATTGATGGAAGATCTTGCTTATCAAACCACTAACGTTGAAGTCCAGAAGGTTCAACTGGCTCAAGCCGATCGGGAAATTTCTTTGTTGAAAACTGAGCGCGCCGTTTTTCGAAGTTGTGCTGGTGACGTTCTTACTATGTTGCACAATGTTCTTCATGCTCATGATCCCATTCTTACACTGACAATCCGGAATCACCTGACCTCCAAGCTTCTTCCTGTAATTGAACTTCTACGTGAAATGAAGGGTGTTTCAGAGTGAATGGTTACTCCGATACAAGGGGGAGAAGGTGCTCAGAAAACTACTCCTATTAAACCGAAGGTCACTGTCAAAACAGAACCGAAGGATAAAGCTTCGGGTTCTGGTAATCAAGAAAAGAAGAAAGGTCTTACTGATGATAGTGATGAAGATCAAGAAATTATTGTTGATGCCCTGAAACAGAAGAAAAGGGATCAGGAGTTAGATGAAAACCTTTGGGTTGCAAAAGAAGAAGAAAAGAGGGAGCGAAAGAAGAAGGAAGAGCATGATGATCTAATTTGCAAAAAGGATTTGTTTCCTCCTTGGACTAGGGAAACGCTGATCAAAGAAGCGATAGAGTTTCCAAGCACGTTCTGGCTGGAACCTATAGCTTCGTTTGATTGTGAGAATACAAAAGACTCACAGTTTGATATGCCTATAACACGAAAGTCATTTACTTTTCACTGTTTTGATTCAACAGTTCAAGTTCCCTCACCTCATCCTCAAGTTGATCGTGAACTTATTGATTTTTATCTCAAGTTTGGTCAGTCACAGTATTTAAATTGGAGTGCACAGAAGATTACAACAGTCAAGGTGCTGAAACATTCGCTTGCAGGGAAATTTATTAATGTTAATTTCAATATAACCCGAGGTTCAGACAACTCGGCTTCTATGATTTCCCTGGCAGATCTTCCTAACTTAAATCCTCATGATTGGATCTTATTGTACAACATTTTGCTCACTAATGTGAAGGAGTATGAGCCGATCCTAGATCATCTGAAGAGGATGTTGGCTTCCTATGTCCATGAAGTTGCTACAATGGATCAGGAGATTGCTAGTGTTTTGAAGAAGAAACCAACTGTGAAGCCAACTGTAAAGCCTGGAGATGTGAACAAGATGAAGCTGGGTCAAATTGATTCTACACATCTCACAATGATGTTCATAAGAGGCGAAGCTAACAGATTTCTTTTTGCTCTTGTTGATAAGCATCTGTTCTCAACGGACTGCTTGGAGCACATAATCAACATTATCCATCGGTGCAAGCATAACAATGAGTCAGATAAGAAGAACTTCACTGACATGCTTCTGTGGTATATTACGTTTCGTCATAATCTACTGGCCATTATACCGAAGGTGTTCAAGACCATCAAGAAGTCTTATATAGCTCAACCAAACTGAGCTATCGACTCCATTGACGCAAAGGGGGAGATTTTTGGGTATTCTGTGTTGCGTCATGGGCTTTGTTTTTGTATATCCGTTTTGGGCCTATCCATCCGTGATTATTGATTAGGGTTAAGTTATATATATAGTTCATGCATGTATGCCTTAGATACGGTCGTTATTATTATTATTATTGCTTTGTAACCCTAAACACCTCTACAGTCGAAGTTCTTAATCGAGCTCTTCTGAGGTGTTGCAGCTTAATCATTCGACATCAGTTAAACCATTCTTGTGTTCTTTATTACGTTATTTATTGCTTTTCTGCTTAGAATCAATCGATCCTACTAGAACTTTGTTCTAACAGAAAGCAAACAAAGGGAAGCCATCCACTGGTTATCGATTCTTCAATTGCTGAACCATTAGAGCTACTTCACATTGATCTCTGCGGTCCATCTACCGTAGCCAATCTTCACCACAAAAAGTGCATTTTGGTTATAGTCGATGACTTTACACGTTTCACTTGGGTCTTCTTCTTAAGACTCAAATCCGACACACCGCGGATCATGATCAACTTTATAAAACAAAATAGAGCTCCAAATCAAGTTACCAGTTAGAAGAATAAGAAGTGACAACGGAACCGAATTCACTAATAATCTCTTGAATAGTTTCTTGGTTTCCAAGGGCATCAATCACAACTTTTCAGCTCCTTACACACTGCAACAAAATGGAGTAGTAGAGTGAAGAAATCGACATTGGTCAAAGCAGCTAGATCAATGTTAAACTTTGCGAACCTTCATCTCTACTTTTAGGCCGAAGCAGTGGATACTGCATTCTTTGTTCAAAATTGAAGCATCGTTTGCAAGTGTCTTAACAAGACTCCATATGAGGGCCTCAATAACCGCAAACCCAATGTCAGATTCTTCCATATTTTTGGATGCAAATGTTTTGTGATCAACAACAAGGATCATCTCAACAACTTTGCACCAAAATCAGATGAAGGCATTTTTCTTGGCTACTCAACCAATAAGGTGGCCTATAGGGCTCTCATTAGATGTACAAGACTGATAGTCGAAAGCTTCGATGTCAAATTTGATGGCTATTATGTCCGTTTAAGTGCAACAAAAGCTATCCTGGAAAGTGATATCCCAGCCTCGTCGGGTCCCTTAAACATAGTTGAAATCAACTATGATGATCTTTTTGACCCCGTAGAGACAGCTCATCTCTCCGAAATATTGGTGTCTCCGGTAGCTCAACAACAACATGCTGAAGTATCTGGTCCAACCTTATATGAATATGTGTCACTCAATACTTCCACCTCACCGGAACGAAACACATCTGCTGCGAACTACTTTCTGAGGTTAAACTGTTTATGGAAGACTTCCGAACCTCTTCGGAACGAAACACAGCTGCTGCGAACAAGGCAATTACGAACATTGATACAATTCTCCAAACCGAGAAAGACGCTCTTTCTAAGGTTCGCACTGGTATCCAGACTGGTAATGCAGAGCTACAAACGTTGATCACTTCCACGATTGAAAAACTTCAAGCGGATCTTGCTACTGAGAATGCTATCATGGACAAGCTTTCCATCAAAACTAAAAAAGTGAAAGTCGTTTCAGCCCACCTTTCTCATGCTAACAAGGAAATACAAGAACTTAAGTCTGAAAAAGTTGTGGTCAAAAGTGTTTTCACCGATGTTAATCAGTATTTGCGAACTCTCATCGAGACTCGTGATTCTATGCTCACAGTCTCTGTTCGACAGCATTTGGCTGATAAACTTCGACCAGCACTCTATATGCTTGATCGAATAGAAGGTGTTTCGGTATCAGTCTCTCTTCCGAAAAAGGGGGAAAAGCGAAGAAGGTATCTGGTGAGGAAATCAAGAAACCAGATGGTGGCTCTAATGAGCATGATCAAAAGCCTAAATCAAATGATCCGAAGGATAATGAAGCTTCGAGATCGAAAGGAAAAGGGAAGTTGGTTGATGATGATAAGTAGAAGAAGATCAATCAGCAGAATTTCAACTGAAAAGAATGAATCGTGACCAAGAGTTGGATAGAGCTCAGCGGATCGCAAAAGAGGCTGAAGAAGCTGAAAAAGAAGCTCGTGAGGCCCAAGTTACTCTAAAAAATTAAAAGCTTCTATTTCCTGCTTGTTCTATGGAAAGGGTTCTGAACGAGGCGATAGACAATCCGAATGTATACTGGTTGGAGCCAGTTACTTCGTTTGAAATAGAAAACACTTTTGACAGGGTTGCAAGTGCACATGATTCGGACAACGATGTTCATCAGATGCTTATCTCGTTTTACCTCAAACACGAAACGCCTTAGTACAAAACCTGGAGCTCTAAGAAGATTACTGCTATGAAAGTCTTTGGCCCAACTGAAACAGAAAACTTCATCAATGCTCGTTTCAAGGTTGCTTGAGGGGCTCATAGTTCTGTATTTGAATTTACTCTCGTTGATATGTCCTGCCTTAACCCATTCGATTGGATTTCTCTATTGCATCTATCACTGAAGGATGAATAGAAATTCGAACCTATTATTGCACATCTCAAAATAATGTTGGTTTGTTACATCCAAGAAGTTGGTAAGATGGATGTGGATATTGCGACTGTTCTTCGTAAGAAACCTACAGTGCTACCAAATAAGCCTCCAAAAGATCTCGACAAAATTGTTGAGAGAAAAACTTGAGACACACTTGAACACACGTTAGAACAAGTATAGTTGCGGAATAGTTTATCTCAAAGGATCTAAAAGCTCAACAATAATAATAAGTTAAAGAGTTAGATAACTAGAGAGTTAGTTGCGGAAATGTAAGGAAATATAAATGACAGCAGGTGTTATATCAAGTATACACATAAGTTGATTCTTAACAAGGAATGTATTCGGACCAAGTTAGCAAGTGAGATCAAACTTAGTGATTAAGTCACGAATGACTTGCTCCGAAGAGAGATAATGTTCAGTTATATTCAAGTGAACTTTAAGAGTAAGAAAGAGAGAGTAATAGCACAAGATATGAGATTCAAGATGCTTAATCAGAGAGATGTATTTGAATAAGAAAGATTGAGCTCTTTATATAGAGACTCAAATATTATATCGGTTCAACTATATATGTGTAGCCATGCAAGGCATACTGGATAATAGAGAGTATTATAACAAAAGTAGATAAAGAGTTAAACAAAGAAAGCTAGATAGTAAACTGCGGTTGATGATGACTTCGGATAAGGATGCTGAACTGAAATGACTGCGGATCTTTGAAGGTTGCGGTAGACCAAGTTAAAGAGGGTCACTTTTATGATTCAACAACTTCCCCCTAAGTGACCTCTTTAACTTCTCTTCAGTTATCAAGTTTTAGGAACTTGATGAGAATCCACCAAAACTTTCCGACATTCTCCAACCAGGTGATCCTCCTTAAAATTTCGAACTTGACTTCGGCAGTTGTGTGTTTTGACTTTTGAACTGCGGTTCAACAAATTTCAATTTGCTTCCTTGTGAGACGATTCGTGGCAGTCATAGGAGTGAAATATTTGGTTTCATTAAGCTTTCGCTTAAAAATGACTCCGAGATCAGGGAAGTTTGTTGCACCCAGAGATCTTTCTTGATAACCTTCAGTAAGCATCGGTGCAAGATAAAGTGGTGGTAGATCGAACTTTTTGGACAGGCCAGGGTGAATGCATGCATCAATTTTTGCGAAGTCACAGACAGTTTCCCTTAGAAATGAGCTTGCTCTTTCAAATGCTATCTTCATCTTAGGATACTTTTCAGACTTGTTTTGGAACACCTTAGCTATCAGGAAGACTTCTTCTGGATTCATGCATGGGAAGTCAGCTTGGGTGCAGACGTAGTCCTGATTCTTTCTTGTAGGAGTATACTGGATAAAGTCAGCTTTCATGATTTTCTGGGGATTAAAGTTCTTGACTGCGGATGGTCTATCATTAGACCAGATTTTCTCTATTGAAGAAGCATGTTTAGCATAGAATCGATTGAGTCTTTCGAATTCCATGGGCACTCTCTTGTGATCAGGTAAGCTGTGGTCAAACTGCTCAAATACAGTGAAGTATTTAGCATTGGGGGAGATTGGAAATCCGAGTAACCTTCAGATGGGGGTTCAGCAAAAGTAAGATAGGGTTTATAGTCATCATCCAACAATCTTCGGTGGGGATTGATCCACGAATTGACTAAGGATTCATCCATGGTGATGTCGAATCCATTTTCTCTCCAGATAAGCTCAGCAAATTTGGTTGCTTTCCAATCCGCTTTCTTCTATTGCATTGCGGGAGAGTCATTGGAATGTTCGGATGACATGTTGGATGCTAGATTCTTGAAGTCGGGAGGTGTCTCCGGTCGCTCAGGAGAAGGATTAGATTCTTGAATGATTTCCAGTTGCGGTGGTAACTGATGTTTCGGTGGTGTCTGTGGCTTGGATTCTTGTGAGGAGATGGTTGCGGTGAGGGAACTTTTTCATTTATGACAGGGGGGCTTCTATGTTGAGAGATGTTGTTTGAATGATGGTCTTCATCACTTCCCCCTCTTGAGGAATGCAAAACCGGAGCATCCTCAAGCCATTGATTAAGACCATCGACTTTGGTACACACCTCCCGAAATTGAGCTTTGAGTGCATCAGCCAGTTGTTGATTGTTTGGGATGGCGGTGTTGAAGAGTAGTCGGTGAATCTCCTTGGTAAGTTGAAGAATCTCAGGACCATGAAAGTTTGAAGTTAGAGAGTGTTGAAGTCTGTTGATGGTAGATTGTAGGACCGAGATGGTGGACTCATAGGCAGTATGAGTTTCAACTATCAGCTTCTGTGAGTGAGTTGACTGGTCCGCAACGGCTGTTTGAAGATCTGCCTTGATTGTGGATACCTCATAGATGAGGCGCTCCGCAGTATCCATAATGTACTTATGATCAACCTGACGACTTGTATCTAGGGATCGAATTCCCATTTCTACTTTTAAAGAAATTCGCTCAGCAGCTAGGCATTCACGAGTTTCAAGTCGTTCGATTATTTCAATAAGTGACTGAGGTCCTAGTAGGTCTTCAGGTTGCGGTTGAGTGGGCTTAACCGCAGCAAGAATTTGATCTACTTTGGCTTGTAGACTCAGAAATTCTTTTCTGGACACAGCAATCTTCTTTTTCTTCTTTTTCTCTTTCGGCTTGGAGGTTGAGTGTTGAGAGCCACTCGAAGCTTCTTCCTCATCAAAAATCATTAAATCGTCATCAGAAGGAGTAGGCTGAATTACCTCATTGAGATCAAAGTCATCGAATCTAAATGTAGGTGCAGAGCTAACTTCTATTGCGGTGCCATCATCTTGAGAATCTCTGACAGTTGGAGTTGGAGGGAGTATTGATGTACCTTCACCACAAAGAGTGGTCTGAGCGTTGCGGACCGTCTCAGCTATTGTGGACATCCACTCTTGTACTTTGCGAATGGTGGTGACAGTGTTGGCGTTGTTAATAGCGTCAGCCCAATACTTGGCCACGGTTTCAATCTCCTGCTGTTTCTGTTGAAGCTGCTTGGTTTGTTGGTCCTTTCTTGCTTGAAATGCCCTACGGAAAGCGGCATATTTCTTGATATCGGATTCTGAGACCGGATTATAGTGTAGCCACGAATCATTGGATTCTTCACCGTCAAATCCTTGAAAACGCACCGAGGTGCCCCTCGGGTCCACGGATCCTTGCACAATGGTGCTCACCGTGCCTAAACCACTTGGAAGAGAAGTAAGCAGAGTAGGATTTCCTGAGCTTCCTCGGTCTCCTTGACCCGTGATCAAGTCTGGCCTCGGCTCAGTTCTGGCAAGGGCGGAAGAATTGCCCTGCGGTTGGGAAGGTGTTTGAAGTGTTTCGGTTATAGACAAAAGGATGGAGTTCAACTCCTCGGGTGAAAAGAAATGTAGACGGGAAGCCCTGGAGACCATAGGGCGAGAACTAGTTCCATCCCCTTGGGAGTGAGCTGGGGGTGAGTCTCCACGTTCATTTGAAACAGACACACTTTCTTTGTCTGAGTGGAATTCGATGGTTGAATTGAATGGGTCTACGGCCACCCCAAGGACTATCGAAGCCTTTTGAGAGGCTGCGGCATCAGTCCGGTCACACATTTGGTCAGTGGGATTGGTCTTTCTTTTCTTGAGGATAGAAATGGGTTGTGCGTCATCATCAGAATCACTCATAGAGGGAGAGTGAGATTGATTTTCAGTTGATTCGTCATCTGAGGACACAGTTTGTTTGAGTTTCCTTTTCTTGGATGGTTCAGTGTTTTTGGGAGCATCTTTCTTCTTTGGGGTTCCATGTTTCTTGGTGATATTGCGGGGGCCTTGGTGGGCTGAGGCTAACTGCTTGCGCCTTTTTGATAAGGATAAGTTGGATAGAGTGGTGGAGGATGGGACTGCGGTACTACCAGGGATGATGAGTACGGATGAGGGTTGTGTAGGTAGAGGTGGTGTAGGAAGGTATGGGTTAATACCTTTCGTAGCCTCTATGTGGTCTGTGACATCAATGGTTTCAAGTCCAAGTGTAGACAATATGTTGACTGGTAGCCGTCTAATGGGTCCAAAAGTAGATTGATCTTTAGAGGGGTTGTACCTTTTTAGATCTCTAGTGATGAAGAGGTTGACATCGTTGCCCATGCTTTGTCCTGCATCCGCATGAAGGTCTGAGATGCATAGAGACCAAAATCTTGCAAAGGTGAGCTCGGTAGGATTTTCTCTTGGACTTTCCTTGGGAATGTACTGCAAGAAGTCATCCCACAAGATCTGATCGTAGTTGAGATCGTGGCTAGTAAAAATACTCCACACTAACTCTAACGGCTTGAGGCCCATGTTATCAGTGCCTCCGGTTCTGCCGGATAGACTGCGGATCACGAAATGGCAAACGAACTGCCATACCACAGGCAACTAATTCTTCTTGAATCCGCCTATGCCTTTCAGCTTCTTTTAGTAACCCATTTGGTAAAGTGCAGAAAGAATGTTCGCCATGCTTGGGGTGAAGACCTTTGTTGAAGGATGAACTAACAGATTGATGGCATTGAGAAATTTTTCTTTGCTCGGAATAACCAAAGAATCGTTCACCAGATTCAGATGTACCTCTTGAAGGTTGTTGAGGGGGTGATATGCAGAGAAAGCACATTTGAAGAGTGTTGATAGCAGTACCACATCTGTGAAGGAATCAAAAGGACGAAACAGTGGGTAATTTGAAAGAAACTTGATCATCAACTTGATCGGAGCATTGTAAGAGGAGTGCTCGTCGAAAACTGCCATAAAATTGCTTGAAGCAATTGTTGGCATTTGGTTCCTTGAAGCAGAGTCTGAACCAGTTGGATGACCAGAGGCAGATGCCTTGGAGTGTTTCTTCGAGATACCCGATTTCACCAGTTTTGGAAGAGTTTGAAGAACTTGCAGGGAAAAACAGAGTGCAAGAAGATGAAGGAGAAGAAGTTCGTCTTGAGAGTTTTCAGAAAGCGTAAAACTTTCTTGGGGAAGAAGAAGATGATTTTATAATGGCGGATTGGAAACTATTATTGATTTTACCCTAAGTGAAATTGGATAAGGTAGAAACCTTTGGGATGTTTTTGATTAGGAAGAGTAATCTCAGCCACAGATGAGATAATAAAAGGTTTATTTTATTTTTTTTTAGATTTTCTGAAAGGGGGTAGCATTTAATGAAATGTTAGTCCCTAAAACATCACGTCTGAAGAACGTGTGGTGAGGGGTTAATCCGTTGTACAAAAGGGGAAGATGTAACGGATTTGACGTTTTGGGGGTAATAGGAAGAGACAATTTAAAAGAGATTTTTTATGGAAAATTGTTCTTTTTGTCATCATACCCAAAATAGGTCTGACACAAGGTTTATTTGAAAAGTAGAACTGAGACAGTAATATGCTACACAAAGAATGTTTTTGAATGTTTTTCTTATTTAATGAAGGATCATTAAATAGCACACCATGTTCCAAGAATTTATGAAGCAGTTGAGAAATCAATCAATGTGATTGCGGATTAAGACTTCATTGCGGATGGATCTTTTATCATTGCGGATGGATGGTTAGATGACTGCAGTGGAAGAACTGAGGAGAACACTTGAACAAAAATTAGTAACAACAAACAATAAGGACCATTGAGAGATAGATATGATATATAGTTGTGGTACATGATATATACTGCAGTACATAGAATATACTGCGGTACATAGGATATACCAAAACTATCTATCATAAATAACTTCAATTAGGACCGCAACAGAGACCAAGGATGGTCTGTGGTACCTATCAATTAAAAAACAATTGTGGGTCCGGATTCATCATTTCTAACATTTGTAAGAAACTGTTGAGTTTTGTAGAGTCAAGTGCCTTTGTGAATACATCAGCAATCTCTTCATGAGTATGGACAAAAATTAGTTCAATGTTACCTTTCAGGATGTGGTCTTTGATGAAGTGATACCGTAGTTCAATATGCTTTGTCTTAGAGTGCTGAATTGGATTGTGGGAAATTGCTATAGCACTTTCGGAGTCACAATGAATTGGTATCCGCAGCATCCTGTATCCGTAGTCCATAAGTTGTGTTTTCATCCAGAATACTTGTGAACAACAGCTGGCTGCGGCCACATATTCTGCTTTTGCGGTAGACAGTGATACACAATTTTGTTTTCTTGATGACCAGGTGACGAGTATTCCACCCAGAAATTAACATCCACCGGAGGTGCTTTTTCGATCTAGTCTGCATCCGGCATGATCCGCATCGGTGAGTGCTTGTAGGCTGAAGTCATTCCCTGCGGGGTACCATAAACCAATAGTCTTGCTGCCCTTTAAGTATCTTAGAATCTGCTTGGCTGCGGTCATGTGTGACATTTTTAGATCAGCCTGATATCTTGCGCATACACCTGTTGCAAATACGATGTATGGTCAGCTTGTGGTGAGGTACATCAATGAGCCAATTATACCTCTATAAGTCTTGGGATCCACTGATTCACCGGAAGGATCAGCAGATATCTTATATCCGAAGGCCATGGGGACCTTAGCCGAAGAACAGTTGTCCATTGAGTATTTCTTTCGAAGTCCAGTGGATGAATATCCCTTGAGGGACTTGTTTCACTTGAAGTCCTAGAAAGAAGTTAATCCCTCTATTCATGCTAATTTGGCACTTGTTGGTCATGAGCTTAGCAAATTCATCCACCATTCCCTGATCAGTTGATCCAAAGATGATATCATCCACATATATTTGTACAAGCATAAGTTGATTACTGTTTGCTTTTCTAAATAAAGTGGGATCAATCACTCCTCTTTTGTATCCGGACGAGACAAGAAATTCAGAGAGAGTCTCGTACCACGCTCTTGGGGCTTGCTTTAGACCGTAGACTGCTTTTTCAAGCTTGTAGCAGTAGTCTGGGAATTCAAGACTTTCGAAGCCCGGAGGTTGCTGAAGATAAACCTCCTCTTTTAATTCACCGTTGAGAAAAGCACTTTTCACATCCATTTGATGTACTTTGACGTTCTTGTGAGCTGCGTATGCTAAGAAAAATCGGATAGCTTCCATTTGTGCCACCAGAGCATACGTTTAATGATAGTCAATACCTTCAAGTTGACTATATCCCTTGGCAACTAGCCTTGCCTTGTTTCTGACGACCGCACCGGATTCATCCAACTTATTATTGTACACCCATCTAGTACCAACAATAGTGTGACCTTGTGGATTCGGAACGAGTTGCCACACTTTGTTTCTTTTGAATTCTTCTAGTTCTTCTTGCATTGCGGATATCCAGTCTGGTTCTAGTAATGCTTCTTTGATCGTTCGAGGCTCGACCGAGGACATAAATGTTGCGTAGTGACAATGATTATATAAATCCTTGGAAGATCGAGTCTGGACACCTGCGGATGGGTTGTCGATGATTTGACCTGGTGGGTGATCCTTCGTCCATACGTGTAGACGGGGTTGTAGATGATCAGCAGCTGCGGTAGAGGGAATGTCTTCAATGTCGGAAGACTCTGCGGTTGGAGATGGCAGTTCCCCCTGGACTTGAGAACATCCTGCGGAATCATCTTGGACTGTTGGAGCGAGATTAGCATTTTCTTGAGCTGTTGGAAGAGGTTCCCCCTGGATTGCTGATGGAAGTTCCTCTTGAGCTTGAAAAGGTTCCCCCTGGAATATTGGAATTATGAAGACTCTGGAGTCTGTTCTTGTGTCGATGTTCTCTATGTTTTCATGATCCGAGTCCGAAGAAATGTTTGATGGTTGAAATCCTCTGCGGAGAGGGACTGGAGCTGCATCTTCTAGTACTGGAACCTTGATGGTTGTTGTATGGTCCGGAGTTGAGTTTCCCCCTCAACCGGCGAGGTGGAAGTATTTAGTGATACCCCATCGGATGGTGTAGGACCAGATACGTCAGCATGCTGCTGTTGAGCTTCCGGGGACACACGAACTTCGGATAACTTGACTATTTCTACAGGGTCGAAGAGATCGTCATAGTTTACTTCAACTAGGTTTATTGGACCCGAAGAGGCAGGAATATCACTTTCCAGAATTGCTTTGGTTTCGGTTGATGGAGCGGTGTTGCGGACGTGATAATCATCGAATTTGACATCGAAGCTTTCAATTATTAGCCTTGTACGTCTAATGAGAACTCTATAAGCAACTTTTTTTGTTGAGTAGCCAAGGAAGATGCCTTCATCAGACTTCGGTGCGAATTTGTTAAGGATTATGCACAAATATATGGAAGAATCTGACATTTGGCTTGCGGTTGTTAAGGCCCTCATAAGGAGTTTTACTGAGGCGCTTGCATACAATGCTTTGGTTCTGGACAAAGCATGTTGTGGCCACTGCTTCGGCCCAGAAGTAAAGAGGAAGGTGTGCGAAGTTGAGCATAGATCTGGCTGCTTCTACCGGAGTTCGGTTCCTTCGCTCTACTACTCCATTTTGTTGCGGTGTGTAAGGAGCTGAGAAATTGTGAGTGATACCTTTTGAAACCAAAAAACTGTTTAAGATAAGGTTTGTAAAATCAGTTCCATTATCACTTCGGATGCGACGCACTGGTAGTTTGATTTGAAGTTCTATCTCCTTGATAAAATTGATGAGTGTCTACGGTATTTCTAACTTGAGTCTAAGAAAGAAAACCCATGTGAAGCGTGGGAAGTCATCAACTATAACCAATATGTATTTCTTGTGATGAAGACTGGCTACGGTAGATGGACCGCAGAGATCAATGTGTAGGAGTTCCAGTGGTTCAGAAATTGAAGAATAAATCACAATTGGGTGACTTGCTTTGGATTGCTTTCCACATTCACATGCAGGACAGAGAGTATCATTGCTGAACTTGAGGATTGGAAGACCTCGGACGAGTTCTCCGGTGACCAAATTGTTGATGTATTTGAAGTTGAGATGAGCTAGCTTGCGGTGCCATAGCCAGCTGACTTCGGATACTGCTTTGGATAGAAAGCATAACTGCGGTTTGCCTATGATCAGAGAGACGTCCAGAGGATAAATACTACCTTCGGATCTGGATTTGATCAGACACGTGCTCCTATCGCTTGTCATTACATAGCAAAATTGGTCATCAAATTCAACTCGATGGCCTGCCTTACATAGTTGGCCTACACTGATGAGATTGTGTTTAAGGCTTTCTACATAAGTAACCTTTTGAATAGAGAAGTTTCCCATAGTAAGAACACCATACCCTCGGATTATCCCATTCGCATTATTGTCGAATGTGACATTTCCACTGTTCCAAATTGGCCTGAAATCCCGAAGGTATTCTAACCTTCCGGTCATGTGCAAGGAGCAGGCACTGTCGATTAACCATTCTTCTTCTTGTTCCTCCTTGCACAAGGACTGAGAATTACACGGTTAGTTTAGGCATCCAAAATAGTTTGGATCCTGGGACAAAGGATGAGTTTCTGATTGATGCATGAACCGAGGTTGCAGGGACTGGTTTCGTGTCAACTTTTAATCCTAGTCCTGGGTGTTTGTGATTTTTTGGAGTGTTGCGACTTTTAGAAAAGTTACGAGGTTTCTGAGAAGAACCAGATTTGACATGAGATGAACAATTTAACAACTACATTGACACTAACATGCTGAAATTTTGTCTTTTACTCTGACACCTTGTTTGGTTAACGGTCTAAATGATGAGGTGGGCTTGTGACCGGTCCGAGAGTGGTAAGATCTGACATTGGTGCTGTTGGAATTTGAAAAAGTTTGTTTCGAAGAAGATTTAGCACGTGTAGATTTTTTGGACCTTTTTGTTGGGTTTTGTAAAATACCCTTCCACTTATTAAAATTTTGATGTGATTTCAAAAGTGTTGGAGTGGGTAAAATACCCTTCCATTTTAGATCATCTGAGGAATAGATTTGAAAAACATTGCTTCGAAAAGACTTTACTTTCTTTTGGGTTGTGTCAGATGAATTTGGAATGACTGTTGAAACTGTACATTCCTTTTTGTATGTTTTCTTGATGGGAGAGTTTTTCGAAAAATAGTGCGAGAAAACAAACTTTTCTAGACTCTTAGATTTTGGAAATCTGATATGCCTTTTGTTTTTATAAAAAATTTGTCGATTTGTGCCTCGGGATCGAAAGCCTTTTTAGCTAAGGTTTTTGGGGAACCGCAGTCATTGGTGTTCAGCTGCGGTTTCCTGGAAACATTTGAAAATTTTTGAAAACAAGGGCTAGATTCATCTGAACTTGAAGATTCAGGGTTTTGAGAGCATTGACCCACTTCAAAGTTTTCTATGGGTAATTCATGATGAATTGGCTGAAGAGTCACAGAGCTTTTGATTGAGGACTGCGGTAAGGATGATTTGACTACCGCAGAATAAGACTGAGTTGGGACTTATGTGGGATTTTTGTGGGACTTTTGCGGCTCATGACTACAGTGAGATACACTGTGGTCTGAGGGCAGAGATAGGAAGTCATGTGAGACTTCGGGACTCTCTATGACAATTTCTTCATCAACAACTGATGACGTCTGAGAATTTGGATAGATTGTGCCACATATAGGAATTTGATCACATGTGTGACCTGAAACCTCAGGCACAATTTCCTCAATGACACAGTTATTACTTAGACTATGAAGTCTACCGAAGTGTGTTTTGATGTCTTCGGGAAAAGTTTTTTCATTGACTGGGAAATGAAATTCTCGGTCCGGAGGGACATACAGTCGATCTTTGTTAAACCGGGGTGAGGAATCCTTTGCGGTAGGATATCCATTGGACCAACCCCAATTGTATGTATTGTCCACAGTTCCATTATTCACCAAATTTTCAATAGCTTCACTTTCATTGAACAGTTTTTCTATTAATAGATTTAAGCGTACAATCTCACTCTGAGCTAAATCTCTTTGGTTCAAAGCTATCTCTAGTTGTGTTTCACTCAACATTCTTGCATCTTTTTCTAACTCTAAGTCCTTTTCTAACATAGCCATTTTGAGTCTTTTGTTGTCCAGCCATCCTCTTACATGAAACAACTCTTGGGACACTATGTTCTTCTCATCTAGAGCTTTGTTATAGTCTGTAAGGACGACATCACATATGTTATTAAGATTGTCTATGAAGGGTTGACAGTCATGCATGCTATAATTTAGAGTTTGAATCATGAGTTTTACATGTTCGACGATGCTTAGAGTTCCATCCTTTGCCATGTAGCAGTAGTTCTTTTCAAGCTTTGTAGACCCATCGTCATCCGCAGTTGCCAGCATGCAGATCTTGCCTTTTCCTTTGATATTGTTGATGGCTTCTTCTTCATCTCCGGATGACCAGACTTGATGGTCTCTTTTTACATGGGCTACGTATGCCCTTGCCTTTTCTTTTTCTTCCAATTCTTGAGCCATTCTCAGGTAGAATGCTCTGTCTTTCACTACATTTGCCTTGCAGTCTTTGGCAAAATGATTCTCTTTGTTGCACTTGTGAAAAATCACGACATCACTTTTGTCTTCTGAGAGAGTACCAGAGTCAGTGGTTTGGATGGACTGCGGTGCCTCCTTTGGTTGAGTATTTTGAGACTGTGGTGGTGGATGAGAACTTTTGGGATATCGAGAATGGTTATTCCGTAGGTTGAAGTTGTGGTTTAATGGAGTTTTGTTGAACTGCTGATTCTTACGAAAGGAAGGAGGTGGTAGCCGGTTGAACCGTTGGCTAACAAGAGCAATAGCCTTCTGAAATTCTTCTTCATCATCATACTTTGAGTCAGCTTCGTATGACTGCTGAGGAGTGTCATACGAGGGAGAGTAGGATTGGTTATGTGGAGCTTGTGCTATAAGAGCAAGTGGTCCTCCGAAGTCAGCATAGTCTTTGAGTACGGTGGATTCTTGTACTTGTAGTTCCCCGTAGAGCTTGTAGAGAGACAAAGAATGAATCTTTCTATCCCCTTGAACAATCATCTTAGCAGTAGTCCAATGTATTCCCAAACCATTGAGAAACTGAAGGTTTGTTTCATGGTTACTGCGGATGGTGCCAGCATTAGATAACTTAGTGACTATCAGATTGAGCCTTTTGAAGGAGTCTTCCAAACTTTCGCCAGTATGAGCTTTGAAATTGTTGAACTCATTGAGTGCAGTTGTGAGCTTCTTATCTTGAGCTTGTTCTGAGCCCTCATACTAATTCTTGAGAACTTCCCAGATCTCTTTTGCTGATTTGCAGTTTATGATAATGTCGAAGTTGTCAGGAGCAACTCCACAAGAGATTTCATAAAAAGCAACATCATCATTTTCCATTTTATCGAGATCATCTTTAGTGGGACGATTCATAACTGGTTGACCTCCTCCTAGTCTAGCTATGGCGTCGTCAGTTTGAACTGGTGTAAGATCAGGGACATGTGGTCCTTCTTCTACAGACCGCCATACATCTCTACCAATTCTCATTAAGTATCTGTCCATTCTCTGAGACCAGTGATGATATTCATTTGCCACCAATATTGGGGCTCGATTAAAACCACCAACACTATTGGAAACATTTAGAGATAATGCTTGTGCCATATTTCCTTGTTTTTTTGAAAAGTTTATTTGTTTTTTTTTAAGAAATGAGCTTCAGTGGTATAGAAGGCCTTTTGAAAATCAGAGTTTTGCTTCAAAAAGCAACCACTATGGCTATGATACCAATTGTTGAGAGAAAAACTTGAGACACACTTGAACAAACGTTAGAACAAGTATAGTTGCAGAATAGTTTATCTCAAAGGATCTAAAAGCTCAACAATAATAATAAGTTAAAGAGTTAGATAATTAGAGAATTAGTTGCGGAAATGTAAGGAAATATAAATGACAGCAGGTGTTATATCAAGTATACACATAAGTTGATTCTTAACAAGGAATGCATTCAGACCAAGTTAGTAAGTGAGATCAAACTTAGTGATTAAGTCACGAATGACTTACTCCGAAGAGAGATAATGTTCAGTTATATTCAAGTGAACTTTGAGAGTAAGAAAGAGAGAGTAATAGCACAAGATATGAGATTCAAGATGCGTAATCAGAGAGATGTATTTGAATAAGAAAGATTGAGCTCTTTATATAGAGACTCAAATATTATATCGATTCAACAATCTATGCGTAGCCATGCAAGGCATACTGGACAATAGAGAGTATTATAACAAAAGTAGATAAAGAGTTAAACAAAGAAAGCTAGATCGTAAACTGCAGTTGATGATGACTTAGGATGAGGATGCTGAACTGAAATGACTGCGGATCTTTGAAGGTTGCGGTAGACCAAGTTAAAGAGGGTCACTTTTATGATTCAACAAAAATGAAACTGGAACGTATTCGGAAAGACAACTAGATTATGGCGTTCCAGATACGCGAAAGAGTTGATGCTAATTTTCATAAAGTTTGCTTCTTCGTACCTTACAAGCATTTGTATTCCACTTCATGCCTGGAATATGTTTTGGAATTAGAAAGTGCTAACAAATGGAATGATCTACTGAGAAGAAATGTTTCGCATATATGATTAAGTAGTACATCACTGTTCGCAAAACTTTTGCTTGGTCTAATGCCAATACTTTTTAAAATTCAAAAGCGACAACAACACTGAAGAATATGCCTTCCTTTTTGACACAAAGGGGGAGATTGTTGGGATATTTAGTGTTGTGTCAATTATGTTTTGTACTAGAATAATCCATTTTGTAATGGGTTGGGCCTGTCCACCCGGTCATTAATGTTTATAGGGTTAGACTATATATGGTGCATGCATGCACCGTATTAGGGTATCGATTGTATTTTCCCTACTTTTCCTTTACAGTAGAAGTTCTTTATCAAGCTCTTCTAAGGAATTTATTCTAATAATTTAGCACGAATTTGATCTTAATTCTTTGTGTTTGATTCTTATTCATGTTCTTGAATCTATCGATCTTATTTTTATTGTCTCAACACATCCCTGATTTATTTTCTTCTTTCAAAGTAAATAGGTCTTATAGGTTACCAAGTCAATCATATTTTGGATCTGTTATACGTCTTAATCAACACATGTTAGATGTTGTCACACCCCAAAACCGGAACGGCGGAAACGTTCTGGGGTGGAGGACGTCATGTCAAGTATCACAACACATGCAGTATAGTAATCAAAGTACAACAACCATTGCATTAATAGTATAAGTTTTACATAGGTTACATTTAACGACAACATCAAAAGTAGATATAGATATAGAAAATGACATAAGATGCAGCTCGGTACAAGGTTGTCTTCATAGAAGCTCCCGGAGTGTACTTGTCTACTGATGACCTGAGAATACAAGTTATTTTGAAAGAGAGTATCAACATTGTTGGGTTATATAGTGTTGCGTCATGGGCTCGGTCCTTAGCCCAGTTTTGCTATCCAGTTTGGGCCTGTCCAACTGTGATTGTTTCGTTTAGGGTTTAGTATTTAAGGTGCATGCATGCAGCCTTAGTAATTAGCGATTGATTAATTATCATTTTACTTTGTACTACAAACCCTGGCTCGCCTCTACAGTGGAAGTTCTTTGTCGAGCTCTGCTGAGGCGTGACTATATTTGAATCATTCAGCTTTATTTGATTCTATATCTTGTTCATTGTGTTTGATTGTCTTATTCTGTTTTACCTATTGAAAGATCTAATCGATCTAAGAGTGTTTCAACTCAACAATTGGTATCAGAGCAGGAGATTGTGTAACTCATACACATCTCTTCTGTTGAAGAAGATCTTAGGGTTTTCCGCTTAGATTGATATTAATAGAGTCGTCATCTGCTATTGACGTTGTTCTCTAAATATTTGATCTTACCCTAACGTTGTTTACAAGTCGGATCTTAAGCAGGTTTAAACAAGCATCAGCTAATCCATGGACGATTCTCAGTGAAATCCAATCAACATCTCAAACAGTATAGGATCGACGACAAGGATTCCTATTTTATACACTCAAGATTATGAAGTCTGGGCGAATCACTTTGAAGACTACGTGATTGGATCTGAAGATAATGGTTAATTAATCTGGGAGGCGATCACTGTTGGCCCTTTCGTTCATTCAAGTACTTCCAGAGTTGTTAAAACTCAGAAGGAGTATAATCAACTCATCGGTGACGTGAAAGATATACCTCCAGACGAAAAGGAAAAGTTTCAGTGCAATATCAAAGCCTTGAGGATGATAAGGTTTACACTACAGTCAGATACGTTTCGGTTGGTAAGCTCATGCACGACTGCAAAGGAAATATGGGTCAGGTTGAAGGAATTGTACTCTACAGATGAAGATCTTGAGCACTCCATCCAGACACTGCTGCTTTCAAAATTTTGTGATTTTAAGCAGAAGCCTGAAGAGAAGCTCTTTCAATCCTTCGATCGCTTCAATCATCTGTTAAGCAAGATGATTAAGCATGGGATCGAAAGGAAGGTGATTGAACAGAAGGTAACATTCATGAATGGCCTTAGATCGGAATGGATGGCTGTGGTGTCCACAGTGAAGGCACATGAACAGTTCAAAAGTTATTCTCTTGCAAAACTGGTGGGGATTCTAAAATCGCATGAGAGTTCTCTGACTAAAGAAACGAATGTAATTTCTAGCATGGGGTCCTTGGCTCTAATCTCCAAAGTTAAGAATGCTGCTGAGGAGGAAGATGATTTAGATCTCTCTGAATATGATCTAACAAGCGAAGATTATGCTCTGATGGTGTCAAATCCCAAGAAGTTCATCAAAAGAAGGTTCCCAACAAACAAGAACCGAAACTGGCATGGCAGTTACAGCGCCGAGAAAGCAAAGGAGGAACCGAAAGGTGTTTCTCAGACAGAAGAACAAAAGAAGGAACCGAAACTTGGAGGTGACTTGGGCTTTACCTGTCACTATTGTGGAGGTAAAAATCACTTCGCAAAAGACTGCATGCTCAGAAAGATGTCTGAGAAGAACGAAGATGAGGACGAGGAAGCGAACCTCACAAGACGTTTGGAGGAAATCAAGAAGAAGAAAGCATGATCTAACAACACCATGAATGCTCTTATTGTGCAGGGAAATACGTTCGATGATGAATTTGGAGGCGTTGAAATTTGGTCGACAGATTCAGAGGACGAAGAAGTGAGGAAACCGACTCATGGCAAGGCTCTGTTGGTGAAGGAAGAGGACAATACAGGAAGGTGTTTGATGGTGACGTCTGGAGTGTCACACATGAGAGGCTATACCACTGATGGAGGAAATGATGGAGAGAAGGAAACAGAAGACCGGTGTTTCGCTGCAAAGCCTGTCAGTCAGCAGATCAACGATTGTGATGAGTTGATCCAGAAGGTACAATCCATTCTTATCTCTCTAAAAATTCCAATAACTGACTACGAAAATGAACTCAATAGTTTAAAATCTAAATTTTCTAGTTTAAGTGGTAGTTTAACTCAAACTCGCGTCACAAACTCTAACCTAACTGATCAAATCAGCAGGGTGTCATCGAAGAGTGAGGAGAGGCGAATGTGGATTGAGCAGAAGGAGAAGGAGTTGATTAGGTCTAGGGATGAAACAATTTATTTGCAAAGAGATAATTTGAAGCTTTTAAAACAAAGAAATGTGTTTTGTTTAATTGCTATGCGTTTATACACCAATATTACTCAATTGCATCTTGATTGTGAAATAGGGAAGAAGATACATCGTATGATTTTACCCTTCCGTGAGTTAAAGGAGGATGAAATCGATGCCGATGCATATGACTGTGAAAACGTTGTTTCTTCTGAGGATATTTCCCCTGCCTACAAAATTGGTCTTGACAAAATAGAGTCCTTTATAAAGTCCAAAGACCATAAGGACATGCTTAAAAATTTGTTGGATGAAAATGACAAATTGAAAATCCAAACTAAAACCGTACAGAAATTTGACTTGTTGAATGCTAAGTTAAGTTCAGAAAACAAAATTGTTATTGAAAATACTTCTGAATTCGACGAGGATGATGATATGAGTGACATTTCTGAGGATGATGTGGTTGATTGTTCAGAATTTGTCAGGAGCGAACCCGAAACTAACAAAAATCTTATTTCTGAAAATTTGTTTGAGTTCGCTCGTTTATCCAAAGGCAAGACCAAAATTCTTAAAGAAAAGGCTGTTGTGTATCAAAAGGTTCAAACTACTCCAAATTAGGTATACAAAGTTAATGGAGTTACTCAGCAACAAACAGCCGAACTGACAGCGATAGTAGCAGAAGATAATGCTGAAGGATGTGATGAATTTTTCTGGTCAGCACCCATTGATAACGCTGATGAAACAGTAGGTTTGTCACAGAAAACTTCGTGGAGAGTGAAAGGAAGATATGTAGCCGAACCACTTAATGATCCTACTCTTTTTGACGAACCTAGCACAAGTGGTACCAAAAATCCTTCAATCGAACAAGTCGCAGTCACAAGCAAAACCTCTTCAATTAAAGGCGAAGCTTATGTTCAAAAATCTGAGAAAAAGGCTAACATTCACAGAAATCCGAAACAGGTAAAAGATCGGAAGCATCAAAGGAATGTGAGGTACAAGAAAAACCTTACCGAAAGGAAGCAGTTCTGGCGATCTCAAAATCCCAAAATTATGTTCGCTACGAAAAACCTTCTAAGCAAAAGGAGGTAGGAAAAGAAAACACCAGAACTCGTACTCATGGCGATATCAACCGAACGCAAAGTTTCGGTCCTCGGTGTGATTTCAACCGAAACAGAGTTTCGGTCCTCAAAACAATTTCAACCGAAAGCAGAATTTCGGTCCTCAGAACAATTTCAACCGAAAGCAGAGTTTCGGTCCTCAGGACAATTTCAACCGAAAGCAGAGTTTCGGTCCATCAAAGAATGTCAATCAATCTCAAGGCTTCGGTTCTCGAGATGAGAAAAACCGAAAGGGTGGTTTCGGTTCCAGACTGAGTAATGAGCAAAAACGCAAGGAAAGCCATTTTCATTTTCAGTCACAGAAGAGTAATATCCAAAAGACAAACTTCGCTTCTAAATCTAACTGTCCTAGCTCTAATCTTCAGTCTCAGAATAATCAAAAGGGAAAAGAAAAACTTTGTCCAAAGAATGCAAAGGATTCTTCGACTAAGCCTAATGGTGATCGAAAGTATGCTAACGTAAATTACACATATTCGGCAGATCCACCCAAAGATAAAATCAAAGTTTTCACCTTAAAAAGAAAAGATGAAACAACGTTAATAAAAAGAACCTTTTTAATTGATGTTTCGCTTACAAATCCCTGTTCTGTAAAAAGCTCACGAGGGCCCAAGACACTTTGGGTTCCTAAGTCTGCTTAATTTTTGCAGGTTATACATGACGAGCAGTTTGATGATGAATGGTACATATATAGTGGATGCTCGCGTCACATGACAGGTAGCAGGGAAGAACTGAGGGAATTTCGTTCTCTTACAAATGGTGGAAGTGTCAAGTATGGTAACAACTCCTATGGCACGATCAAAGGTTATGGTATGATAACTAACGGCGACTTCTCGATAAGAAAAGTGGCATATGTTGAGGGTTTGCAACACAACCTTATCAGTGTTTCTCAACTGGTGGTTGGAACGGGACTAAAAGTGTCCTTCGATGACGAGGGATCAGAGATTACTGAAAAGAAGTCAAACAATGTATTGCTGAAATCAAAGAGAAAAGGGGAGGTGTACCCCTTGAATCTCAATCCCATACGGGGGAAACCAGCTATCTGCTTGCTATCAAAGGCTCAATCAAACGAAAGCTGGCTATGGCACCGAAGACTCCCCCATCTGAATTTTAAAGATATCAACAAATTGGTGCTTGGGGATCATGTTCGGGGTCTTCCTGTTCTGAAATTCGATAAAGAACACCTCTGTGTTGCATGTGAAATGGGGAAGCAAAGTCGACAGAGTCATACTTCTCGCGTCAACACAAAAATAATTGAACCACTTGAATTACTTCATATTGATTTATGTGGTCCATCTTCAATTGAAAGTGTTGGGGGCAACAAGTATATACTTGTTATAGTAGATGACTTCTCTCGATTTACATGGGTATTCTTCTTAAAACAGAAATCAGAGGCCACTCCTAAGTTAAAGCTCTTCATCAAGCAGGTCGAAGTCCAGCTGAGAAAAGTTGTTCGTAACATAAGAAGTGACAATGGGTTAGAGTTTAAGAACAAAAAATTCGAAGAGTTTCTTGCAGAAAAAGGGACAACTGACAACTTCTCGGCCCCATATACTCCACAACAGAACGGTATTGTCGAAAGGCGAAATCGCTCTCTGAGTGCAGCGGCCCGAACAATGCTGAGCTTCGCTTCACTACCTCTGTATTTCTGGGCTGATGCCATCGCTGCTGCTTGCTTTACACAGAATAGATCTTATCTCAACAAACGTTTTTCGATTACCCCTTATGAGATCTTAAACAACCGAAAGCCAAATGTCAAGTTCTTCCATGTGTTCGGTTCAAGGTGCTTCATCTTTAACTCAAAGGAGCACCGAAATAAGTTTGATGTGAAAGCAGATGAGGGAATCTTTCTAGGTTATTCCTTGACCTCCAAAGCATATAGGGTTCTCAACAAACGTTCCAAGAAAATTGAAGAGACCTATTATGTTACCTTCGACGATAACTACGTCAAGAGGCTCAAAACCACCAACGATTCTGTGAAGGATATATTTCCCACTTCTGGTCAAGTTACTGTACCTATTTGAAACCTATTTGAACAATACATGCTGATGTTTGATGAGCCCGAAAAGGCTATTCACTCAGAATCCAAAGCACCAGACAACAAGGTAGATAACTTGAAGAAGATAATCGATGAAGCTGCAGCAAATATGGAAGAAAACCAACCTGGTGACACCAACAAGCCAGACTCTAGTGAACCTCAAAAAGATTACTCTCATGCTCAGGGGGAGAGTTCGTCTAATTTTCCCAACCCTGATTCAACATTCCAGGGGGAGAGCTCTGAAACCGAAAGTCCAGTCCAAACAGAACATTCTGATCCTGAAACTGAATAAGTATCATCTTTCGAAGTGAAAAATTCTAATCCCGCATCAGAGGAGGTATCATCATTCGAGGGGAGAAAGCAAACGATGATGATACTCAGTCGGAGTTTGAAGTTGAAGTAAATGCTGAACTGGATTCCTCATGCGATCCCAATTATCCTCCACTCATCCAATGGACTAAAGATCATCCTCAATCTCAAGTTATTGGTGATTCCTCAGAAAAGGTTCTCACTCGATCTCAACTAAAAGAGAAACGAACAGCACTCTTCTCTAAAGTAGAATTTTGCATGTTTAATTCTTTCGTCTCTAAAATTGAACCGAAGACAGTCAAGACTGCACTTGATCATTCTGATTGGGTGCAAGCAATGCAGGATGAACTGCATGAATTCGAGCGAAATAGAGTGTGGAGACTGATTCCAACACCAAAAGATGCTTCTGTGGTCGGATTAAAATGGGTGTTCAGAAATAAGATGGATAAAGAAGGGAACGTGATTCGCAACAAGGCGAGGCTGGTCGTGAAAGGTTATTGTCAAGAGGAAGGAATAGATTATAAAGAGACATTCGCTCCAGTAGCAAGGCTAGAATATGTTCGTATATTTCTTGCCTATGCTGCACACAAAAACTTTGAATTCTTTCAAATGGACGTAAAGTGTGCCTTCTTGAACGGAGAACTGGAAGAAACCGTCTATGTAGAGCAACCTCCGAGCTTTGTAAACGAAAAATATCTAGATCACTGCTATATCCTGGACAAGGCGGTCTATGGTCTCAAACAAGCGCCACGGGCCTGGTATGAAACTCTAACTAGATTTTTGAAAATGTCCAAATTTAAACAAGGTTCGGTTGACCCAACCTTCTTTCGTAAGAAAGAGGGTAACCACCTTATGATCGTTCAAATTTATGTTGATGACATCATCTTCGGCTCCACAAATCCAAGCTTAACTGCTGAGTTCAGGAAGCCGATGGAAACTAAATTTGAAATGAGCTCAATGGGTCCTATTAACTTTTTCCTTGGTCTGAATATAAAACAGGGACCGGAAGGCATTTTCATTAATCAAGAGGCCTACACGAAGACATTGATTGCCAAGTTTGGTATGATGGGAGATTCAAAAGTGAAGGTTCCTATGGCGTTCGGCACAAAGCTCACACCTTCCCTGGACAAACCGGCTGCTGACATGACTCTTTATCGACAAATGATTGGGTCTCTAATGTATCTAACTGCTAGTCGGCCAGATATAATGTTCTCTGTTTGTTATTGTGCCATGTTTCAAGCAAATCCACGCGAACCTCATCTATTGGCAGTAAAGAATATCTTTCGGTATCTAAAATGAACAACGTCCCTCGGGTTGTGGTACCCAGCTAAATCAGGGTTCTTTGTTCAAGCATTTTCAGATGCTGATCTTGGGGGATGTGGACTCGACCGGAAGAGTACTACTAGAGGATGTCAATTTCTGGATGGCAAACTCGTAAGCTGGTAATCGAAGAAACAAACATGTGTATCTCTCTCCACTGCCAAAGCAGAATACATTGCTGTAGCATCATGCACATCTCAGGTCATCTGGATACAAAGTCAACTTCGTGACTTCGGCCTGAATATGAAGAAAATCCCTCTATATTGTGATTCTGAAAGCGCAATTAGGATTTGTCACAACCCAGTGCAACACTCAAAGACGAAACACATAGCACTGAGGTATCATTTTATCAAAGATCATGTGGAAGATGGTAACGTTGAAATTCATTTTGTAAGAACCACTGCTCATATGGCTGACATCTTTACTAAGGCCTTGCCTGAAGCAAGTTTTAATAAAATACTGCAAGGCTTAGGAATGATGGAAGCTGAATCCGTACCAAAATCTCTAACGTTTCAATAAAAGTTAGAAGCGAAATAGAGCGAACGTTCGGTCCATTTCGGGTTCGGTCCATTTCGGGTTCGGTCCTTTTCTAGGAACCGAAATACCCTGAACGCTCGGTCCATTTCGGGTTCGGTTTCACCGGGATAGTTTTGCCTCTACTTTTGGTCTGATGGTTTCGGTTGTATGGTATGTATACTCTTTTCAAGCAACTTACTTTATGTTTTTTAGAATATTTCATAAAATCCAAAAATATTTCTTTCTGTTTTTAATTCTTTTTCAGAATATTTCATAAAATACAAAAATATTTCTTTCTGTTTTTAATTCTTTTTCAGAATATTACATAAAATCCAAAAATATTTTTCTTTTCATTTTCGTTTCATGCTTCTTTATGTACAAGCATTTCTCTCACTGGTGGAGCTGAGGCAGGTATCAATTTCGCTCTATGTATTAGCTTAGTGTCCCTAGAAGCATGCTGTTGTATGTAGACCAAAGCCTCGAACGATTTTGAGTAAAGCCTTAATGACTTTATATATACAAATCTTGTCTCACCAATTAGGGTGTTAAATTTACTCTAATCCTGAGCTGCCTTACTCTTCTCATATGGAGTCAAGAGTTTTTCTGCTTTGTCAATCTTTTATGGCAGAGGCACATTCGGTTCTCTTACCCACCTCATTTTTCTCCATCACTGCTCGTATCATCTTTCGTAACCCTTGAGACTCTCAGAACTAACCACTGAGGTTTATGGTTACATAATTTCTGTGTTGATGATCTTTGATTCGTCCACCACGAATTAAGTGAAACCCAAAATCCAACTCCCATAATGAATTAACGGTGCACTCTTCAAAGTTCTAGCTATTACTTGTCACCTTAGGAAATCTCAAATTTTCTTTTTGTGAGATCCTTATGAAACTGTTTTTCACCAAGACTATTTCTTCCAAAAGGATCCAGATTTCTTTTTTTTTTTGAGATTTCTTATCTAAAATTTTCAACAAGTCACTGAATATGTTACCTACCTACTTGTTCAACAGGCTACATTGGCCTCACAAGTACTTCGTTCTGTTTCGGTCTTATATCAAGTTCCAAAATCATGAATTGAAGCGAAAGCCACCCTTAAAAGCCTTATTTAAAAGATGCCTTTCAATGCTTCTTAACAAGTACTTGATTGTTATTCAACGGGAAGCCATACAAGCACTTTGAAGTCTCTCTTGACTTTGAAGGAAGAGATTCTTGCCCGGGATCCACTGCTTTATGTCTTAATAGACATCACTATTTCCCACAAATAGTTTGCTTTTTCTCTTTCTCATTTACACCCTCATGCACACACGTTCTATATTCACATGAGATCTTGTTCAGCTCTTTATAAGTCAATGCAGATGGTTTCCAAATTAAAAGAGCTGGCTGGGTGTAACGTTTTTGAGTTCTTATGGTAATCGCTTTTTATTAAAGATTGATCTGGTGACTCAGCGGGAAGTTTAAACGGCTCACGATTTGAATTCAGGATAAGATTAAACGGCGCCAAGATTTGAATTGGTCAGCATACGTCATCTCTACTTTATCGGGGATGCAAGCTGTCAAAATCACGCCTTTTCAGCAGCCGTTTCCAAGATTTCAGCAATCATCACTTACGATTTTTCTCTCTCCAAGATCGTATATAAGGGCTATTTTTCGTATGACTGTTCCTTACCACACTTCTATTCACTAGAGCAAACGCAGTCAATCTATCTCTTACTGGTCATCTTCTTCCTCAACAAGCTTCATCCATGGCAGATTCATCATCAGTTCAAGAGACTTCTGCACGCTCCACTCTTCTTGCGATCAAGCCTAATCAGAACCTGCTGATCGATCTCTCTCCTTTTCTTTATGATACGTACATGTATCAAGTGGTGGAATGTCTGAAGTATTCCCCACTCGCCAAAGCCCTAACCACCGTCGAAGTTGTTCCAATGTCTTGTCTCTCTCAAATCTACTCGTCTGCAACATATGACAAAGGGACAGACAAAATTTTCTTCGATATTCTCAATCAAAAGGCTTCAATCTCCAAGAATCGTTTTTGTACTCTTCTAGGGCTTGCAAACGAAGATTCCATGGTTAATCCTGATTCTATTACCACAGGCCAACTCTTCTCAATGTTCTACAACATGGGTTACACTGAAACCCTAATGACCGTGACTAGGTTTAAAAAGTCCTGCCTTCCTCCTCAATGGAATGGCCTCTTCAAAGGGCTCTCTGAAAGAAGTGCTGGTTCTTACGGTGCAAGTAAGTTCTTCATGTCTCTTCTTTATGGTGTGTACCACGGTCTTCATCTAGACTTTGGAACGGTTCTATGGCATCAACTGATTCAGAGTTTATCATCTTCATCTGGCCACACCGAAATTTCCTGTGCTCGATTTTGGACAGTTGTTACTCAGTGGATAATGGATCGGTTTCATGTTCCGATCATGACAGACTCCATGCTCTCTTCCATCGCTACATTTCACACTACCAACATCATCGTTACTCATGCCTCAAAATTCGTTTTCATTGGCTCCATTCCTGAGTCGATGTTTGCGTCTGTGCCTCCTTCCAGTAAAATTATTCAGGAATACAAGAAGCTTCCCTCTTCTGGTCCAAGGGAACTCACTGCAGAGATGGTGAAATCAATCGAAGACGCATACATACCTGCACAAAGAGGCAAAAAGCCAGAAGTAAAAAAGGGGGATAAGGGGGGCCAACTCTCCAAAGTTCAAACCCCTAGGAAGCGAAAGTTGGAGAAAGCAGCGCCAGCCCAACCTAAAGCAAAGAAAGTCAAGAAACATGCTCGCAGGCTAATTCTCCAATCCTCAAGTGATTCTGATTCAGAGTATGTACCTCCTAATCAACCACCATCTCCACCAAGTGAATCTGAAGGCGAAAGCTCAGAGGATGAAGGTTCGGTTCGTGGTAATACTCCACCACGTTCGCCTACACCAGAGGTACCCGTTCGGTCCCATGCTCCTTCTCCTCCACCGGTTTCTGTTCCAATTTCCATCCCTCTGATTTTTCCTATCATTACTTCTCAACCTTCCTCTACTATTCCCATTCCTACACCCATCTTCACTGAGTCCACTACTACCACCACTACTGGAGTTCGAACCAACGTATCTGATACGGGGGCTCGTTCTTCAGCACCCGAACCTCCAATCACAACCGAACCCCCTGTCACTACCGAACCTCCTGTAACAACCGAACCTCAATCCCCAACCCCATCAACCGAAACCAACACTGTCCTTGGCGGTGAGGACTTTGAGTTTGATTCCACTTATTAGCCCCTACCGTGTTCAGAGTGATGATGATGACGATGCTCCTGTTACAAAGCGCCATTTAAAGGCTGTTACTGACAAACTTGATCAGCTTCTTTCCTCTTCTTCAGCTGGAGCTTATTCCGAAGCTGCTCTCAAGTCCTTATTCTCTTCGGTTGTCAAAGAGCATGATGCATCTCTCTCCGCTGCAGCAAAGGCCATTGACGCCTCCACTTACCAATGTCAGAAGGCCTCGTTTGCTGTTGAGGCCTCATCTAAAGAATGCAAAGATACGACCGCAAAAGTCGAAAAACTAATTTCTGAGGCTAACTTATTTCTAGATTCATTGCAGGCTGCCGCTCAAAAGAACGCTCAGACAGTGAATGCCTCGGTTGAGAATCTCCAGCGTTCTCTTGAAACCGAAAGGGCTAATCTTGAGGCTGCTCGACAGGCCATTGAAGCTGCCAATGAAAATCTTCATGATAATGTCAAGGAGCGTTTGACTCAACTGGAAGCCGAGCTGGCTGTTGAAAATCGTATTATGGATGAGCTTGACAAACGCACTTCTCAGCTCAAAATTCAAACTCTTAAGCTTCGTTCTGCCACAACCGAGCTTAATGATTTGAAGTCTGAAAGGGAAGTTATTCGAAGCTCTGTGGGAGATGTTTATTCCATCCTGTTACACTTTCTTGATGCTCATGACTCAATTCTGACCATATCCATTAGACGCCATTTGGCTGAAAAACTCAGACCTGCGTTGGATATTCTAAGTCGGATCAAGGGTGTTTCGGTGACCTCTTTTCAGCCGAAACAAGGGGGAGAAACAGAAAAGGAAAAGGAAAAGGCGCAAACTCAACCTCCTCCCGAACCCAAATCAACTGCTGCACCAAAGGATAATGTAGCTTCGGGCAGAAAAAGGGATAAAAAGAAGAAGAAGATTGGAGAAGATGATGAAATTGATGATGATGATATTGAAGATATTTTTAGTGCAGATCCCACTAACCCTTTTCAGAAAACAAAAATGACTGATAAGGAGCTTGAAGAAAAGCTTATGAGGGAATCGGTAGAGCCTGAAAATGAGCGGAAAGAAAAGGAGCTCTTAGAGAAAAAGAAGTCGCTCTTTCCTGAATGGACCATTACTTCTCTCCAGAGAGAAGCAATAGATGAACCGAGTACTCATTGGCTCGAACCTGTAATGTCGTTCGGCCTTGAAAACTCGAAGGACGCTCAATTTGATATGCCTATCACTCGAAAGGCATTTATCTTCCATTGCTTCAACTCTACTGTTCCTATTCCCTCTCCGGACCCGAAGGTAGATCGAGATCTGTTGGATTTTTATCTGGACTTCGCTCAGCCACAATACCTGACATGGAGCTTATAGAAAATTACTATTGTCAAGGTGCTGAAGCCTTACTCAGCTGGGAAGTTTGTCAACGTCAAATTCAAAGTGACTCGAGGCTCTGAAGGCTCGGTTCACAACTTTTCCCTGGCTGATCTTCCGAACCTTAATCCTCACGACTGGATACTCCTCAACAACATTCTGCTGTCTAATCCTCAGGAGAATCAGCCGATAATAGACCATATCAAGCGAATGCGTGTTTGCTACATTCATGAAGTAGCAAAGATGGACCAAGAAATTGCCTCTGCCATTCACAAGCGTCCAACGATTAAACCTTCTGGCAGGATTGGCAATGTGAATGTTATGGTCAAGGGTAGAATCGACCCCCAATTTCACATTGTGATGTTCATCAGGGGTGAAAAGCAAAAATGTCTTTTTGCTCTCTGTGATAAGCACCTCTTCTCAACTGCTTGCTTGGACCACATTTTGGAGATAATTCACAAGTGCAATCAGAATTCTGCAGCTGACAAGAAGTTGTTTACTGACATGCTTCGGTGGTACATTCAGTTTCGGCAAACACTTATTGCTGTAATTCCTAGGCTGTTCAAAGTTGTGAAGACGGTGAAAGCTACTCAACAGAAATAATCTCTCGCCTCATTCGACGCAAAGGGGGAGATTGTTGGGTTATATAGTGTTGCATCATGGGCTCGGTCCTTAGACCAGTTTTGCTATCCAGTTTGGGCCTGTCCAACTGTGATTGTTTCGTTTAGGGTTTAGTATTTAAGGTGCATGCATGCAGCCTTAGTAATTAGCGATTGATTAATTATCATTTTACTTTGTACTACAAACCCTAGCTCGCCTCTACAGTGGAAGTTCTTTGTCGAGCTCTGCTGAGGCGTGACTATATTTGAATCATTCAGCTTTATTTGATTCTATATCTTGTTCATTGTGTTTGATTGGCTTATTCTGTTTTACTTGTTGAAAGATCTAATCGATCTAAGAGTTTTTCAACTCAACAAGCATTTTAATGCTGGTGAGTTCATAAGTATTTTAATGACATTGATATATAAATACTTGTTTTTCTTCAAAATAATCTCATTAGATAATGGTGATTAGAGTTTACAGAGTATTTGAATTCCTTCCAGAAAATCCTATATTTCCTAATAAAAGTAGTCTTCTACGAAGACCCGACTGTTTTATGTTTAAAAAGAATGAGTTCCTCTACTAAAAGTAGTCTTCTACCAAGACCCGACTGTTTTATGTTTAAAAGAATGAGTTCCTTTACTAAAAGTAGTCTTCTACCAAGACCCGACTGTTTTGTGTTTAAAAAGTGTATTTTTCCCAAAGGTTACTATCATTATCAAAATATATTTTATACCTTAATGAATACGTGAGAAGATCACAAGTAAAAGTAATAGGGAAAATAATGCTTTACTTCAGCAATGACGTTGTTGTTTATAAAGTAATAAAATACAAACTCCAGGTAGTATTAAATGAACAATACACCTCGGGGAGTCTAAAGTAGTAAAACACAGACTCCAGGTAGTATTAAATGTACAATACACCTCAGGGAGTCTAAAATAGTAAAATATGGACTCCAGGTAGTATTAAATGGACCATACACCTCGGGGAGTCTAAAGTAGTCTTTAGTCCTAATTCATTTAACTCAAAGGTTCAACCGGGAACTAGTATAAATTAAGATATATATTAGGACAGTTTTATCACCTCGTGCCTGCTAGTTCTGGTACGTGAAATCGTTCCAGTGTCAATGCAAACCCGGCGAGATATATTATTAGCTTTATCTATATAGAAATTACCGTGGTACTAATTACCTTAAAGCCATGAATTATAAGGTAAATGTAAAGATACTCGTAACCATACTGATTGACGGATGTAAACACGACGATCTGTTGATGTCGAATGAATGTGACATTTGTCACCCCTTGGCTTGGTCGGTCGGGACTGTAGCTAGCAGTCGGGATGTGGGATGGTCTGTCCCGTATAGATCTATACACACAATGCCCGCTCTCCCTCCAGGAGACTCTGGTTACCAACTTGACAATGGTGAAATCTGCGTCATGAGGATGTATCTAGTGTTTTGATTTCTATATACATTTCTTACACCAGTTCTGAGATGCCTTGGATTCGGAACTTAGTCAACTTTCCCTTACATGAAGAAATTTCTTTTGGTTGTATTATGATGTGAAATTTATATACTACCACTAGTTTTAAATTTATAACCTAACTAACTTAACTAGCTAGAATGCACCTAGGTAGTGTACCTAGTCGAATTATAGAATAGCTTAGGTAAGTCGGGTGTCAATCACATGGAATGGTATTTAATTAATAGAATAATTACTAAAAGTTAAAATAAGAAAAACAACTAAAATAGGGGGTTTTTATCTGATTTTACAAGTTCAGAAAAACTTAAAGTAAAATACCTAATTAATGACTAAAAAGACGATTTAAAACCACGAATAATAGATACTTTCGTTTAGCTTCGAATCCCTCCTTTTTCCTATGGTTGATTTCAAGACAATGGATTAATGTCGTTAGTTACCAAATAAAAGTTACGAGTCATCATTATCAGATTAACTAGTATATGTCAATTCAATAACATTAACCCCAATGATCATGCAAGTTAAGGACACTAAATTAATTTTAAAGATAATTTGGAATTTGAATGATAGAATCTACAGACTATTATTCTATCGTCAAGTCTAGTAATCAAGAAAATATCATGATCAAATACTGCTCTCTAACACAGTCCAACAACTAACTTATCATCTATACTAGGATATGGCTAATCTCTAGCTCTAACAATTTAATGATCATAAATAACTAGGTAAATCTTGTTCATGCAGTTAACTACAGTTTAACTACATAATCTTAAGGCAAAGCAATAAAGATAGAAACTATAACAAGTTAGGTTTAGATTTATCAACCAATATTTAAAGCAAAACTAACTTCATAAATCCATCAAATAAGAATCAACACATGGTATATAGGATTTCATCTAATCTAAACGAAAATAAGGGTTATTAGCCCATTATCACAACTGAAAAACACACAAACAAAAGGAAAACTAAGTTAAACATGATTAAACTAAGAAAACTGAATGAATATGTGTGAATCCTAGCTCCAATCTCTTTATCCCTTGTTCTCTAATTGAATTCCACCTTCCAGTGGTTCTTGGAAAGGTTTTTCTTCATCAATTTTTGTATCCCTCTGGCCTCCAACCTCTAAAATTGACTAAAAGTCTGAATATATATATTCACGACGTGGGTAATAGATGCCACGTCCTGGTGATGTGATTCCTTGCCGCACACAAGCTCGTAGAACGACACAGGGAACTTTTGGTGATTTTTTGATTCTCACGTCGTGAGGAAAGAGGTCTCACGTCAGGAGAACAGGGAATTCGCATTTTTCACAAAAATGAAAGTCATCGGAAATTTTGTCTAGTTTCCGGAACATTTGGATCTCGTCAATCGGAGTTACGAGTCATAAGATATGGCCAAAATACTAAAGAGGGGTCAAGTTGTCTGACAACATCCTTTTTGTATCTTTTTCAACTCCAGTCCTCCAAGTATCCAGTTTTTGTCGGTTTTAATCCATTTCTTCAAGAATGTCCACTTGTGGCTGGAAAATACAATTTAAACATTATAAGTACCAAATATCTTTGCAATTAAAAAAATCATAACTTAAAATGTATTAAAATAATGCTTATAAATGTGTATTAATATGGCACTATCATATTCCATTTTTAGCCTACCGTCGATTCAGAGGAAATCCACTTTATTAGGATTTTGTTTACTGTTGCAAGAACTCTCTATTCTATGTATTTGTCTTTTCGTGACTCCTTTGACTATAAAAGTAGTGTCAACCGTGTACCAAATTACACATCGTTTGTGTATAAAATAGAATCATTCACTTCACTCTCATATTTTTGTCAATCATATCTCATAAATTCTTCTTGTTCTTAATTACATTACTTTGTTCATACTTTTCTTTATTTAATCTTCTTAAATACTTTGTTGAGGTATTTACGTCAAGTCTTGACTGGTTTGACCAGACTTGACTGGATCTTAATTACTAGTAACCATCGATATTAAAGGTTAATTCAAGTTTTGTGTTTGCAAACCTTTTCTGCTCATTTAATAGAGTTTAAGTATGCATAATAAGGAAGAGATTTTTCTTTCTTGCTTCCAATTTGGGACAAGTCCCACAATGCAAAATTATCAAACAAAGTTCCAATAATACCCCACATTTTCTATTCAAACTCCAAGAATACGACACATTTGAATAGAAAATAAGTGAACTTTGATATTCAAATTAAGGAAGTAAGACATGACATGCATTGCTTTGGAGCCTGTTTTAGTCCATAAAGTGATCTAACCATGTTAAAACAAAGTTCTCTTAAGATCGTATGATTCTATGCAAGCTAATGATTAAGAACGTAATAAAGAACACGAGTATAGCACTGAATATGTCGTATGATTAATACTTCAACACCTCAGAAGAGCTCGATAAAGAACTGCTACTGTAGAGGTGTTTAGGGTTACAAATAATCAACGTGATTGTTAACTTTGAAATACGCATACATGCATGCATATTTATAGTAAAACCCTATAAGCTAATCTAGATAAACACAAAATAGAAAACCTAGATAATCACGGATGGACAGACCCAATCCGGATACAAAACTTAAGGCCCAAGACGCAACACAAATGGACTCAACAATCTCCCCCTTTGCGTCTTTGGAGCCGAAACCTCAATCCTGTTTAACAACAGAAGCCTTCTTCACAGTTTTAAACACCTTCGGTATGATGGCCAAAAGATGGTAACGAAACGTAATGTACCACCGAAGCATGTCTGTAAAGTTTTTCTTATCAGGCTCTGAATTCTGCTTGCACCGATGTATGATGTTGATAATGTGCTCTAAGCAGTCTGTTGAAAATAAGTGCTTGTCCACCAGAGCAAACAAGAACCTGTGAGCTTCGCCTTTGGTGAACATCACAGTGAGATGTGTTGAATCAATCTGTCCCATTTTCATCTTGTTCACATCCCCTGATTTCGGTGTAGGCTTCACAGTTGGCTTTCTGTTCATTACCCTTGCTATCTCCTGATCCATTGCAGCAACTTCATGGATATAGGAGGTCAACATTCTTTTCAAGTGTTCTAGAATGGGCTCATATTCCTTCGGATTAGTGAGCAGAATGTTGAAAAGCAAAATCCAATCATGAGGATTGAGATTAGGAAGATCTGCTAAGGAGATAGTTGACACCGTGTTAGCCGTACCACGGGTGATCTTGAAATTAACGTTGACGAATCTCCCAGCAAGTGTTGGTTTCAGCACCTTGACTGTAGTTATCTTCTGTACACTCCAAGTCAAGTACATCGGTTGGCCGTACTTCAGATAGAAGTCAATGAGCTCTCGGTCAACCTTAGGATGAGGAAAAGGAACCTCAGCAGTCGCATCAAAGCAATGAAATGTGAAAGCTTTTCTGGTAATCGGCATGTCGAACTGCGAGTCCTTGGAGTTATCACAATCAAACGAAGCAACTGGTTCCAACCAATAGACAGAAGGAAACTCAATCGCCTGATTGATAAGTGTATCTTTCGTCCACAAGGGAAACAAAGCCTTTTTGCAATTCAAGGCATCTTCTTCTTCTTTGTTTCTCCTTTCCCTCTCCTCTGCTTCCTTTGCTACTTTCAAAGTTTCATCCAGCTCTCTGTCTCTTTTCTTTCGTTTGAGAGCTTCAGCAATGGTTTCTTCTACATCACTATCACTTTCATCAATGGTCTCCTTTGGCTTTGTAATTGAACCAGAACCTGAAGCTACATTACCCTTCAGTTCGGTTGTGACTCTCGGTTGAGCACCTTCTGTTTTCACAATTAGTCTCGGTTGAACAACACGAGCACTACTCTCTCCCCCTTGTTTTGGAGGTACGAACCCCTCCGAAACACCCTTCATTTCATGCAGCATTGCAAGGGCAGGAAGGAGTTTGGATGTGAGATGATTGCGAATTGTAAGAGTTAAAATAGGATCATGAGCACCAAGGAGATTGGTCAACATGTCCTTGACATCGCCTGCACAGCTTTGAAATACAGTCCGTTGAGCCTTTAATAAAGATATCTCTTTTTCTGCTTGGGCTAGCTGCACCTTCTGGACTTCAATTGTGGACTTGTGTTTGGCCAGATCCTCCTTCAATGCACTTTCAGTTGCTAAGTTAGCATGAAGAGAGTCAAAACAAGAATTCATTGAACTTAAAAAAGAAGTGTTCTCGGTTTGGATCGATGAGCACACTGCTTCAAACTTGGTGCTTTCTTCCTGTAGGGACTTAGAAAAGGAGTCCACAGAGGATTGTACTTTCGCTGCATTGGTGTCAGCATGAGCTTTCAAAGAATCAAGGAAAATCTGAGTTGTGTGAACAACCTCAGTAACCTCTGTTGTTGCCTTTTTACAAGAAGAGGTAGACGCATCAACTGCCTGAGTAGATTTCTCAATAGCCTTTGTATATTGATCGATGGCAGTCTCGAGAAAGGCTTTAAGAACAACACCACTGTAAGCTTTACTATCGTCAAGTAAGCGATCGAGCTTCTCATGAATTCCCTGTAAATGTTGACTCATGACTGGAGCATCATTATCATCATCAGTCGGAAGCCGATATGGACTGAAATAAGTAGAGTCATATTCATCATTTTCTCCGCCAAGGGTAGCACCAGAATCAGTTGAGTGGGTAGGGGAAAGAGGTTTAGTGATGACAGGAGGTTCTGTTGCAGTAGTTGCCCCCGTATCAGATACGTTGACATCCACTGTGGCGTTAGGAATGGAAGCGGTTGTAGATTCGGTAATGATTGGAGATGATAAAGGAGTTGTGGAAATATGAATGGAAGTAATGGGTGGTAGTGGTGAAGTTGTTGCTTGAGATGTGACAAGTGGAGTAACAACAGGAACAGAGAGAGGAATGGTCTGTTTCGGTGACTGAGGTGGTGTTGGAACTCTGTTGTGATTGGGAGATTCTGTTGGAGTAGGTGAACGGGGAGGAGTGTTCCCTCTTGGTAAGTCATGATGACTTTCCTCTTCTTCATTGTCATCGTCATGGTCTGAGCTTGGAGGAGTGGGACTCTTAGACCTTCGAGCCATCTTCTTTATCTTCTTTTTCTTTTGCTGAGAAGAATCCCCTTCACCGGACTTGCGTTTCGTGGACTTAGAGGACTTAGACTTTCCTTCCTCAGTGGGTTCTTTCTTGGAGATCCTCTTCCCTCGGTTGGTAGGTTTGTCCAAGGCATCCAGGGCTGCCTGCTGTTCCGGAGAAAGTACCCTCAGGCCTGTGGGAGGAAGTTTCCTATATTCTGCCATAACATTGCTCTTGGCTGTAACATCGCGATACATAGAATCAGGTATTGATCCATTATGAGGGAACTTGATTGGATCTGAGATGATTATCTTCTTGGTGTGAAAGGTAGCGATAGAGGCAATCAGAGCATCCTTCATGACTGGAATCGGCAATGTATCGATTGCCCTTCTTGTAATAATAGTCCAAAACCTTCCACAAGATATTTCAGATTGCCTCGTTGAAGTATTGAGGCTCTGCACCACTTGAGACCAGATTATCGTGCCATAATCAAGATTGAGGCCGTTGTAAAGACCATAAAGAAGGGTTAGGAAACCCTTGCTGGTGCCATCAGAGCCACCACTCCGTTCTGCCAAACCCTTAATGAGGAGGGTGAGCAAACCATTCCACCGAGACGGTAGACAGGATTTCTTTACTTTCGTAATGGTGGTTAGCACATCGGTATACCCCATCTCGTACATCATCGAGAATAACTGAGTCGTCGTGATGAAATCAGGTGAGACGACAGAGGAATCGACAGCAAGATGCAGTAACGAACAAAATCTCCCCTTTGAAATCGAAGTTTTCTGGTTGTGGATTTGAAAATAGATGCGTTCTTTGTTCTTGTCGTACATTGCAGTAGAGTAAACTTGAGATAAGAGGGACATGGGAACAGCTTCAACCTGGGTTAGGGCTAAAACCGGGGGGAATATTTCAAACATTCCACAACATGCAGCATATATGAATCATACAAGAACGGGTTAAGTTCAATGATCATATTTTGGTTGGGCTTAATGGTGAGCAAATTGGACGAAGCAGTCTGATCATGAGAAGACGAAGTCGCCATTGTTGATCGAAGAAGGAAGATGAACAGTTGAAATTTTCCTTGTAAGTTTGAGAGAATTTGTAGCAGTAAATGACAGAGAAAACCAAAAACCCTTTATATACCATTGCCAGGAGAGAGAAAAATCATGATGATAATGACGTGATCTCTGAAACTTCGCCTGAAAAAGCGCGATGTGACAGTGTGGTTACACCTAGGTATACGTCAGCACGCATGGGTATAGAGACCGTTCAAATTCACGCGCCTAAATCTTATCTACAATCTTCGTTTGAAATTCCATGATAACCCCTTGTTTGGCTCCAATAGATAGAACAAAATTAAAACCAATCAGTAACCAAAATGTTGGAAAATAGAAATTTTTGTGCAATAGTGTGACAAAGATAAAGAAATAAAGCAAATGTGTATGGGATGTGAGTGATGTCTCATTATAAGACAGAAAGCAGATGATTCCGGGCAAGAATCGCTTCCTTCAAAGTCAAGAGAGACTCGAAGTGCTTGTGTGTTATCCCGATAAATACGATCAACTGTTTGTTAATAAACATCGAAAGGCTTCTTTTAATTATAAGGCTTAGGGTAGCTTATCTTCAACCAAATATCAAGTCTCAACATAAGACCGAACATTGGAAGAAGTACCTGTGAGACCGATGTGGTCTGTTGAACAAGTAGGTTGGATATATTATATAATGACTAAAGAGGAAGCAGAAATATCAAAAAAAATAAACTGGATCTTTTTGGGAAGAAACGCCTTGGTAGTAGACAATTTCATAAAAGACCACTCAAAGAGAAAAAGAGATTTCATAAGGTAACCAGTAAATTCTTGAATTTAATAATTCACCATCAATTCATTATTGGAGAAGGAGTTTGGGTTTCACTCAGCACGTGGTATACGTATCTAAGATCACAAACACAGATGTTGTGTAACCATAAACCTCAGTGGTAAGGACCGAGAGTCTCAAGGGTTACAATGGTGAACCGAAAGTAGATGGAGAATATAAGAGAGGTGGCTTAAAGAACCAAAAGTACCTTCTGCTAGATAGACGTGACAAAGCAGAAAAACTCTTAACTCATAAGAGAAGAGTAAGGTAGCTCTAGACTGAGTTGAAGTTAATGGCCTAATTGGGAAGAAACGATAGGTATAGATCGAATCATTAAGGCCTGCTCAAAGTCGTAGAGGCTTTGGTCAATATGCAGCAGCATGCTTCTAGGGACCCTTAACTAGTTCTTATTGAAATAAGTATACCTGCATGAGTTTCACATTCTGTTGGACTGGTACTGTTGTGACCTAAAACCAATAAAGAAACACACCAAACAAAACAAACAGACAACCGAAACAAACAAATATTTTTGAATTTTTGGAAATTTTCTGAAAAAGAATAAAAACATAAAGATAAAATATTTTTGGATTTTTGAAATTTTCTGAAAAAGAATAAAAACAGAAAGATAAAATAAATAAGTGTAAACCAAATTAAAGACAAGAGAAAAGAATCTACAGATTATACAACCGAAACCTTGTCTTAAATGAGTGAAGCGAAATAGACCGAGTGATCGGTTCATTTCGGTTCCTTAAAATTCTAGAGCCGAAATAGACCGAGCGATCGGTTCATTTCGGTTCCAGAAAATTACGGAGCCGAAATAGACAGAGCGTTCGGTTCATTTCGGTTCCCAAAAATTCCAGAGCCAAAATAGACCGAGCGATCGGTTCATTTCGGTTCCCGAAAATTATGGAGCCAAAATAGACCGAGCATTCGCTCCATTTCGCTTGTCTAATTTTTAGTGAGAGATTTGAGGATTCGGTACCGACTCTCCTTCCATCATGCCTAAGCCTTGTAAAATTTTGTTAAAGGTAGCTTCTGGTAAGGCTTTAGTAAAGATGTCAGCCAGTTGATCAGTAGATCGAACAAAGTGTACTTCCACGTTCCCATCTTCTACATGATCCTTGATAAAATGATATCTAAGTGCAATGTGCTTGGTTTTTGAGTGTTGCACTGGATTGTGACAAATCCTAATTGCACTTTCTGAGTCGCAATAGAGAGGGATCTTCTTCATACTTAGCCCATAGTCTCTCAGTTGACTTTGAATCCATACCACTTGAGAAGTGCAAGATGCTGCAGCTATATACTCAGCTTCGGCTGTGGATAGTGAAACACAGGTTTGTTTCTTGGACTGTCAGCTAACAAGTTTCCCGTCAAGAAATTGGCATCCACCTATAGTGCTCTTTCTGTCCAGTCCACATCCTCCTAGATCAGCATCAGAAAAGGCTTGAATGAAGAATCCAGATCTTGCAGGATACTAGAGACCGAGAGATAAGGTTCGCTTTAAATAATGAAAAATATTCTTTACTGCCACCATGTGAGGTTCTCTTGGATTGGCTTGAAACCTGGCACAATAACAAACAGAAAACATAATGTCCGGTCTACTAGCTGTTAGATACATAAGGGACCCTATCATTTGACGATATAGTGTTATGTCCACAGCAGGTTTTTCCAGAGATGGTGTTAACTTAGTGCCAAATGCCATAGGAACCTTCACTTTTGAATCACCCTGCATACCGAATTTTGTCAGTAAGTTCTTTGTATAGGCCTCCTGGTTGATAAATATACCTTCTGGTCCCTGTCTAATACTCAAACCAAGGAAAAAGTTAATAGGACCCATTGCGCTCATTTCAAATTTAGTCTCCATCAACTTCCTGAATTCAGCTGTTAAGCTAGGATTCGTGGAGCCGAAGATGATGTCATCGACATAAATCTGAACTATCATTAGATGTTCGCCTTCTTTCTTACGAAAGAAGGCGGGGTCAACCGAACCTTGTTTAAATTTTGACAATTTCAAGAAGCGAGTTAGTGTTTCATACGAGGCTCTCGGTGCTTGCTTTAATCCATAGACAGCTTTATCTAGTACATAGCAATAATCAGGGTATTTCTCATTCACAAAACCGGGCGGTTGCTCAACGTAGACTGTTTCTTCTAATTCTCCATTCAAGAAAGCGCATTTGACATCCATTTGGAAAACTTCGAAGTTTTTGTGAGCAGCATAAGCCAAGAAGATTCTAACTGATTCCAACCTAGCTACTGGAGCGAAGGTTTCCTCATAATCTATTCCTTCCTCTTGACAATATCCTTTCACCACCAACCGAGCCTTGTTGCGAATGACATTTCCTTCTTTGTCCAATTTATTCCTGAATACCTATTTCAAGCCGACCACAGAAGTATCTTTCGGTGTAGGAATCAACCTCCAAACTCGGTTGCGTTCGAACTCATGGAGCTCATCCTGCATTGCTTGAACCCAATCAGAATGATCAAGTGCAGCATTTACAGTTTTCGGTTCAACCTTGGAAATAAACGAATTAAACATACAAAATTCAACTTTAGAGAATAATGCAGTTTGTTTCGCCTTCAATTGCGAACGTGTAACAACTTTTTCAGATGATTCACCATTAATCTGTGTTTTAGGATGATCTTTGGTCCATTTTGTTAACGGAGGATAGTTTGGATCATATGCTGGATCTAATTCAGCATTCACTTCTACTTCGATTTCTGATTTATCATCATCTTCGTCAGTTGTATCTACTTTCTCCCCCTCGACTGGCGAAGTGAATTCTGAGGCAGCATCAGAGTCTACATCCTCTGTGGGAGTTGGATTCTCCCCCTCAATCGAACTACTACTGGGTGTTTTTGGATCAGTAATTTCCCCTTTGTCTGGACCTTGATGAGTTGGGGAGGAAATTGGTTTCTCCCCCTCCATAGATACTGCGGTTGCCTTTAGCGCTGTAGAACTCTCCCCCTTGAACGTTGAGCCTTTGCTTGGAGAGTTAGTTGATGATTAAGCACCATCAGCTGTAGGAGGTTCACTTTCCATCTCTTTGGCAGCTTGATCTATGACCTGCTTGAGATTATCTATTTTATTATCTGCTGCTTTCGCCTCTGAATGTATAGCTTTCTCTGGTTCATCAAACAGCCGAATGTACTCTTCAAACAAGTTGGATATAGGAACCGAGACTTGTTCAGATTCTGGAAATATGTCACCTAAGTCACTCTCACTCCTGTGAACTTTCTTCTTGTAGTTATCGTCAAAGGTGACATAATAGGTTTCTTCAATTCGTTTTGAGCATTTATTCAACACTCTGTATGCTTTTGATGACAGAGAATAACCTAGAAAGATTCCCTCATCGGCCTTGACGTCAAACTTATTACGGTTCTCTTTAGAACTGAAAATAAAGCATCTTGAACCGAATATGTGGAAAAATTTGACATTCGGTTTCCTATTATTCAAGATCTCGTATGGAGTGATTGAGAATCTCTTGTTGAGCAGGGACTGATTCTGAGTATAACAAGATGTGGCAACAACATCTGCCCAGAAGTATAATGGAAGCGAAGCAAAACTGAGCATGGTTCTAGCTGCCTCACATAGCGAACGGTTTCGTCTTTCAACAATTCCATTCTGCTGTGGTGTATAAGGAGCCGAAAAGTTGTGAGTTATCCCCTTATCAGCCAAAAAGTCCTCGAAATCCTTGTTCTTGAATTCCAGATCGTTGTCGTTTCTGATGTTCCTTACCGTTTTCCTCAGCTGTACTTCCACTTGCTTAATGAATATCTTCAACTTAGGAGAGGCTTCTGATTTCTGCTTAAGAAAGAAAACCCAGGTGAAGCGTAAAAAATCATCAACAATGACAAGAATGTACTTACTACCACCGATGCTCTCGATAGCCGAAGGTCCACACAAGTCAATGTGCAATAGTTCAAGAGCTTCAACTATCTTCGTATTTATACGTGTAGGGTGGCTCTTTCTGCTCTGTTTGCCCATCTCACAGGCAGCACATAGATGCTCCTTATCGAACTTGAGAAGAGGGAGGCCTCGAACGTGATCACCAAGCACTAGTTTGTTGATGTCTTTGAAGTTTAGATGCGATAGACGTCGATGCCATAACCAGCTTTCATCATTATTTGCCTTTGACAGTAGACAAATAGCTGGTGTACCTCGAATTGGGTTGAGATTCAGAGGGTACATTTCTCCCTTACGATCAGATTTCAGCAGAACCTTCTTGGATTGTTTTTCAATTATCTCAGACCCCTCATCATCAAATGATACCTTCAAACCTATGCCCACAACTAGTTGTGACACACTTATGAGGTTATGTTGTAATCCTTCCACATACGCCACTTTTCTGATTGAGAAGTCTCCATTAGTTATCATGCCATATCCTTTGATTGTTCCGTAGGAATTGTTTCCATACTTTACACATCCACCATCTTTCAGGGACCGAAACTCCCTCAGTTCTTCTTTCCTTCCTGTCATGTGACGCGAGCAGCCACTGTCTATATACCATTCATCGTCAAACTGCTCGTCACTTATTATCTGCAAATTCAGGCAGATTTAGGAACCCAAAGTTTCTTGGGTCCTGGTGAGTCTTTCACAGAAAAAGGAATTACAGAAGAAACATCAACCAAATAAGTTCGTTTAATAAGAGTGGTTTGATCTTTTCTTTTAATGGTATACACCTTGATTTTAGTTTTATCTTCTTTAAATTTAGGTGCATTTGTTGGTGTGTTGTTAGCTGGTTTAGGATTTTTCTTTGGACTCCTAGGTTTAGCTGATGATCTCTTGGAGTTCAACTCAGAGTCCGGTACAAGCTTTCCCTTTCCTTTGATGTCCTTCAAGGAATTTGATTTGTATTGAGGCTTAGGACCGAAACCTGATTTAGAAACGAATCTGGGTTTAGGACCGAAACTGGGTTTAGGACTGAAACTAGGTTTAGGACCGAAACTAGACTGGGGACCGAAACTGGACTTTCGGTTCTGAGTCTTGGAATAGTAGGAATTTGGACTGAAATTTTCCTTTAATTTCTCCTTTCCTTTGTCCGTTGTTTCCTTCTTGGGAGGCTCATAATTGGAGTTTTGAGAATTCCAGTGCCTTTTTCGCTCATTCAGATTCTTGGCATATCCTTGATTTCTCAAGCGTTTCTATTCGGCTAACTCCTTTTTAGATTTGTGGATGTTGAAGCTGACCTTTGGCTTCTCATTGTGAGGATGGGTTGTCTTATTTGACACTATTGTTTCTTCACCTTTCTTGGTTAGAACTTTCGGTTCTTCACCTTTCTTGGTTAGAACTTTCGGTTCTTCACCTTTCTTGGTTAGAACTTTCGATTCTTCCATTGGTTCCTCAGGGATTTCTTTGGTTCCACTTGTGCTCGGTTTGTCGAAACTTGAGGGTTTATTGATTGGTTCTGGAATGTATCTTCCTCTAACCCTCCACGTAGTCTGTTCGGACAGGCCTACGGTTTCGTATGCATTGTCGATAGGGGCCGACCAAAAGTAGTCGTCGCACCCTTCAGCATTATCTTTATAGACCAAGATTCTTAACTCTGCCGTTTGCTTTGGAGTGACTCCTGTAACTGCGTATACCTGATTTGGCACGGTCTGAACCTTTTGATAGACCATGGCCTTTTCCTTGAGTTTCTGTTTCTGTTCTTTTGACAGACGAGCAAATTCAACCGAGTTTTCTGATATCAGTGGTTTTTCATTCTCGGTTTCACTTTTCATAAACTCAGAGTAGTCAACTTCGTCCTCTACATAGATTTCACTCATCTCGCTTTCCTTATCGAATTCAGACGTATTTTCCAAGTCTATTTTATTTTCTACGACAAGTTTGGCGTTTGAAAGATCAAATGTTTAAATAGTTTCTGATTTAATTTTTAGCCTATCATTTTCATCTAAGATATCTTTTAGCATACTTTTGTGTTCCTTAGAATCGATGAAGGTTTCTATCTTGTCCAGACCAAGCCTATAAGACATGGACGTCTCTTCGGAGGACACTTCTGATTCACATTCTGCTATGATCTCATCTTCCTTAAATTCAAGAAAGGGCAATATCATTTTATGAATTTTCTTTCCAATCTCACAACTTAAATGCAATTGAGCAATATTTGTATATAAACGCTTAGCAATTAAATAGAAAACATTTCTTTGTTTTAAGAACTTTAAATTGTCTCTTTGTAAATAAATACTTTCATCCCTAGCCCTAACTAACTCCGCCTCTTTCAGCTCAATCCACATTCTTCTTTCCTCACTTTTTGAAGATACCCTGCTGAGTTGGTCAGTTAGGTTAGAATTCGCTAAGCGAGTTTGCATGAGGCTACTACTTAGGTTAGATAATTTAAAGTTTAATTCAGTTAGTTCTTCTTCATAATCTGTTTTTGGAATTTTAAGAGATTCAAGAATAGATTGTACCTTTTTGATCAGCCGATCGCAGTCGTTGATCTTCTCACTTACTGGCTTGGCTGCAAAACACTTGTTCTCGGTCAGGTTCGGTTCCTTATCTTCACTTTCGGTTGATGGGCCGGCAGTGACAATTAAACACCTTCCAGTCGAACCTTCTTTCTTTGCCACAAAAGCCTTTCCATGAGTGGGCCTTCTAACCTCTTCATCTTCAGAGTCGGTTGACCAAACTTCTACGCCACCGAACTCATCTTCCCCAGCATTCTCCTGTACAATCAAGGCATTCATTGAGCTGTTAGTCGCCTTCTTCTTCTTGATTTCTTCTAACTTGCGCATATAGTACGCCTCATCATCTTCACCCTCTCTCTTCTCAGCCATTTTCCTTAACATGCAATCTTTGGCAAAATGGTTCTTGCCGTGACAGTAATTGCAGTCGTATCCAGAGTCTCCTACAAGCTTGCTCTCCTTCTTTTCATCATGCTTTTGAGAGGAGTTCTTCGCTTCATCTTTCACCTTCTCAGAGCTGTAACTTCCCTGCCAGTTTCAGTTCTTGTTGACAGGGAATTTTCTTCTTGCAATCTTCTTCGGATTGGATATCATCAAAGCATATCCCTCGCTTGTCAGATCACACTCAGACATTTCAGTCTCTTCTTCCTCTTCTGGGACACTTTTTCCTTTTGAGATAAGGGCCAGAGATCCTATACCAGAGACTACTTTCGCTTCTTTGGTTACCACACTTTCATGGGACTTAAGTATTCCCACCAGTTTCGCTAGAGAGTAGGATTTGAACTGTTCATGTGCTTTTACAGTTGATACTACGACCATCCATTCTGGTCTCAGCCCGTTCATGAAAGTTACTTTATGCTCGATCAACTTCCTTTCTATTCCATGCTTGATCATCTTACTCAGGAGATGATTGAACCGATCGAAAGTCTGTATGAGTTTTTCCTCTGGTTTCTGTTCGAAGACTCCAAATTCAGACAGCAGCAACGTTTGTATGGAGTGTTCCAAATCTTCATCGGTCGAATAGAGCTCTTTCAATCTATCCCAGATTTCTTTGGCTGTTGTGCATGAACCAACCAACCGAAAGGTGTCAGATTGCAAGGCGAATCTAATCATCCTCATGGCCTTCACATTACAAAGCAATTTGTCTTTCTCGTCCTGTGACATCTTGTCTACATCTGCCACCAGCTTGTTGTATTCTTTCTGGGATTTGACGGTAGTGTTCGTTCCTGAGTGAACAAATGGCCCAAGTGTGATAGCTTCCCAGATGAGATAGCCATTGTCTTCAGAACCAACCACGTAGTCTTCGAAGTGATGCGCCCATACCTCATAATCTTGAGTGTAGAGAATGGGTATTCTGGTTGTTGATCCAATGCTGTTTGAGATGTTGATGGGATTCGTTTGCGAATATTCGTGAGACATGATGAGCTTGCTAGAATCGAACCTGTAAACTAGAGATTAGGGTTTTATCAGAAACAGAGTTACCGTCAATATGAAGAAGACGGCTTCTATTTATACGATAAAAGCGGAAACCCTAAAGTATTCTGAATACAGAAGGAATGTGTATTGATCACACAGTCTCCTGCTCTGATACCAATTGTTAAAACAAAGTTCTCTTAGGATCGTATGATTCTATGCAAGCTAATGATTAAGAACGTAATAAAGAACAAGAGTATAACACTGAATATGTCGTATGATTAATACTTCAACACCTCAGAAGAGCTCGATAAAGAACTGCTACTATAGAGGTGTTTAGGGTTACAAATAATCAACGTGATTGTTAACTTTGAAATACGCATACATGCATGCATATTTATAGTAAAACCCTATAAGCTAATCTAGATAAACACAAAATAGAAAACCTAGATAATCACGGATGGACAGGCCCAATCCGGATACAAAACTTAAGGCCCAAGACGCAACACAAATGGACTCAACAAACCAACTTACAGACTTTGTTTTCTTGACCTTTAACCACAAACCCTTCATGCTAATTCCTATATATATCTATTCATCTAGTTCACCATACAAGAAGATAGTATTCACATCCATTTCTTGTATTTCCAAATTATGAGTGGCTACAATTGTTATCAATGTACAAAATTGAACAAACAGACACATAAACAAATCGAATTTAGATACAAGATTCACAAATCAGAAAACATACTTATATGTTGATGTTTACAACAGATTCACAAAACACAAAAATAAAAAGTGCTCAAAATTGGAGATATATGGTAAATCCATTTCATATAGTAATTACTAAAAATTATAAAAAACTATAAATTAAGAAGTCATAAAGTTATCCAAATTTTTTTACCATGTAATCCATTAGTTTCAACAATCCATTAATTTGAACTAAAAATATTATATCTTCCCTTCCCGAGAAAGAGAAAATTTGTTCATTATTGTAAAGGTCGATGGGGAAAATAAGACTCCCCACCATTGAGGCCTCCTATGCACTGTCCTAAGACATATATTGCCCTGGTATGGGTCGGTCTTGAGGATTCAACAATCAATTCAAGAACAAATCTTAAATATGTCGAAAATCGCTAAGTTCCCTTCATCTTCAGATAAACGAATATGCAAGAATTTTTGGTGTGATATGATTTTTGTAACCCCACACAAATGATTGAAAAGAAGTATTTATGGGATTTGATTATGTTAATTGGAAACTGTAAAAACCAAAAATAATTGACATAATACCTGTCAATTCAATAATTATGAATTTAATAAAAATAAATATTAATGTCGAAAATTAAAAATCTGTCAAAAAACGAAGGCCAATTTTTTGACAAATAAATATTCTTTTAATATAAGTCTGATTTATCCCCAATTAGGCTAGTCTAACACCACATTTCAAGTCCATCCACCTTAGATCAATATTTTATCCATAATGATAAACTAATGAAGCTTAGACTTATAAGGAGGATTTTTTTTATTTCTTGCTTTCAATGCGGGACAAGTCCCACAATACAAAATTATCAAACAAAGTTCCAACAATAAGTCAATAACTTACTTTTTAGTGTTTGACAAATGATGCTTATACATGTAATTACGAAATAACTTAACAAAAATTTCTTAAATAAATCAATAAATAAAGGATGTTAAGTTATCAAAAAAATTTTATTTAAGTCAATAAGTGTTTTTGAAATCATTTTTTCAAAAACAATAAAAACTCAAATTACAGTAATCTATGTTCAAAATAACTTTAAAATTTGTATTAATTAATAGATATAACCAAACGAATAATTTGTATAAAATAATTTAAATTAATTATGATATTAATAAAACAAATATTTTAGATAAATAATTCATTTAAAACGCATTAAAATTAATATACACACTCATTTGTAGAAATATATTCTAAACTTGAAAGATTAAATATAACAAGTAAAAATATAACTTTATTTATAGAGTAAATGAATATTGCATAACTCTATTTCTAGAGTTTAATTCATAACAATATTTGTAGAGGTGGATTTTAAATACTCTAAACGAGTACTAGGCTTAAATAATATTGGAAGAACGAATTCAAGATATGAAATGTGAACCTTCAATAAGTCAGGGTATATAACTATTGAAAGAGTGAACTCAATATAACAAGTAAAAATATAATTTTATTTGTAGAGTTTAGTATTCATAAATCATAAGTCTATTTGTAAAGATGGATCGTAGATGTTCTAAAAGAGTAGAGTGAATTCAATAAATGAAATTTGAACCTTCAATAAATCATGGTATATAACTCTATTGATTTTTTATAGTTTTTTTTATACATGTATTGTAAAATGATATTATTTAATGTTATATTTCACTACTGAAATATATGGTTAATGTTATAAAATGACATTAAATAATATAAAATTCATTCGGTCCATAAAAAGTATTCAATTTGATCTTTTGGTCACTTGGTTTTTAACTGTGATCAATAGACCATTTTTTTGCTTTCTCATTACACAAATGGAGTGGAATTTAACCGGATAACAGTCATATTAGATGCTACAATATTATTGTTAGGTAGACATAACTATACAAATAATGTCATACCACATAAGATTCAACAATAGTTTATTTGGTTGAAATCTACCTCTCAATAGTATAACTCTTTTATTTTTTTTTTTTAAAAAAGGTATTTTCGTTTTTTACGGGTTCCCCCAAAGATGGTTCAATTGTATAATAAGAATACAAAACTTATCTATTGGTCTATTGATATAATAAAAATATAAATTATAAAAAAAACAAATTAGATTTTATTGACTATCATGATATTATGATTTTGAAACTAGATTCCTGTCTAACCTTTTCATAGCAAAATAATAACGGTTGAGAAATTAAGATATTTATTATAGGATTTTACCTCCTTTATATCGGCAGAATAAATAAAAGGAAGTGAAGGAATTTGTCATCGAAGGGAACGGATACGAATACGATTCATAGAATGCCATGTGAGCATATTTGAACAAATTAAATTCGACCAGCCACAAGAAAGTGGAAATGACCACCAGCGAATGGACGTCCAGATAATTATCTTTTATTTTAAATTTGTTCCAATAAAATCACATGAAAATACAACGTAGCGACACTTTTCAATTCATGGTCCTTGAAAATGACTAAAACGCCATTCCCCTTCATTTTATTGTAGTAAAATCCTCCACCACACGAAATTTGTGGCATCCTCAAAGAGATCATAAAAATATGCATTCTATTGTGTATGTGCGTTTGAGTATTGATATCTTCCACATCAAACTTTTAAGAGTTTTCAAAAGCTTGTAGTTTCAAATTGAAAACATATATATATATATATATATATATATATATATATATATATATATATATATATATATATATATATCAAGATTGTAACAATCGTTCGACGTTAGCTAGTCGGTGGACTGGGTTAAGGGATTAATCAGGGACCATTAATTGCTAATTTGTTAGATTTTAAAAAATTAAATATGACTAATATCATATAAAAGTTTATAAATACCACTAATATCATAACAAAATAGGTTAATATGATAAATACAACATTAATTATACGTCAAATAACTTCTATTGAGATATTACTTCTTCAAAGTGTTAAAATTTCATCGGGTTCTATTCTTTCATTCATTTTGTATGCATGGATTAATCATTAGGCGCTCTCTAATCGGTCGAGTAGTGCCTAGGGATTAATCGGAGATTAATCGGGACCTAATCGGGATTTTTACAACACTGATATCTATATATATATATATAAGAGTTTATTTGAGACGAACATAATATTTTATTGTTCGTAAAATAAAATATGCAATATATTCTAACACTATATGTTTTCGAATATTTCAATTTAAATATATTAAAATTGTTGTTTTAGAATATTAGAATATTACACATATTTAATCTTTATAAGCATTAGAATATTAAAATATTTCATAAGAAAAAAATGGTCTCACGGTCTCACAAAATTAATTCATCTCACATTGATCTAACCTTATCTATATATATATATTTATCTCTCTCTCTCTCTCTCTCTCTCTCTCTCTCTCTCTCTCTCTATATATATATATATATATATATATATATATATATATATATATATCTTGGTTTATATCAAACATAAAGTTTTTATTTTAAATTAATTATCAATTCAAAAAACATTTATAGTTTTTAAAAGAATTTATCTTTTATCTTTATAATTAAACGAATTTGTATTTCTTTATGTATTTTAGAAGTCATTATATAATATTGTAACGGATTAGTAACTCTTTTTTTTATTGTTGAATGATTTCGGAATTAGTTTGATACATGTTATAACAAACTTGATTATTAAAAAATAATATATGATTGAACCTTTACCTTTTGTAAGGTAATAATAAGAGTTTTAGATTATGTTTGTCACACTAACTTAAAAAATAACTATAGTTGAAAAAATCTATTGGTAACTGAAAAGTTATTTTGGCTAATTTTTTTTTTATAAAAACTAATTGATAAGCTATCTCGAAAATATAAAATGGTATATAAGGCCATGTAGAAAAATATATTTATTATAATTAATAAATTATATATTTAGAAAACAAAATTAAAAAATGTATTAGTTAAAATACTAAATATTTATAAAAAGTTAGCGTGTATATATATATATATATATATATATATATATATATATATATATATATATATATATATATTGCCAAACATAATATCTTAAAAAACTCAAAAAATAAGTTATTTTATAAAGTAATTGTAACACATCAAACATAACATAACTATCACATCATAAGTGATAAGATGTATGTTTACAAGAATGTTTTTCGTTTTTTTATGTGTTAGCTTATTAAATAATTATTTTTAATTTAAAGTGATAGTCACAACTTCAAAGAGTGGAAATATGTTAATTATTATTCCATATAACATGATTTTTGATGATTGTTTATTTGATTAATGATTATTCGGTATCACATAATCAATTTAAGACATTGGAATATTTAATGAATCGACATTTTAATCTACATAGTTTTGATCATTTTATAGTTGGTGATACGAGAATATGTATTTATGTTATGTCTTTGTCAAATGGTGATATTGCTACCAAATTGAACAAAATCTTGCTTAGAAAGGTTAACATCATGTATTGGCCGCTTTGAATGGATACATTTATTGGGGGTGTGGTACGAGATATACATCCCTAGTTTTTAAGTCATCGAAGATGTCAATAATTCGGTGGATATGGTTCATCTTTCGTCTATAAAACATCGAGCTTTGGAAGATTTTATTATGGTTATATGGTAATTTTACTAGATAGTATTAGATATTATCAAGTTTGCACATTGTAAGTTTCCATTTTATAGTTAGTATTAGCATAGGATTCCTCTTTGCAATTTATTTTACCGAATGGTTCTCCTTTAAATATATGTGAGAGAGTACAAATAATATATAAATGAATGACAGACCATTGGGCTGGACTAACTATTGGGCCGGAGTTACTATCAACGTAATGAGGTATTGGGCTATATATATATATATATATATATATATATATATATATATATATATATATATATATATATATATATATATATATATATATATATATATAGAGGGTTAAGTTAATGTGAGACGGCCTAATTTTCTGAGACCGCGAGACGCAATTCTAGCCATTCATTAGATAGATAAAACAAAAAACATTTTTAAAATTCAAAATAATTTAAAATTTTTGAAATTTTCTTTTTCAAATATTATTTTCGGAATTTATATTTTCCAATAAAAAAAATAAAAAAATACCTTGTTTTAATATTCTAGTACAATAATAGAATATTCTACATATCTGAGAAATCTAGTATAATATTCTAACATTCTAGAAATCACATTAGAATATTTACAGTGTAATATTGTATTACAATATTTCACGTATTTTTCAAAAAAAAAAACGGTAAGTTTTTATTTTATTTTATTTTATTTTATTTAGGTAATTAAAGTTCCGAAAATAATAATTAAAAAAAGAATTTTTGGATTTTTCTTTTTATTTTGCATTTTAAAATTATTTTTAGATTTGGTCTCACAGTCTCACAAAATTAGCATGGTCTCAAATGAACCTGAACATATATATATATACATATATATATATATATATATATATATATATATATATATATATATATATATATATATATATATATATATATATATATATATATATATATATATATATGCATATTGAACTTTTTACGGTTATTTTTGTAATCAGCGTTTTGTACAAGCATATTATGCGTTAAATCCGGCCAAAATCAAATAGATCCATATGAGCGACAGTTGAAAAAATCGGGTTCTTCCGCATCCGCAGTCAGCTTCTTCCCACGTTCCTTCTACAACCTCCGCCATCAGTTGAAAAACATCGGCAGTTCTATAACCTCCTACCTCACGTCGTTTCCTTAACCTTTCTTCCGCTTCTACAACACATCTCCTTCAACATCCTGAGTTCAACTCCTTCCCCACTTTCTATCGGTTACGCTTTGAAGTTATTTTTCAAGCAGTATAAGAAACGTCTCCTACCCTCTCGATCTATTTTTTTCTAATCTAACAGGTTCAAATTCTAAATGGTTCATTTTTTACATTTTTGTTTCTTTCTTCGTGCTACAATTTTTTATCTTATGATTGATATCATCATGCAGTTCGACGGAGTCTTAAGGGACATTACGGTTGGTACGATAATTCCTCCTTGTATGGTAAAACAACAACTCCGAAACACCAAAGGAATACTAACCATCTTTTCAGTTCTTCATCAATTTAAATTCAATTTGTTATGTTACAGTTTGTTAAAGATTATTGAGTCTTTATGTTAACTTTTTGAAGTGTGAATGAATCGAGTTTAGAAAACGAAATCAATAACAGAAAGCATTAAGAACACAGTTGTAAATAATATTTGTTTGGCTCATTTAATGTCTGAATGAGTACAAAAGTTCTAGAGAGAGAATGAGAACGACGTGCTCAAAAGTGTTGGGATATTTATGGTGTTGTGTCAATATTGATTATATATGTATTTAGTCTTTATTATTAGTGGATTGGGTCTGTCCATCCGTCATTATGATGCTATGGTTAGACTATAAATATAGCATGCATGTATCCTATTAGTAGTAATTTTTTTGTAAGCCCTACGTATCTTTACAGAGAAGTTCTATCGAAATCTTCTAAGATATTGATAATTAAGCATTCAGCACCTTTTCAATCACATTCAATCTCTGTTCTTATTGTTTGTTTCATCTAAACTGTTTTGAATCTATCGATCTTTATTTTATTGTTTCAACAATTGGTATCAGAGCAGGAGATTGTGTAATATATACGCATATCTTCTGTCGAGCTTTCTAGGGTTTTTTGAGTTTTTATTAGATTTGTTCTAGTCGTCTCCATCGTTTTCATCATTTGTAGATGTTAGATCTGGGTTATTATTTTACCCTAAACTCGCTTAGTAACTTACACATCTGATTCTTTACAGTTTTAATTATCTTGTCAAAGATGAATCCAGAAGATCCACATACTCTTTCTTTTAATCTTTCTAGCAGCACTGGATCGACTGCCAGGATCCCTATTCTTTTCCCACAAGACTATGAAGTTTGGGCTCTACACTTTGAAGACTACGTTCTTGGTCTTAAAGAGCATGCAACCCTAATATGGGATGCAATGACGAAGGAGACCTTCATGCACATTGCTAGAAGAAAACAAATTAAAACTTTGGCTGAATATAATGATCTTTTTCTTAACGTTAAGGAAGTTGCCCAAGATGAAAAAGACAAGTTGCTGAGTAACATCAAGGCCATGAGAATAAACAGGTTTGCTTAGCCTCCAGACACGTTTCGTCTGGTGAGTTCGTGTGAAACTGCGAAGGAAATATGGGACAGATTGAAATAACTCTATCCAAGCGATGCAGATCTGGAACACTCTGTACAAACCTTACTTTTGTCAGAGTTTGGTGTTTTCGCTCATAAGCCAGAAGAGAAACTTGATCAGACTTTTAATTGATTCAATCATCTATTGAGAAGGATGCTGAAGCACAATCTTAAACGTGAAAAGATTGAGCAGAAACTCACTTTCATGAACGGCTTGAAGTCCGAATGGAAAGAAGTAGTCTTAACTGTGAAAGCTCATGTGCAATTTAAGAACTATTCTTTGGCACAGATGGTAGAGATTCTGAGATCCGATGAGGACGAAGTGACAAAAGATACAAAACTTGTCTCCAGTTTGGGTTCGTTGGCCAAACTTGCGAAGGGCAAAAAGGTTTCAGAAGAAGAGTGAGAATCCGACCTCTCGGATTATGAACTACCAAGGAAGAATATGCTATGATGGTTTCTAATCCTAAAAGGTTCATTAAAAAGAACTTTAGTCGTTTCAAGGGAAGAAACAGGACATGAAACTTTAATTCTGATAAGTCTAGGGATGAGAGCTACAAAGGCTCGCAAAAGGATGAGGAAAATCATGAGAAAAAGCTGCTTGGTGATTCCGGTTATGATTGTAACTATTGCCATGGCAAGAACCACTTTGCTAAAGAATGTATGTTGAGAAAGATGAGTGAGAACAAGGAAGAAGAGAAGAATGAAGCTTATTATCTTCAGAAGATAGAAGAGCTATGAAAGAGAAAGAATGCAGAGAATGCGAAACCTGCTTTAATCATGCAGGAGGATCGGGATGAGTTTGGACGAGTGGAGGTATGGTCAACTGATTCGGAAGATGAAGAAGTCCGAAAGCCGACACATGGTGAATGCTTTGTTGCGAAGGCTGTTGCACAAGAGTATGCTGGGAAATGCTTGATGGTGCACAGCAGAGTCTCGGAGCAAAGAGGATACGCAACTGATGGCAGTTATCCTACCGAAAACTGTTTCGCAACGAGGCTTGTTTTAGATTACATGAAGGACTGCGAAAATGTCAACAACAAGGTACATTCCATACTTCAATCTATTAATATTCCTGCTACACGTTATGAATCTGAATTGGATGATTTGAATTTTACTTTCTCTAGTTTTAGTGATAGTTTAAAGAGAACTCGTCTAAACAATTCTAACCTAACCGATCAAATCAACAGGATAACAAGTAAAACTGAAGAGAGACGAATGTGGATATAGAAGCCGGAGTTAGAGTTAAATAGGTCTAGGGATGATGTTATTTATTTGAAACGAGACAATATAGCTTTGTTAAAACAACGAAACATCTTTTGCTTAATTGCGAAGCGTCTTTATTTTAACATTACCCAACTGCATATTGACCGTGGAATAGACGAAAAGATACACAAAATGATTTTACCCTTTATAGAGTTGAAAGAGGATGAAATAGATGCAGAGTGCTACAAATGTGAATCCATTGTCTCTTCCGAAGATGTTTCAGATGCATACCGAGTTGGTCTTGACAAAATTGAAGCTTACATGTAGTCCAAAAACCATAAGAATATGTTAAAACAAGTGTTGGGTGAAAAAGATAAAGAGATAATTAAGTCTGATACTATGCAAAAATTTGACTCCTTATGCACTAAGTTGAGTTCGGAAAACACTTTCGACGCTGAAAATGTTTCTATATATGATGAAAGTGACATGAGTGAAATTTCTGTAGAGGATGAGATTGATTGTTCTACATTTGTTCAAAACGAAACCAAACCAAACAAAAAATTAATCTTTGAGAACTCTATTGAATTTGTTCACATTGTTGAAAACAAAGTTCCAGACATTTTAATAGAAAAAGATGCTACTTTTCCGAAAGTCAAAACAGTTCCGAACTAAGTCTTCGTAACAACTGGACTGGACTCAAAAGACACTCCAGAACTCACGACCATCGTGAATGATGATAATGCTGATGGTTGTCCTGAATTTTTCTGGGATGGTCCTATAGACAATGAAGATGAAACAAAAGGTCTGTCTGAATTGACCTCTTGGAAGACAAAAGTCAGACATGTCTTAAATCCAATTAAATTTGCCAATCCCTGTAGCAATCAGGCTAATCCTAGTGGCACCAAAGATGTCCCTTGTGAAACCTCTTCCAAACCGTCCTATCCTAAGATCTGAAAGGATTGTCCTAGATCTAAAGTTCATTTGTCTACAGAAGAGATGATAGCTAAGAGAAGGCAGATGAACAGTAGATATAAGAAAAATCAACCAGCTAGGAAACAATTCTGGAAAAATCATTATTCTTATAACTATACTGCTAATTTAGTAATATCTCTTCCGAAGATGTTTCAGATGCATACCGAGTTGGTCTTGAGAAAATTGAAGCTTACATACAGTCCAAAAACCATAAGAATATGTTAAAACAAGTGTTGGGTGAAATGGATAAAGAGATAATTAAGTCTGATACTATGCAAAAATTTGACTCCTTATGCACTAAGTTTAGTTCGGAAAACACTTTCGACGCCGAAAATGTTTCTATATATGATGAAAGTGACATGAGTGAAATTTCGGTAGAGGATGAGATTGATTGTTCTACATTTGTTCAAAACGAAACCAAACCAAACAAAGAATTAATCTTTGAGAACTATATTAAATTTGTTCACATTGTTGAAAACAAAGGTCCAGACATTCTAATAGAAAAAAATGCTATTTTTCCGAAAGTCAAAACAGTTCCGAACTAAGTGTTCGTAACAACTGGACTGGACTCAAAAGACACTCCAGAACTCACGACCATCGTGAATGATGATAATGCTGATGGTTGTCCTGAATTTTTCTGGGATGGTCCTATAGACAATGCAGATGAAACAAAAGGTCTGTCCGAATTGACCTCTTGGAAGACAAAAGTCAGACATGTCTTAAATCCACTTAATTCTGCCAATCCCTATAGCAATCAGGCTAATCCTAGTGGCACCAAAGATGTCCCTTGTGAATCCTCTTCCGAACCGTCCTATCCTAGGATCCGAAAAGATTGTCCTAGATCTAAAGTTAATTTGTCTGCTGAAGAGATGATAGCTAAGAGAAGGTAGATGAACAGTAGATATAAGAAAAATCAACAAGCTAGGAAACAATTCTGGAAAAATCATTATTCTTATAACTATACTGCTAGTTTAGTAAGATCTCCAGTTTGAAATGTGAAATCGTCTCCTGTTTAAAGTTTGAAACCAAAATCTGTTCCGAAACAGGTTGTGAAACATCCAGTTACAAAACCTGTTGTGAAACCAGAACATTTTGCAAAATCTCAAGTTCTGAAACCTCATGAAAAGGCTAAACCAAAATTTTCTCCTAAAACTATTATTTAAAAACCTACCAATACATCTAAAGATGTTAAGGGCAAAGGCAAACTAGTTTCGGAACCTAAAATTTGTTCCAAGGATTCCGAAGCTCAGTTGAAAAAGGAGGAAAATAAAATTGCGAAAAAAGCAATCAAGCTTCAAATTGCTTCAAAACAAAAAAAAAATTCCTTTTAAAAGATATCCAAATGATGAAAGGATTATTGTTTTCAAAATAACGAAAGGAGAGAATTTAACTTTAATAAAGAGATATTATTTAGTTGATGTATCAATAACATTTCCTGTTCTTAAGAAAACCTCACGAGGACCTAAGCAACTTTGGGTTCCTAAATCTCTCTGAATCATGTAGGTGATTCGTGACGAACAGTACGACTCTGAATGTTATATTGACAGTGGCTGTTCGCGTCACATAACATGGAGAAAGGAAGAGCTCAGGGAATTTCGAACGTTGAAGAATGGTGGCAAAGTGAAGTACATAAATAATGGCACAGGAGAAATCAAAGGATATGGCATGATCATAAATGGCGAATTCACCATTCGGAAGGTAGCCTATGTGGAAGGCCTGCAACATAACCTGATAAGCGTATCTCAATTGGTTGTAGGTATAGGGATGAAAGTTTCTTTTAATGACGAAGGATCTGAAATAATCGAGAAGAAAACAAAGGCAGTGCTATTAAAATCCAAAAGAAAGGGAGAAATGTTTCCTTTGAACATTAAACCTATAGTCGGAAAGCCAGCAATTTGCCTTCTTACGAAAGCGTCTTCGGATGATAGTTCGCTTTGGCACTGAAGGCTTTTGCACTTAAATTTCAAGGACATCAACAAACTCATACTTGGCGATCTTGTGCGAGGACTTCCTCTTATGAAGTATGTCAAGGAGCATCTGTGTGCAACTTGTGTACTAGGCAAACAAAGTCGGAAGATTCACTCCACGATTATAAATACCAAAATCATTGAGCCACTTAAACTTCTACGTATTGATCTTTGTGGCCCTTCTGCCTTTGAAAGCATTGGTGGTAACAAGTATATTTTGGTTATTATAGATGATTTTTCTTGATTTACCTGGGTTTATTTTCTTAAACAAAAATCAGATGCTACCTCGAGGTTAAAGGATTTTATCAAGTTGATCGAACTTCAATTGCGAAAGCCAGTCAGGAACCTTCGCAGTGATAACGGTTCTGAATTAAAAAACCAAGTGTTTGAAGAATTCTTGACTGAAAAGGGAGTTGCTCACAACTTCTCTGCTCCTTACACTCCTCAGCAGAACGGGGTCGTTGAAAGATGAACCGATCTCTTTGCGAAGCTGCGAGGACCATGCTTTCATTTGCGAACTTACCGCTATATTTCTGGGCTGATGGAATCAGAACTACCTGCTTCAATAAGAATCAATCATTAATTAACAAAAGATTCTCAATCACTCCTTACGAGATTCTTAATAAACGAAAACCTAACGTTAAGTTCTTTCATGTTTTTGGTTCCAGGTGTTTCATTTTCAACTCTAAAGAGCAAAGGAACAAATTTGGCATGAAAGCAGATGAAGGAATCTTCCTAGGGTATTCTCTCACTTTAAAGGCATATAGGGTTCTAAACAACAAATCCAAAAAGATAGAAAAAACCTACTATGTCACGTTTGACGACAACTATCCCAAGAAGTATCAGAAGTCTACCACTCCATCCGAAGAGATTTTTCCATCAACACCTTCACAAACGATTCCTCTAATGAAACTTGTATGAGGAATTCATGAATTTGTTTGATGAGCCTCAGAAATCCATCACTTCTGAATCAAAGGCTAAGGATAATCAAGAGGATGAGTTAAAGCAGATCATTGACGATGCTGCAAAATATCTCAAATCCGAACCGCAATGTCTGAAGGATCCAGATGTCAACAATAATATTCCGAACACTTTTGAAGTACTGTGACAACCCGAAATTTCTATTCTAAACAACCATTCAATTCAATAGAAGTCAAAACAGTTTCTGCTAACTTTCAAGCTTTTTGGAATAAGTTTTAGTGTTTTAAAGTTAGTACTTCAGGAGATATCAGGAGAGAGGATGCTCTAGGATTTATTGTGCAACAATAATGTCCCAAAACTCCAAGAGTTTGGAGTATACAGCCTAAACAAGGTGTTTACGGCCGTAAACCCTAAAGGGGGTATAAATATGACACTTAGTCATTATTTACCACTTTTTCATATTTTCAAGATCCAAACTCAAATCCTCTCAAGTACCATCCAACTTTTCCTCTTGATCTTCAACTTTGTAAGTGTTTCTAGCCCTAAAAAGTTGATATCTTACTTAATCTAGTGATCTAACATGATTCCATCCTTGAAATCATTTCAAAAGTGTAGATCTTCAAGTTTCACCAAGAACACCAAGAACACACACTAGTGTTCTTGGACTTTTAGCACCTATTCAAGCTTCTACTGGTAAGTACTCTTACCCTAGTGTGTTATAAGGCTTGTTATACTTCTTAATCATCTAGAAAACACCAAGAATCAAAGGATCAAAGGTGTTTATGGTCCAAGAACACCTTGGACCGTAAACCCTAATAAAGGGGCCAAAGTGGCCCTAGTCCCTTACCAAGCCTTGGAAACTAGTCTAGACCCCTCCCTTAATGTGTTTAGTACTTGAAACATCAAAAAGACCATAAACCATTTGGGTTTACGGCAGGCGGTTTTCCATACTCGGAAGGCGGGTATTTACCATACTCGGAAGGCGGTTTTCTTTTCGAAGCTCTGGTTACATCCAGAGGAGTTATATTAGAAGTTCTAATCATACACAGAGGGGTTATATTTGAAGCTCTGATCATACACAGAGGAATTATATTTGAAGCTCTGATCATACACAGAGGAATTATATTTGAAGCTCTGATCGTACACAGAGGAATTATATTTGAAGCTCTGATCACACACAGAGGAATTATATTTGAAGCTCTGATCATACACAGAGGAATTATATTTGAAGCTCTGATCATACACAGAGGAATTATATTTGAAGCTCTGATCATACACAGAGGAATTATATTTGAAGCTCTGATCACACAAAGAGGAATTATATTTGAAGCTCTGATAATACCCAGAGGATTATATTCGAAGCTCTGGTTACACCCAGAGGAATTTTATTAGAAGAGTAAATTCTCGCTACCTAAGTTGTGAGTGCCATAACCGTACTAAGACTGGATAAGGCACATAAATGGGCCAGTATCATTTATGACTTTGTCACCCCTGAACCAAAGGGTTCCACTGTAGCTAGCAGCGAGGGTGTGGAATAGTCAGTCCCATATAGTCACGCTCTCCCTCTAAGAGATTATGGTTATAAGTCGCAGCCCTCCACTCACGAATCAGGGGGAGTGTTACCGAGGACATGTCTCAAACTTAGCCTAACGAATTTACAAGTATTATTACAAAGATCCTTTTATGATTTGCATGAATTCTTTATGAAAAATACTTATTATGATAAGGTTCACGAGTTCTTTGCTTTAGATTTGAAAACTATTACTACGTGTTGATTTCTTAATCGATTTGTAAAACAGTTTTCTGAGTTAAAAGCATACTGAACATGAAGTCATTTTATACGAAAAGAGATAAATTGAGTACAAGTTTCCTTGTACTTTTGCTTGTATTCCCCCCTGAAAACATGAAAAACTCGGAAAAGTATAGGGGTATGAACTCACCTGTCGTGGGTGATTCGGATGGACGGATGGTATAGGATGCTATGTGTCAAGTGAGGACTTAAACACACACTCGGATCCTATTGAACATGCAATGATACATTTATGTATCTAATTAGTCATTTAATAACTAATTAAGTGAGTTAGGACACCTTAACACATGAAAACACTTTGCTACAAGTGTTAAGAGTACTAAGGGTTGCGTATAAGGAGCGTATGACCTCACATTGGAGTTTACTCCTCAATTGGTGGCCCTTAGGGGTGTTTATGGTTTCTGGACCACATCCCCCATGAGTTTACGGCCGTAAACTCATGGAAGTGGTGCCATTGGGTGTTTAAAGGTCTTATATCACTCAAGGAATTAAGCTAGACTCGAATCAAGGGCTAAGGAAGTGACTAGGGCTCAAATTGACCCTCTTTTGGAGTTTACGGTCCTTGGACCACTCCTTGGGAGTTTACGGTCGTAAACACATGGGTTTACGGCCGTAAACCCATGTTTGTCCATTTCTTTCGTGCTTTGGTGCTTCTATCTTATGCATGCAAGGTTCTAGTCACTTATACAAGCCATAGAAGGTGTTAAGGGCACTTAAACACCATTGGAAGGAGTTTACGGTTTTGGGAGACCTTTCCAAACCGTAAACTCATGTTTTGTCTATTTCTTTCATGTTTTTGGGGTTTCTAGTTCATGCATGCAAGGTTCTACTCCTTTATACAAACATTAGAAGGCATTATGGGCATCTAAACACCTTTTGGAGGTGTTTACGGTTTTTGGGAGGTCTCCCCAAACCGTAAACTCATATGAACATGGGGATTTGATGATTTTCGAGTGTAAACAAGTTCATACTAAGCAAACAAGAAGCTAGGGTAAGTGTACTTACGAATCTAGGAGCTTGAATGATCGATTTTGGCCAAGAACACTAGTGTGCGTTCTTGGTGTTCTTGATGAACACTTGAAGATAAAGCAAAAATCGAAAATCCAAGGATGAAAAGATGTATAAACACTAGATTAAGTGTTTTATGAAAGAATCTAGGGAAGAAAACTTACATTTTTGGTGGATTTGGAAGAAGTGTGTGATGATACTTGAGAGGAAAAAGGCTTGGTGTTCTTGAGTGGGAAGTGGAAAAGTGGGAAATGGAGTATAAACTCATGCTATATGCATGAGTTCATGTCAAAGGGGGTTTACGGTCCAAACCCCTTGTTTGGCCGTAAACACCTAGTTAAGGTGTTTATTGTTTATCTCGTTACACAACACACCTAACGGACACTTCCATTTATTTACTCGTTTAACGAAAAATTAAAATAAAATACTCAAACGGACTTAAAACCGGCCAAAAATGTTTTTGAGATGAATTTGGCTAATTTTTGAAGTGTTTGACTGCGGAATTAAAACAATTGAAACTTTCGGGTTGTCACAGATAATTGGAGTGTGGTGTTCCAACAAAGTTCAAGAGATGGTACAAATGTTCAAAGATGTTTATTCTGTTTACCAGGCAAGCATCTTTATCATACTTCCTGTCTGAACTACGTCTTGGAGATTACGAAGAAGAACAAAGGGAACGATGATGCTGATAAAAAATGCTTCGCTGATATGATTAAATGGTATATTTCGATTTGCAAAACCTTGCTTGGTATAATGCCGAAACATTTCAAGGTGCATAAGAGTATTCAGCAATGAAGAATCTTCCTTCCTTATTGACACAAATGGGGAGATTGTTGGGATATTTATGGTGTTGCGCAGCTGTAAAAACTGATTTGGTCATTAGAACTCACAAATGAGGTTGAATTGAAGAATTTACTAATGACAATTCTACCCTTAAAAGTTTACATACATGGATTGGTCTCTCAATCAAGTGAGTTGTATTGGATTTTTAAGGCAACCCATAAGGCAAATTGCTAGAAATCTACTCAAGGTTAATTATCAGTTCAATTTCAGCATTTCTAGAGCCCTCTTACCAATCAAATTGATTGTGCAGTTGATTTTGTTAACATGTAGCTTTTGGGACTCTATCACCATCTAACATTCTTGACATATATTCTTTTGATTTAATTAAATGGATGTTTTAAGTTTCTCTCTAAAATCTTACATCGATCCATTGTAACATCCCAAAATTCAAGGCCAAAAATTTCATTTTTAAATAAGTTATTACATAAATCCATCAGTATAAAAACATTCATAATAATGTCTCGTGTCAAACCAAAGTGTCAGTAATCAACATATTATCATAAAACCATATCAGAGTGTAATCCCAAGGATCTCATATGCGGAAAATATAGTGTGATGCGCTGCGATCGAGCCGGCTCCTTTCCTTTGAAAACCAAGCGCCTGAAACCAAAACTGTAAACCGTAAGCACGAAGCTTAGTGAGTTCCCCCATCATACCACATACCACATAATAACATCGGTATCTTTCAACCGGTAACTGCCATCGGTATCTTTCAACCGGTATCCGACATCAGTACCTTTCAACCGGTAACCGGGGACTATTTCACCCCTACCACCATCACATAATAATATATCATAAACATACTAGTCACATACTAATATCATAACATATAGATCTCATACTAACATCATAACATACCGATCACATACTAACATCATAACGTAAACAAACAGATAAGCATTGCATGGGTTATGTATACCCCTTCGGTATCTTTCAACTGGTAACTGCCATCGGTATCTTTCAACCGGTAACCGGGGACTATTTCACCCCTACCACTATCACATAATAACGTATCATGATCATACAGCTAGGCATGCATGGGTACTGCCTACCCCTACGGTATCTTTCAACCGGTAATTGGGGCTATAACACCCCTACTATTACTAACACCTGGCATCCTAGCATATAAGGCATATCTCATAAGCATATCACATAAGCATACCAAGATAATTATCACAAAGACAATTATCTACCAACTACCCCTGTTGGTGGGCCGGCATTGTGGCCTTAGACCCACCCCTACTGGAAGGTAACTCACCTCACACTGCTGACGTCCCGCAGACTCAATCCCACACTGCTGAAGTCCCGCAGAACCAGCCCCAGCTACTAGATGACAGATTCCCGAACTGTCGACACCAAAATAACACCCAATTAATAATTGGGTCCCAATGCATAACCATAAATACATACTTGGATAATTACTACATTACCCCAAGGTTGGCTTTATTCAAGCCCAAGGCCCAATCCAAAGGCCCAAAAGTCAACTATGAGTCAAAGTCCCAACATATGGCCCAATTTTCCAAATTGGGCCCAAACCTTTATAAGGTCTTACCATAAGGCCCAACCAAAAGTCCAGTCCAACATTTGACCTTCTAATGGCCCAATATCACATAATCATAAAGACCCAAACTATGGCCCATCTATGCCCCAATTTTCCAAATTGGGCCCAAACCCCTTACATGGGCCTTACCCTAGGCCCATTAAATATTCTAGTCCATTTGCTTGACTTTGGATGGACCATTAATAACGCAATCATCAAGGCCCAATAGAAGGCCTAACAATACACCCATGCGAAATTAGGGTTTCAAATAAAATGACGATTAGGGTTAAGTGTTTCTCACTTAACCCATTAAGGACTTAATCCATTAAGGACTTAATCCATTAAGTCCATCATTCTTCTAAATAAATCATATGGTATGATTGGGCTTAATCACACAATTCTATTATTCCAATGGCCCACAAGTGGGTCTCAATAAGTCCAAGCCCATAAATCCAATAATAGGGTTTTCTAAACCCTAATTAGGGTTTCCAACCCCATCTTAGCCCAATAGGCCCAAAACCAAGTCCATAAGCCCATTAGGGTTTTCCTTAGGTCAATTTGGCTTATTACACCCATTAGTCACATGTTTGGGCTTTTGGGTCCATTAGGGCTTTATTGGGCCTATTAGGCCCACTAGAATATCATTGAGTCCATTAGGGTTTGCATTGGGTCAATTTGAGTCCATTAGACCCATTAGGGTTTTCACTAAGCCCATTAAGGCTTCTTTGGGCCCATATGAGCTTACAAGGCCCATTAGGGTTTCAAGCACCCTTCCCAAACGAATCAACTCACAAGGCAAACACACCGCCACCCGACATGGCGGTCGGTGGCGGCAGCCACCACCCTACGGTGGTGGTTAGGGTTTCTTTCTCATTATTCCATTTCTAATTACATTTTACAAGGCTAAATCTCAAGATGACACACACACACTAAACAAAATAAGCACACACACGGTCGCAGCCACCACCTCACGGTGGTGGTGGTGGCTGTTCTTGGTATTCCAAATAGACAAAACACACGCACATAAACTTCAGATTGCATCCAACACTCTAGCCACCCACCTGACGGCTCAAGGTGGCGGCAGCAACACAAAAACGGCAGCAGCACCAGCGGTTACGACGATAGCCACCACCTCACGGTGGTTGCGGTGGTTTTTCTTTGTCCCCAGCCAACAGCAACCACAACCCACCCCCCCAAGCTTGCAACCCACGAGCTGAAGCACACCAAAACTGCCTCTTCGGATTAGCAAATGACGACGGGCACGGGCGGAGAAGAAGAACTAAGCGACGACGGCGCTTCGATGGTCACGAAAATGGACGCAGCAGCGGCGCTTCCGGTGGCGAAGAAGTGAAGGCAGCAAGGTTGTGCATGTCGGCGCTCAACAACGTAAAAGGTGGGACGGCGGCGGTCGACTCCGACTCGTCAGATCGGAAACGCACGAAGAAAGGGAGTGGCGGCAATGTAACAGTGGGACGGTGGTGCTCCGATCCCGGCTTCTCTTCTCGTCGGAATGATAGCAGCGACCACAGCAAGGCGGCACGGCTGTGGTGGCGGATGAACTGAGCCATCGGACTTACAATTCTGGTCCCTCCCCTTGGGATCTTTTCAAATCTAATCCAATAATCACCCTTTAGACCCCGACTTCTAAAATTCTTTTCATAATAAACCCCCAAAATTTCTAAACAGCCCCTAATATCGTAATTAGGACATATTCAGCCCCTCCACCTCTTTTCCTTTTTAATTTAAATCCAATTAATTACCATGGGGTCTCTGTCTTCATATATATTTATAAAATGAGTCCCAAACCCACGCTTTTAACCCCCAGCTTCTAAAAATATGGCAATTAACTCCTCGAACCCAACACCCTGAATATATAATTATTTATTTTAGGCTACCATTCGTTCATTAATTTATTTATTTAACTAATAAATAAACGGGTGTTACAACTCTCCCCCACTTAAATTAGATTTCGTCCTCGAAATCATTCCTTATCCTTCCTTACACACCCAACCACTCTAGTATCATGGTCACCATTCTGGGCACACCCTAGCCTTCCCAGGGTAGCCATGGCCAATCCTCGTAAAACCCTACAATCTGCAGGTGAACGAATTCCTTGCAACAAGATAACATTTACTCGATCTGAATCTGCTGTCTTGAGATGGTCTGAATCCCTGGCAGACCACTCATACTGAATCATTATCGTTGGACCCAGTCCACTTTATCCTTCAACCGGCTACTCAATTTCCGATAACTTGAGGTTCCCATTATAAAACAGGATCACCGACCTAATTATCGCTGCAGATCACTTGTACCTGGCCAAGGCCCAGATACTCCTGCTGTGAGTGACTTGTCACTCCGCAATAAACCAGCTATTCCGTGTGTACTTGCAACCTAAGACACAAGTACTAATACTGCCCAGACGTTGAAACTGCCCGAACACTGAACTGCCTGAAGCAGTATGTTCTAATGAGACCTCCCTGGTCCCCATTCGTTCACTAATTATCTGAAATATCGGGTTCCTGCCCGGCTGCGGAGCCAATGGACTCCCACTTAGTCGCCTTACACGACTTCTGAACGAAATCCTTCTCTGGAACTAGTTGCCACTAGTTATCATGCCACTGAGGCTCTAACAACCTCCTGATCTAACCGATCAGTTCCATGCGTCGCATCCTGTCATCATCCCATCCAAGACTAAAAGTGATTGCTACCTAACCAATGGTAGCCTTACATCACAAACGCCCTTAAGCAGTCCATTACTTCCCTGATCTCATAACTGTAGTGGCGTTCCTACAGTCTTATCACTTGCTCAACCAGATCTAATCCATCTGGGTAATACCAAAATCCAATAGGTGGATTTCCATATCCTCACTGCTACACCCGAACTGGTGTGTACTACTGTTCCTTCCGCGTTCTAACAACACGCTCATGCCATCTACCAACCTAGTGAATGCTACGGCTACACCCGCAGTCTCACGGCACTATCACTATCTGACCGCTAGTGAATGCTACGGCTACCCCCGTAGTCTTACAACACTTCCCATGCTAACTAACCACTGGTGGATGCTACGGCTACCCCCGCAGTCTTACAACACCTCCCATACTAACTGATCGCTAGTGAATGCTACGGCTACCCCCGCAGTCTTACAACTCCTCCCATACTAACTGATCGCTAGTGAATGCTACGGCTACCCCCGTAGTCTTACAACACTTTCCATGCTACCTGATCGCTAGTGAACGCTACGGCTACCCCCGCAGTCTGACAACACTTTCCAAACCGGGTCGAACACGCACTCGACCTAACACACCACTACACTTGAGTCCTAACCAGAACTCTAACCTGGTTCCCAAAACCTGCTATCACGTGACCCCACTGCATCAGTACCGCACCCATTCCCATGATCAAAGCGTCACAGTAAACCACAAAATCATCTACATGCTCTGGCCGGGTGAGAATCGGTGCCTCGCACAACCGCTTATTGAGAGCCTCGAAGGCTGCCTGTTGTCCAGGCCCCCAGCGAAGGGCCACCGACTTCTTAGTCAGTCAGGTCAAAGGACCCACAATCTCGGAGAAGTCCCGTAAAAACCTCCAATTATAACCCGCTAGACCCAGGAAGCTCCCAATCTCGGTTGGAGACCTCGGAATCCCCCACTGCATCACTGCCTCTATCTCGGCCGGATCAACGAGAATGCCCTTCTAGTTGACAAGGTGCCCAAGAGATTGCACCTCGCGCAACCAGAACTCACAGTTGGAGAACTTTATAAAAAGTCTCTCCCCCACTTAGATTCGACTAAGTCTTCTCATTACATGAGAATTGAAGGATTTCCAATCCTCTTCGCTTTCTAATACCCCACTGATGACAACCTGTGCCTGCCCATGCTAGCGTTTAATCACCGATTAAACCTTGAGATCTCCCATCCTTGGAAATCTCGATGAGTACTCTTGAAATCTGATCCCCTTCTGCTGACATGACCAACCCCGCTACCCTGTAGCAGCCTAAACCCTTGGAGTGACAAACTCCCCCGTGTACCTTCTCGTACGTGCTGCACTGACTCAGGCCCTGCTTGCCTTTCACCCGATGATCAGAAGTCATGGGTCTCTTCCCGGGACCCTCTATTATACGCACCTGGCACGCACCTCTCTTTCCAGGGTGCTCCCAAATCGATTCTGCATCTGCAACTCTTGGAAATCATATCCTTCAGGGTCTGACACCCTGTCCCACTCACTAGCTCGCTTGCCAATGGCTAAGCTGCAACAACTAGAACATCCTCTGTCCCCACACTGGGTCATAAACTCTTCCCTGAAGCTTCTTAGATTCTCCAAGACTCTCACTGATTCGAGTATAGATCCTGTGCTTTCAGTAGTACGGGCCCAATACTACCTTCCACACCTATCCATACTTTCCTCAGCAATCCTCCCGAATCCTCCAAGTCACTTCCTCAACTGGTACACCCAAGTCTCACTGAACCTCACTACTAACCCACTGAGCATATCCTAGGCTTTCTTAGGTTCCCGTACTCACCCAGTCCTTAGCTGCTAAAGAACTTCCCACTAATGTCAACTAGTTACCTCATGAATATAGCCATTCGCGACTTAGCATATTCACTTAGTAGCTAGCTCGCATTACTAAGAGTCCCTCAAAGCACCAAGCAAACAGCATTCAGACAATGGAAAATCTCACCAACATATTCCAATCAGATTAGTCTATCGTCTTGTTAGGGATCTATACTAGCATGTAACTCCAAAGGCTCATACAATCAGGCATAACCTAAACAGGTTATCCTATCACTGACTGATCAGTTCTATCATGTAATTCAACAAGCACATACAGCAGGCATATAAGGCATCTTCCTAGATCCTTAGCCCTAGTCTAGCATGCAGTTCTCATAATCATATCATAACACAACATGTATGAGTATCTTGGGGAAAAATTTACTTGATCTCGGCTGATTGCACGCATCACACACCTTGTTCTTTTCAAAGTTCTTTTCTCCGTCCAAATTCTTTTCAAATTCTTTTTATAAAATGATTTTCTTTTGACAAATTTCATACCAAGCCCTCAGTTTGAGTCCAGACACACCCGAGAGTGTGTCTGAATCCCTCAAACCAAGGCTCTGATACCAACTTGTAACATCCCAAAATTCAAGGCCAAAAATTTCATTTTTAAATAAGTTATTACATAAATCCATCAGTATAAAAACATTCATAATAATGTCTCGTGTCAAACCAAAGTGTCAGTAATCAACATATTATCATAAAACCATATCATCGTGTAATCCCAAGGATCTCATATGCGGAAAATATAGTGTGATGCGCTGCGATCGAGCCGGCTCCTTTCCTTTGAAAACCAAGCGCCTGAAACCAAAACTGTAAACCGTAAGCACGAAGCTTAGTGAGTTCCCCCATCACACCACATACCACATAATACCATCGGTATCTTTCAACCGGTATCCGCCATCGGTATCTTTCAACCGGTAACCGGGGACTATTTCACCCGTACCACCATCACATAATAATATATCATAAACATACTGGTCACATACTAATATCATAACATATCGATCACATACTAACATCATAACATACCGATCACATACTAACATCATAACGTAAACAAACAGATAAGCATTGCATGGGTTCTATATACCCCATCGGTATCTTTCAATCGGTAACTGCCATCGGTATCTTTCAACCGGTAACCGGGGACTATTTCACCCCTACCACTATCACATAATAAGGTATCATGATCATACAGCTAGGCATGCATGGGTACTGCCTACCCCTTCGGTATCTTTCAACCGGTAATTGAGGATATAACACCCCTACTATTACTAACACCTGGCATCCTAGCATATAAGGCATATCTCATAAGCATATCACATAAGCATATCACATAAGCATACCAAGATAATTATCACAAAGACAATTATCTACCAAATACCCCTGTTGGTGGGCCGGCATTGTGGCCTTAGACCCACCCCTACTGGAAGGTAACTCACTTCACACTGCTGACGTCCCGCAGACTCAATCCCACACTGCTGAAGTCCCGCAGACCCAGCCCCAGCTGCTATATGACAGATTTCCGAACTGTCGACACCAAAATAACACCCAATTAATAATTGGGTCCCAACGCATAAGCATAAATACATACTTGGATAATTACTACATTACCCCAAGGTTGGCTTTATTCAAGCCCAAGGCCCAATCCAAAGGCCCAAAAGTCAACTATGAGTCAAAGTCCCAACATATGGCCCAATTTTCCAAATTGGGCCCAAACCTTTATAAGGTCTTACCATAAGGCCCAACCAAAAGTCCAGTCATACATTTGAACTTCTAATGGCCCAATATCACATAATCATAAAGACCCAAACTATGGCCCATCTATGGCCCAATTTTCCAAATTGGGCCCAAACCCCCTACATGGGCCTTACCCTAGGCCCATTAAATATTCTAGTCCATTTGCTTGACTTTGGATGGCCCATTAATAACGCAATCATCAAGGCCCAATAGAAGGCCTAACAATACACCCATGCGAAATTAGGGTTTCAAATAAAATGACGATTAGGGTTAAGTGTTTCTCACTTAACCCATTAAGGACTTAATCCATTAAGGACTTAATCCATTAAGTCCATCATTCTTCTAAATAAATCATATGGTATGATTGGGCTTAATCACACAATTCTATTATTCCAATGGCCCACAAGTGGGTCTCAATAAGTCCAAGCCAATAAATCCAATATTAGGGTTTTCTAAACCCTAATTAGGGTTTCCAACCCCATCTTAGCCCAATAGGCCCAAAACCAAGTCCTTAAGCCCATTAGGGTTTTCCTTAGGTCAATTTGGCTTATTACACCCATTAGTCACATGTTTGGGCTTTTGGGTCCATTAGGGCTTTATTGGGCCTATTAGGCCCACTAGAATATCATTGAGTCCATTAGGGTTTGCATTGGGTCAATTTGAGTCCATTAGACCCATTAGGGTTTTCACTAAGCCCATTAAGGTTTTTTTGGGCCCATATGAGCTTACAAGGCCCATTAGGGTTTCAAGCACCCTTCCCAAACGAATCAACTCACAAGGCAAACACACCGCCACCCGACATGGCGGTCGGTGGCGGCAGGAGGCGGCAGCCACCACCCTACGGTGGTGGTTAGGGTTCCTTTCTTATTATTCCATTTCCAATTACATTTTACAAGGCTAAATCTCAAGATCACACACACACACTAAACAAAATAAGCACACACATGGTGGCAGCCACCACCTCACGGTGGTGGTTGTGGCTGTTCTTGGTATTCCAACTAGACAAAACACACGCACATAAACTTCAGATTGCACCCAACACTCTAGCCACCCACCTGACGGCTCAAGGTGGCGGCAGCAACGCAAAAACGGCAGCAGCAGCAGCAGTTACGACGATAGCCACCACCTCACGGTGGTTGCGCTGGTTTTTCTTTGTCCCCAGCCGAGCAAACGAACAGCAACCACAACCCACCCACCAAGCTCGCAACCCACGAGCTGAAGCACACCAAAACTGCCTCTTCGGATTAGCAAATGACGACGGGCACGGTCGGAGAAGAAGAACTAACCGACGACGGCGCTTCGATGGTCACGAAAATGGACGCAGCAGCGGCGCTTCCGGTGGCGAAGAAGTGAAGGCAGCAAGGTTGTGCATGTCGGCGCTCAACAACGTAAAAGGTGGGACGACGGCGGTCGACTCCGACTCGTCAGATCGGAAACGCACGAAGAAAGGGAGTGGCGGCAATGTAACAGTGGGACGGTGGTGCTCCGATCCCGGCTTCTCTTCTCGTCGGAATGATAGCAGCGACCACAGCAAGGCGGCACGGCTGTGGTGGCGGATGAACTGAGCCATCGGACTCGGTGTAGCAACTGGCGGCTAATGAGGGAGGCATAAGGGTGGGTGACGGCTGCCTCTCATCTTAGGGTTAGGGTTTGATGACTAAAGGATTTATATACCCGATCCATACACATCTTTCCCATACTTACAATTCTGGTCCCTCCCCTTGGGATCTTTTCAAATCTAATCCAATAATCACCCTTTAGACCCCGACTTCTAAAATTCTTTTCATAATAAACCCCCAAAATTTCTAAACAGCCCCTAATATCGTAATTAGGACATATTCAGCCCCTCCACCTCTTTTCCTTTTTAATTTAAATCCAATTAATTACCATGGGGTCCCTGTCTTCATATATATTTATAAAATGAGTCCCAAACCCATGCTTTTAACCCCCGACTTCTAAAAATGTGGCAATTAACTCCTCGAACCCAACACCCTGAATATATAATTATTTATTTTAGGCTACCATTCGTTCATTAATTTATTTATTTAACTAATAAATAAACGGGTGTTACAACTCTCCCCCACTTAAATTAGATTTCGTCCTCGAAATCATTCCTTATCCTTCCTTACACACCCAACCACTCTAGTATCATGGTCACCATTCTGGGCACACCCTAGCCTTCCCAGGGTAGCAATGGCCAATCCTCGTAAAACCCTACAATCCGCAGGTGAACGAATTCCTTGCAACAAGATAACATTTACTCGATCTGAATCTGCTGTCTTGAGATGGTCTGAATCCCTGGCAGACCACTCATACTGAATCATTATCGTTGGACCCAGTCCACTTTATCCTTCAACCGGCTACTCAATTTCCGATAACTCGAGGTTCCCATTATAAAATAGGATCACCGACCTAATTATCGCTGCAGATCACTTGTACCTGGCCAAGGCCCAGATACTCCTGCTGTGAGTGACTTGTCACTCCGCAATAAACCAGCTATTCCGTGTGTACTTGCAACCTAAGACACAAGTACTAATACTGCCCAGACGTTGAAACTGCCCGAACACTGAACTGCCTGAAGCAGTATGTTCTAATGAGACCTCCCTGGTCCCCATCCGTTCACTAATTATCTGAAATATCGGGTTCCTGCCCGGCTGCGGAGCCAATGGACTCCCACTTAGTCGCCTTACACGACTTCTGAACGAAATCCTTCTCTGGAACTAGTTTCCACTAGTTATCATGCCACTGAGGCTCTAACAACCTCCTGATCTAACCGATCAGTTCCATGCGTCGCATCCTGTCATCATCCCATCCAAGACTAAAAGTGATTGCTACCTAACCAATGGTAGCCTTACATCACAAACGCCCTTAAGCAGTCCATTACTTCCCTGATCTCATAACTGTAGTGGCGTTCCTACAGTCTTATCACTTGCTCAACCAGATCTAATCCATCTGGGTAATACCAAAATCCAATAGGTGGATTTCCATATCCTCACTGCTACACCCGAACTGGTGTGTACTACTGTTCCTTCCGCGTTCTAACAACACGCTCATGCCATCTACCAACCTAGTGAATGCTACGGCTACACCCGCAGTCTCACGACACTATCACTATCTGACCGCTAGTGAATGCTACGGCTACCCCCGTAGTCTTACAACACTTCCCATGCTAACTAACCACTGGTGGATGCTACGGCTACCCCCGCAGTCTTACAACACCTCCCATACTAACTGATCGCTAGTGAATGCTACGGCTACCCCCGCAGTCTTACAACTCCTCCCATACTAACTGATCGCTAGTGAATGCTACGGCTACCCCCGTAGTCTTACAACACTTTCCATGCTACCTGATCGCTAGTGAACGCTACGGCTACCCCCGCAGTCTTACAACACTTTCCAAACCCGGTCGAACACGCACTCGACCTAACACACCACTACACTTGAGTCCTAACCAGAACTCTAACCTGGTTCCCAAAACCTGCTATCACGTGACCCCACTGCATCAGTACCGCACCCATTCCCGTGATCAAAGCGTCACAGTAAACCACAAAATCATCTACACGCTCTGGCTGGGTGAGAATCGGTGCCTCGCACAACCGCTGTCTGAGAGCCTCGAAGGCTGCCTGTTGTCCAGGCCCCCAACGAAGGGCCACCGACTTCTTAGTCAGTCAGGTCAAAGGACCCACAGTCTCGGAGAAGTCCCGTAAAAACCTCCAATTATAACCCGCTAGACCCAGGAATCTCCCAATCTCGGTTGGAGACCTCGGAATCTCCCACTGCATCACTGCCTCTATCTCGGCCGGATCAACGAGAATGCCCTTCTGGTTGACAAGGTGCCCAAGAGATTGCACCTCGCGCAACCAGAACTCACAGTTGGAGAACTTTATAAAAAGTCTCTCCCCCACTTAGATTCGAGTAAGTCTTCACATTACATGAGAATTGAAGGATTTCCAATCCTCCTCGCTTTCTAATACCCCACTGATGACAACCTGTGCCTGCCCATGCTAGCGTTTAATCACTGATTAAACCTTGAGATCTCCCATCCTTGGAAATCTCGATGAGTACTCTTGAAATCTGATCCTCTTCTGCTGACATGACCAACCCGGTACCCTGTAGAAGCCTAAACCCTTGGAGTGACAAACTCCCCCGTGTACCTTCTCGTACGTGCTGCACTGACTCATGCCCTGCTTGCCTTTCACCCGATGATCAGAAGTCATGGGTCTCTTCCCGGGACCCTCTATTATACGCACCTGGCACGCACCTCTCTTTCCAGGGTGCTCCCAAATCGATTCCGCATCTGCAACTCTTGGAAATCATATCCTTCAGGGTCTGACACCCTGTCCCGCTCACTAGCTCGCTTGCCAATGGCTAAGCTGCAACAACTGGAACATCCTCTGTCCCCACACTGGGTCACAAACTCTTCCCTGAAGCTTCTTAGATTCTCCAAGACTCTCACTGATTCGAGTATGGATCCTGTGCTTTCAGTAGTACGGGCCCAATACTACCTTCCACACCTATCCATACTTTCCTCAGCAATCCTCCCGAATCCTCCAAGTCACTTCCTCAACTGGTACACCCAAGTCTCACTGAACCTCACTACTAACCCACTGAGCATATCCTAGGCTTTCTTAGGTTCCCGTACTCACCTAGTCCTCAGCTGCTAAAGAACTTCCCACTAATGTCAACTAGCTACCTCATGAATATAGCCATTCGCGACTTAGCATATTCACTTAGTAGCTAGCTCGCATTACTAAGAGTCCCTCAAAGCACCAAGCAAACAGCATTCAGACAATGGAAAATCTCACCAACATATTCCAATCAGATTAGTCTATCGTCTTGTTAGGGATCTATACTAGCATGTAACTCCAAAGGCTCATACAATCAGGCATAACCTAAACAGGTTATCCTATCACTGACTGATCAGTACTATCATGTAATTCAACAAGCACATACAGCAGGCATATAAGGCATCTTCCTAGATCCTTAGCCCTAGTCTAGCATGCAGATCTCATAATCATATCATAACACAACATGTATGAGTATCTTGGGGAAAAACTTACTTGAGCTCGGCTGATTGCACACATCACACACCTTGTTCTTTTCAAAGTTCTTTTCTCCGTCCAAATTCTTTTCAAATTCTTTTTATAAAATGATTTTCTTTTGAAAAATTTCATACCAAGCCTTCAGTTTGAGTCCAGACACACCCGAGAGTGTGTCTGAATCCCTCAAACCAAGGCTCTGATACCCACTTGTAACATCCCAAAATTCAAGGCCAAAAATTTCATTTTTAAATAAGTTATTACATAAATCCATCAGTATAAAAACATTCATAATAATGTCTCGTGTCAAACCAAAGTGTCAGTAATCAACATATTATCATAAAACCATATCAGAGTGTAATCCCAAGGATCTCATATGCAGAAAATATAGTGTGATGCGCTGCGATCGAGCCGGCTCCTTTCCTTTGAAAACCAAGCGCCTGAAACCAAAACTGTAAACCGTAAGCACGAAGCTTAGTGAGTTCCCCCATCATACCACATACCACATAATACCATCGGTATCTTTCAACCGGTAACTGCCATCGATATCTTTCAACCGGTATCCGCCATCGGTATCTTTCAACCGGTAACCGGGGACTATTTCACCCCTACCACCATCACATAATAATATATCATAAACATACTGGTCACATACTAATTGATGGGTTTTAAGCATTCTAACACTTCCTAAGTGTACATGTAACCCTAATAACCTTGGATCTATGTTTGTCTAATAATCATGCAAAGTTGAATTCCAAGGTTATATTCCTATCTAGCATACATGGGGAACATTTTTAACTTGAATGAAAGATAGAATAACTTACCTTGTTGTTGATTATGATCCTTGAAACCTTGTGAGCCTAGCACCCCAAGTGTGATGCCTCAAATGCTTCACACAACACCAAATGCAAAGGAGTAAACTTTGAGAGAATCTTACACTTGCAAAATCGGCTCTAGCCCTCTTGTTTCTTAGTGTAGCCTATTTTGGTGGAGAATGGGTTTCTTATATAGTGTTGACACATCTAGGGTTACACCATATAAACCCTAATGTGTCATGACTCTTCATTTCCATGACCCATGGGTTTGTAACTCCCATGAAGCATCCTATGGGTGGAACCCAACTTCATAATCCATGGAGCCTCTTAGCCCACTATATAAGATATGGAAGATTTATATAATCTACCCATATATTTAATTAGTTATCTTTTGATCACTTAATTAATTCTAAACTAATTATTGATCAAACTAATTAAATAATATTATTAATATATTAGAACTTATAATATATTAATAAACCATAAGTGTTATTTCTCTCATTTTAGTTTATCCAATTGCATGGTGCCATGCAACCCAAATGGACCATGCCGGGTCGGGTCAAGTACATACCAGAAATAGTTATGGACTTAGACACCTTATCCAACAGTCTCCCACTTGGATAAGTCTAATAACTATAACTGCAATACTTCAGGAACCGATCGGCAATCGTAGCTCTTTCAAGGTCTCTCGGAACTGAGAAGATGATGATACGCCATTTAAGATAAGTGATCATATAATCCTCTGTTCTAGATATCAGCTGGACAAATACATGGAACAATGTCTTACTTTGTGTCCAGCAGTTTGTTTCCCGATTTCCGATTTGTTTGAAAAAGAACTTAATTGAACACATCAACTTAGTTCTGACCGGGCCCGGTACATAGGTCAAAACAAAATCATCGAGGGGCCCAGATATCAGCTTCTGATCCAAGAAGGAATAGATAAACTTCGACTCATATGTTTCTTCTACCACTCATTGAATTATACACAAAAGCACGTTTTATAACATCGAGTTACCAATGCGTTAACGTACAATCAATGCATAACCAACTCATAAGTAACAAATCATATCTCTAGGTTTGAAGACTTATATGATATTACCGTCTCACGATCACTCGAGATAAATTCCATGAAGTGATTCCAGTGAGCGTGGGTTGAGTCCAATGCTCAGAACTTATGAGCACTCATGAGTGTTGTAGCCATGTCCAACAACTTAGACCTCTGCAACCAATCATGACAGTGTTGATTCATACCTACTTCCGACATATGACCGACTGTGGAGGTTCGAATAATATGATATACCAAACATAATTATTCTGGAAGTCAAAACATGCAAAAGAAATATAGTAAACGATCGACAAGAGATAGAAACACTTTACTCATAAATAAAACACCTTTTATTCATCATCTAATGTCAATTACACTTTACAAATTTCAATGTTATCTAACTACTAAATCTAATATCATCCTTCAGCCCTATGCTCCGAGCATGCTGGAGATGCTTAACCCGAGTCAGTCCCTTCGTGAGGGGATCTGCTGGATTCTCATCCGATGATACCCTCTTTGCCACGAGGAGTCCTTCTTCTATTCGATGTCTGATGAAATGGTATTTTCTGCCTCGCTAGCTGCTATATACTCTGATTTGCAAGTTGAATCAGCCACTGTCTCTTGCTTGGAACTCTTCCAAGAAATTGCTCCTCCATTTAAGGTAAAGACCCAGCCTGACTGAGAGCGGAAATTATCCCTATCAGTCTGAAAGCTAGCATCACTATACCCTACAACTCTCAAGTCTTCACTCCCACCGAGGGTAAGGACCCAGTCCTTAGTCCTCCGTAGGTACTTGAGGATATTCTTTACCACAGTCCAGTGTGCCTTTCCAGGGTTCCCCTGATACCTGCTAACCATGCTCAAAGAAAAGGCTACATCAGGTCGAGTACACGTCATAGCATACATGATCGATCCTACAGCCGAAGCATAAGGTATTCGACTCATTTCTGCTATCTCAGCCTCAGTACTAGGGCTTTGTGTCTTACTCAATCTGGCATTACTCTGGATGGGTAACTCTCCTTTCTTGGAGTCCTGCATGCCGAATCTCTTCAGCACCTTATCCAAGTAGGTACTCTGACTAAGTCCAATTAGTCTTTTACTCCGGTCTCTCAAGATCCCTATCCCTAGAATATAGGCAGCTTCTCCTAGGTCCTTCATAGAGAAACACTTCCCAAGCCAGGACTTAACTTCCTGCAGAGTTGGGATGTCATTTCCTATGAGTAGTATGTCATCCACATACAATACCAAAAAGCTAACTATACTCCCACTAGCCTTGACATATACACAAGATTCATCTTCACTCCTAGAAAAGCCAAATTCCTTGACTTTCTCATCAAAGCAAAGATTCCATCTGCGAGGTGCTTGCTTTAACCCATAAATGGATTTCTCAAGCTTACACACTCTATTAGGGTACTCTGTGTTGACAAAACCCTCTGGATGACTCATGTAAACATCCTCAGCCAACTTTCCATTAAGGAAAGCGGTTTTGACATCCATTTGCCATATTTCATAGTCATGAAATGCGGCTATGGCTAACAGAACCCTAATAGACTTAATCTTGGCCACTGGAGAAAAGGTCTCATCATAATCAACTCCCGGAGTTTGTGAGAAACCCTTTGCAACCAGTCGTGCCTTATAAGTGTGTACATTACCATCCATGTCGGTCTTCTTCTTGAAGATCCATTTGCACCCTACAGTCTTACGACCTGGTACATTCTCAACCAAGTTCCAAACTTGATTGTCATACATGGAATGTATCTCGCTGTCCATTGCCTCTTTCCACTTGGCTGACTGAGGGCCTGCTATGGCTTCCACGTAACTGTTAGGTTCATCCAGACCTATCAGTGTCTCATCACTGATAAGTGTATCACCTTCCGCAGTAATATGGAATCCATAGTAATGCTCAGGTGCATTCCTAACCCTTATGGAACGCCTCAGAGGTACAGACTTGTCAATTGGCTCAACAGAAGTTTCCTCCTCAAGTTGAGTGCTAGGGTTTGAAGTTCCTTCACCACTTGACTCTTGAATTTCTTCAAGGTCAACTTGCCTCCCACTGTCTCCTTGGCTTATGAACTCTCTCTCTCTCGAAAGAAATCCCTCCTAGCTACAAAGACCACATTCTCACTAGGTCTGTAGAAGAGGTAACCAAAGGATTTCTGTGGGTAGCCGATGAAAATACACCTCTCACTTCGAGGTTCGAGCTTATCATGAGTCTCGCGTCTCACGAAAGCCTCGCAACCCCAAATCTTAATGTGGTCTAGTTTGGGTACTTTACCAGTCCACATCTCATGAGGAGTTTTGGCAACTTTCTTTGTGGGAACTAGATTAAGGATATGGGCGGCAGTCTCTAAGGCATACCCCCAAAATGAGATTGGTAGCGAAGCTCGACTCATCATGGAACGAACCATATCCAACAAGGTTCGATTACGCCTCTCAGCTACACCATTCAACTGCGGTGTCCTGGGAGGTGTCAATTGTGAGACAATCCCACATTCCCTAAGATAGTCGAGGAACTCTGAACTAAGATACTCACCACCTCGATCGGATCGAAGCATCTTAATGTTCCTGCCCAATTGATTCTCGACTTCCTGTTTAAACTCTTTAAACCTCTCAAAAGTCTCTGACTTATGCTTGATTAAGTAGACATATCCATATCTACTGTAATAATCAGTAAAAGTCAAATAATAACGATTAGCATCCCTTGTGGCATGTTTGAAGGGCCCACACACATCTGTGTGTTTAAGATCCAACAAACCTTCACCCCTCTCACAAGAACCTGTGAAGGGTGACTTTGTCATTTTTCCAAGTAAGCATGATTCGCAACTATCATCTGACTTTAGGTCAAATGACTCCAATACTCCATCCTTTTGGAGTTGGCCTATGCGTTTCTTGCTTATATGTCCAAGACGACAATGCCATAATGATGCTTTATCCAAGTTATTATCATTAACAGAATCAATACACAATACATTACTTCCTAAGTTATCAACCACATATACAATTTCATACACACCATCACAAGGTAATGCTTTAAAATAAAGAACATTATTAAAGAAAGCATTAACCGAACCAACTTCATTATCAAATGAAAAGGTGAAACCTTGTTTATACAATGCATGAAAGGAAATAATATTTCTTGCCATTTCTGGCGAATAACAACATTTATTCAAATCTAAACTAAACCCACTACTTAGCGATAAAGTATAAACTCCAATCTTGATGACAGGTAAAGCTTTTCTATTCCCCATGATTAAGTTTATTCTTCCATGGTCCACATTCTCACTTCTTCTTAGTCCCTGCGAATCAGAACAAATATGAATACCACAACCGGTATCAAGGACCCAAGAGTTAGAATGGGGTGAGTTATTAGATAAGATAGTGTAAATACCTGCATGGTTGGGTTTAACTTTCCCATCCTTCACATCTTGCTGGTATTTTGGGCAGTTCCGCTTCCAATGTGACTTTTCATGGCAATAGAAGCATTCAGCCTCTTTTGGGTCAGAAGAAGGAGTGACGAAACCTTTCTTGGTTCCACTTGAAGAAGAGCCATCAAGGGTCCTAGCCTTGGTACCCTTCGAAGAGCTCTTTCTCTTCTTCCCTCTACCTTTCCCGATTGCCAAAACCGGGGCGGAGTTTGGAGTAGGAGTGTTAACAACCGACTTACCCTTAAGACCTGTTTCTGCGGTCTTAAGGAGTCCCTGAAGTTTGCTGAGTGTGACCTCTTCCTTATTCATGTGATATGTCATGCGGAATTGATCATAGCACGATGGTAAGGAGTGCAAAATGATATCTATTGCAAGCTCCTCAGGGAAGTTCACATTAAGCTTCAGCAACCGATCCACATACCTTTGCATTTTCTGCATGTGGCTCGTGACGGATTCCCCGTCCTTCATCATGGTTGTTATGATAGAGCATATGATTTCATACCTCTCTTGTCGTGCACTTTGATGGTATCTTTCCATCAGATCTTGGTACATTTCAAAAGGGTAGAAGTCCTCATAGGACTTTTGGAGTTCCGCTGTCATGGTGGCCAACATGATGCATGCCACTTTTGTAGCATCCCTTTCATGTGCCCGGAAGTCAGCGATCTCCTGGGGAGTTGCAGTGGTCTCATCAATCTCCTTAAGCTCCTTCTCAAGGACATATTCTTTGTCCTCGTAGCGGGTAATCATCCTGATGTTTCTGATCCAACACTAATATCATAACATATCGATCACATACTAACATCATAACATACCGATCACATACTAACATCATAACGTAAACAAACAGATAAGCATTGGATGGGTTCTGTATACCCCTTCGGTGTCTTTCAACCGGTAACTGCCAACGGTATCTTTCAACCGGTAACCGGGGACTATTTCACCCCCTACCACTATCACATAATAACGTATCATGATCATACAGCTAGGCATGCATGGGTACTGCCTACCCCTTCGGTATCTTTGAACCGGTAATTGGGGATATAATACCCCTACTATTACTAACACCTGGCATCCTAGCATATAAGGCATATCTCATAAGCATATCACATAAGCATATCACATAAGCATACCAAGATAATTATCACAAAGACAATTATCTACCAACTACCCCTGTTGGTGGGCCGGCATTGTGGCCTTAGACCCACCCCTACTAGAAGGTAACTCACCTCACACTGCTGACGTCCCGCAGACTCAATCCCACACTGCTGAAGTCCCGCAGACCCAGCCCCAGCTGCTAGATGACAGATTCCCGAACTGTCGACACCAAAATAACACCCAATTAATAATTGGGTCCCAACTCATAACCATAAATACATACTTGGATAATTACTACATTACCCCAAGGTTGGCTTTATTCAAGCCCAAGGCCCAATCCAAAGGCCCAAAAGTCAACTATGAGTCAAAGTCCCAACATATGGCCCAATTTTCCAAATTGGGCCCAAACCTTTATAAGGTCTTACCATAAGGCCCAACCAAAAGTCCAGTCCAACATTTGACCTTCTAATGGCCCAATATCACATAATCATAAAGACCCAAACTATGGCCCATCTATGGCCCAATTTTCCAAATTGGGCCCAAACCCCTTACATGGGCCTTACCCTAGGCCCATTAAATATTCTAGTCCATTTTCTTGACTTTGGATGGCCCATTAATAACGCAATCATCAATGCCCAATAGAAGGCCTAACAATACACCCATGCGAAATTAGGGTTTCAAATAAAATGACGATTAGGGTTAAGTGTTTCTCACTTAACCTATTAAGGACTTAATCCATTAAGGACTTAATCCATTAAGTCCATCATTCTTCTAAATAAATCGTATGGTATGATTGGGCTTAATCACACAATTCTATTATTCCAATGGCCCACAAGTGGGTCTCAATAAGTCCAAGCCCATAAATCCATTATTAGGGTTTTCTAAACCCTAATTAGGGTTTCCAACCCCATCTTGGCCCAATAGGCCCAAAACCAAGTCCTTAAGCCCATTAGGGTTTTCCTTAGGTCAATTTGGCTTATTACACCCATTAGTCACATGTTTGGGCTTTTGGGTCCATTAGGGCTTTATTGGGCCTATTAGGCCCACTAGAATATCATTGAGTCCATTAGGGTTTGCATTGGGTCAATTTGAGTCCATTAGACCCATTAGGGTTTTCACTAAGCCCATTAAGGCTTCTTTGGGCCCATATGAGCTTACAAGGCCCATTAGGGTTTCAAGCACCCTTCCCAAACGAATCAACTCACAAGGCAAACACACCGCCACCCGACATGGCGGTCGGTGGCGGCAGGAGGCGACAGCCACCACCCTACGGTGGTGGTTAGGGTTTCTTTCTCATTATTCCATTTCCAATTACATTTTACAAGGCGAAATCTCAAGATGACGCACACACACTAAACAAAATAAGCACACACACGGTCGCAGCCACCACCTCACGGTGGTGGTGGTGGCTGTTCTTGGTATTCCAAATAGACAAAACACATGCACATAAACTTCAGATTGCATCCAACACTCCAGCCACCCACCTGACGGCTCAAGGTGGCGGCAGCAACACAAAAACGGCAGCACCAGCAGCGGTTACGACGATAGCCACCACCTCACAGTGGTGGCGGTGGTTTTTCTTTGTCCCCAGCTGAGCAAACGAACAGCAACCACAGCCCACCCCCAAGCTTGCAACCCACGAGCTGAAGCACACCAAAACTGCCTCTTCGGATCAGCAAATGACGACGGGCACGGGCGGAGAAGAAGAACTAAGCGACGACGACGCTTCGATGGTCACGAAAATGGACGCAGCAGCGGCGCTTCCGGTGGCGAAGAAGTGAAGGCAGCAAGGTTGTGCATGTCGGCGCTCAACAACGTAAAAGGTGGGACGGCGACGGTCGACTCCGACTCGTCAGATCGGAAACGCACGAAGAAAGGGAGTGGCGGCAATGTAACAGTGGGACGGTGGTGCTCCGATCCCGGCTTCTCTTCTCGTCGGAATGATAGCAGCGACCACAGCAAGGCGGCACGGCTGTGGTGGCGGATGAACTGAGCCATCGGACTCGGTGTAGCAACCGGCGGCTGATGAGGGAGGCATAATGGTAGGTGACGGCTGCCTCTCATCTTAGGGTTAGGGTTTGATGACTAAAGGATTTATATACCCGATCCATACACATCTTTCCCATACTTACAATTCTGGTCCCTCCCCTTGGGATCTTTTCAAATCTAATCCAATAATTACCCTTTAGACCCCGACTTCTAAAATTCTTTTCATAATAAACCCCCAAAATTTCTAAACGGCCCCTAATATCGTAATTATGACTTATTCAGCCCCTCCACCTCTTTTCCTTTTTAATTTAAATCCAATTAATTACCATGGGGTCCCTGTCTTCATATATATTTATAAAATGAGTCCCAAACCCGCACTTTTAACCCCTGGCTTCTAAAAATGTGGCAATTAACTCCTCGAACCCAACACCCTGAATATATAATTATTTATTTTAGGCTACCATTCGTTCATTAATTTATTTATTTAACTAATAAATAAACGGGTGTTACAACCATCATCCTTAACCTGAGTTTTATCCATATGTAGGGGCTTTACTAGTTCATTTTGGTTGGTCTGTATGGCAAAGGAATAGGGCCAAAGGCTTTGATTTAGTTTGGATCATAGAATCCAAGAGGTATGTTGCTTGTTTTATTTCAACTTCTATAGAAAACGATCACCTTTGAAAGTCAGTTTTACATGTTTTTTTGTGATATGTATATTATTGACTATTGTTTTGTTTATATTTCAGCATAGGTGTGGATTTTAGTAACCCAGTTATAGATTCAGTTGCATCTTTTGTTCAAGTTACTTTTGGAGTAGTTTACGTCACTTTTTATGTTTTAAAGTTATTATCTTTTTGTAATGACAATTCTTTAGTTTTGTGATTTTCTATGTTAGAGATATGTACTTTGTTTATACATTGCTTTAATTACAAATATTAAGAGGTCTTATTATAGTTTTATTTTTTGTACTTTTAGCACAGTTAATTTTTATTTAACAATGGAAAATTGGTATATAATGTTATACCGATTATAAATGTTCTATTGAGTGGGTGTTTTTGTTGATGTCATTTTCTGATACATTGGTTGTGTATTTTTCAATTGTTAAGGTTAATAAATATAGGCTGAATCAATAAATTAGTTGTTAATTACAAGCATATGTTAATTTAACATTGTATAAAAGGAAAATAGTTATATTGATTGGTTTTGTAATGAATTGTGTTTTTTATGGTAATTTAGGTTTAGTTTGCAACGAACTACATTTGGGAACACTATGTTGTTCGAATTTATATATCTTACATTTTACTAGTGTTGAAATATGTAAGAAGGATAGTTACATATTGGCAGGTTGTAGGATGTAAACGAGATAAAATGTTAATGAAAATCTTTGTCCTATGTTTTTTGTTTTGGTTTCGTCTACTGTGAAGGAAAACATATGAATTTATTTTTTGTTTGTCTTCTAAAAAAATATATATTGTTATGTTTTGTAATATCTTTATGGAAATGGTCATTCTTTATAAGTTCTGTTGCTTTTTTTCTTTACATACACAAGAAAAATAGTTGATATTTGTACATAAAGACAGTTGTCCTTACTGTGTATTGCGAAAAAGTTTTGAATAAAATATCTCATTTACTTTCTAAATAGGATAGGAATGATGAACTTATTTTCATTTTCTATTAAGTGTAATTGTTGTGCTTATAAGATATGATAGATCAGTATTTTTCTACTTCGGCAGTAATGTCCTATGTGCAAGTCAACTTAACTTAATTTACTGGGTATTGACCGTGGTCAATATTATAACCTCCTGCACTCCACACGTAACCGTCTAGGCCACTCTCTTTTTAACCGTATGCCCAAATATTTATATAACTACTTCTCATTATTTAATTAATGGAATTGTTTTTATTCAGATAAATTCCTGATAAAGATTGATTGCTAGGGATATATAACTGGTTAGGTTCGTGTTATTTATAAATGCATCATTTAATGTTTATATTTAACATATAGAATAATATATCTTATTTTGTAGGGTACAATGGAGACGTTAAATATATCAAGAACAAACTATCGTTTTGATGTTAACATGCTGATTGAGGTTATTTCTCGAACTTGTTTAAGAACATTTGATATTATGCGGGCTACAAGTAAAGAAATGATGACCATCTTCTTCTTGATCTGTATAAGCAGTGTAATGATATCGCTGCGGGTTTTATCATTCAAGAAAGACCACTGGTTCATATGATCTTCAGTACCATTTTGTTGGATCCCCTTATTCGATGCCCGTTGATCTTAATTTTTTTACAATTATGTTCTAGAATTTTAGTGTCGTCAGAACATGGAATCCTTTTGTGTGAGTCGGCCCACCCAAACTCTATTGTCATGATTATCTATGTTGTAAATAAATCTGCTACTAAACAATTCAGGGTTATAGCAAATCCGAGAACTAGATTTCATACCTTTAAAGTTGTTATTGTGGTTGTTGGTGGAAATCCATTCCATTATAGGATAATTCGATTATCATACTGAAAGAAAGAGTAACTGACCATGTGAACATCATTGTTATTTAGTAAAAGGCATACTTGATATAGTGATTTTATTTTTATATGTAGGATAGTCAAGAAGTTTGGTGTGTATTATGAAGTATTTAATTTTGAATTTTTTGACTCAAAAGATTGGGTATGGCGTTTACTAGATCCAATATTGTTTCCGATAATGACATCATTGATTAATGATAAATCAATTATTATCAGAGATAATGTGTACATGTTATTGGAAAACAGTGATATATTAAAGATTAATGCATTTTCAACTGAGTGGGAAACAATCTCATCGCCGACTCCAACGTCTGATAATATAGTTGATACTTCATGGCTCTTGATAAAACATCAAGGAAAACTGGTAATTGAATTTTTGGGTGTTGATGGTATTTTGGAGCATTGGATTCGCATTGTTGATTCATTACAATTTGACTTTTGTTTGGACAATTATTTTGCTAATGAATTATGGGATATCAGTAGTAAGCTAATTTCCTTCTATAGAACAAGTGATGTATACAATGTTGTATCGGTTCATTGGTCATATGGTGTTTTTACTTTTTGTTTAGATTTTATGTTATGTAACTTGGGGATTAGATAATTATTGATGTTTGCTTTATGTTTATTTAATTTTAATACAAAATGTTTTCTAATTGTATTTGGGTTTGGTTTACGGTTTAGTAAAAATAGTTGTATGTATTCATTTTGTTTTGGTTATTAGTCGGAATATAAAATATCAATTTGTTATTTTGGCTGAAAATATATTTTAAAGGAAACTATATTAATTAACAACTTATATTATTTATCTTAATTTAGTTGGAATGTGATTTTGTTTCTCAACAATCGTTGTTATGTGTTTAAATTTTTTAATTGTATATTCTATTAGTGGTACATGTACTATTAAATTTGTAAAAGACGGTATGGTTTTTTTCTTCGCTATAATGGTTTTGCTGTTTTAAATTTATTGAATTGTTATTAATGGCGTAAACTTTAAAATGGATAAATGAATCATAACCCTTAAGCTATAAACCATATAACTTCATGAAATAAACCTTAAACCTTACCTATATGAGTTATTTTCATAGCTCATATGACTTAATGACATAACCCTTAAACCTTGATCCATATGATTTATTTCCATAACCCTTTAACCATAATCCATATGACTTAATGACATAAACCTTAAACCTTTACCCATATTACTTGTTTCCATAACCCTTCAACCATAACCAATATGACTTGGCATAACTCTTAAACTCTTACCCATATGACTTATTTGCATAACCCTTAAACCATGTCCCTTACGTTGGTTATGAATATAAAAATTTGTTGAAATTCATTATAAAAACAAAATGTTATGTTAACTAAGTACAAAAACATCATTGTATATATAGTTAAAACACAAGCAGTTTTACTTTCACAAAATATTTAGCATTATTAATGCATTACTTTAAAGTTATAAATGTTGTCTACTATACACAACATACATCCACAAAAAAAAGACAAAATATTGTGTTTACAACAATTACCATAAAGTGACAACTAACGATACCTTCAAAAATTACAATCTGATTTATACTCCCTATACCAACAACAAACAAGGTTGGAATCCAATATTTGATCATATTCAACATGTTGGTCAAATGCCCGTTCAATGGAATAGTTATCCTCTAGACATTGCAAGATGATTTCATGTGTTGTAGGTCTATGAATCATTGGTATATTCACCATAAATTGTGTCACATTTGTTGAAGCATCAATAAAGTCTTGACCATACGTTTTCATTTCACCAAAATAATCTTCAAGTATGTTCAAACCTACAACTAAATATCAGAAATAACAATCAATTCACTGTCACATTTTTAAGATGTCTTTCATAATATACAACATAAAAAATATCATTAGATTAGGTTTTTGACATGAATATTAAACTTAGTCTTACATAGCCAATACCTTGTATAATATATCATATATAATAAGGTACACAAATGTATAGTATATACTTACCTTGATAGCATGTAGGGTACCCCATGGAGTTGTGAATCATCCCAATCGCATAATTTCTTCATAATGACTCGTATCTGCTATGAAATGTAACATCCTTATTCCATCATTAAAGTTACAGTTGGAGAAGTACTCAACCTGTAAATCAGATTAACATCAAAATTAAGACTAATAACCAAAAAAATATATATATGTTGCCATAAATTGATCAAGAATAATGTATACCATTCCTAATCTATATCTTGCATAAAGATTTCCTTCAATTGCACATAGATGTAAAAAGGTTTCTTCATCCGTATTCAAATACACCCATGGCTTGGAGGAAAATGATCAAATGAGGCTAATTTATACACAATCCCTATTGTCCAGCTCGATACATTGTTTTACAACTAATGTAGTAGAAATTAAAGGTAAATAATAATAAATCATGTTTCACTTCATGTCATGTACAGTTACAAGTTTGGGTGTGTGAAAAATACATTAATCTTGCAAAGATAATGCTTTTTGTCAACTTTGATCCCGCTCTTGAAATAATTTGGGCTAAGACTTCTTTAGGAAGATGATCAAGGGGAAAGGAATGGCATCGACGCGATATTCTATAGCTACAAAAAGAAGTTGCAAAACCGTTATCATCTACAAAAAAAAGTTGAAAAACATTGATTACACTAAAGGAGAAAGAATGAAGGTGTACTTTGACAGTTTGATCATCTACGAGTTAGTCAAAATCACCGGAGATGCAAAAAAACATGCTTTGTTCTTGCTCATGATAACAATGCTGTTGACACCTTGTTTGAAATAGTTTATTTTTTTATCAGGAAAAGTTTTATGTGGATGATTGTTTAAAAAATGATAGATGGTTTTTGGGGAAGATGAAAGAGCAGTGATAGTAGGTTAGAGGTAATGATGATGGCGGTAAATATGTATTATCTATATTTTTTAGTCGTTTAATGTATAAAATATAAGTTTCATGTTATATACTTATCTATTTACAAACTTCTCCACTATGCATATAACCACCTAGGCCACTATGTTTAAAATGTTATCCCAAACGGTTTATATCTGTATGATTTAAATATTCAGCCATATTTGTTTTTAGACATTTATAAGAAGTACTTGTATATTTGTTTAAATTTATAATATATAATGAAATCATTCATCAACATTGATCTCCTCAAATAAGAGAACCTGCTTATGTTGTGACAACCCGAAAATTTACAGTTTCTCATCATTATAATCTCCTCAACTTCCTATGTAACTTCCTACGTCACTATCTTTATTAGCACCTTCCTATGTTGTGACAATCCAAAAATTTTTATTGGATTAAGTCAAAACATCAACTTAAGGTCAAACTTATCGGTTTCTAGACCGAGTATACGTAAGGGTTGCGTGTTAGGAAGCGAACCACGTAAGAACCAAGAGCCTAAGACAACATTTGAGCCATAAAACCTCAACAAGTGTGGTTCACAACCAGGGACCATGTTCACGGCCGTGAACCCTACTTAGGTCGTGAACTCATGGTATATAGATGAGCTTTAGACACTTTTTCTCACTTCTTCTTCTCTTGGCCGCAATCACTCCATTCTCTCTCAAGTATCATAGTTAAAGAACACCATCTTTCACTCTTAAACACCCCTTTTCCTTTGATACTCCATAGAAGCTTACTAGGATCTTCGAACACTCACCAAAAACCAAGATCTTCAAGTGTTCTTCATCATTTGGGCCGTGAACATCAAGTGGGTCGTGAACTTTTCATCATTTGGGCCGTGAACACCATATTGGGTCGTGAACCACTCATCCTTGGGCCGTGAACCATGTTTGGCCGTGAACACTTCATGTGTTCTTGGGCCGTGAACCCTCCTTCAACCTCCTAACTTGCTTCTAGCACTCCTTTGGTGAGTTATTCTTGCATCCTAGGTTGTTTCCCAATTACCTTTGTACTTAGATTCACTAATTACATGCCTATATGTAGCATTATATGTCATTTATGACTCGTTTGTGCCTCGGGACTTCCTTCGTGGAACTTATCATCCTTATTCGAATCTTCAATTGAATCACCCACATAAGGTGTCACACCCCGCTAAATCGGAAACGCAAGGTATGACAGCGACAAAGGTTTCATTGCAAAAGATAAAGATACATCACCATAGCAATATTTAAAAGTTTACAACCCATAGCTTAAACAAAACAAAGTACAAGTTTTCCAAAATGACATTGTTCAAAATATATAACTTCATAAAATAACTTCCACACGATGCAGCATGCTCTATGATGATGAATCTCTATATCCACTTACTAATTATTTCCTGAAAAAGCATGTAAAACGAGCGTCAACTATGAAAATAGTTGGTGCGTTCACAGGTTTATAAAATCAAGATTTGGTATAAGACTTTTCATAAATACAAGTACATTGCTTTAATGAGAACAAAGTTCATTGCTATAATGAGAAACAAAGTTGATTGCTAAAATTGATAAACGAGTTTATTGCCATAATAAATAACAAGTTTATTGCTATAACGAGAAACGAGTTTGTATGTGTATAAGCAAACAATGAGTCTCAACCAAACCTATGACTGAAGCCCTATCAAGATCTATGCTTATCGTTCCATAGATGAATATGGTATCATGCACTCCAGCAATAGGGCGAGTGAGGAGTTGTCAATTCCTAATAGCGCTATCCATAATGACCATTGGCTCAAAGAGTTAATGGTTAGAGATAAGGGAAGGGCCTTAGTACGATAAGTTCTCATGTTCCGTGTTGCATAGACATACATAGAGAGACATAGCAATAAAATAGCAATCATGTTTGATACAAATCAATTTAAATACAACATTCAAATAATAGTTTTTCGGGACATGCTTTTCCACCCCAAAACATAAAACTGAAAATAGGGGAGTACGTGAATACTAACAATGTTTCGAGTAGGTACAAGTGGTGCCTCGGAATACACCAACGTCTTACTACCGGGATCCTACGACATCAAACACACACTAGTGAGTTTCCATGTCGAAATCTAATGCTAATATACTAAACTCTACATATAGAGAAATGCCAAATTTATGTTCTAATATTAGTTTTATATTAATTGGTCACGATTTTTCTGAAATGGTGAAATTCTATAAGTCATGTGATTAAGAAAATTTTGGATATTAATTTTCCAGATTTAGTAATATAATTTGAGGGTATTTCAACACATTTAAAGGTGTTTTAAATTCCTAAAAACGCAAAATATTATCAAATAGTTTCCAAAAATTGTCAAACCTTGTATTTTCATTCTAAATACAATAGAGGTTTTCCAGAAAATTTCCCTTGAATTTTTGATATGGTTAACTATTTTTCCAAGTTTTTAAGCCTTCATAACCAAATAAATTCACTAAAAATAGCATTCAAAGGATGAAAATTCTCAAACTTTTTATTTTACTGTTATTACACATTACTAAGCTAGGAAAAATATAAAAATGGATTTCCAAGCTGTTTAATTATATTTTATGATTTTTGAGCATTTATTCTAATAAAAATTGGAATAAATAGAAAACAGTTTCCAAAATTACTCAAACTTTTTATTTAACTGTTATTATACATAACTAGGCTGGGAAAAATATAAAAGATATTTTTCAGTGGTTATTTCTATTTTTCCTTGTTTTATCCCCTTAAATAATCATTAATTGAAGAGTAAATAACAAACAGTTAAAATAAATTACCAAAAATTTTTGTAACATCATTTACAATGTAAGTAATCTGTGAAAAATACCAAAAGTGGTTTTCATATTGTATAATCCGGTTTTGGGTATTTATGTGTATTTAAGTGTATTTAAGTGTATTTAACCTTAGAAAATAGGAGAAAAATAGTATACAGTAGAGGAAAATGATCAACATTTTTATGTATCCTCCTAATGTACAACATGATGTTCTGGTAAACTTTCATGAATTTTGGATAATCAGAACTATTTTTCCTATTTTTAGGCCATCATAACTACCAAAAATTGGGAAAAATAGAAAGGCATGATGAACAATTCTGAAATTATTTTTCTGAGTTTCCCACCACAGGTAAGAGCTGCGAAAATTGTTAGATAAAAATTTCACACTCTTTAAAGTGGTTTTGTGATTTATTGCACCCAAACAAAAAGAAAATCGAAAATCATACTAAACAGCAACATAAATCGATGAAATTTAATGAGAGGTCATTATTCACCATAGGCGTCATCCACGAATTTATTCCGGATTTATAGACCTCTGGAAGTATTTTATGTGATTTATGCCCTAGTTTTCTTGCAACAATTTTAATAAATGAAGGAAACGATAAAAACTCTTGGGATTTTCCAGATATTCATATTACCTTAATGGGAATCTGGAAAAATTTTGATTTGAACAGAAAAGAACTTTTAGATATTTTTCTAGACAAAATCATTTACATGCACTATTAACAATGTACTTTGATCATCAAGCTCTTTAGCTTGGTGTTCTTCACATGCATCACGGTTTGAAGACCATGCATGCACATATGTTTGTTATAGTGATGTTTTTAAAGGAAATACTTGAATGCATAAGGTGTATGAGCCTTTAAAACTTGTAAAAATCCGAACCTTAGTGTTTGACATAGGTTTTGGTCCTTGGATTTAACCATTAAACAACATGCATGTTGTTCTTGGGTGAAACCCTACCACCATCATCATCAAACACGACATTCATGAACATGTTCATGAATGTTCATAAAGAATGGTGTAGAAGGAGGAGAAGTACAAGAAAACCCTTTAAAAACAAGAAGGAAAAGTAAGGAAAATGAAGGATTTTCGTGAATACCTTGAAGAACAACCTTAGAAGATGAAGATTTGAGTGTGGAGAGGTGTTCTTGGCTGATGATTTTCGTGGGTTTGGAGAGAGAGGAGGAGAGTTTGAGAGTTGAAAGGGTGGAGTGTGAGAGAGAGTGAAGAGAGAAGTGGAAGAGTGGGGATTTGTTTTAATGATTGAAGTTTTGGGAAGAGAGAGGGCATGGGGGAGAGGATGCACAAATTTTATGAGTGAGAGAGGCTCCCTCTCTCCTAAAATTCAAATTATATAATTCTCCCTTCAATTTTTATAAAACCTAAATTTTTATAAAAATGTTTCTTTAAGCAATTTTTGATTTATTTAAAAATCTTGTTTTTAACTAATAAATTATGATTAATGTATGATAATTTAAATTTCTATTTCATTGATTATAATCTATAATTTGATTAATAAAAATTTTATATTAGGAAGTTTATAGCAAATTTTATAAAGTTTTTAAGCTTTAAAGTTTATAAATTTGGATTTTTGGGCTCTTTAGAGTTTTTGGAACATTGTTTGATATTCACCATCATATTGGAATGAAATTAGAATATTTTAATTTATTTTTAGGGTTTTATACCCTTTTTCAATTGTAACAAAGTTTGAAGTTTTATTCTAATTCGAGTATTGGCATTTCCTATTGTAGTTAAACAACTTACTAGAATCGTAAGAGTCAAGTATATTAGTCCTAGATTTTAGTTGGATCCTAGTTCATGCAAGATTTTGACCTAATTTATACTAATAGGCCATGGCATGTTGTGCACGTATGGTTTTTATAAAAAGATGCATGAGTCCGAGAATGACCTGAATTGACAGTTGTCACAGTATCCCCCACTCAAAAAGAATTTCGTCCCGAAATTCATTCTATGTCATCGTTTGTCATCACATGGGAAAAGTTGTGGATACTTTTCCTTCATGAAGTCCTCACGCTCCCAGGTGTACTCCGGCCCGCGTTTTGAGTTCCATCGAACTTTCACAATCGGAATCTTACTCCGCTTAAGTTGTTTCACCTCCTTGTCAAGGATTTCTATCGGTTCCTCAACAAAGTTTAGCTTATCATTGATCTTAATTTCCTCCAGAGGTACTATCAATGCTTCGTCGGCTAAACATTTCTTAAGATTGGAGACGTGGAATGTGTCGTGAATGGCGCTTAACTCTTGGGGTAATCGGAGTTTATATGCCACCGGACCAATCCTTTCAATGATCTCGAAGGGTCCAACATATCTTGGGCTTAGTTTTCCTTTCTTACCAAAACGTACAAGCCCTTTCCAAGGCGACACCTTTAGAAGTACCTAGTCTCCAACTTGGAATTCTAATGGTTTTCGACGATTATCCGCATAACTTTTCTGACGATCTCTGGCGGCTTTAAGCCTATCTTTGATGATAGCAATCTTGTCAGTTGTTTCCTGGATAAGGTCGAGTCTAGTCAATTGTCTGTCTCCGATTTCTGTCCAACACAATGGAGAACGACACTTGCGTCCATACAATGCTTCGTATGGGGCACATTGGATACTCGTGTGGTAACTGTTATTGTAGGAAAACTCAATTAGAGGCAAATGAGTATCCCTATTTCCTTTGAACTCAATGACACACGCCCGTAGCATGTCTTCCAATGTTTGTATTGTTCTCTCTGTCTGCCCATCTGTCTGAGGGTGGTAAGCTGTGCTCAAATTTATCTTGGTTCCTAGTGCCTTCTGTAACATCCACCAAAATCGTGATGTAAAACGACTATCTCTATCAGAAATGATGGATAGGGGTACACCATGCAGAGAAACAATTTTGTCGATGTAGATTTGGGCCAACTTTTCCATCTTGAAGTCTTCCCGAATGGGGAGAAAGTGAGCAGATTTCGTCAGTCGATCCACTATGACCCAAATTGAGTCATGACCTTTAGCAGTTCTAGGAAGTTTGGTAACGAAATCCATGGATATCTGCTCCCATTTCCATTGGGGAATTTCAGGTTGTTGCAATAAGCCGGATGGTTTTTGATGTTCAGCTTTGACTATTGAGCAAGTTAAACACTTCCCAACATATAAGGCAATATCCCTTTTCATTCCAGGCCACCAATAGTACTCTTTAAGATCCTTGTACATTTTATCCGCTCCAGGGTGGATTGAGTATTTAGATCGATGAGACTCCTCTAGTATCATGTCTCTCAGATCGTTAACCCTTGGAATCCAGACCCTGTCCTTAAAATAACGAACTCCATCAGGTTTGGTTTCAAATCTCACTTCTAAACCATGTAAAGTTTCACCTAGAAGATTTTCCTTGAATGAAGCTTTCTCCTGGGCATCAATGATTTGAGATTTCAAGTTTGTCTGAATTACCATTCCCAAAGCTCTCACACGGGAAGGTTTCACTCTTTCTTTTCTACTAAGAGCGTCGGCTACTACGTTAGCCTTCCCTGGGTGATATCGTATCTCACAGTCATAATCACTAAACAACTCTACCCATCTCCTCTGCTGCATGTTTAACATTTTCTGATCTAGGATGAGCTGAAGGCTTTTGTGATCGGTATAAATGGTGCACTTGGTTCCGTACAAATAATGCCTCCATATTTTAAGAGCGAAAACTATTGCTCCTAGTTCTAGATCATGGGTGGTATAATTCTTCTCATGCGGTTTGAGTTGTCTGGAAGCATACGCAATGACCTTATCTTTTTGCATTAACACACATCCTAGTCCTTGATGAGACGCATCACAATACACTACAAAGTTCTCTGATCCCTCTGGTAAAGCCAGAATTGGTGCATTACACAACTTGTTTTTCAGGATTAGAAACGCCTCTTCGTGTTTCTCTTCCCAGAGAAATTTTCTGTCTTTTTGGGTCAAAGATGTTAATGGTTGAGCAATCCTAGAGAAATTCTCAATGAAGCGTCTGTAGTACCCAGCTAATCCTAGGAACTGTCGTATTTCTGTCGGGGTTTTGGGGGCTTCCCATTTCTTGATTGCCTCGATCTTAGCTGGATCTACATGAATTCCTCTTTCGCCGATCACATGACCAAGGAAATGTACTTCCCGAATCCAAAATTCACACTTAGTGAACTTGGCATACAATTTCTACTCCTTCAACAGCTTCAACACTAGCTTCAGATGTCTCTCATGATCTTCTTTGGTTTGCAAGTAAACAAGTATGTCATCGATAAATACAATTACAAACTTGTCTAGGTATGGTCTACAGACCCTATTCATCAAATCCATGAAAACAGCGGGTGCGTTCGTTAGTCCAAAAGGCATGACTAAGAACTCATAATGTCCATAACGGGTTCTAAATGCTGTTTTGTGAATGTCTCCTTCGTGAACTCTTAGTTGATGGTATCCTGATCGGAGGTCGATCTTTGAGAAGTATGAAGCGCCCTGCAACTGATCGAACAAGTCATCAATTCGAGGAAGAGGATATCGATTCTTGATTGTCAACTTGTTCAGTTCTCTATAATCAATACACATTCGAAATGACTCGTCTTTCTTTTTGACGAATAACACTGGGGCTCCCCAAGGTGAAGAGCTTGGTCGAATAAACCCTTTGTCTAGAAGTTCTTGAAGTTGTCCGGACAGTTCTTGCATCTCGGATGGCGCGAGGCGATATGGTGCTTTTGCTACCGGTGCCGCTCCGGGAATTAAGTCTATCCGAAATTCGACCTGTCTGTGAGGGGGTAGACCGGGTAATTCCTCCGGAAACACTTCGGGATAGTTTTGAACCACTGGAATCTCCTTGAGTTGCTTAACTTCAGGTTCTCTTTCTAGCACGTGGGCCATGAATGCAATACAATTCTTCTTCAGATACTTGTGAATCTTCATGCTTGATACAATGTTTAAACTTCTTCCTGGCTTCTCACCATGTATGATAAGGGTTTCTCCATTAGGGAGAGGTATCCTAATGACTTTCTCGTAACAACCAATGTCCGCTTTATTCTTGGATAACCAATCCATTCCTACTATTACATCAAAACTACCTAGCTCGATAGGAATTAGGTCAATGCTAAAGAGTTTATCAGCTAAATTCAGAGTACAGCCAGGAATTATTTCATTAGCCCTAATTTCATACCCATCAGCAAGTTCAATAGTATGAGTATTCCTCATCTTTCTTGATTTCAAGTCGAGTACTGGTCTAAATGCTAAAGAAACTAAACTCCTATCTGCTCCCGCATCGAATATTACTGATGCAAAATGATTGTTCAGGAGAAACGTACCTGTTATCACTTCAGGGTTCTGACGAGCTTCTTCTGCACCAATCACAAAGGCTACACCTCTTGGCCGCCCACCTTGATTTCCTTGGAAATTTTGCCTAGCTTGGCGTTGTCCATTGTTACCAGGCCCCTTGTTCAGTTTGGGACAAGCACTACGCAGATGATCAGTACTCCCGCACTCGTAACATGCCCTTTTTCCATCCTTATTCAACGTACAATACTTCGGGTAATGGCCTGTCTGTTTACAGTTTTGGCACACTGGGCAAGCTCCCTTGTGATGGAAGTTACACTTATTGCACTTCGGGAGCGGTCCTGAGTACTGCTTTCGCTCCTGCACTTCCATGACTTCCGGTTCCTGAGTTTTCACTGGTTCTTGCTCCTGGGCTCTTACCATAAAGTTTCTTGAGACTTTCTGCTTCCTCCCCGACTTGCCTCCATACTTCTTCTCTCCCTGATCTGCTGGCTTCCTCTTGCTACTAGAGTTTTCCCTTGCCGATGCTCCCGTCCTTATCACATCATTGGTTAGTCGATTTGCTAGACTTACTGCACTTTGAATGGTAGTTGGGTTTGCTGAAGTAACCATTCCCCGAATCTCTGGTGCTAGACCCCAGATGTAACGGTCTATCCGTTTCTCCTCAGGAGTAACCATGTGAGGTACCAGTTTTGCTAGTTCATGAAATCGGACTGTGTACTTCTCTATTTGGGTTCCAACCATAGAATGGTTCCAGAACTCCGATTCAAGCTTCTGAATTTCATCCTTGGGACAACACTCCTCTATTAGCAGCTTCTTTAGGTCTTCCCAAGTTAGCTGATATGCCGCTGCACGAACTCGGGTTTGCACTAAAGTATTCCACCAGGTCAATGCCCTATCCTGAAGTAGACAAGTTGCATACTCCACTTTGTTGCATTCGAGACATTTGCTAATGTGAAGGACCGACTCCATACTCTCAATCCATTTCAGCAACCCGACCGCACCTTCCTTTCCATGGAATTCCTTAGGTTTACAGGCCATAAAGGACTTGTAGTTGCATTCTCTTTCATTGTTTCCCCGGTTTCCTCCACTACTTCCTTGGTTAGCATTAAGTCCCGCAGTTACTTGAGTAACAATGTTTGGGATTGCTTCCAAGAGCTGTTGTGCTACAATTTGAGCAACATCGGGTGTTTCGTTCTGTGGGCGCCCGCGAATAGGCCTTCCTAACATGGTTCTAACACACAAGAGAAGAAATACGTATGAATACATAAAATAATGTATAATTTTTAGTTCACTACTATTTTGAAAACCATAAGTGTTGTCAAATTAATGGTTTGCATTAATACTATGCACATAGATTTGAGAAAGGAAAGAAAAAGAAAAATCTTTTTATTCAACTATTGACTAAATAAATTCTAGGGTTTGACCTCATAGTAAAAGTTTTCAAACATAAAATAAACTTCTTCATTACCATTTGAAATAGTCTTAAAACCAAAACAATACATCAATCCCAAAATAAAGTTTTAATGTCTTTCCCCAAAAGATACCCAACATGGGTTTTCATTTCATGACACAATAAAATACTAAAATCAGAACCAAGTACGAATCGCTATCCCAACAAGAAACATGCACACCACAATCAGTAACAGCCCTCCAAACACATAACATGCGGTCATCGCACGACCTGCCACTCGTCTAGCAGCACTAGCAGTGTCAGCAGTCTCCATCGAATGCTGAAACAGGATTTCCATCCTTGTCAACACTTCATCCAAAACTTCCCGATGCTCAGCTATCACAGCAAGACTGTGATGTAGGCCCGCTGCCATCGAATGCATCCTCCGGGACTCCTCCGGGGTCATACCTGACTGCCTGACAGGTATCCCTATAACTCGCTGAGGTGGGGGTGCTCTCGGTCCTGCCATGCTGGGTCCTACCCGACTGGTTCCTGCCGTGCCAAGTCCTGCTGTACTGGTTGCTATCCTTCCCGGGATAGGGACACTCTTCCTTGCTGTCCTCCGAATACGAAGCCCATAAAGTGGTGGTTGTGGCAACACCGATGCAGGCGATGCCTCACGTTGCTGACTCGGGGCGTTGTCATTGCTGATCTCCACCGAGTTTCCTATATCTTCTGTGTCTTCCGAGGGGTCTTCCTCCACCGAGGCGGGGGGATCACGTCGAGGAATAACAGTGACGTAGCCGGACTCATCAGCTGAGGCGGTAGCGTGAGAAGATGACGATGTCGACATAGGGGACTGAGACATAGATTCAATGAGATATGAAATAAATGACAATGCATGCCTATAATATGCAATGCTTACACACACCAAAATTAACCTTTTTGAATTTTTGAAATAAAGTTTTCTCAAAAATTTTGTTGAACATAGTCCCATTATAATTAGCTCAAGCTTTGTATAAATCTTTCCTTAATTAAACATAGGTGATCAGGCTATGTTTAATTGAGGTCCAACGATACAATTCCCGACCTAATTATATTAGTAATATGTTTGATGTAAAAAGAATTTTTATAAGTTTGGGTTATAGGTTGTGTTTTCTTAAAGGAAAACTGATGTTCTCTATAACTTTAGCTCTGATACCACTTCTGTCACACCCCGCTAAAGCGAAAACGCAAGGTATGACAGCGACAAAGGTTTCATTGCAAAAGATAAAGATACATCACCATAGCAATATTTAAAAGTTTACAACCCATAGCTTAAACAAAACAAAGTACAAGTTTTCCAAAATGACATTGTTCAAAATATATAACTTCATAAAATAACTTCCACACGATGAAGCATGCTCTATGATGATGAATCTCTATATCCACTTACTAATTATTTCCTGAAAAAGCATGTAAAACGAGCATCAACTATGAAAATAGTTGGTGAGTTCACAGGTTTATAGAATCAAGATTTGGTATAAGACTTTTCATAAATACAAGTACATTGCTTTAATGAGAACAAAGTTCATTGCTATAATGAGAAACAAAGTTGATTGCTAAAATTGATAAACGAGTTTATTGCCATAATAAATAACAAGTTTATTGCTATAACGAGAAACGAGTTTGTATGTGTATGAGCAAACAATGAGTCTCAACCAAACCTATGACTGAAGCCCTATCAAGATCTATGCTTATCGTTCCATAGATGAATATGGTATCATGCACTCCAACAATAGGGCGAGTGAGGAGTTGTCAATTCCTAATAGCGCTATCCATAATGACCATTGGCTCAAAGAGTTAATGGTTAGAGATAAGGGAAGGGCCTTAGTACGATAAGTTCTCATGTTCCGTGTTGCATAGACATACATAGAGAGACATAGCAATAAAATAGCAATCATGTTTGATACAAATCAATTTAAATACAACATTCAAATAATAGTTTTTCGGGACATGCTTTTCCACCCCAAAACATAAAACTGAAAATAGGGGAGTGCGTGAATACTCACAATGTTTCGAGTAGGTACAAGTGGTGCCTCGGAATACACCAACGTCTTACTACCGGGATCCTACGACATCAAACACACACTAGTGAGTTTCCATGTCGAAATCTAATGCTAATATACTAAACTCTACATATAGAGAAATGCCAAATTTATGTTCTAATATCGGTTTTATATTAATTGGTCATGATTTTTCTGAAATGGTGAAATTCTATAAGTCATGTGATTAAGAAAATTTTGGATATTAATTTTCCAGATTTAGTAATATAATTTGAGGGTATTTCAACACATTTAAAGGTGTTTTAAATTCCTAAAAACGCAAAATATTATCAAATAGTTTCCAAAAATTTTCAAACCTTGTATTTTCATTCTAAATACAATAGAGGTTTTCCAGAAAATTTCCCTTGAATTTTTGATATGGTTAACTATTTTTCCAAGTTTTTAAGCCTTCATAACCAAATAAATTCACTAAAAATAGCATTCCAAGGATGAAAATTCTCAAACTTTTTATTTTACTGTTATTACACATTACTAAGCTAGGAAAAATATAAAAATGGATTTCCAAGCTGTTTAATTATATTTTATGATTTTTGAGCATTTATTCTAATAAAAATTGGAATAAATAGAAAACAGTTTCCAAAATTACTCAAACTTTTTATTTAACTGTTATTATACATAACTAGGCTGGGAAAAATATAAAAGATATTTTTCAGTGGTTATTTCTATTTTTCCTTGTTTTAACCCCTTAAATAATCATTAATTGAAGAGTAAATAACAAACAGTTAAAATAAATTACCAAAAATTTTTGTAACATCATTTACAGTGTAAGTAATCTGGGAAAAATACCAAAAGTGGTTTTCATATTGTATAATCCGGTTTTGGGTATTTATGTGTATTTAAGTGTATTTAAGTGTATTTAACCTTAGAAAATAGGAGAAAAATAGTATACAGTAGAGGAAAATCATCAACATTTTTATGTATCCTCCTAATGTACAACATGATGTTCTGGTAAACTTGCATGAATTTTGGATAATCAGAACTATTTTTCCTATTTTTAGGCCATCATAACTACCAAAAATTGGGAAAAATAGAAAGGCATGATGAACAATTCTGAAATTATTTTTCTGAGTCTCCCACCACAGGTAAGAGCTGCGAAAATTGTTAGATAAAAATTTCACACTCTTTAAAGTGGTTTTGTGATTTATTGCACCCAAACAAAAAGAAAATCGAAAATCATACTAAACAGCAACATAAATCGATGAAATTTAATGAGAGGTCATTATTCACCATAGGCGTCATCCACGAATTTATTCCGGATTTATAGACCTCTGGAAGTATTTTATGTGATTTATGCCCTAGTTTTCTTGCAACAATTTTAATAAATGAAGGAAACGATAAAAACTCTTGGGATTTTCCAGATATTCATATTACCTTAATGGGAATCTGGAAAAATTTTGATTTGAACAGAAAAGAACTTTTAGATATTTTTCTAGACAAAATCATTTACATGCACTATTAACAATGTACTTTGATCATCAAGCTCTTTAGCTTGGTGTTCTTCACATGCATCACGGTTTGAAGACCATGCATGCACATATGTTTGTTATAGTGATGTTTTTAAAGGAAATACTTGAATGCATAAGGTGTATGAGCCTTTAAAACTTGTAAAAATCCGAACCTTAGTGTTTGACATAGGTTTTGGTCCTTGGATTTCACCATTAAACAACATGCATGTTGTTCTTGGGTGAAACCCTACCACCATCATCATCAAACACGACATTCATGAACATGTTCATGAATGTTCATAAAGAATGGTGTAGAAGGAGGAGAAGTACAAGAAAACCCTTTAAAAACAAAAAGAAAAAGTAAGGAAAATGAAGGATTTTCGTGAATACCTTGAAGAACAACCTTAGAAGATGAAGATTTGAGTGTGGAGAGGTGTTCTTGGCTGATGATTTTCGTGGGTTTGGAGAGAGAGGAGGAGAGTTTGAGAGTTGAAAGGGTGGAGTGTGAGAGAGAGTGAAGAGAGAAGTGGAAGAGTGGGGATTGTGTTTTAATGATTGAAGTTTTGGGAAGAGAGAGGGCATGGGGGAGAGGATGCACAAATTTTATGAGTGAGAGAGGCTCCCTTTCTCCTAAAATTCAAATTATATAATTCTCCCTTCAATTTTTATAAAACCTAAATTTTTATAAAAATGTTTCTTTAAGCAATTTTTGATTTATTTAAAAATCTTGTTTTTAACTAATAAATTATGATTAATGTATGATAATTTAAATTTCTATTTCATTGATTATAATCTATAATTTGATTAATAAAAATTTTATATTAGGAAGTTTATAGCAAATTTTATAAAGTTTTTAAGCTTTAAAGTTTATAAATTTGGATTTTTGGGCTCTTTAGAGTTTTTGGAACATTGTTTGATATTCACCATCATATTGGGATGAAATTAGAATATTTTAATTTATTTTTAGGGTTTTATACCCTTTTTCAATTGTAACAAAGTTTGAAGTTTTATTCTAATTCGGGTATTGGCATTTCCTATTGTAGTTAAACAACTTACTAGAATCGTAAGAGTCAAGTATATTAGTCCTAGATTTTAGTTGGATCCTAGTTCATGCAAGATTTTGACCTAATTTATACTAATAGGCCATGGCATGTTGTGCACGTATGGTTTTTATAAAAAGATGCATGAGTCCGAGAATGACCTGAATTGACAGTTGTCACATAAGGTGAGTTCATACCCATATAATTTATCTTTTAAATGTTTTAAATGCTTTTAAGGGGGGGAATACAAGTTGAACACAATTTATTTTTGTTAATATTTACCGGTGATAACTATTACATTAAATGATTCCTTATGCTTATATAAGTTATAGAAATCAATTCAAAGACACTTTTAAAGGATGTTACATTGTTGTTTATAAAAATCCGTTTTTAAAGTACATGCATAACTCAGTAGATAATTGAGTCTTTTCTACAAATCAGGGACAATTTAAAACAAACATACTAGAAAACTATAATAGGTATAATTTAGGGATTCAGTTCATACTATAACTAGAACAGGAAGGAACATAATATAACTAGAACAGGAAGGAACATAATATAACGAGAACAGGAAGGAACATACTATAACAAGAACAAAAAGGAACATACATACTATAACAAGAACAAGATAACAATAATGTGAAACTACTACTTCACGGCATAGCAATACACTGTATATGTCGCGTTTTGTAACCAGAGTCTCGTGGAGGGAGAGCAGACATTGTGTGTATAAACCTATACGGGACTGACAATCCCGCATCCCGACTGTTCGCTACAGTTTGGCCGGCAGGCCAGGTCGTCGTGTTAAATACTAGTCAATCAGCATGGTTATAACCACATCATATTTTAACCTTAATTAAACTTATTGGTTTTAAGGTAGTTAGTACTTTAGTAGTTATTTTATACAATACTACTGTACACTTTCATTTTCCCATTACATTCATATAGTGATATTCTCACATAAAAGGTAATGCAAACAATTTTCTAGTAAAGATAGTTATAAAACTGGGGAAAACATACATTCTTACGAGAGAACAAACAAACAAAACAGGCGGGTCTTGGTACATTCAGTTAGAAGGGGGCCTATAATGCTAACTTTATGATTCCTCAGCAGATATATAAGGGATATATATTAATCGGATCCGACAGGCAGTAGGATGTGTGCTTTCCGCTTCATTTCCTGTTCCTTGTTTGGTTGTGGGCTTAAAGCAGATTCACACAGTCTACTATCTATTCGATCTTAGCTATATATATATATATATATATATATATATATATATATATATATATATATATATATATATCCTCTATACACCAAAAAATCATAGGGAGTAACATGTATGGGTCAGGTCATAGCATACAAATTCAGTACACCGCTTTCTAGTACAAAACCATACTTTTCGGATAGAACATTAATGTCACACCCCAAAACCGGAACGGCGGAATACGTTCTGGGGTGGAGGACGTCATGTACAGTATCATAACAATGCATAATAGTAAAGACAAGCAACAACATTGTGACAACCCGAAATTTTCATTGTATAATTTCCACAGTTATACACTTCAAATAATATTCAAAAACATTCCGGTACATTTTTGGCCGGATTTAAGTGCGTTTGGTGTTTTATTTTATTTTTCGTCAAATGATTTAAATAAAAGGAATTGACGTAATTAGCGACATATAACAAATCGGACAACCCGACACCTTAGCTAGGTGTTTACGGCCAAACAAGGGTGTTTGGGCCGTAAACACCCTTTCCCCAAGAACTCATGCATATAGCATGAGTTTACACTTCTTGTCCTCATTTCCCACTCCCCACCTCAAGAACACTAGCTTTTTCTCTCAAGTATCATCACCTTCTTCTTCCAAATCCGCCAAAAATCTAAGTTCTTCTTCCTAGATTCTTTCATACAACACTTAATCTAGTGTTTCTACATCTTCTCATCCATGGATTTCTGATTTTTACATAGTTCTTCAAGTGATCTTCAAATCACCAAGAACACCAAGAACACATTTGTGATAAGTAAGTATACTTCCCCTAACTAGTTATATGCTTGGTATGTTTAGAAATCCATGGATTAAACACCATAAACCCCCAAGAACTTGGGTTTACGGTTTGGGGATCTCCCAAAACCGTAAGCACCCCAAAGAGGGGTTTTGATGCCCTAAACTCCTTCCAATGCTTGGGTAATGAACTAGGGACTTACATGCATGAACTAGGAACCCCAAAAACATGCAAGGATGAGACAAACATGAGTTTACGGTTTAGGAAGGCCTCCCAAAACCGTAAACACCTTCTAAGGGTGTTTAAGTGCCCTTAACACTTCCAAATGCTTGTTTAAGTGACTAGAAACTTGCATGCATGAGATAGAACCACCAAAACACAAAGGAAATGGACAAAACATGGGTTTACGACCGTAAACCCATGTGTTTACGACCGTAAACACCCAAGGGAGTGGTCCAAGGACCGTAAACTCCATAAAGTGTCCATTTTGAACCCTAGTCACTTCCTTAGCCCTTGATTCGAGTCTAGCATAATTCCGTGAGTGATATAAGACCTTTGAACACACAATGGCACCACTCCCATGAGTTTACGACCGCAAACTCATGGGGGAAATGGTCCTCCAACCGTAAACACCCATAGGGGTGACCAAATGAAGTGTAAACTCCATAGTGAGGCCATACACTCCTTAGAAGCAACCTTTAGCACTCCTAGCACTTGAAACAAAGTGTTTTCATGCATTAGTGTGTCTTTACCTACTTAATTAGTGATTAAATAACTAATTAGATACATTTATGTATCACTACATGTTACATAGGATCAATGTGTGTGTTCAAGTCCTCACTTGACACCTAACATCCTACCTGACACTTCCTTCCAAACTACTCACTGCAGGTGAGTTCATACCCCTGAATCAACCTTTTAAATGATTTTAAATGCTTTTATGGGGGGGGGGGATGCAAGTTGAACTATAGGGTTATTATATCAATCGCATGTGATTAATAACTGTATAGCAAATAGATTTTTGCATGTTAAACTGCTTTATCTCGCTAAAGGTCTTCTAATCTTGTTTGCAAATCGCTTTTAAAGTACAAAAATCCCTTTGTAGATTATTAAAGCTTTTGCAAATGGTTTTACCAAAAGTCTCTCTTACACTTCTATATTGTCAAAAGCATGCCTATATATGTATAGTTATATAAGTAATGTTTGAAGGACTTAGGAAGGCTAACTTGCCTTAACTCCTTTTCCTTGTTTGGATGTGGCCTTAGGGTATTTGTTATCCGTCCGAGGGTCGTTTAAATATTAGATATATATCATGTATACATATATAGCCATAAAAGTTCTATCCGCTAGTTCAATACCTTTGAGTAGCAAAGGCATACTTCCATGATTCATATACCTAAAATACTAGTAACTATTATAGGAATAGTTAGGAGACACTACTCGCTATTACTAGTACGAAGAATATCACAAGAGTCAGCATAAAATAAGTCGCTATACAAGAAAACACACTATACACTATACAGGAAAATACACTATACCCTATACATGAGGACACACTATACACTATACAAGTGAACACACTATACACTATACAAGAGAACACACTATACACTATACAAGAGAACACACTATACACTATACAAGGGAACACACTATACACTATACAAGAGAACACACTATACATAACACTACTATAGGCTTTACGAGGCGCATCACCTGGAGTCTACATAACACTACTATAGGCTTTTCGAGGCGTCTCGCCTGGAGCCTACATAACATCACTATAGACTTTTCGAGGCGTACCGCCTGGAGTCCAAATAACGCTACTATAGGCTTTTCGAGGCGTATCGCCTGGAGTCTGTACATCATCACTATGCGGCTTGACACATACTTGTTTCACTAACTATATTTTTATACTAAAAGTCCGCACTTAGGAAAAACATTACATTTTACGAAAGAACAATTACATAAACCCTCGGATCTTGGTAGAAGACTACCTTTTTACTGGAAAACATAGGGTTTTCTAGGGAATATACTATTTACAAAACTTTTGAAAACAATTATAACATTCACATTGTTACTAATATTTTATACAAGCAAGTACACTAAATACTTATGAACTCACCAGCTTTATGCTGATACTCGCTTTCAAAATAACTTGTATTCTCAGGTCATCAGTAGACATGTACATATGCAGTTTTTGAGAAGACGGAGCACATACAAGACTCCTCTTTATTTTGATTACACTTTTGGTGTCTAACAAACTGTACAGAACACGCTTGTATTACAATTATTATATTAATGCAATGGATGTTGTTGCTTGTCTTTACTATTATGCATTGTTATGATACTGTACATGACGTCCTCCACCACAGAACGTATTCCGCCGTTCTCGGTTTTGGGGTGTGACAGATTGGTATCAGAGCATTGTTTATAGTGAATCAAGTATATCAACTCATAAAAGATATACGAACTATAAACACATCGGGATTAAAACACTCTGACCCAGAATATGTACTTTTAAATAATAAAATATTTAACTAAGTATATATATACACCTATTCATACAAAGGGTCAGTATCATACTGGAACAGAACAGAAGTATTAAGATTGTTGAACATCACAATTAGGCTTAGAGACATATAGTCAAATCTAGGTGGATGTAGCCTGATCAACTATATTTACCTAGGAGTGACTAGCATGTGCCTAAGGATGGTTGTGGTGTTGCAACAAGTCTAAAAAAAACTTACCAACACTACTACAGGAACATTAGAACAAGAATACTATAGGAGTATTCTACACTCTATGAATTACACATGCGAGCACTAAAAAGATCATCTTAGGACAGTACGTCTATTAACTATTCTTTCCCCATTCTCGCGTAAAGACTATGACTGACTTAAGGGTTCGCCTAAGGGGTGCCTGTCGCCAGTAAAGGATCATCTACTCATCCTTTCTATTCTCAAAGGAATAGCCTTCCTCTTCAGTATCTCTGTTTCATCTATCTGTAAAACATTCCTGACCTTGAAAGTACTCAAACTAGTCCTCTAAACTGCCAACATTTTCCCTAATGGTTTGATGTAAGACCTACTTTTAGGTCAACTCATTTTACATCATTAATACCAGTAATATTAGCAGTTGCCTACCCTATGGGAAAGTCTATACTCTTATGTTTCCCTACTCTTTTTGTTATGACTCTATCTACCAGTTGGACTATGGCGATTTAATCCATGAAACACTCTCGTCGTGCTTACAATTGATTCTCACTATTGTCATCATCTTTGTAAATTTGCAGTCAAAGATGCCTCCCCGCAAGTGTCCGACCAGAAACACGCCTGCGGATCCAACTCCACCACCACCTCCCCCACCGCAATTTGATCCGGTGATGTTCCAAGCAGCTGTGACCGCAGCTGTGACAGCCGCCATGGCTCAAGTAAATTCTGGTGGCGCTAGTGGAGGTGGAATGGGCACTACCTCTAGCCATGGTGAAACCCAACCACGTGCACGAGAGTGCACCTATAAAGACTTCATCAGCTGCAAACCTACCTACTTCAATGGAACCGGAGGGATCCTTGCACTATCCCAATGGATCGAAAGAACCGAGGCAATCTTCGAAATGTGCTCATGCCCCGAGGGAAGCAAGATAAAATTTGCTGCTTGCACCTTCACCCAAAGGGCCCTGACATGGTGGAATGGCCACGTCAAATCTCTCTCCTTGGTCACAACAAATGCTATGGGCTGGGACACACTGAAGGACCTTCTGACAAGGGAGTACTGCCCGAGGGGCGAAATTCAGAAGCTCGAGGAGGAACTCTGGAACCTCAAAATGCAGGGTTCCGACATAGTGGCTTATACAGCCAGGTTCTACGACCTGGCGGCTCTATATCCTAACATGGTGCCCATCGAAAGCAAGAAAATCGAACGATACGTCTGGGGTCTGGTACCCCCGTATCGAGGGAATGTTCTAGCATCATACCCTGCGACCTTTGACAGTGCCAAGGTATTGGCCCAAAGGCTGATTGATCATGAAGCTCCTTCTCTTCCAACAACCACTACCACAGCACCAACCCACGCAACCGACAACAAAAGGAAGCGTGAAGACCGAAGGAGGGGCAAATTAAATCGATCCTCTTCCAATAACCAACAGACGGTGGCTGTCCATGCTGCCACTACTCCTGCTACCCCTGTTCCAGCTAAAACATACACTGGAAACTTACCTAAGTGCAACAAGTGCTCTTTCCATCACAACGGCCGTTGCCGGGAGTTGCACTGCACCAATTGCGACCGGAAGGGCCATACTGTCCGGTTTTGCAGAACTCCACCTAAACCTGCTACCCAAATTCCCGGCACCGGAGTGAGCCAAGCCTGCTATGGCTGTGGCGAGGTAGGGCATTTCAAAAGAAACTGCCCGAAAGCTGGGAATGCGGGGGGAACTGGAAGATTACTTGCCATGGGCCAAAACGAAGCCGTAGCAGACCCCACGGTGGGCACGGGTACGTTCCTTCTCGATAACTCTTATGCTTGTATCCTATTCGATAGTGGCGCAGAAAGAAGCTTCGTAAACCAAAACTTTAAACACTTACTTAAACAATCACCACAACCACTAAAAGAAACCTTCGTCGTAGAAATGGCGAACGGAAAGACAGAAAGTTCCAACGAAATCTACTTAGGTTGTACCCTCACGCTAGATAATCATTCGTTTCCTATCGACCTCATACCAGTAGCGATCAAGAGCTTCGATGTCATCATAGGCATGGACTGGTTGAGTCTCCATCGTACCGATATCCTATGTTTCGACAAAGCCATCCGTCTGAACCTACCCAACGACGAAACCTTGATGATCTACGGAGACAAGCCCAGTACGAGCCTTCGTATCATCTCAAGTATTCAAGCCCAGAAGTACTTGCGTAAGGAATATCGTGCATTCCTGGCGCATGTAGTAGATACGAGCCAGAAAATAAAAGAACCGAAAGATCTTCCCGTAGTACGCGACTTCCCTGACGTCTTTCTTGAAGAACTACCGGGCTTACCTCCGCAACGCCAAGTCGAGTTCCGAATCGACTTAATCCCAGGAGCGACCCCCGTAGCCAAGGCGTCCTATCGTTTAGCTCCTGCTGAGATGAAAGAACTGTCCGGTAAACTTAACGAACTGCTCAGCAAGGGCTTTATAAGACCAAGCTTCTAACCCTGGGGAGCACCAGTCTTGTTCGTGAAGAAGAAAGACGGATCGTTCCGTATGTGCATCGACTACAGAGAACTCAACAAGGTGACGGTCAAGAATCGTTATCCTCTTCCACGAATAGACGATTTATTCGACCAACTGCAAGGGGCGAGTTACTTTTCCAAGATTGATCTCAGGTCCGGGTATCACCAGTTACGAGTGCTGGAGGAGGATGTCCCGAAGACAGCCTTCCGGACTCGTTACGGACACTACGAGTCCGTAGTGATGCCATTCGGACTAACCAACGCGCCCGCAGTCTTCATGGACTTGATGAATAGAGTATGCCGTCCTTACTTGGATCAGTTCGTCATCGTCTTCATTGATGATATACTTATCTACTCTCGAAGTAAGGAAGAGCATAGCGATCATCTGCGACAGGTCTTGGAAACCCTACGATCGGAGAAACTATACGCGAAGTTCTCTAAGTGCGAATTTTGGATCCGAAGAGTCGAATTCTTAGGACACGTGGTTAGCGAAGAAGGAATCCACGTGGACCCATCCAAGATTAAAGCTATTGAGAACTGGTCAGCACCGAAGACGCCTACAGAAATTCGCCAATTTCTAGGCCTCGCAGGCTACTACCGAAGGTTCATTCAGAATTTCTCTCAGATTGCGAAGCCTCTTACGAGATTGACCCAGAAAGGTGTGGCCTTTGACTGGGAAGAGAAACAAGAGAAGGTTTTCTAAACCCTAAAACGAGCCTTGTGCACCGCACCGATACTATCCCTCCCCGAAGGGATAGAAGACTTCGTGGTATATTGCAATGCATCCAACCAAGGCCTCGGCTGTGTTCTAATGCAACGAGGCAAGGTCATCGCCTACGCCTCAAGACAGCTGAAAACACACGAGGTCAAATACATCACACACGATCTCGAATTAGGAGCAGTTGTGTTCACCCTAAAGATCTAGAGACATTACCTGTATGGTACGAAGAGCACCATCTATACCGACCACAAAAGCCTCCAACACATCTTCAACCAGAAGGAGCTCAACATGAGACAACGAGGATGGGTCGAGCTACTCAATGACTACGAATGCGAAATTCGTTATCATCCAGGTAAAGCCAACGTAGTAGCAGACGCTCTAAGTCGGAAAGAATACTCTGGTCGAAGAGTCAAGTCATTAACAATGATTATCCATTCGCATCTCTCCGCACAAATAAAGGAGGCTCAGCTCGAAGCCTTGAAACCTGAAAATGTGGCGGGAGAATCCCTGCGAGGAATGGATAAGAACCTGGAAGCCAAGGGTGACGGAGCCATATACCTCATGGACCGGATCTGGACGCTGAAGCACGGTGGCTTCAAAGACTTGGTCATGAAGGAAGCGCACAACACTCGATATTCCGTCCAACCAGGTTCAGATAAGATGTATCTGGATCTCAAGAAATCATACTAGTGGCCTAACATGAAAGCGGAAATTGCTACCTTCGTAAGTAAATGCGTTACTTGCGCCAAGGTCAAGGTCGAATACCAGAAGCCATCAGGTCTACATTGTGACAACCCGAAATTTTCATTGTGACAACCCGAAATTTTCATTGTATAATTTCCATAGTTAAACACTTCAAATAATATTCAAAAACATTCCCGTACATTTTTGGCCGGATTTAAGTGCGTTTTTTGTGTTTTATTTTATTTTTCGTCAAATGATTTAAATAAAAGGAAGTGACGTAATTAGCGACATATAACAAACCGGACAACCCGACACCTTAGCTAGGTGTTTACGGCCAAACAAGGGTGTTTGGGCCATAAACACCCTTTCCCCAAGAACTCATGCATATAGCATGGATTTACACTTCTTGTCCTCATTTCCCACTCCCCACCTCAAGAACACTAGCTTTTTCTCTCAAGTATCATCACCTTCTTCTTCCAAATCCGCCAAAAATGTAAGTTGTTCTTCCTAGATTCTTTCATACAACACTTAATCTAGTGTTTCTACATCTTCTCATCCATGGATTTCCGATTTTTACATAGATCTTCAAGTGATCTTCAAATCACCAAGAACACCAAGAACACATTTGTGTTTTTGGGGCTCTAAACACTCTTACTAGCTTCGTATAAGTAAGTATACTTCCCCTAACTAGTTATATGCTTGGTATGTTTAGAAATCCATGGATTAAACACCATAAACCCCCAAGAACTTGGGTTTACGGTTTGGGGATCTCCCAAAACCGTAAACACCCCAAAGAGGGGTTTTGATGCCCTAAACTCCTTCCAATGCTTGGGTAATGAACTAGGGACTTACATGCATGAACTAGGAACCCCAAAAACATGCAAGGATGAGACAAACATGAGTTTACGGTTTAGGAAGGCCTCCCAAAACCGTAAACACCTTCTAAGGGTGTTTAAGTGCCCTTAACACTTCCCAATGCTTGTTTAAGTGACTAGAAACTTGCATGCATGGGATATAACCACCAAAACACAAAGGAAATGGACAAAACATGGGTTTACGGCCGTAAACCCAAGTGTTTACGACCGTAAACACCCAAGGGAGTGGTCCAAGGAACGTAAACTCCATAAAGTGTCCATTTTGAACCCTAGTCACTTCCTTAGCCCTTGATTCGAGTCTAGCATAATTCCGTGAGTGATATAAGACCTTTGAACACACAATGGCACCACTCCCATGAGTTTACGACTGTAAACTCATGGGGGAAATGGTCCTCCAACCGTAAACACCCATAGGGGTGACCAATTGAAGGGTAAACTCCATAGTGAGGCCATACACTCCTTAGATGCAACCTTTAGCACTCCTAGCACTTGAAACAAAGTGTTTTCATGCATTAGTGTGTCTTTACCTACTTAATTAGTGATTAAATAACTAATTAGATACATTTATGTATCACTACATGTTACATAGGATCAGTGTGTGTGTTCAAGTCCTCACTTGACACCTAACATCCTACCCGGCACTTCCATCCAAACTACTGACTGCAGGTGAGTTCATACCCCTGAATCAACCTTTTAAATGATTTTAAATGCTTTTATGGGGGGGGGGATACAAGTTGAACTATAGGGTTATTATATCAATTACATGTGATTAATAACTGTATAGCAAATAGATTTTTGCATGTTAAACTGCTTTATCTTGCTAAAGGTCTTCTAATCTTGTTTGCAAATCGCTTTTAAAGTACAAAAATCCCTTTGTAGATTATTAAAGCTTTTGCAAATGGTTTTACCAAAAGTTTCTCTTACACTTCTATATTGTCAAAAGCATGCATATATATGTATAGTTATATAAGTAATGTTTGAAGGACTTAGGAAGGCTAACTTTCCTTAACTCCTTTTCCTTGTTTGGATGTGGCCTTAGGGTATTTGTTATCCGTCCGAGGGTCGTTTAAATATTAGATATATATCATGTATACATATATAGCCATAAAAGTTCTATCCGCTAGTTCAATACCTTTGAGTAGCAAAGGCATACTTCCATGATTCATATACCTAAAATACTAGTAACTATTATAGGAATAGTTAGGATACACTACTCGCTATTACTAGTACGAAGAATAACACAAGAGTCAACATAAAATAAGTCACTATACAAGAAAACACACTATACACTATACAGGAAAATACACTATACCCTATACATGAGGACACACTATACACTATACAAGTGAACACACTATACACTATACAAGAGAACACACTATACACTATACACTATACAAGAGAACACACTATACACTATACAAGGGAACACACTATACACTATACAAGAGAACACACTATACATAACACTACTATAGGCTTTACGAGACGCATCGCCTGGAGTCTACATAACACTACTATAGGCTTTCCGAGGCGTCTCGCCTGGAGCCTACATAACATCACTATAGACTTTTCGAGGCGTACCGCCTGGAGTCCAAATAACGCTACTATAGGCTTTTCGAGGCGTATCCCCTGGAGTCTGTACATCATCACTATGCGACTTGACACATACTTGTTTCACTAACTATATTTTTATACTAAAAGTCCTCACTAAGGAAAAACATTACATTTTACGAAAGAACAATTACATAAACCCTCGGATCTTGGTAGAAGACTACCTTTTTACTATAAAACATAGGGTTTTCTAGGGAATATACTATTTACAAAACTTTTGAAAACAATTATAACATTCACATTGTTACTAATATTTTATACAAGCAAGGACACTAAATACTTATGAACTCACCAGCTTTATGCTGATACTCGCTTTCAAAATAACTTGTATTCTCAGGTCATCAGTAGACAGGTACAGATGCAGTTTTTGAGAAGACGGAGCACATACAAGACTCCTCTTTATTTTGATTACACTTTTGCTGTCTAACAAACTGTACATAACACGCTTGTATAACAATTATTATATTAATGCAATGGATGTTGTTTCTTGTCTTTACTATTATGCATTGTTATGATACTGTACATGACGTCCTCCACCCCAGAACGTATTCCGCCGTTCTCGGTTTTGGGGGTGTGACAAACATCCATTGCATTAATATAATAATTTTAATACAAGCGTGTTCTGTATAGTTTGTAAGACACTCAAAAGTATAATCAAAATAAAAGATGAGTCTTGTATGTGCTCCATCTTCTCAAAAGCTGCAAAGGTACCTGTCTACTGCTGACCTGAGAATACAAGTTATTTTGAAAGAGTTTATCAGCATAAAGCTGGTGAGTTCATAAGTATTTAGTGTCGTTGCTTGTATAAAAATGTTTGTAACAACGCAGTGTAAATGTAGTATTGATTTCAGATGTTTGTAAATAGTATACTCCCTAGAAAATTCTATATTTTCCAATAACATGTAGTCTTCTACCAAGACCCGATTGTTTGTATGTTTGTTCCTTTGTAAATGTAAAAGTTTTCCCGTAGTGAAACTATTAGTATGAAAATATAGTTTTAGACTTCATTCATGTAAAGTAATGGGAAAATATTATTTTACCACAGCAGTGTCACCGCCGGCTAGTATTAAATGTATAATACACCTCGGGGAGCCTGTTTTGCCTTTAATTCTTAATGTATTAATTAAAGGTTTGAATGTGAACTCGTATGTAACCATGCTGATCGACGGCTGAATAACTGATTACCCTCCGAGTCATATGTAGTGAGGTAACATTTTGTCACCCCTTGGCCTTTCGGCTGGGACTGTAGCTAGCAGTCGGGATGTGGGAGTGTCCGTCCCGTATAGATCTATACACACAATGCCCACTCTCCCTCCAGGAGACTCTGGTTACAAAGTGATACCACGGTGAAGTGTCGTATCGAGAAGTAGTATGTCACATTTTAATTATAGAAATTAGTGTTTGTATAGTATGCCATAGTATAGTGATGTTTTCTCTGTATTAGTGTATAATGTATTCCCTTCTATAGTGTATAGCGTTTTCTCTTGTATAATATATAGTGTGTTCTCTTGTATAGTGTATAGCATGTATTGACTCATAACTGTACTGACTCTGGTAGGTGTCATTGTAATAGTAGTAATGAGTAGTAATCCTTAACTATACCTATTATAGTTATGTAGTAATGTTTGTTTGCATGCCTTTGTTACACAAAGGTACTGAACTGAAGTGAAGACTTTGATATCCAACACAAATATATATGATATATAACTAAGAATTCAACGACAGTCGGACAAATAACAGGGTACCCTAAGTCCACAACCAAACAAGGAACTTGAAATAAGGTGAGCTATCAGTCCTAAGTCCTTCAAGTCTTACTTATATAAATATATTGGTGTAGATATAGGTTTGAAAATAATGTAAGTTTAAAAGAGTTTGAAAACAATTTTAGCATTTAAAGAGTTTAATAAAAGGTTTGAAATACTTGAAAATCCAAAGTTTGATAGCAATTTGAAAGCAGTAGTAAATCTTTCCGTATGTTCTAGTTATTAATCACATGTGATTAAAGCAAATACCTAGAATGGTTCAACTTGTATTCCCCCCCCCCCATATGTCACACCCCAAAACCAAGAACGGCGGAATACGTTCTGGGGTGGAGGACGTCATGTACAGTATCATAACAATGCATAATAGTAAAGACAAGCAAACAACAACCATTGCATTAACATAATAATTTTAATATAAGCGTGTTCTGTACAGTTTGTTAGACACCAAAAGTATAATCAAAATAAAGAGGAGTCTTGTATGTGCTCCATCTTCTCAAAAGCTGCGTCTGTACCTGTCTACTGATGACCTGAGAATACAAGTTATTTTGAAAGCGAGTATCCGCATAAAGCTGGTGAGTTCATAAGTATTTAGTGCCATTGCTTGTATAAAAATGTTTACAACAAGATAATGTAATAACTGATTCTGATGTTTGAAGATAGTATATTCCCTAGAAAACCCTATGTTTTCCAGTAAAAGTAGTCTTCTACCAAGACCCGATTGTTTGCATGTATGATCTCTTGAAGATGTAAAACTTTTCCCCAGTGAAACTATTAGTATGAAAATGTAGTTTTAGACTTTGTTTATGTAAAGTAATTTGGGAAAATAGTATTTTACCTCAACAGTATTACTGTCGGCTAGTGAAATGTACAATACACCTCGGGGAGTCTGTCTTGCCTTTAATTCTTAATGTATTAATTAAAAGTCGGAATGTGCACTCGTATGTAACCATGCTGATTGACGATCGAATCCTTGATGACCCTCCAGGTCATGCGATGTATAGTGACATTATGTCACCCATGGGCCTTACCGGCTCGGACTGTAGCTAGAAATCAGGATGCGGGAGTGCCTGTCCCGTATAGATCTATACACATGATGTCCGCTCTCCCTCCAGGAAACTCCGGTTACACGGTGATGGCACAATGAAGTGTCGTATCGAGAAATAGTATGCCACATTCTATTTTAGTATATTCCCTTATATATTATACCATGTACGTTCTGGTATAATGTATAGAGTGTTCTCTTGTATAGTATATAGTATTCCCCTTGTATAGTATTTAGTATTCTCTTTGTATAATATTTAGTATTCTCTTTGTATAGTATTTAGCAGGTATTGACCCATATTGTACTGCCTCTGGTAGTTGTCATGGCAATAGCAGTAATGAGTAGGAATCCTTAACTATACCTATTATAGTTAAATAGTAAGGTTGGTTGCATGCCTTTGATACACAACGACACTGAACTGAAATGAAGACTATTATATCTAACACCAATATATAAGATATATAACTAGGAATTCAACGACAGTCGGACTAATAACAAAGTACCCTAAGCCCACAATCAAACAAGAACATGAAGTAAGGTAAGCTATTAGTCCTAAGTCCTTCAAGTCTTACTTATATAAATATATTAGCGTAGATATGGTTTGAAGGTAAAAGAAGTTTAAAAAGGTTTAGAAATATTTTTGCAACGATTTAACATGAAAATGAGTTCGATAATCGTTTTAAAGCAGTTTTATTGGTGAAACAATTAAAGCATAGAAAATCCTTTTGTTTGCAAGTTATAAATCACATGTGATTGATACTATAACTTGTTTGATTCAACTTGTATTCCCCCCATAAAAGCATTTAAAAACATTTAAAAGGTTGATTTGGGGGTATGAACTCACAGTTTATCGTAGAATCCGGAAGCACAAATGGTTACGGGTGTTGAATGTCAACCGATGCTTCGAACGCAAGTGGATCCTATTAACACGTGATAACACATATATGATTACATTGAGGGTATATAGCCACTAGTAGAGACATGGACACACCTTAGGGACGTGAAAACGCTTAGAATTAGGTGTTACAAACACCTATTGAAATCCCCAAATGAGTGTAGGGCTTTAGGATTGAGTGTGAGGCTACCAAACTCGACTTTTTTGTGTGTGCGGCCAGGTGTGCGGCCAGGGTATGCGGCCAGACTGTGTATGCGGTTGCATACAAGAGTGTGCACCGTACAAAGTGTGTGTGCAGCCGTACACAGGGGTGTGCGGCCGTACACTCCTTGTTGGTGTCCGAAATGAAAGCCAACTCTTCACTTTGGAGAGTTTGGTGGGTGTGCGGCCACCTGATGAAGGTGTGCGGCTGTACACCTTCAAAGAATGAAGAACACGAAGAACACACGAAGAACACTATGAGTTTTAAGCTTAGATTCAAGTGTCTTACCTTCAAGGTGTTCTTGGATGGAGCTTTTAGAGAGAGAAAGTAGTGAGAGAAAGTGGAGAGTAGCCAAGAGAGGAAAAGAGTGAATGAAGGGGGGGGGGGGTCTCTTCCAATATATAGAGTCGGGTGTGAGGCTGGAGGGTGTGTGCGGCTGGGTGTGCGGCTGGCTGGCCGCACACACGGGTGTGCGGCCGCACACACCTTCTTTGGTGTGTTTGGCCCAAATTTGTGCTGCTACACACATTCTAACCCTTCTTAAGACTCATTTCTAGGTTATACTAAGCCTAGAACACCCCTATGGACCCTTATATGGCGTTAAAAGATGATAAAATCGAGTCAATTATTGATATAAAGGTCGATCATACAGGATAAAAGTTCCGGGTTGTCACATCATCCCCCCGTTAGAGGGAATTTCGTCCCGAAATTATAGTTCAAGCAACTAAGTTATTACAAATAACTAAGTAAAAAGATGAGGATATTTGAGTTTCATTTGAACCTCGCGCTCCCAAGTGAACTCCGGTCCTCGCTTGGCGTTCCAGCGAACCTTCACAATTGGGACGCGGCTTTGTTTTGTTCGTTTGACCTCTCGGTCCATAATTTCCACAGGTTCTTCCACGAAGTTGAGGCTCTCGTTGATCTCGATTTCATCGAGTGGGATTACGAGAGTCTCATCGGATAGGCACTTTTTCAAGTTCGAGACATGGAAGATAGGATGTACGTTACTAAGCTCGTGGGGTAGATTGAGTTTGTAAGCTACGGGGCCGATTCTAGCGAGAATCTCGAAAGGCCCTATGTATCTTGGATTTAGCTTTCCACGCTTTACGAAGCGTATCAAGCCTTTCCAGGGTGAGACTTTCAAAAGGACTCGGTCTCCCACTTGGAATTCCAAAGGATTTCTTCGTTTGTCTGCGTAGCTTTTCTGTCGGTCTCTGGAGGCTTTTAATCGTTCACGAATCTGAACGATATTATCTGTCGTTTCCCGGATGATCTCCGGACCCGTGAGAGTGCTGTCAGGGAGTCGCCCTTTAGCTAATTGAGTGTCGCCCACCTCGGCCCAGCACAGAGGGGATCTGCACTTGCGGCCGTAGAGGGCTTCGAATGGAGCAGCCTTGATGCTCGTGTGATAAATGTTGTTGTAGGAAAATTCGACAAGGGGTAAGTGGATATCCCAAGCTTTACCAAAGTCGATCACACAGGCTCGCAGCATATCTTCCAGACTTTGGATGGTTCTTTCACTTTGTCTGTCGGTCTGTGGATGGTAGGCTGTACTCATGTCCAGTCTCGTTCCCAGGGAGCTTTGTAGGGACTGCCAGAACCTCGAAGTGAATCTGCTATCTCTATCGGAGATAATAGATATAGGAACACCATGCAGTCGCACGATCTCCCTGATGTACGTTCTTGTGAGTTTCTCCATCTTGTCAGTTTCTTTGATGGGTAGGAAGTATGCGGACTTGGTCAATCTATCGACGATGACCCATATGGTATCAAGCCCACCCGCTGTCTTGGGTAGCTTGGTTATGAAGTCCATAGTGATCCGCTCCCACTTCCATTCGGGTATCTCCGGTTGTTGGAGTAGGCCGGATTATTTCTGGTACTCGACCTTGACCTTGGCGCAAGTAAGGCATTTACTTACGAAGGTAGCGATCTCCGCTTTCATGTTAGGCCACCAGTATAATTTCTTGAGATCCAGATACATTTTATCTGAACCCGGGTGGACGGAATATCGAGTGTTGTGCGCTTCCTTCATGACCAAGTCTCGGAAGCCACCATGCTTCGGCGTCCATATTCGGTCCATGAGGTATAAGGCTCCGTCACCCTTGACTTGCAGGTTCTTATCCATTCCTCGTAGGGATTCTCCCGCTACCTTTTCAGGTTTTAGGGCTTCGAGCTGAGCCGCCTTTATCTGTGCGGAGAGATGCGAATGGATAGTCATTGTTAATGACCTGACTCTTCGACCAGAGTAATATTTCCGACTTAGGGCATCTGCTACTACGTTGGGCTTACCTGGATGATAACGAATTTCGCATTCGTAGTCATTTAGTAGCTCGACCCATCGTCGTTGCCTCATGTTGAGCTCCTTCTGGTTGAAGATGTGTTGGAGGCTTTTGTGGTCGGTATAGATGGTGCTTTTCGTACCATACAGATAGTGTCTCCACATCTTTAGGGCGAACACAACTGCTCCTAACTCGAGATCGTGTGTGGTGTAATTGACTTCGTGTGTTTTCAGCTGTCTTGAGGCGTAAGCGATGACCTTACCTCGTTGCATTAGAACACAGCCGAGCCCCTGATTGGATGCGTCATAATATACTACGAAGTCTTCTATCCCTTCGGGGAGGGACAGTATCGGTGCGGTGCAGAAGGCTCGTTTTAGGGTTTGGAATGCCTTCTCTTGTTTCTCTTCCCAGTCAAAGGCCACGCCTTTCTGGGTCAATGCTGTAAGAGGCTTCGCAATCCGAGAGAAATTCTATATGAACCTTCGGTAGTAGCCAGCGAGGCCTAGAAATTGGCGGATTTCTGTAAGCGTCTTCGGTGCTGACCAGTTCTTGATAGCTTTAATTTTGGATGGATCCACGTGGATTCCTTCTTTGCTAACCACGTGTCCTAAGAATTCGACCCTTCGGATCCAAAATTCACACTTAGAGAACTTCGCGTATAGTTTCTCCGATCGTAGGGTTTCCAGGACCTGTCGCAGATGATCGCTATGCTCCTCCTTACTTCGAGAGTAGATAAGTATATCATCAATGAAGACGATGACGAACTGATCCAAGTAAGGACGGCATACTCTATTCATCAAGTCCATGAAGACTGCAGGTGCGTTGGTTAGTCCGAATGGCATCACTACGAACTCGTAGTGTCCGTAACGAGTCCGGAAGGCTGTCTTCGGGACATCCTCCTCCAGCACTCGTAAGTGGTGATACCCGGACCTGAGATCAATCTTGGAAAAGTAACTCGCCCCTTGCAGCTGGTCGAATAAATCGTCTATCCGTGGAAGAGGATAATGATTTTTGACTGTCAGCTTGTTAAGTTCTCTGTAGTCGATGTACATACGGAACGATCCGTCCTTCTTCTTCACGAACAAGACTGGTGATCCCAAGGGTGAGAAGCTTGGTCTTATAAAGCCTTTGCTGAGCAGTTCGTTAAGTTGACCGGACAGTTCTTGCATCTCAGCAGAAGCTAAATGATAGGGCGCCTTGGCTACGGGGGTCGCTCCTGGGATTAAGTCGATTCGGAACTCGACTTGGCGTTTCGAAGGTAAGCCCGGTAGTTCTTCAGGAAAGACGTCGGGGAAGTCGCGTAGTACGGGGAAGTCTTTTAGGTCCTTCGTTTTCTGGCTTGTATCGACAATGTGCGCCAGGAATGCACAATATTCCTTACGCAGGTACTTTTGGGCTCGAATACTTGAGATGATACGAAGGCTCGTCCTGGGTTTGTCTCCGTAGATCATCAGGGTTTCGTTATTGGGTAGGTTTAGACGGATGGCTTTGTGGAAACATAGGATATCGGTACGATGGAGACTCAACCAGTCCATGCCTATGATGACATCGAAGCTCTTGATCGCTACGGGTATGAGGTCGATAGGAAACGAATGGTTATCTAGCGTGAGGGTACAGCCTATGTAGATTTCTTTAGAACTTTCTGTCTTGCCGTTAGCCATTTCTACGACGAAGGTTTCTTTTAGTGATTGCGGTGGTTGTTTGAGTAAGTGTTTAAAGTTTTGGTTTACGAAGCTTCTTTCTGCTCCACTATCGAATAGAATACAAGCATAAGAGTTATCGAGAAGGAACGTACCCGTGACTACGATTGGGTCTGCCACAGCCTCATTATGGCCAATAGCAAGTAGTCTGCCAGCTCCTCCCGCGTTTCCAGCCTTTGGGCAGTTTCTTTTGAAATGTCCTACCTCGCCACAGCCATAGCAGGCCTGGCTTGCTCCTGAACTGGGGACTTGGGAAATAGGTTTGGGAGGTGCTCTGCAAAACCGGACGGTATGGCCCTTCCGGTCGCAATTGGTGCAGTGCATCTCACAGCAGGGGCCGTTATGATGGGAAGAGCACTTATTGCACTTGGGTAGGTTCCCATCATATGTTTTGGCTGGTGCGGGGGCAGTAGGAGTAGTGGCAGCATGGACAACCACTGTTTGTTGGTCATTGGAAGAGGATTTGGCTGATTTACCCTTCTTTCGCTCCCACCGTTTTCTTTTGTTGTCGGAGGTGTGGGTTGATGCAGGGGTAGTGGTTGCAGCTGCTGATGGAGCAGAGGGAACTTCATGATCAATCAGCCTTTGGGCCAATTCCTTGGCACTCTCAAAGGTCGTAGGGTGTGATGCTAGAACGTTCCCTCGATATGGGGGCACTAGACCCCAGATGTATCGCTCAATTTTCTTGCCCTCTGTGGGGACCATGTTGGGACATAGAGTTACCAGGTCGCAGAACCTGGCCGTATAAGCCACTATGTCGGTCCCTTTCATCTTGAGGTTCCAGAGTTCCTCCTCAAGCTTCTGAACTTCGCCCCTCGGGCAGTACTCCCGCATCATGAGGTCCTTCAGTGTGTCCCAGCCCATGGCGTTGGCTGTGACCAGAGAGAGAGTTTTGACATGGCCATTCCACCATGTCAGGGCCCTTTGGGTGAGGGTACAAACTGCAAATTTTATCTTGCTTCCCTCGGGGAAGGAGCACATTTCGAATACTGCTTCGGTTCTTTCAATCCATTGGGTTAGTGCGAGAATCCCTCCGGTTCCATTGAAGTAGGTAGGTTTGCAGTTGAGGAAGTCTTTATAGGTGCATTCCCGTACACGTGGGTGGGTTTCACCATGGCTAGAGGTAGTACCCATTTCACCTCCACTAGCGCCAGCAGAATTGACTTGCGCCATGGCGGCAGTTACCGCTGCGGTCACAGCCGCTTGGAACATCACCGGGTCGAACTGCGGAGGAACTGGTGGTGGTGGAGGGGGTGGAGCTTGAGTTGCGGGTGTTTTCCTGACTGGACGCTTGCGAGGCGGCATCCTGTACTGAAAGTTTATGGAAAGGATAATAACAGTAAGAATCGATTGTAAGCACAATGAGAGTGTTTCATGGACTAAATCGCCGTAGTCCAACTGTTAGATAGAAATATACCAACAGATTAGGGAAACGCAAGAGTACAAACTTTCCCATAGATTAGATAACTGCTAATGTTACTGGTATTATTGATGTAAAATGAGTTCAGGAAAATGACCTAACGATAGGTCTTACATCAAACCATAGGGAGAAATTAATGGCAGTTTGGAAGCCTAGATATAGTATTTTCAAAGTTAGGAATGTTTACAGACAAGTGCTCTACCGAGCATAGAAAAGAAGGGCTATTCCTAAGTCGAAAGAGAAGGATGAGTTGACATTTTCTACTGGCGACGGGAATCCCTTGGGCGAACCCTAAGATCAGCCAATTGACGTACAACTTCTTGAAGATGTCGCTCATGCGCCCTCTGACGTGCTCTGAGTTCCATGACTTCAGCTCGGGATGCAGCTAGCTGTTGCTGCAGAGCCTCATTGGTCCTCTTGGTCCTATCCATAGCTTCTTTGAGTTGACGGATACGAACTGTGTTAAGGCCAGAGTTGGCGTCAATTTCTACTACTCGCTCGATGGTTGCATGGCCTTGCTCGGTGTTCCTAGCAATCCTATGGACCATGATGGGCAAGACTCGGTCAGCTGATCCTCCTTCGCTTATATTGTAAAAGCTTCGGTCTCTGTTGTATGGTAACGGCTGGTCCTGCTCATCGCTCCATTGATTCAAGGTGGTTGCCCACATGGGAGTGGGACCTTGAAATGTTGGACGGGGGTTGGGGTTTGGAACTACTGGGGGTAGGTTGTTGACTTCTGGTTCGGAGTCGGAGCTATCCGAAAAGCCTTCTGCACGGTGATCATCCAAAGGGATCGGGTGATCCTCTTCTGGCTCTTCATCAAGCCATCCTCCAATGCCTTGGTTCGGATAGTATGGATCGCCAGGGAGATGAAAGCCATCCATGCTATCTATGCGAGAAGAGGGAACGAATAGTTAATAGACGTACTAACCTAGGATACTTATAAGATGATCGTTATTAGTCGACCCAATACTTGCATAGTGCATACCAATTACATGTAACCGAGACAAGATAGACCTTCGAATAAATGATCCTAACTCTAAATCCACAACCAAACAAGGAACAGGAAGTAAAGCAAAGATCACAGATTCTAAGTCTATAGCGTCTTAGTCACATGTAACCGTAGAGTATCCACTTAGCAACTATTGTCCTACTAGTAACGACCCTTTTAGTTCTCACATATGTAAATTACAGAATGCAGAATACTTCTATAGTATTCTTGTTCTAATGTTCTTGTAGTAGTGTTGGTAAGTTTTTAGACTTGTTGCAACACCACAACCATCCTTAGGCACATGCTAGTCACTCCTAGGAAAATGTAGTTGATCAGGCTACATCCACCCAGATTTGACTTTATGTCTCTAAGCCTAATTATGCTATTCAACAATCTTAATACTTTTGTTCTGTTCTAGTATGATACTGACTCTTTGTATGAATGGATGTATATATATATATACTTGGTTAAATATTTTATTATTTAAAATTATATATTCTTGTTCAGAGTGTTTTAATCCCGATGTGTTTATAGTTCGTATATCTTTTATGGGTTGATACACTTGATTCACTATAAACAATGCTCTGATACCAATCTGTCACACCCCAAAACCGAGAACGGCGGAATACGTTCTGGGGTGGAGGACGTCATGTACATTATCATAACAATGCATAATAGTAAAGACAAGCAAACGACAACCATTGCATTAACATAATAATTTTAATATAAGCGTATGTGCTCCATCTTCTCAAAAGTATAATCAAAATAAAGAGGAGTCTTGTATGTGCTCCATCTTCTCAAAAGCTGCATCTGTACCTGTCTACTGATGACCTGAGAATACAAGTTATTTTGAAAGCGAGTATCAGCATAAAGCTGGTGAGTTCATAAGTATTTAGTGTCATTGCTTGTATAAAGATGTTTACAACAAGATAATGTAATAACTGATTCTGATGTTTGAAGATAGTATATTCCCTAGAAAACCCTATGTTTTCCAGTAAAAGTAGTCTTCTACCAAGACCCGATTGTTTGCATGTATGATCTCTTGAAGATGTAAAAGTTTTCCCCAGTGAAACTATTAGTATGAAAATGTAGTTTTAGACTTTGTTCATGTAAAGTAATTTGGGAAAATAGTATTTTACCCCAACAGTATTACTGCCAGCTAGTGAAATGAAAATACAGACTCCAGGTAGTATCAAATGTACAATACACCTCGGGGAGTCTGTCTTGCCTATATTTCTTAATGTATTAATTAAAAGTCGGAATGTGGACTCGTATGTAACCATGCTGATTGACGATCGAATCCTTGATGACCCTCTAGGTCATGCGATGTATAGTGACATTATGTCACCCATGGGCCTTACCGGCTCGAGCTGTAGCTAGCAGTCAGGATGCGGGAGTGTCTGTCCCGTATAGATCTATACACATGATGTCTGCTCTCCCTCCAGGAGACTCTGGTTACACGGTGATGGCACAATGAAGTGTCGTATCGAGAAATAGTATGCCACATTCTATTTTAGTATATTCCCTTGTATATTGTACCATGTACGTTCTGGTATAATGTATAGAGTGTTCTCTTGTATAGTATATAGTATTCCCCTTGTATAGTATTTAGTATTCTCTTTGTATAGTATTTAGTATTCTCTTTGTATAGTATTTAGCAGGTATTGACCCATATTGTACTGACTTTGGTAGTTGTCATGGCAATAGTAGTAATGAGTAGAAATCCTTAACTATACCTATTATAGTTAAATAGTAAGGTTGGTTGCATGCCTTTGATACACAACGACATTGAACTGAAATGAAGACTATTATATCTAACACCAATATATAAGATATATAACTAGGAATTCAACGACAGTCGGACTAATAACAAAGTAACCTAAGCCCACAATCAAACAAGAACAGGAAGTAAGGTAAGCTATTTGTAACATCCAAAAAAATACCAGCTAAAAATTTCATTTTTAAATTAGGTTAATACATAAAAACATCGTTACAAAACATTCATAATATTAATTTATGTCTGAAAACCGGTAACATCATAGTAAATATTCAGAGTACATCCCAGAAAATCCATAGTGCGGAAACAAGAGAGTGTGTGTGTGATATGCCGCTACCGCGCCAGCTCCTTTTCCTTAGCTGAAGAGATACCTGAAAACAAAACTATAAAACGTAAGCACGAAGCTTAGTGAGTTCCCCCATAATGCCACATACCGTGCAATCATATAATGAGTAACTAAGGGATACGGGCCTCGCCCACACCCATAGAGATACGGGCATCGCCCACACTCTGCTATCGATGGAGGTACGGGCCTCGCCCACACTCCGCTACTAAACCATAACATACAAGTATCACACAGACAACAAGTATAAGCAATTCTATCATACTGGCATATAACACAATCAAACTCGGCTATGAGATACGGGCTCCGCCCACACTCTGATACTAACATATCGTCTATACGGGCCGACCTTGGTGCCTTAGACCCGTCCCTACTGGAAGGAAACTCACCTCGAGAGTAGCTGCCGAAAACCTGCTCAGACTACGCCTGGCTGCCGCACCGGTGATCCCTCCGGCTATAAATCCGTAAACATGGATTAGGTACTCATAAATACCCTTAAGGTCAAATGACTGGTCAAAGTCAACTCCTTGGTCAAAGTCAACCTTCTGATTGACTGGACTCGCCGAGTCCATATGGCGACTCGCCGAGTCCTTCTGTGTCTAGCCCGACTCTGACTCATCGAGTCCCTGTTCCCACTCACTGAGTCAGCATGACTCACTAGACGGGGACAACTAACAAACCCGCAACTGGACTCGCCGAGTCCAAGGGGGAGCTCGCCGAGTCCGACGAACAGATCTCACAAATCGCTCCAATCTTCCATCAGAACATCAACCTTGGAGATTTGGAGATTCTGGGACTATAGCTACACGTTAAATTGCTAATTCCACGTGCGACTACGGAGGGCTGGACCTCCTACACTTAAACCCTTCTTATCCTAGTGACTGATCATATGACTCGCCGAGTTGGAAGAACAACTCGTCGAGTTCAAGGCTATATTCAAGGGACTCGCCGAGTTTGAAGAACGACTCGCCGAGTACCAGGCAATCTTCATAGGACTCGCCGAGTTGTTTATCCAACTCGCCGAGTCTAATGCCATCTTCATGGAACTCGCCGAGTGCACTTTGGCACTCGCCGAGTACCCTTCGACTCTTCACCCATTCTGGCCAAATTTGAGACATGCAATGGTTCCAAACCATAAATCTAAGCTCCTAGGGCTTAAAAACACGGAGTTTGGGAGGTTTAAGGTCTTGCAATCCACATATAAGGGGCAAAAAGGGAATCTATTATACTAAAGAGTTTCATTCAGTCAGGTGGACTCGCCGAGTCCATGCATCGACTCGCCGAGTTCACCGCTCAAATCCCGTGTCCACCCTGCTGCTACTCGGCGAGTCGGGACGCAGACTCGCCGAGTTCGTGGCAAAATTAAGATAAAAACTTAAATAAAATCATACCATGAACCCGGTGTTACAAATCTCCCCCACTTATTTTAGACTTCGTCCTCGAAGTCTGCCGCTCCCTTCCGGAACAGCTCCGGATAATGCTCCATCATCTCATCCGCGGGCTCCCAAGTCCATTCCGAGTCCTTCCGATGCTGCCATTGCACCTTCACCAGCTCCACCCTTTTGTTCCTCAGTTCCTTCGACTTCCGGTCTAGGATAGCCACAGGCCGTTCGATATAATTCAGGCTGTCATCAACCTGGATGTCCTCCAAAGGTACCACTGCTGAATTGTCCACCATGCACTTCCGCAGCTAGGAGACGTGGAAAGTGCTGTGGATCTGACTGAGTTCGGCTGGCAGGTCCAGCCGATATGCCACCTTGCCCACTCGGGCTGCAACCCTAAACGGTCCAATATACCTGGGACCCAGCTTGCCCTGTTTCCTGAATCGGATGACGCCCTTCCACGGCGACACTTTCAGGAGAACCATATCCCCGACCTGGAACTCCAGGTCTGATCGGCGCTTATCGGCATAACTCTTCTGCCAACTCTGAGCAGTCTGAAGCCTGCTCCAGACCTGCTGAATCTTCTCTGTCGTCTTGAGCACTACTTCGGTGCTCCCCATGACTCTCTGTCCAACCTCGCCCCAACATATCGGGGTCCTGCACTTCCTCCCGTACAACATCTCGAAGGGAGAACGGTCAATACTCGCGTGATAGCTGTTGTTATATGAAAACTCGGCTAAAGGAAGATAGGTATCCCATCTACCACCGAAGTCTAAAACACACGCCCGCAGCATATCCTCCAGAGTCTGGATGGTCCGCTCGCTCTGGCCATCCGTCTGCGGGTGAAAGGCTGTACTAAAATGCAGCGAGTACCCAGCTCGTCATGAAACTTCTTCCAGAACCTGGAAGTGAACCGCACATCCCTATCCGAAATCACTGAAACTGGCACCCCGTGCCGTGCCACCACCTCTCTGATGTAGATATCGGCCAATTTCTCGGCCGAGATGCTCTCCTGAATCGGGATAAAGTGGGCGCTCTTGGTCAATCGATCGACAATGACCCAAATCGAATCCACTCCCCGCGCGGTCCTGGGAAGCTTGGTGATGAAATCCATCATGATGTCTTCCCATTTCCACAGTGGGATATCCAACGGTTGCATCTTGCCGTGCGGTCTCTGGTGTTCGGCCTTGACCTTCCTGCAGGTCAGGCACCGCTCAACGTACCATGCTACATCCCGCTTCATGCAGGGCCACCAATAGTCCAGACGAAGATCCCTATACATCTTCGTTGCCCCTGGATGAATGGAGAATCGGGATTTGTGCGCCTCCTCCATCAGAACTTGGCGCACGCCTCCGAGGTATGGAACCCACACCCTGCGGTGTAATGTCAATAATCCTCTGCTGTCATAGTCGAAGGAGGAAACCTGTCCCACAATCCGCTCACTCTTCCGATGTTCCTCCTTCATAGCCTCCTGCTGAGCCTCCCGGATCCGCTCCAAAAGCGGAGTCACCACTGTCATCCGCATGCAAATATCCCTGATCGGCGCCGCCTTGCGGCTAAGCGCATCGGCCACCACGTTGGACTTCCCCGGGTGATAAAGGATTTCACAATCATAATCCTTTACCACATCAAGCCACCGACGCTGCCTCATATTCAGATTTGGCTGGTCCATGAGGTACCTCAAACTCTTGTGGTCCGTGTAAATCGTACAGCGAACCCCATAGAGGTAATGACACCAAATCTTGAGAGCGAACACAACAGCCCCCAACTCCAAATCATGCGTCGGGTAGTTCGCCTCGTGAGGCTTCAGCTGCCTCGACGCGTAGGCGATGACATGCCCTCTCTGCATCAAAACCGCGCCCAAACCTGAGATGGACGCATTGCAGTATACAACAAAATCCTCCATGCCCTTTGGCAAGGCTAAGATTGGCGCCTCGCACAATCTCTGTCTCAGTGTCTCAAATGCTGCCTGCTGCTCAGGCCCCCAACGAAAGACCACAGCCTTCCTCGTTAACCTGGTCAGGGGTAATGCTATCTTGGAGAAATCCTGGATGAATCTCCGATAGTAGCCAGCTAATCCCAGGAAACTCCGAATCTCAGATGGAGACTTCGGAACCTCCCATCTCATCACGGCCTCCACCTTGGCCGGATCCACCGAAATCCCGTTCTGGTTGACAAGGTGCCCGAGAAACTTCACCTCGCGCAACCAGAACTCACACTTGGAGAACTTAGCATACAAGTTCTCCCTTCTCAAGGTCTCCAAAACCTCCCACAAATGCTCCTCATGCTGCTCTCGCGTCTTGGAGTAAACCAAGATATCATCAATAAATACTATCACCGACCGGTCTAACATCGGTCTACACACGCGGTTCATGAGGTCCATGAACGCGGCAGGAGCATTGGTGAGCCCGAAAGGCATCACCACAAACTCATAGTGGCCATAACGTGTCCGAAATGCCGTCTTCTTCACATCCTCCTCTCTGACCCTCACCTGGTGATACCCTGAACGCAAATCTATCTTGGAGAACCAAGATGCTCCCTGAAGCTGGTCAAATAGGTCGTCAATCCTCGGGAGTGGGTAGCGGTTCTTCACCGTTACCTTATTCAGCTCCCTATAATCGATACACATCCGATGCGACCCGTCCTTCTTCTTCACAAACAGAATCGGGGCTCCCCAGGGTGAACTGCTCGGTCTAATGAAACCCTTGTCTAACAGCTCCTGAAGCTGTGTAGACAACTCCTGCATCTCAGGAGGAGCCAACCGATACGGTGCCTTGGCTATCGGAGCCGCACCAGGGACTAGGTCGATCCTGAACTCCACCTGTCGCTCTGGAGGTATCCCAGGCAGCTCCTCGGGGAATACATCCGCGAACTCTCGTACTACGGGCACATTACCCACCGTCGCCTTACCCGCCTCCCGTGTATCCCTGACATATGCGACATATCCTGCGCAACCCTGCTGAAGGTAACGCCTTGCCCTCGTTGCCGAATAGAAGGCTGGCCCTCGCCGTGATCTCTCACCCTGAATTACTAACTCTCCCCCACTTGGGGCTCTGACTCGTACTAACTGTTGCGCGCAATCTATCACTGCCCCATTGGGACTCAGCCAATCCATACCAATAATGACCTTGTTTCCCTGCAATGGAATGGGAACTAGGTCAACCAAATACCGCTCTTCGAACAACCTTAACACACAATCTCGGAAGACCTCTGATGCTCGCACCGACCGGTCGTCCGCAATCTCGACCTCTAAAGGGCAATCCAACATGCCCGAGGACTCAGGAAACTTCTTGCTAAGTGCAAGAGAAACAAAGGATCGGGTAGCCCCCGAATCAAACAACACCTGGACTGGAATACCGTTCACATGGAACGATCCTAAACGTATATACACAGAGCACATATCAATATCATAAATCTCATATAAATAGGTCAGAGGGAAAGAATCATACCCGTCACCACATCGGGTGCAGCGCGTGCCTCCTCAGCTGTCAGCTGAAATGCCCGGCTCCTCACCACCGGAGCCTCTGCCTTGCCCTGCCGGCCATCTGTAATCCGCAGGGTCGCTGGAGCTGGCGCCTGTACTGGCGCTGCCACTGTCAACCGGGGGCAGTTGGCCCTCTTGTGGCCTCTCTGGTTGCAGTGGAAACACAGCAACTAAGATGTCTGAATAACCGGAGTAGGGGCAGTACAATCCCTGCTGAAGTGTCCCGTCTTGCCGCACCTGTAGCAGCCTGTCGATCCTAATCTACACGCTCCCTCGTGCGACCTGCCGCACTTCCTGCAGCGGCCCGGTCCTGAATGGCCTTTCGGCCTACCATCTGATCCCTTGGGCTTCTTTCCCGAAGCCCCTATCGTCTGTCCCTCCTCTGCCTTCCTCTTCCGGATGTGCTCCAGATCTATCTCCCTCTCCCTCGCCCTAGCAATCATAGAATCCAGGGTAGGGCAAGCTGAAAAACTGACATGCTCCCGAATGTCGGCTCGCAGCATGTCATGGTAGCGGGTCCTCCTCATATCCTCATCACCTGCATATTGGGGCACCAATAACGCCCTCTCCCGGAACTTGGCAGTGATCTCCGCCACTGTCTCTGTCGTCTGCCTCATATCCAAGAACTCCCGTGCCAGCTGCTGGAGCTCCACCGCAGGCGCGAACTCCGCCCTGAATCGTGTCACAAAGTCCGGCCATGTCATAGCCTCAATGGCCGCGGCTCCCAAAGAGTCACAAACCGACTCCCACCAATCTCTAGCTCTGTCACGTAGACACCCTGCTGCAAATCGTACCTTCGACCCCTCGGGGCAGAAGCTGATCAGCTGTGCAGACTCAAGGTCTGCAATCCATCGTCTGGCAGCAATGGGGTCCTTCGCCCCATGGAAATCTGATGCACCACTGCCCCTGAAGTCCTTAAAGGACAGTGTGCGTGGTCCTGACTGGCTAGCTGCCATATCACTCCTGAACACCCTGAGACGATCCTCCATCAACTCTACAATACCCTCCTTGATCGACCCGAAGATGATGGGAGTCGACTCAAGGATGCCCCTGGTAATCTCTGACGCAATGAACTCGCGTAGACCCTCATCAACTGGTTCGGACCCTGAACCCGAACCCGATCCTGATCCTGAGCCTCCCGCTCCCTGTCGTGTGGTCACCATACTGCAAAACATAGCATAACCACCATCATACTATATTCCACTAACGAGGCTCACATTCATATCACAAGTCCCCGGTCTCGTCTCGGCCCCTTTTTGAATGGAGTACGGATCCTCCGCTTTCAGTAGTACGGGCCCATACTACCTTCCACGTCTATCCGTACTTTCCTCAGGAATTGCCTCAACTCAACCAAGTTCCTTCTACTAATACTGCGGTTCTCATGCTACTCTCGCCCTAGGCTTGCCCTAAGTAATCGCCATCCCACTCTCTGCCATCAGCTACACAAGAAGTCCCTGCTTTCTTTCCCTAACTAGCTCGCGAATACTATTACATATTACTCAGACTAGATAATTCTTCGAATGAGAGGTCCTACCCTACAACGGTTGGACTCAAACAAGAGCTGCGAAATAGGGCTAGACCCAACCTTCTGAAATTATTTAATCCTTGCAATATGTAACTTAGCATATTCGTTTACTAGTTAGTGAAAGACGACTAGAACTCCTAATAGCACAAAGCAAGCAGCATTCGGGCATTGAGTACACATAATCAAGTATATACTACTCTGGCTATCATACTGACTGATCTGTACTAGCATGCAATTCTCAAAAAGCCAAAACACATAAAGCAGGCACATAAGGCATCATTCCTAGATCCTTAGTCCTATTCTAGCATGCTGTTCTACTGAAACTGAAACTGATAATCATAACGTAACTTGTATGGGTACTTTGGGGAAAACTTACTTGAGCTCGGCCGGTCGCGCACATCACACACCTTTTTCTTTTTAGAAACCCCTTTTACTTAGTCTTTAGAAAATCATTTCTTTATAAAAATCTTTTAATCCCTCGATTTGAGTCCGGACACCCCCGAAGGTGTGTCCGAATCCCTCAAACCAGGGCTCTGATACCAACTTGTAACATCCAAAAAAATACCAGCTAAAAATTTCATTTTAAAATTAGGTTAATACATAAAAACATCGTTACAAAACATTCATATTATTAATTTATGTCTGAAAACCGGTAACATCATAGTAAAATATTCAGAGTACATCCCAGAAAATCCATAGTGCGGAAACAAGAGTGTGTGTGTGTGATATGCCGCTACCGCGCCAGCTCCTTTCCCTTAGCGGAAGAGATACCTGAAAACAAAACTATAAAACGTAAGCACGAAGCTTAGTGAGTTCCCCCATAATGCCACATACCATGCAATCATATAATGAGTAACTAAGGGATATGGGCCTCGTCCACACCCATAGAGATACGGGCCTCGCCCACACTCTGCTATCCATGGAGGTACGGGCCTCGCCCACACTCCGCTACTAAACCATAACATACAAGTATCACACAGACAACAAGTATAAGCAATTCTATCATACTGGCATATAACACAATAAAACTCGGCTACGAGATACGGGCTCCGCCCACACTCTGATACTAACATATCGTCTATACGGGCCGGCCTTGGTGCCTTAGACCCGTCCCTACTGGAAGGAAACTCACCTCGAGAGTAGCTGCCGAAAACCTGCTCAGACTACGCCTGGCTGCCGCACCGGTGATCCCTCCGGCTATAAATCCGTAAACATGGATTAGGTACTCATAAATACCCTTAAGGTCAAATGACTGGTCAAAGTCAACTCCTTGGTCAAAGTCAACCTTCTGATTGACTAGACTTGCCGAGTCCATATGGCGACTCGCCGAGTCCTTCTGTGTCTAGCCCGACTCTGACTCATCGAGTCCCTGTTCCCACTCACTGAGTCAGCCTGACTCGCTAGACGGGGACAACTAACAAACCCGCGACTGGACTCGCCGAGTCCAAGGGGGAGCTCGCCGAGTCCGACGAACAGATCTCACAAATCGCTCCAATCTTCCATCAGAACATCAACCTTGGAGATTTGGAGATTCTGGGACTATAGCTACACGTTAAATTGCTAATTCCACGTGCGACTACGGAGGGTTGGACCTCCTACACTTAAACCCTTCTTATCCTAGTGACTGATCATATGACTCGCCGATTTGGAAGAACAACTCGTCGAGTTCAAGGCTATATTCAAGGGACTCGCTGAGTTTGAAGAACGACTCGCCGAGTACCAGGCAATCTTCATAGGACTCGCCGAGTTGTTTATCCAACTCGCCGAGTCTAATGCCATCTTCATGGAACTCGCCGAGTGCACTTTGGCACTCGCCGAGTACCCTTCGACTCTTCACCCATTCTGGCCAAATTTGAGACATGCAATGGTTCCAAACCATAAATCTAAGCTCCTAGGGCATAAACACACGGAGTTTGGGAGGTTTAAGGTCTTGCAATCCACATATAAGGGGCAAAAAGGGAATCTATTATACTAAAGATCAAGAAGGAGCTTTCTTACCTGGTTAGGAGCTTCTCCCAGGGTAGATTTCGGATCTACCACACTTCCTTGCACCCTCCAACTTCCTCCTTCTTCTCTTAAGCTTCAATCTTCCTTCACCAAGCCAAAATCACTCACAAGGATCAAAATGGGCTAGGGTTTCGCTCTACAGTTCTTCTGGAAGAGAATGGGACGAAATGGGTGTTTTTGAATGGGTAAAATAGGGTGCAATGTCTGAAATAGAGTTTCATTCAGTCAGGTGGACTCGCCGAGTCCATGCATCGACTCGCCGAGTTCACCGCTCAAATCCCGTGTCCACCCTGCTGCTACTCGGCGAGTCGGGACGCAGACTCGCCGAGTTCGTGGCAAAATTAAGATAAAAACTTAAATAAATCATACCATGAACCCGGTGTTACAGTACAGTCCCTTCTAAAATGTCCAATCTTTCTGCACTTGAAGCAGCTATCACTCTTCTCTCGGCATGCCCCCTCATTCCCTCTCCCACATCTACCACATTGCCCTCGGCCTGACTGGCCTCTATATCGCTGGTCAGAGGTCTTGGGTCTCTTTGCAGGACCTCCCGTTGTCTGTGTCTGCTCTTTCTTCCGCTTCCTGCGGTGATCTAAGTCAATTTCTCGTTCTCGGACTCTAGCTATCATATCCTCTAACATATGACAATATGAAAAGCTAACGAACTCCCTGATATATGGCCTCATCATGTCATGGTACCGAGTCTTCTTCATCTCATCTACTTTTGCGTATTGTGGGACCAGCAAAGCTCACTCCCTAAACTTGGTAGTGATCACTGTCCCAGTCTCAGTCGTCTAGCACAGATCCTAGAATTCTATCGCTAGCTGTTACACCTCGACAGCCGGTGTAGACTCCTCTCGAAATCGGGCAACAAAGTTAGGCCAGGTCATGGCCTCAATAGATGGTTCTCCAAAAGCATATCCAACCTCCTCCCACCAATCCCTTCCTTGATCATCTCGAACATCATAGGGGTCGCATCAAGGATATTGATAGTGCAACCCAAGGCACGAGCCAAGAGTCACGCCAAAGACATCACCAGGAGGGCTGCATGGCTGGATCTTTCCATCCGGCTGCCCCAGTAAAGTCTCGCGCCCCTAGGTGTGTATCCAGCAAAATGCCAGCACTAGAGTCAAATCCCTGACATTGTTATCTCCACGACAAATACAATGAATTCATGATACACGGATTAAGCTCAAACCATTACCACCTGAACTAATCGCTGGCTCCGACAGAAAGAGGGGCATGATTAGCCAATCAGCACGTCCGACCCTGTCAGATTCGACGCCCTTGTCTCATGTACGGACTAGCAGGAGACCTCGGTATAAAAGGCCTCCTCCACCAGCCCGGAATATAAGCTATCTCTCTTAGAATCTTACACTCACACTCAAATAACCCACTGAATTGGCTGTCAGAGTGTTTTCCCAGGATCACCTCCCAGAGAACGGCTGACGTCCTTGTTTCCTGTTTTGATCTCGCAGACTACATCGTAGCATAAAGCATCTTCCGTCAGGAGTACAGGAGTGAGGTTGTATCATTTGGCACCATCCGGTGTGTGAAAACTAATACACAAAACCACACATCAACAAACTTTGAAGATGACCGGCGAAACCAGTGAAACGCCGAAAATCCCGATACGGCCGATGGCATCCCTATAACCGGTCACCGCTACACCATATCTCACTTATCGGTGTGTTGAGTAGTATTGGGTCACCAAGAAATGGCATGTCTTCCGCGATTATTGGAGGTTGGTTTGCGTCGATACGGCCGATGGCATCCCTATAACCGGTCACCGCCACCGTATCAACGCAAACCAACCTCCAATAATCGCGGAAGACACGCCATTTCTTGGTGACCCAATACCACTCAACACACCGATAAGTGAGATATGGTGGCCAACATCATCATCCGCCATGATGCCGCCATCTGAGTTTTCAATGAGCAACGAGTAACTAACGTCCGTTTTCACTCCAACATGTATACCACCAATCATCCAAGTTGTCGGCGGACCCAATTCTCTTTCTCAAACATTCATTTCGCCAATCATCCAAGATGTCGGCGAACCTAGCATTCTTTCTCAAAAGTTCATACCGCCAGTAATCCAAGCTACCGATGGACCCGACGCTCTTGCTCAAACATTCATTCCACCCTTAAACCAAGTTACCGGTGGAGACGAAGATTTTGTTCAAACATCCTTACCGCCGAAAATCCAAGATATCAATAGAGCTAGCATTTTTGCCAAACACCACCGATAGCCTATATAGATGTCAGAACAAACGCCGCCGGTCACACATCCACCCACCCAACGTCAGTGGCGACTAACATACTTCGCTGCCGCTTCAGCAATATCAGGCGTTCCCAGTAAACCAGCCCCTCGCGTTTCCATTTTCACCTCAGAACTTCTATGGAACGACACCAACACACCTATCGACGTACAACAAATGTTGGTACAACCATACATAGCCATGCAACAATCCATCCCTAACTACGCCCTGCAAATACCAAATCAGGATTGCCTCTCGAGGAGTGTGCAATCTCCATTTGCAAAAGATCTCTTACCAAACACAGGAAAACTACAATACCTAAAAACCTACAACGACACTACATACCCAGACATACACATTGATACATACGAGTGGATCATGACGTCGTTGAAGTTGGGCGAGCGTTTCTAGTGTACATATTTTCCAATGACGTTTGATGGTAACGTAGGAACGTGGTTCAAAATACTCCGACCTGGAAACATATACAACTTCGGTCGGCTGAAATACCTTTTCATGACCAACTTCATGCAGTTGCGGAAATATAAAGGAGACTCGCACTCCATCATTGGGTGTAAGCAAAGGGAAGGGAAGACGGTCAGAGAATACTTCGCCAGATTCACCAACGCCACCTTAGACGTCCTAGAATATGACAAGGGGCTGATCGCAGGAGCATTCACATGAGGACTCCTCCCAGGCCCCCTTTTCAAAAATTTCATGGAAAAAAAAGCCTCAAACGTGTGATGAACTTAAAGAGAAAGTAGAGCAATATTTTCCCATGAGGAAGGAGAATCTTGCAAGCAAGCATACCTGAATGCCATGGAGGCCCCCGCCGCAAGTCAGAACAACCAAATCATCCCCCATCAAGACAACCATGGAGGACACGGATACCAGTGACATGAGCGACACCGACAAGGATGTTTCAGACCATTCAGAGAAGAACAAATGGGCCGAAGACCGTAAATATATGTTGTTATAGACAAGACAACTAGGAAAGGCACGAAGACACGCTATTATGAATACCACAAAATCAGGAGCCACGATACCATCAACTGCTTGGTCCTGAAGCTGGAGATGGAAGCGGGAGATGGTAGAAAATCAACTCAAAAGAGACTTGATAGAGATTGCAAAGACCCTATGTGCCAAATTTGATGTCAATAACCTTAAAAACAATGCCAAGCTGAATGAACAACACCAAGAAATATCGGCTATACATCGCAAAAGAGGAAGGCCATAAAATGAAAGTGGTGTAGACAGCACTACGAAAGCCATGCAAGGTCTGACTTTCTTGATATTAGACCCTTGTCCCTCCGGCAGGAGAGGGGATAACCTGCTTGTCATCCAAGGCTCAATACGAAATACCACAATTCATCGTGTGTACGTCGCCACAGGCAGTTCGACAGATATCATTTACGAGCATTGTTTCCGCCTACTCTCCGATAGGTGGAAGGAGGGTCTCTAGCAAGCAACAGGTCAACTAACGGCCTTCACGGGACACAACCTATGGCTCCTAGGGAGAATCCATCTACCATTCGTGCTAGTTAGCCATGACAAGACCAAAAGGAAAACGGATCTGATTGATTTTGTAGTAATACGACATCCAGTGGAGCACAAAATCATACTAGGACAAATAGCCTTATTCAACTTTGTGTGATACCATCCACCACACTTGGGGTGCTAAAGTTTAGCGCAACCAACGGCCTAGGAAGAATCATTGCCACTCCACCAAGAGAATTACGATGAGACGAAATCATGCATCTAAAGGAAATCGCGGATGAAGTCAAAGAAAATCTGATCAGAAGTGCCTAGTGAAAGGGAGGTGATCAACAGAGAATATCCAAACCAACCAATCAACGTAGGAATCAACCTACCCTGAGCAACAAGAGAAGCGCTAATAAGCGTACTAAATAAATACAAACATGTCTTCGCATGGGCACCCACATACATGGTAGGGTGGATAGGAATATCATATAACACATGTTAAACATCAAAGCGGGAGCCAAGGAAGTAAATAAAATTGGTGAGTTCAAGGAGGAGAAAGAGATAGAGAAATCCACATCGAGGTGGCCAAGCTAACCGAAGTAGGGATACTTTGAGAAGAAATCTTCCCAACATGGATCACAAATCCAGTCATGGTTAAAAAACATAACGGACCTGGTGCATGTGCATCGACAACTTGGATTTGAACAAAGCTTGTCCTAAGGACAGCTAGCCGCTTCTAGAAATCGATCAGAAAGTGGAATCTATGAAAGGGTTCAAATGGAAATGATTCCTTAACGCCTATAAGGGATACCACCATATACTCATGAGCAAGAAAGACGAGGAGAAGACCACTTTCTAAACAGACCATGGCACTTTCTGCTGTCAGAAGATACTTTTTGGATTAAAGAATGCAGGGGCAACCTAATAGCGTCTAGCAATGTTGCAAAACTCAGCCTACTCGGCCGAGTACTCGGAATCGGCCCTCCACCGAGGCGAGTTATGTGAACACGGAAAAAAAACTCGGTCAACCTCGGTCAAAACTCGGTCAACATCTCTCTAACTCGGGCCTACTCGGTATTTCTCGGTCCTACTCGGGCCGACTCGGTCAACAAAGTCAAACTCGGCCAACTCGGTCAAAATCGGTCAAACTCGGTCAAAGGGTCAAAATTGTGATAAAAGAAGAAAAAAAATCAAGAATTTCAAGACTAAGATGTGTAATACACTTAATGATTTATTATTTAACACACACGTGTGATTATTACTATATATATATATATATATATATATATATATATATATATATATATATATATATATATATATATACTGTAACACTCCAAATCAGGTAAACCATTGTAACCCTTTAAAATGATTTAGTTGGCAAAAATGGTCCCTTTTAGTACGTTGGGCGTACCTAAGAGTACGCTTAGCATACCATGGAGGAAGGATCGCGAAGGAGTTTCGCGTGCATGGGGCGTACGCGAAAGAGGACCAAATCCTAATTTTCGGACTTGACACCTATTTAAGCATCCTTAAGTCATTGGGACTAAACCATAATCTGCCTCTAGTTCCTCATTTCATCCCATTACCTCAGTTTTCCCTTGAGAGTGTGATTTTGGAGCTTAAGCAGTGTATTTGTGACCATTTTGGAGTTTTTTTTAAGAAGACGAAATTGCTAAGCAAGCTTGGAGTGGCATTGGGCTTCTAGAATCTGCATCTAGTTCACCTTGAAGAGCTTTTGGAGGTATAAAGTCTTGATCTTGTCATCTTAATCATTAGATCTTGTTAGGGTTTTCCATATTGTCTTTTTTGGGTTCTTGGACCTTCTCTTGAGAGTTGAGCAACTCCAGAGACTGAAATGGTTAGATCTGAGCTTTGTGAGCATGCTAGATGCATAAAGGTGCTAGCTTGAAGGCTATCTAGACTCCATGCATGAGTTTGAAGCTTAATATGAAGTCCTAATGTGAAGAATGAAGTGTTGATGTCCCATATTGATGGGTTTTTAGAATTCTAACACTCCTATGGTGTACATGCAACCCTAAATACCTTGGATCTATGTTTTCTCTGTTATACATGCAAACTTGAACTTTCCAAGGTATTACCCTCACTAGCATACAATCATTGATACTTGGGTAATATAAACAAGTTAGAAGACATACCTTTTCATGTACCTTGATTCCATGGAGCTTAAGAGCCTAGTGCCTCAAGTGTGACACCTCAAATGGTTCACACAACATCACCAACAACTTGGAATAACTTGAGAGAAAATGTTCCTATGCTCAAATCGGCTAGCCCTCATGTGTACACACCTTAGTGCCAATTTCTTGAGCCATGGGGTCCTTATGTATTGTGGCTATTAGGGTTACACCATGTAACCCATGTCTTTCCATATTCTTCATGCTCCATGGAGTATCAATGGGTTTAGCCCAACATGAAGAACTATTGATCATAAGCCCATATATATAAGAATGAATGATTTACACAATCAATCCCCATATATTTAATTAGTCTCCTTTTGATCAAAAAATTAATTCCAAATTAATTCTTGATCAATACTAATTAAATAATATGATTTCATATTAATATATTAGAACTTATTATATATTAAGAAATCATAAATATCCTTTTCTCACAAAAGTCTATCCAAATTGTTCCGATGCCATGCAACCCAAATGGATCATGCCAATCGGGTCAAGTACATACCAATTATAGTTATGGAGTTAGACAGTAATCCAACACATATAGCATGCAAGGGCATAAAATTTCCAACTTTATGCCCTAGGACGTCTTAATGAACTCAAATCTGATATTGGACGTTAGAACATCAAGTATTAAGCACTTAACGGAAGAAGGTGCTTAATCTGCTTGTACGTTGGGCGTAGTATAGCGTACGCAGTGCGTACAGCTCAAGGACTCGATACGCTGAGCGTACAGGAGAGTAACGCAAGGTGTACGCACTTAGTTTATTTTTGGGCTTGCTTTAGACTTGTAAGCCCTGTGGGCCTTAATCAGTTATTGGGCATGGTCATGTTTTGAGTTGATGGACCAATTTATCTATTTTGGGCCATGGTTGCCATGGTTGGGCCTTATTGGGCCATATGGCCCATTAATAGTTTTGGACATGGACTTCGGGCCCATTAGCAAAGGAAGACTTTTGGGCTATTGTGAAAGAACTTGGGCTTGGGTACTTGGGTTCTTTAATTAGATTATATTCACCCCTAATTTTCGGTTAATGGTATTATTGTTCAGCACGTGTGGTTTAGGACTGTTAGGAGAGCAGCTTTCGGGTTCGGCAGACAGACGTGAGTCTCCTCACCATACCAATGGGTCTAAGGCACCAAGGTCGGCCCATTATATGATATGTGGATTGTAAGATTGATTATGTGTTATGTTGATATGACATTTGCATGGAAGACCCTGCGGGTTCCCGTGGCAGTAGATAAGACCATGTGGGGGTTCCCATGGAATTTGGTGTAAGACCTTGGAGGGTTTCCATGGCATCCTAGTATGTTTGTATGTTTAGCTTGTATGATATTTCTTGGGTTAGTGAAGACCATGTGGGGGTTCCCATGACAGCTAGTGAAGACCATGCAGAGGTTCCCATGGCAGCTAGTGAAGACCATGCGGGGGTTCCCATGGCGGGAAGACCATGTGGGGGTTCCCATGGCAGGTAGTTAAGACTATGTGGGGGTTCCAGTGGCACTCGGTATAAGACCTTGGAGGGTTTCCATGGCATCCATATATGTTGTATGTGTGGCTTATGTGGTTTATGTAGCTGTTATAGCTAATTTGGATTATGTGATTATGTGGGTTGTGTGGGGTATGCTCTGGGGAATTCACTAAACATTAGCTTACAGTTTGTTGATTGTTTTAGGTACTCCAGAGCCTAAGGGCAAGGGCAAGTTTTGATGTCGCGACATGCACTCTCCGACAATTTTATTGGGGACACTCTCATATTTTGAATAAAATGTTGATGTTATGGATTTTTAAAACAATTGTTATTGAGATTTCATATTTTATTAGAATGTTTTGGTTATCTAAAAATGAAAATTTTATTTGGAAAATTTGGGTCGTTAACTTATGGTTTTGACATATATAATTTTCCTAAAAATATTTCTACATGAATTACCGAATCCGAGTACACCCGAGTACTCGCTACTCGGCAGTTGGCCGAGGAAGTACCAAGTATCGAGTTCTACAACCTTGGCGTCTAGTAGACTCTCTTTTCACAAGGGAAATAGGGCGAAAAATAGAAGTGTACATCGATGATATGGTCATCAAGAGCCCCGATGAGAAGACCTGACTCAGTGATGTCGAGGAAACCTTCAAGACCTTGGAGACGGTTCAGATGAAAATAAACCCCAGGAAGTGCACTTTCGGGATGGAAGAAGGACAGTTCCTAGGATATTATATCACTAACGAAGGAATCCAACCAATCCCTACTAGAGTAGACGAGTTAATGGAGACGAAATTGCCACATACATTAAGGGACGTGCAAGGTCTAAATTGCAAACTGACCGCATTGAGTCGATTCATTTCCAAGTTGGCAGAGAAGTCCATCCCGTTGTTCCAGACACTCAAGGGATGCATCGAAAAGAGAAACTTCTCCTAGAAAACAGAGGCTGAAGCAGCACTCCAACGTATGAAGGAATCCCTACATATGCTCCCCACGCTCGCCAGCCCCAACCCAGGGGAAACACTCGAAATATACTTATTCACATCTAACAAAGCCATATCATCAGTGCTGGCGGTAGAGATGGAAGGGAAGCAGCTCCCGATGTATTTCGTTAGCTGAGATCTCCAAGGCCCGAAACTCAATTACCCTATACTTGAGAAAGTGGTGCTAGCACTCATCTACTCAGCCCGACGCCTATAGTTATATTTTCAGGCACACCAGATGGAAGTGCTGACAAGCTGCCCAATCAAGTAGGTACTCTTTAAACCAGAAACCTTGGGACATCTAGTTAAATGGGCAATAGAGTTAGGGGAACATGATATCGACTATCGACCACACATGAGCATTAAGCGGAAAGTGTTAATCGACTTTCTACTAGATCTACCAAGAGACCCAGAAACGCAGACCCATGTGAAAGGCCAAGGGGAAGCATCGGTCCAGAACCATGAAAATAGTCGAGTATGGACCTTGTACGCGGATGGAGTGTCCAGAAAATCGGGGCAGGTGCAGGCTTGGTACTAATGAGACCGGAAGGGGAGGAAATTACGTATGCACTCCGTTTCGACTTTAACACCTCCAATAATGATGCTTAAAATGAAGCCTTGTTGGCAGGTATAAGACTAGCAAGTAAGATTGGGGCAGAAAGGGTGACAGCACTAACAGATTCAAGGTTAGCAGCTAACGAAATCAATAGGGAGCTCGAAACAAAGGATAAATGGATGGAGAAATACATAAAAGTCGTCAACATGTTGTTAGCTAGTTTAAGAGTTTTTCGATTAAACAAATATCAAGAGGCAACAACCGGAGGGCAGACGCCCTCAGTAAGCTTGGGTCGACTTGATTTGACCACCTTTCCAAGGTGGTCTAAGTAGAAGTACTAAAAGAAAGAAGTATTGATGAGCAACAAGTAAACACATTGTCACCAGCACAACCCAATTGGATGACACCCTTCGTATATTATCTCCAGCACGGCATCTTACCGGACAACCACGATGAAGCAAAAAAATTAAGGATAAAAGCCCCGCAATATGCGATTCTTGGAGGGGTACTATACAAGAAATGATTCACAACGTCGTGGTTGAAATGCATGGATGGAGCCTGTGGTAGGAGAGCACTCCAGAAAATCCATATTGGCTCAACATCCTCGCATGAAGGAGCGAGGGCCCTAACAGGGAAAGTACTCCGGGTAAGATCTACTGGTCGGACATCCTCAAAGATGTGATGACACTTACAAGAATGTGTGTAGAATGTCAAGCTTTCTCCCCAGCACAGAGTATACCCCCGGCACCCTTAACAAGCATTACTAGCCCATGGCCATTCTACCAGTGGGGTATCGACATTATCGATCCATTCCCGGAGGCCCCTTGTAGCACCCGACTCCTGGTACGCATTTAAATTAAAGAATATATTGCAATTTACTCTGGGACTCGACGAGTTGGAGGCCCAACTCGTCGAGTAGACACGACTGACGATCGGGGGATTAAGTGACCTACTCGATGAATCGGAAGACCGACTCGACGAGTAGGAGCTGTCTGGACAAAACCCTAATATTTAGGGTTTGCACCCTATTTAAACACTTTATCTCGTCCCAACCCAGCCTCCATCACCCTACCAACTCAGAGAAACCCTAGTTTGAAACCCTAAACCATTTTTGAGTGATTTTGAGCTCTTTTGTGCCTTTTGTGTGTGTTTGAAGTTGAAGAATAAGAAGAGAGCTTAGGAGATGAAGAGGAAGCTAGTAGATCCAGAGGTTTTGCTTCATTCTCAGTCCATTCAAGGTAAAAAGCTTGAACCTTGACCACTATTTCCTAGATCTTGTTTTGGGGCTATCTTTCTACCTTTTCTAAGCTTTTGACAGGCTATGCTCAGAATTGCTTGTATAGGTGGGTTTGTGCTTCAGATCTGGAACCATTGAGGATTCTAATGGCATAAAGGTGCCAACTCTATGGCCATGGGAGACCCATGCATCATATATACCCCATTTTATAGCCTTTTGAGCCACAAACCCCATGCATGGACATCAAGTTCGTAGCTTTATGTATAAAAGGGGCCCTAGGAGGTCAGATCTATGATTTGGATGCATTAAGTCCCACTGAAATCGACTGTACAGTTTTGGACAAAGAGGGACTCGGCGAGTCGGGACGCTTTTCCCCCAAAATGTCTTCTGGAAATGGTTTTGGTTGAGTGGAAGGAACACTCGGCCTACTAGGGGTTTGTTTTTGACCTGGGAATCATAGGATTCGACGAGTGTATGAACAGACTCGGCGAGTCCAAGGCAATCTCCCAACTCATGAAGACGGACTCGACGAGTTGTTCATAGAACTCGGCGAGTCATAGACTGGACACATTCATATGATGAAGATGAACTCGACGAGTTCAAGGATGAACTCGGTGAGTGGGTTGAAGATGGTCCCGATGCTATGGTTGAAGATGAACTCGTCGAGTTCTTGCTAGACTCGACGAGTAGAGTCGGGGGTTGTATCATTTTGAAGGAATTGGGACTCGACGAGTTGGTAGGACCAACTCGGCGAGTCAAGTCATCTAGATGTTGAGTTTGACCAGGGTTTGACCTTGACCTTGACTTGGTTTTGGGTTGACCCTTGTAAGGGTTATGAGTATGCATTACTAATCGGAAAAAGGTCGTTGTCTAGGGATTGAGAAGTAGAGACGAGCCAATTCCCGTGTCGAGGACCGTGCAGATACTACACGACATCGAGGTGAGTTACCTTCCAGTAGGAGTGGGTCTACGGCCACAATGCCGACCCACTAGTAGGAGTTGTTGTTAGATGATTGTCTTTGTGATAATTATCTGGTGTGGTTATCTTATATGTCATATGTGCTAGGATGCTATGACATATGTGTTAGTAGTGGTACAGGTGATATAGCCCTAGTTACCGGTTGAAAGATACCGAAGGGGTAGATAGTACCCATGCATGCCTAGCAGTATGATCATGATATGTGATAATGCGATCAGTATGCTTATGATATGTGATAGTGGTAGGGGTGAAATAGTCCCCGGTTACCGGTTGGAAGATACCGAAGGGGAGGTTAGCTCCTGGTTACCGGTTGAAAGATACCGAAGGGGAGGTTAGCTCCCGGTTACCGGTTGAAAGATACCGAAGGGGAGGTTAGCTCCCGGTTACCGGTTGGAAGATACCGAAGGGGAGGTTAGTTCCTGGTTACCGGTTGAAAGATACCGAAGGGGAGCCCAGCTCCCAGTTATGCCAGACAGATACCGGTTGAAAGATACCGAGGGATAGGCATTATGTAGTATGTGGTATGATGGGGGAACTCACTAAGCTTCGTGCTTACAGTTTTCAGTTTTGTTTCAGGTACCTCTTCAGCGAAGGGGAAGGAGTCGGCGCGGTAGCGGCACAATACACACACGCATGATTTCCGCACCATGAGATTTTCTTGGGATTGTACTCTGATTTTTAATACTATTGATGATATGGTTTTGAGACACGTTGTTACCATTTTATAAATTGATTTAACATTGGTAATGTTTTTGGTAAACTATTTTAGGAGTTACCTAATTAAAAATGAAATTTTTGGCCTTAAAAATTGGGATGTTACAAGTTGGTATCAGAGCCTTAGTTTGAGGGATTCGAATACACTCTCGGGCGTGTCTGAACTCAAACTGAGGACGAGGTATGAAAATTTTCAAAAAGAAAATCATTTTATGAAAGGAAGTTTGAAAGGAGAAAAAAAAAGAAATTTGAAAAAGAACAAGATGTGTGATGTGCGCGACCGGCCGAGCTCAAGTAAGTTTTCCCCAAGATACCCATACATGTTATGTTATGATATGATATGATTATGAGAAATGCATGCTAGATTAGGGCTAGAGGATCTAGAAAGGATGCCTTATATTCCTATTGTATATGTATGAGAATTGCATGCTAGATTAGGGCTAAGGATCTAGGAAGATGCCTAATATGCCTGCTATATGTGTTTTTGAGCTGCAAGATGTTACTGATTAGTCAGTTATATGATAGCTTGGATAGAGTATGATTGGATTGGGTTACTCAATGCCCGAATGATGTTGCTTTGTGCTTCGGGAGTCCTAGTTATATTTAGCTAACTAGTACACGAATACGTTAAGTTACATTTTGCGAGAACGAAATAATTTCAGAAGGTTAGGTCTAGCCCTACTGCGTAGCTCTTGTTTGATTCCAACCGTTGTGGGGTACGACCTTTCATTCAAAGAATTATCTGGTCTTAGTAATATGTAATGGTATTCGCAAGCTAGTTAGGTAAAGGTAGCAGGGGTTCCTTATGCAGCTGATGGCGGAGAGTAGGCCGGAGAATCACCCTAAGGTAAGCCTAGGATGAGATTAGCAAGGAGTGCAACAGTAGTAGAAAGGACTTGGTGAAGTCGAAGCAATCCCTGAGGAAAGTACGGATAGATGTGGAAGGTAGTATGGGCCCGTACTACTGAGAGCAGAGGATCCGTACTCGAGTCAAGGAGGGCCGAGATAGAACCAGGAAACTTGTAGAGTGTATGAGACCTCCCGAGGTTTATGTATGATTCTGACAGTTATGTGTTATATTTCAGAATGGTGATGATCACACGTCACGGAGGAGGAGGTTCAGGGACAGGATCCGGTTCAGGATCAGGCTCGGGGACAGGTTCCGAGCCAGTGCACGAGGGATTACGCGAGTTTATTGCGTATGAGATCACGAGAGTTATCCTTAAGTCGACCCCGGTGATTTTCGGGTCGATCAAGGAAGGGATCATTGAGTTGATGGAGGATCGCCTTCGGGCATTCAGGAGCGATATGGAATCCAGTCAGTCAGGATCATGCACACTGTCCTGCAAGGACTTCAGGAGCAGTGGTACGCCAGATTTCCATGGGATGAAGGACCCCATCGCATCCAGGAGGTGGATTGCATACATTGAGTATGCACAGTTGACGAGCTTCTGCCCTGAGGGGTCGAAGGTGCGATATGCTGCAGGTTGTTTGAGAGACCGGGCCAGGGATTGGTGGGAGTCAGTTGGTGACTCGTTGGGGGCCTCGGCGATTGAGGCTATGACTTGGTCGGACTTTGTGACCAGGTTCAGGTCCGAGTTTGCGCCAGGTGTAGAGCTTCTGCAGATGGCCAGGGAGTTTTTGGATATAAGACAGACGACGGAGTCAGTGGCGGAGATTACCGCCAAGTTCCAGGAGAGAGGGCATTATTGGTGCCCCAGTATGCGGGAGACGAGGAGATGCGGAAAATCCGCTATCACGATATGCTGAGGGCAGACATCCGGGAGCATGTCAGCTTCTCGGCATGCCCGACCCTGGATTCCATGATTGCCAAGGCGAGGGAGAGGGAGATAGACTTGGAGCACCTCAGGAAGAGGAAGGCGGAGGAGGGACAGGTTGTTTGGGCTTCGGGGAAGAAGCCCAAGGGATTCGACTCTAGGTCGAAGGGCCAGCAGGGCCGGGGCCGCTGTGGGAAGTGCGGCAGGTCGCATGAGGGGATTTGCTGCACTGGGTCGGGATCAGGCTACTATAAGTGCGGCAAGACTTGGCACTTTGGTAGGGATTGTACTGCCCCTGCCCCCACCTTTCAGACATCAGACCTGATTTGCTTTCATTGCAATCAGAAGGGCCTAAAAAAGGCCAATTGCCCTCAGTTGACAGTAGCAGCGCCAGTGAAGGCGCCAGCTCCAGCGACCCTGCGGATCATTGATGGTCGATAGGGCAAGACAGAGGCTCTGGTGGTGAGGAGTCGGGCCTTCCAGTTGACTACCGAGGAGGCATGCGCCGCACCCGATGTGGTGACGGGTATGATTTCTTATCCTTAGCTTTTATTTTATGTGTTTATGATATTAATGTGCCATGTGATATGTCTGGTTTAGGGTCGTTCCATGTGAACGGTATCCCAGTTCAGGTGTTGTTTGATTCGGGTGCTACCCGATCATTTGTTTCTCTTGCGCTTAACAAGGGGTTCCCTGATTCTTCGGGCATGTTGGATTGCCCTTTAGAGGTCGAGATTGCAGATGATCGATCAGTACAAGCGTTGGCGGTTTTCAGGGATTGTGTTCTGAGGATATTCAAGGAGCACTACCTGGTAGACTTGGTTCCCATTCTGTTGCGTGGGAACAAGGTGATTATAGGTATGGATTGGTTGAGCCCCAACGGGGCGGTGATTGACTGCGCGCAGCAGTTGGTTCGGATCAGGACCCCGAGTGGGGAAGAGCTGGTGATTCAGGGCGAGAGACCACAGCGCGGACCAACACTATGTTCAGCAGTGAGGGCTAGGCGCTACCTTCAGCTGGGCTGCGCTGGGTATGTCGCCTATGTTTTGGATACCCGAGAGGCGGGCAAGGCGTCGGTGAGCGATGTACCCGTGGTGCGAGATTACGCGGATGTATTCCCACAGGAGCTGCTTGGGATACCTCCGGAGCGACAGGTGGAGTTCAGGATTGACCTAGTCCCTGGTGTGGAACCGATAGCCAAGGCACCATATCGGTTGGCTCCTCCCGAGATGCAGGAGTTTTCTACGCAGCTGCAGGAGCTATTAGACAAAGGATTTATCAGGCCGAGTAGTTCGCCTTGGGGAGCTCCGATCCTTTTTATCAAGAAGAAGGATGGGTAGCATTGCATGTGCATAGATTACCGGGAGCTGAACAAGGTAACGGTGAAGAACCGTTACCTACTCTCGAGGATAGATGACTTGTTCGACCAGCTTCAGGGAGCATCTTGGTTTTCCAAGATAGAATTGCGGTCAGGCTACCATCAAATGAGGGTCAGGGATGAGGATATACAGAAGACTACTTTCTGGACTCGTTATGGTCAGTACGAGTTCGTGGTGATGCCCTTCGGGCTCACCAATGCTCATGTCGCGTTCATAGACCTCATGAATCGCGTGTGCAGACTAATGCTGGATCGGTCTGTGATAGTTTTCATTGATGGAATCTTGGTTTACTCCAAGACGCAGGAGCAGCATGAGGAGCATCTACGAGAGGTTTCGGATACCTTGAGGAGGGAGAGCTTGTATGCCAAGTTCTCTAAGTGCGAGTTCTGGTTGCGTGAGGTGCAGTTTCTTGGGCACCTTTTCAACCAGAACAGGATATTAGTTGACCCGGCCAAGGTAGAGGCTGTGACATCCCCATTTTCGCGGCCAGAAAAGACCGATTTTGTTTATGTTTTAAAAAAATCAGAGTACCTCTTTTAGTGAAAATGTTGCGGAATTTGTTCCCAGTAAAACATGATAAATACGTTATCATAACATTTCCGAAGAAATGTATTTTTATTCATTTTAAAACATTTGGGATGTCATCGTTAATACAGAAACATAAGCATAAACAGAACTTACATTCATTTACACTAGTGATATACATCTCTTTAATCTCTCAGTGTAATGTAACTTCGTATCGACACCTGTGATACAAATAAGCTTGAGTGGGTCAGGTAGGGAAACCTGGTGAATACATAGGGATTTCAATCTCATAATGTTATATCATATATATAATTTAGAACTTACAAAATATACAATTTCACCATATATATATATATATATATATATATATATATATATATATATATATATATATATATATATATATATATATATATATATATATATATATATATAAGCAACTCTTACCCCACCCCGTTAATCCTTACAACGAGACTATCCATACTCTCGGACCTTAAATTTTACCTGTCACTTAACCCATACTCTCGGATCTAATTAATGCTCTCAGATTAATAATTGTGCCTATTCCATACTCTCGGATTAGGGACAAGTGTCTATGTGTAAATCCATTCTCCCGAATTAACGAAGAATGACTATGTCCTATCCGTACTCCCGGACTGAGGACGACTGACTATGTCTTAATCCATACTCCCGGACTAAGGACAACTGACTATGTCTTAATCCATACTCCCGGACTAAGGACAACTGACTATGTCTTAATCCATACTCCCGGATTAATCACAGTTGACTATGTCCAATCCATACTCTCAGACTAAGGACAATGACTATGTCTAATCCATTCTCCCGGATCAATGATATATACTAAAGTTCTATTCTCTGAGTATAACTCACTCGTACTCGTAAGAAAATACTACCCAATATTCCTCATAGTTAATTTAGGCTTACTCTTTATCCTAAATCATCATATATAATGAGGTATGTTCTTTAACATGTATTTCAGGCAACATCAATTAACTCGCACATAAACATATAATTAATACTTCAATCAATACTTGTATTAAAATCATGTTCATGAAAGGGACCATGCACTCACTTGATAAGGTGGTGACTGGGTACTCGGACAGCGCTTCGTTTACTTTAAAATAATTTCCTTCGACGAAACCTAGTATTAATACCACTAGATTTTAGTCTAATATTTACCGTGACTAATTATTAGTCTTATTATTATTATTATTATTATTATTATTATTATTATTATTATTATTATTATTATTATATAAGCGTTTAAACAATACTTTCCAACCAATATGTACAAACAGGGGCCATACATAAAACACCGGAGGGCAGGACGATTTTGGCATATAGCAATTCTGAAATCCAACAACCCTATGTGGCCCTTTAAACCAGATTCCCCGTACCGCGATTAGTTAAAAAAATATTATAACGACACTTATATAAGTCATAATAATAGCTCAAATATTTATTATAAGTTCATAATAACAATACTAATTTTAAATATAAGCTATATTAAAATAGGTAAGCATAACTTACTTACAATGGGGTTTTAGCTAGGAGTCGGGCTCAGCAGGGGCAGAACTTCGTCGCTGAATCTTTCTAATAAAGATTTGTGCAGCGCTTCAGCTCTCACCTTACTATACTAAAACTACATAAATAGAAGTCGAATCACGAGGGACCGAAATGCTCGGGGGATAAGAAGAGAAAGACTCTTGAATCAAGAGAATGGTGCAAGAAATATGAGAGCCTAAGCCTCTTATTTATAGTAATTGAATTTACAAAAACTACCCTCCATAATTACTTAATGACCTTATAGTTATATAAACGACTAAACACCCCTTCATAATACTATTTTAAATAGATTTAACGATATTTGTACTAAACGAATGTCGAACGTACTCAACACTAGTCTTATAATAATCGCATCGTCGATACCTTTCTAATGATATATACATTTGTATATATATATGTGTACGTATATATGATCTATACTCTATTTTAATACGTAAATATGCTATTATAATTTGTAACTGTTCATACGAACTCCATTTTTGACGTTCTTTATATCCACGCGTTGGTATTTACGAGTACTACAACTTTCATTTAGACGTCGTCAGCTAATTCTCATTCTATCTCAGATTTACAAAACTATATCGAATTTAACGCGCTCGAAGAGTATGGGCCAAGTTTCGTCCATATCTTTAACATACGAGCTCTACTCTCGACATTCTTTATATCCACGCGTAGGTAAAAACAATATCTAAAACTTTCATTTAGACTCTGTCGGCTAATTCTCGACCGGTCTTAAATTTAACAGTAGGAGAAGATTATATTAATGAGATCCTAAAACTTTCATTTAGACTCTGTCTTTTTACCGTTGAGTTCCTATTAATGAGATCTTCAACTCTCATTTAGGTCGTGTAGGCCAAAAACTGCTCGAACTAAAATTCGAGTTTCGGGTCGTGCACTGTTATGCCAAATCTTAGAAAATTCATAACTTCCTCATACGAAGTCAGATTTGGGCGTTCTTTTTTTGTATGGTCCCGGTGCCGTGCCGGTTTTGCCGTAAAACTTCGACGGGCCATAACTTCTTCGTTATAACTCGGATTTTGACGTTCTTTATATGTACAAAACCCTTGTAACATATACTAAAACTTGGTTAAGATTAATCCTTATAAATAATCTTCCATCAAAAACTCATTTTTGATGCTCATCGTCTTTAAATTGACTAGCCCGGATCTGCGGGCGTTACAATTATCTCCCCCTTAGGATGATTACGTCCCGGAATCATCAACGAAACAGGGTTGTATAATGACTCAGTATGTTATCTCTTTATCCTAGGTAATAATCGTAACTTCTATGTTCCTTCGAATGAATATCTATCTCTTGGAGTTCTTACTACATATAGTGCTCGATCTTGAACCCGGTCTTCATACTATGTTGTAACCTTCGAGTTGCAAACTAAATACTTATTGGAGACTCCTTCTTCTTCTTAATGAACTTAAGATAAGTTCTCTAATTACTACAATGGACCGATGTGTCATATTCTAACGACCTATCATCGTGTGATACAACGTTTAGACTCAGGTCTCTTAGAGTCGAATTCCAGAATGGAATATACCCTCCTTCATGTCTGTGACAACCCGAAATTTCTATTATGTACAACATGTCAATTCAATAGAAGTCAAAACAGTTTCTGAAAACTTTCAAGCTTTTTGAAATAAGTTTGAGTATTTTAGGATTAACACTTTAGGAAATATCAGGAGAGAGGATGCCTTAGGGTTTATTGTGCAACAATAAAGTCCCGACACATCAAAAGTTTAGAGTTTACGGCCGTAAACCCTAAAGGGGAGGGGTATAAAAGTGGCACTTAGCCATTTTTAGCATTTTTCCACCTTTTCAAGATCAAATCTCAAACTCTCTCAAGTATCATCCATAGTTTTCTTCAAGATCTTCATCTAGTAAGTGTTTCTAACCCTTTTAAGTTAGTATATCACTTAATCTAGTGATTTAACACACTTCTATCCATGAAATCTTTCCAAAAGGTTGAATCTTCAAGTTTCACCAAGAACACCAAGAACACACACTAGTGTTCTTGGACTTTTGGCTCATTTCAAGCTTCTATATTGTAAGTACTTCTATCCTAGAGTATGTTTAGGCTTGATACACTTCTTTACATCAAGAAAACACAAGGAAACACCAAGATCAAAGGTGTTTACGGTCCAAGAACACCTTGGACCGTAAACCCTAAATAAGGGGCCAAAGTGGCCCTAGTCCCTTCCTTAGCCTTGGAAACTAGTCTAGACTCATACCTTAATGTGTTTAGGACTTGAAAACATCAAAATACCATGATCCATGAGGGTTTACGACCGTGAACCCAAAGGGAAATGGTCTTAGGACCGTAAACTCCATTTAGGAGTGAAATGAGGCCCTAACTTCTTCCAAAGGCTTAACCAGCAAGTAGAATAGCTTCTAGGGACTCATAAGCCTTCAAAACACAAAATGGTCATAAGGACATGAGTTTACGGCCGTAAACTCATGGGTTTACGATCGTAAACTCATTGAGTTGAGGTCACAAAACCGTAAACTCCTATAAGGGGTTCCTTTGAACACTAAACCTAATAGCTTTGTCCTACAACACTTAGATGCAATCCTTAGGACTTATAGCACCCATATCAGGTGTTTTACATGTCTTAGGATGTCTTAACTTTGTTAATTAGTTGTTTAAAGACTAATTGGATACACATATGTGTATTTATATGTTAACTAGGATCATTGTGTGTGTACAAGTCTTCACTTGACACCTAGCAATCCTATCTCTTCAGTTCATCCAAACCACTCACTACAGGTGAGTTCATACCCCCTTAATTAACCTTTTAAATGTTTTTAAATGCTTTTATGGGGGGATACAAGTTGTACAATTATAGTTATTATATCAATCACATGTGATTAACAACTACCAAACCAGTGGATTCTTACCTTTCAAACTGTTTTACCAAACTGTTTTACTCCAAACTGTTTTACAAACTCCTTTTCATGTCAAATGCTTTTACTTAAACTCTTTTATACTTATAAATTGTCAAATGCATGCCTATATATGTATGGTTATATAAGTAATGCTTAAAGGACTTAGGAAGGCCAGCTCGCTTTAATTCCTTTTCCTTGTTTGGATGTGGCTTTAGGGCATTGGTTATCCGTCCGAAGGTCGATTAAATATCAGTTGTATATCATGTATACATATATAGTCATAAAAGTTCTTTCATTCAGTTCCATACCCTTGGGTAGCAAGGGTATACAAACATGTTCATATATTACTAGTAAGCTATTATAGGGGTAGTTTAGGAAGATACTAATACTATTACTAGAAGAATGAAACATACAATGAGTCAGTTCGTTCATGAGTCAATACATGCTAGATAGAGAGGGAACACACAATACAGCTAGTACACACAGAACATTACAATACATGCTAGATAGAGAGAGAACACACAATACAGCTAGCACACAGTACATTACAATACTATACAGAGAGAACACACAGGCTAGACAGAAGGAGAACATACAATACAGCTAGCATAAAAATACATTACATATACATTATTACAGTTATGTGAGCCATTAAACAGGGCATGGCACTACCTGCCATGACTGTTTTTGTATCAGAATCTCCTTAATTGGGGGCGTATGAGTTTGTGTATAGATCTATACTGGATTGACTATCCTACACCTTGCTGCTCGCTACAGTGGGACTTGCAAGTCTACGGGTGCCAAACGTCATTTTTACGGCGTCTTACATCGTCGTTTTACTAATGAGTCGGTAGCAAGATACAGGCCGATCACATGTTACCTTAAAGTTACAATTGGCTTAAGGTAGTTAGTACAGCAGTAGTTACTTAATACAACACTACAGTACTATAATATTATTCCCATTACATTCACTTCGTGAACATTCACACGATGCACGGTAATGTACAAACTATATTTTTGGTTAATGATAGTTGAAATTGGGAAAATACACACTCTTACAAGAGACACGCACACAGATACTAGATTCCTTGGTAGAAGGCTACTTTTAGTAGGAAACATAGGGTTTTCTAGGGGAGTTCAAACAAACACAATCATTTACAAAACTTATACATTACAGGACTTACAAACACTTTAATACAAACACAGACACTAATATACTTATGATCTCACCAGCTTTAAAGCTGATATACTCGTATTCTCAGGTCGCCAGTAGACAGGTACCGGAGCCAGGTTTTTGAGAAAATGGAGCGTCTTCAAGACCCATCTTTATTTTGACGTATATTATTTTTGGTGTCTATATAACTTGACAGAACACACATGTATGAAATTATATTATTAATGCAATGGATGATGTTGTTGCTTGTTTACTACTTTGCATTGTTGTGATACTGTACATGACGTCCTCCACCCCCGAACGATTCCGCCGTTCCGGTTTTGGGGTGTGACAGATTGGTATCAGAGCATTGTTTATAGTGAATCAAGTGTATCAACCCATAAAAGATATACGAACTATAAACACAAGCGGGATTAAAATACTCTGATAAAGAGTTTATACTTTTAAATAATAAAATATTTAACCAAGTATACATACCTGCATTCATACTAAAATCAGTGTGACTAGGACAGAACAAAAGTATTACGATTGTTGGACAGCACAAGTAGACTTAGAGACATATGGTCAACCCTGGGAAGATGTAGCCTGATCAACTACATTATCCGAGGAGTGATTAGCATGTACCTAACTGTGGTTGTGAGGTTGCAGCAAGTCTAAAAACTTACCAACACTACTACAATGAGAACAGTAGAACAGAACTTTAAACTTAAAATACTATAGGAGTATTTTGTGTTACTATTAATTACTTATCTGAGAATTAAAGGTCTTTATTAGTATGTCAATGATTGTTTAGTGGATACACTAAGGTTATATGTGCTAGGATGTCATAGACTTAGAATTTGTAAACCTTTTCTTTACTTCATGTCCTTGGTTGGTTGTGGGCTTAGAGTTAGGGTCACTTATTCGAAGGCCTATCCTGTCTGAGTTACATATAACTGGTATGCTCTAAACAAGTATTGAAGCAACTAATAAAGATCATCTTATAATTATCTAGTTAATCGTCTATTAATTATTTCTTTATCCCTTTTCTCGCATAGATTTAATGGCTGGATTTCATCTTCCTGGAGATCCGTACTTTCCCAACCACGGCAATGCTAGATGTCTTGGAGAAGAACCAGAAGATGATCACCCAATCCCATTGGATGATCATGAAGCTGAAGGCTTTTCTGATGGTTCTGACTCAGAGCCAGAAGTCAACAACCAACCCCCAGCTATTCAAAACCCAAACACTTATCCAGCATTTCAAGGACCCACACCTCTGTGGGCCACAAACTTGAATAGGTGGAGTCAAGAATAGGGGCAGCCCATGCCCTACAATGGAGACAGAAGCTTTTACAACCTCACTGAAGGAGGTTCAGCTGACAGGGTCCTACCCATCATGGTTCGTAGGATTGCTCGGAACACCGAGCAAGGTCGAGCAGCTATCGACCGAGTTGTGGAGGTTGATGCCAACTCTGGCGTTAACACCGTCCGCATTCGCCAGCTAGAGTCTGCTCATGAAAGGACTCTGGTCCACAATGCAGCTCTTCAGAGGGAACTCACTGAAACTCAAGCCGAAGTTAGGGAACTTCGAGCTCAGCAAGTTAGGTCTGATAGGCGCGTGAGAGACATAGAACGCCTTCTGTCGGAGTCAAGAACTCACTCTAGCAGTTCTCGTCGCCGATAGAGTCTTATCAACTTCTCTTTTAGATATAACCTAGTTTATGTAAAAACTTTAAGTTAATTTCCTACCTTTGTAAATCTTAGACCTGTTAGGTCTTGATTAGGTCGTAGTTCTGTCAAAATTTTCCATCTTGGTTGATGTAAGACCTACTTCGAGGTCATTTTTCCCGAACTCATTACATCTGTAATTCCAGTATCTTTGACAGATATCTAATCTAATGGAAATTATTATCCAAATGCTTTCATCTTCATTCAAGTATTCATTCAATTATGCTGTTGGGCTATGGAGAGTTAGTCCATGAGTCATTCTCATCGATTTTCCTATCAAATTCTTATCAATGTTTATATCTTTATAAACTTTCAGTTAAAAGATGCCTCCATGCAAATCAACAAGACGCAATCCTCCCATACCAACACCACCTACTCCTCAGTTCGACACAGCAGCCCTAAATGTTGTTGTAGCTGCAGCTGTGGCTACAGCCATGGCTCAATATCATTCATCAGGTTCCACTGGAGGAGGAACCCCGGTTCAGTCTATTCAGGTTGAAGCTCCTGTGCGCTCGAGAGAGTGCTCCTTTAAGGACTTCACCAACTGCAAACCATTGTCCTTCAAAGGGACTGGCGGAGTCATTGCCCTCTCGCAATGGTTTGAGAAAACCGAATCGGTTTTCGAAATTTGCTCCTGCCCCGAGGAGAGCAAGGTCAAGTTTGCCGCTTGCACCTTTGAAACAAAGGCCCTAACATGGTGGTATAGCCATGTTAAGTCACTATCTCTTGTAGTGGCTAATGCAATGAGCTGGGATACTTTGAAAGACCTCATGATTGAGGAGTACTGTCCAAGGGGCGAGATCAGGAAACTAGAGGAAGAATTACGGAGCCTAACCATGAAGGGCTCCAACGTAGTCGCCTACACCGCCAGGTTCTGTGAACTGGTGGCCCTCTGTCCCAACATGGTGCATACCGAGGGGAAAAAGATCGAACGATATATATAGGGGCTGATGCCACAATACCAGGGAAATGTATTGGCATCACACCCCACTACATTTGATAGTGCTAAGCGATTGGCACAACGGCTTATAGACCACGGGGTCCGTACCCCCGTCACAACAACCACCCTGGCCATCTCAGAACCCGCAAGAACCCCTGAGTCCAAGCGGAAGTTTTGGGATGACAAAAAGAAGGCAAAGGCTGCCAAAAAGCAGCAAGTCGTGGCAGTTCATGCTGCGATAACACCTGCCGTTGCTGCTCCGATCAAGCAGTATGCTGGAAGTTTGCCTCAGTGTAACAAATGCAACTTCCATCACGTCGGTGCCTGCCGGGAGATGCAGTGTATGAAATGCAACAAGAAGGGGCACACTGCCCGTTTCTGTAAAGCTCCGGCGAAGCCAATCACCCAAGTCCCCGGCGCTGGTGTGGGCCAGGCTTGCTACAACTGTGGCGAGGTGGTCCACTACAAGAGGGACTGCCCAAAGGCAGGGAATGCTGGCAGAGTAGGAAGAGTTCTGGCCATAGACCATGAGGAGGCGGTTGCCGACCCCACAATGGTCACTAGTAAGTTTCTCCTCGACAACTCTTATGCTTGTATCCTATTTGATAGTGGAGCGGAGAGGAGCTTCGTGAACCAAAAATTTGCTCATTTACTTAAGAAAAAATCACGAGCACTCAAAGAACCATTCACAGTAGAAATGGCTAATAGGAAGACAGAGAGCACTAGCTGCATATTCATAGGGTGTACCTTAACTTTAGATAGCCATTCATTTTTGATCGATCTCATGCCGGTCTCAATTAAAAGTTTTGACGTCATCATTGGCATGGATTGGTTGAGTCTTCAGCGTGCCGACATCATGTGTTACGAAAAGGCTGTCCGCCTTAATCTGTCGTCTGGCGAAACTCTGGTAGTATATGGCGACAAACCCGACACAAACCTTCGTATCATCTCGAGCATTCAAGCTCAGAAATTCTTGTGAAAGGAATGTCACGCATTCCTTGCTCATGTGGTCGATGTGAGCCAAGAAACGAAACCTATTCAGAACATTCCAGTAGTACGCGACTTTCCCGACATCTTTCCAGAAGAGCTACCAGGATTACCTCCGCAACGACAAGTCGAGTTCAGAATCGACTTAGTTCCAGGGGCTACTCCAGTAGCCAAATCGCCTTATCGTCTAGCACCTGCAGAGATGCAAGAATTGTCCTGTCAACTTAACGAACTGCTCAGCAAGGGCTTTATAAGACCAAGCTTCTCATCCTGGGGAGCTCCAGTCTTGTTCGTCAAGAAGAAAGACGGATCATTCCGTATGTGCATCGACTACAGGGAGCTCAACAAACTGACCGTCAAGAATCGTTATCCTTTGCCTCGGATCGACGATTTATTTGACCAACTCCAAGGGGCGAATTTCTTTTCAAAAATTGACTTGAGATCCGGATATCACCAGTTACGAGTACTAGGGGAGGATGTTCCGAAGACAGCCTTCCGAACTCGTTATGGGCACAACGAATTCGTAGTGATGTCGTTCGGATTAACAAACGCGCCCGCTGTATTCATGGATTTAATGAATAGGGTGTGTCGTCCTTACTTGGATCAGTTCGTCATCGTCTTCATCGATGACATACTTATCTACTCTCGTAGTGAGGACGAGCATAGTCAACATCTGCGCTTAGTCTTAGAAACATTGCTCGCGGAGAAGCTTTATGCGAAGTTCTCGAAATGCGAATTTTAGATCCGACGAGTCGAATTCTTAGGGCACGTGGTTAGCGAAGAGGGAATACACGTGGAACCTTCCAAAATTAAAGCCATTGAGAGCTGGTCAGCACCGAAGACGCCTACAGAAATTCGTCAATTTCTACGCCTCGCTTGCTACTATCGCAGGTTCATTCAGAACTTCTCCCGCATTGCGAAGCCTCTGACAACACTGACCCAGAAAGGCGTGACCTTTGACTGGGAAGAGAAGTAGGAGAGAGCGTTCCAAACGCTCAACCGAGCCTTGTGCACCGCGCCAATACTATCCCTCCCCGAAGGGATAGAAGACTTCATTGTCTATTGCGATGAATCGAATCAAGGACTCGGATGTGTTCTAATGCAGCGAGGTAAGGTCATCGCCTATGCCTCGAGACAACCGAAGACACATGAGGTCAACTACACTACCCACGATCTTGAACTAGGAGCTGTTGTGTTTGCTCTGAAGATCTGGAGACACTACCTATACGGTACAAAAAGCACAATCTTTACAGACCACAAGAGCCTACAACATATATTCGACCAGAAGGAGCTCAACATGAGACAACGACGGTGGGTCGAGCTACTCAGTGACTACGAATGCGAAATTCGTTATCATCCCGGCTAAGCCAATGTAGTAGCTGACGCCCTGAGTCAGAAAGAATATTCTGGTCGTAGGGTCAAATCTTTGACTATGACTATCCATTCACACTTATCCACACAAATACAGGCGGCTCAGCTCGATGCTTTGAAACCTGAAAATGTGACCAGTGAATCCCTGCGAGGGATGGATAAGAACTTTGAAGTTAAAGGTGGCGGAGCTTATTATCTCATGGATCGGATCTGGACCTCGAAACTTGGTGGTTTCAGAGACGTGGTCATGAACGAGGCGCACAACACGCGTTACTCCGTCCACCCAGGTTCAGATAAGATGTATCTGGATCTTAAAAGGTTATACTGGTGGCCTAACATGAAAGCAGAAATTGCTACCTTCGTAAGTAAATGCCTTACTTGTGCAAAGGTCAAGGTCAAATACCAGAAACCCTCAGGTCTTCTACAACAGCCTGAGATCCCGGAATGGAAGTGGGAGCGGATCACTATGGATTTCATAACCAAGTTGCCCAAGACAACGGGTGGACTTGATACCATATGGGTCATCGTCGACAGATTGACCAAGTCCGCACACATCCTGCCTATCAAAGAAACAGACAAGACAGAGAAGCTTACAAGAACTTACATTAGGGAGATTGTACGACTGCATGGTGTTCCCATATCCATTATCTCGGACAGAGATAGTAGGTTCACTTTTAGGTTCTGGCAGTCGCTACAGAGTTCCTTAGGAACTAGGTTGGACATGAGTACAGCCTACCATCCACAGACCGACGGGAAAAGTGAGAGGACTATCCAAACCTTGGAAGATATGCTGCGAGCATGTGTGATCGACTTTGGGAAAGCATGGGATACTCATTTACCCCTTGTCGAATTTTCCTACAACAACAGTTATCACACGAGCATAAAGGCTTCTCCATTCGAGGCCCTCTATTGCCGCAAGTGCAGATCCCCTCTGTGCTGGGCTGAGGTGGGTGATACCCAGTTAGCTAAAGGACAAGTTCCTGAAAGTACTCTCACAGATCCAATGGAAATTTTCTGTGATAGTGAAAGTGCAGTTGCCTTAGCCAAGGAACCAAGGGATCACGGGAGATCCAGACACATCGACAGAAAATACCATTTCATCAGACATCGAATAGAAGAAGGACTCCTCGTGGCAAAGAGGGTATCATCGGATGAGAATCCAGCAGATCCCCTCACGAAGGGACTGACTCGGGTTAAGCATCTCCAGCATGCTCGGAGCATAGGGCTGAAGGATGATATTAGATTTAGTAGTTAGATAATCTTGAAATTTGTAAAGTGTAATTGACATTAGATGATGAATAAAAGGTGTTTTATTTATGAGTAAAGTGTTGCTATCTCTTGTCGATCGTTTACTATATTTCTTTTGCATGTTTTGACTTCCAGAATAATTATGTTTGGTATATCATATTATTCGAACCTCCATAGTCGGTCATATGTCGGAAGTAGGTATGAATCAAGACTGTCATGATTGGTTGCAGAGGTCTAAGTTGTTGGACATGGCTACAACACTCATGAGTGCTCATAAGTTCTGAGCATTGGACTCAACCCACGCTCACTGGAATCACTTCATGGAATTATCTCGAGTGATCGTGAGATGGTAATATCATATAAGTCTTCAAACCTAGAGATATGATTTGTTACTTATGAGTTGGTTATGCATTGATTGTACGTTAACGCATTGGTAACAAGATGTTATAAAACGTACTTTTGTGTATAATTCAATGAGTGGTAGAACAAACATATGAGTCGAAGTTTATCTGTTCCTTCTTGGATTAGAAGCTGATATCTGGGCCCCTCGATGATTTTGTTTTGACCTATGTACCGGGCCCGGTCAGAACTAAGTTGATGTGTTCAATTAAGTTCTTTGTCAAACAAATCGGAAATCGGGAAACAAACTGGTGGACAATAAGTAAGACATTGTTCCATGTATTTGTCCGGCTGATATCTAGAACAGAGGATTATATGATCACTTATCTTAAATGGCGTATCATCATCTTCTCAGTTCCGAGAGGCCTTGAAAGAGCTACGATTGCCGAAATAGGCTACACTAAGAAACAAGAGGCTCCATGGATTATCAAGTTGGGTTCCACCCATAGGATGCTCCATGGATGCTCCATGGGAGTTACAAACCCATGGGTCATGGAAATGAAGAGTCATGACACATTAGGGTTTACATGGTGTAACCCTAGATGTGTCAACACTATATAAGAAACCCATTCTCCACCAAAATAGGCTACACTAAGAAACAAGAGGGCTAGAGCCGATTTTGCAAGTGTAAGATTCTCTCAAAGTTTACTCCTTTGCATTTGGTGTTGTGTGAAGCATTTGAGGCATCACACTTGGGGTGCTAGGCTCACAAGGTTTCAAGGATCATAATCAACAACAAGGTAAGTTATTCTAACTTTCATTCAAGTTAAAAATGTTCACCATGTATGCTAGATAGGAATATAACCTTGGAATTCAACTTTGCATGATTATTAGACAAACATAGATCCAAGGTTATTAGGGTTGCATGTACACTTAGGAAGTGTTAGAATTGGTGTCCACTCTCACCCACCGCTTCCTTGACTGGTGGAGGGTCGTTAGCCGAACGGGTAGGACAAGGACTATAATTCTTCTTTCATTAAAAGTATTAATGATAAATACTAAGTAACTAAACTCTTATTAATACCCAATCTTAGTTACTTAGGAAAATGTGAATTTGGTGCTAACCCATGAAATTACACTTTGCACTTTGCTTAAGTCGTTAGTGGAGCATGTGTGGTTAACCGGCACACTAACCTGGACTTAACAAGGTAGGCAAAGGGTAACTTAATATTTATCATAGTATCGGTGGAGCGTGTGTGGTTAACCGGCACACTGATTAAGGGGTAAATATTAAGGGTACCAAGTATATTTGCATGGTTATTCACACCTTGTTTTGTGATCCTCGGCATCCCAGTCACAAAACCTGAAGGGCACACTCGAGATTGAAACATGCCTTTGAACAGTTCAATGAATCTCAAAGATCTAGGACTTTCAAATCCAATTAAAACCTAATAAATTATTTCATTTTTCATGGTGGAAATTGGTGAATCGTCATTCACCTACCTTCAAATATTTTATAGCTTGGATTACGGCATCCCTCTTCTAAGTTATAAAATAGTTTGTTGGGTCCTAGCCTTAATATTTCATATTGGGTGTCATATTAAGGACTTTAAATCAACTATCTTGAATATCTCCCAAAAAGATGTCTGGTCTAGACATTTATGATCTTCCCAAATCTCTTGAAACAAGCTTTCCTAAATAAAGATGATGTCCCATGGATATCATACTTCTTTCACCTCCTCCAACTATTCTCCCTAACCCACAAGTTCCTAAAAAGTTTAAGGTCACTCAAGCCCTATTGGCAAGGCAAGGTCTACGTGTGATCACATCTTCGAGATGTAGTCACATATTGACAAGCCGGGAGAGTTGGGTGTCAAAGTCTTGAGAAAGTTGGTGGCTCAACTACTTTCTAAGTCACATAGTGAGTTCTTTTGGGAATCCTATGAAACAGACTAAGACAAGACCCTTAATGATCTTATCTATTTGCTAAGATCAACTTCCTAAAACGCTATGGACATTGACAATGATGACATTGCATATCCAGTAAAGCTCTCTCTTCCCAATGGAAAGGGATCGGCCATAGTCAACTCGGTTGACCCAATGGTAAAGAGAGAGGCGAAGTTTGAGATAGTCCCATTATCAAGGGTCCAAGGTAACTATTGCCAAAGGAAGGAGCATTGGTTACGAAGCTGCCAAATTTACCTAAGGATGTTAAAGTCAATAAGTTTGGCTCTACTTCAGGTAAAGTCCATTCTCTAACTCTATTAAGTACATGTTGATTCTGATCGCGAAGATGGATTTCAATCGCATGGTTCGGTGATCAGAATTTTGGGCTATTACTTAAGAGTTATGATATTTATATTGCTTAGGAATAGATAACAACAAGGTTTTCATATGGATTGTAAGGATAAGTTTTTCCGCAAAGTTTTAAAATAAAAGAAAAAGGTTTTGATTTTATTTATTTTAAGTATCCTTACAATGGCATTTGTGAAAAGTTGTTGCTTATAAGATTCCATTGATACCAATATTGGGAAAATGGATTTGATTCTTTCGGTTGTGGTAGTGTCTAATATTACCAAATAAGGAAAGATTCTCATCACCCAAGGTTCAATTGGACTGAAACTTGGAATCATGCAAGTTGTATAGTATGATGAATGAGAACTTTCAGCTTGGAAAATTAAGACTAATTCCTTATGTGAATAAGGAAAGGACTAAGGCATCGAGTACACATTCTTGTGCACTGGTCAAGTCCACCACAAAAGATCAAGAAGACTATTCGTCATGATTTACTTAAGTTCAGTAAATATGGTTATACTTATAAGTTTAAGTATAAGTCTGTAGCATTGGAGAAGTTTCAATGTGAGACATAACGAATAAGAAGAATCAAAGTATGGCAGAAAGATAAAAGTTTCTCAAATCTGAAAAGATGGGAGAGTACTTTAGTATCATGTTTATGATCATCTTAATGATTAAGATACCATATCACAATTGGTCCTCTAAAGTCATCTTAGTGCATTCTTATGACTAAGAAGAGGAGTCATGAATTGTTGAAATGGTTAAATCAAAAAGATGAGTCATACTTCGTTCCAAAACAATTCTTAGAGTCATACTCCAAGATTGTAACTTGAGTGACATATCTTAAAGAGGGTTTGTTAACACTAGTCAAATGTAAGAGTAAAAGGTTATCTACTCTTGTACATTTGAAATTGGTAAATTGTGATGTTTTGGATAAAACAGAGACCAACTTAGGCCAATTGTGTAAAGTGTTAGTCTTGATAAAGAATCTGCACTATCTCTTGAATATTTGACAAGGGAGTCTTATATGTCAAGAGGACAGTGGGAGTCTTAAAGCTCTTGAAAGTTTCAAGACTTAATCAAGAATAAAACCTAAAGTCCTTCACTAGCACACGACTTGAGGTTTATAACCTATCGTGTTGAAATTTTTGTGCCTATTCAAGTTGGCTTTGCATAGGAGTTCTGAGAGTTCTCAATTGGTTGCACAACTACTTGGAAGCAATGGCAGGCACCTGAGCTGCCAAATGGAAAGAATTTAAGATTGCACAAGTTTAATCAATATGAGTTTGGATTTGTCACTAACCTTGTCTTGTGATTATGGTTTTGACAAATTCACATGGATAAGAACACATACACTATTAAATCTAAGTGTCATAAGGTTTCTCTCCGATTCATGAAAATGATGGTGAGGAAACACTTTCACTAAGTAGATTTTAGCTAGATAGAAATTGTGATATTTGCATTCTCAAAGTCGTTAGTGGAGCGTGTGTGGTTTACCGGCACACTAACATGGACTTGTGAGAAGTGGCAAAGGTCTAAACAATTGAGACTATGATTACGGCATCCCTTTTCATAGTTCTAAAATTGTTTAGACACACATGTGAGCTATCTAAGAGAGGTGTATGATTTTGATAAAGTTTTATCAAAACAATCTAGTATCAGAAATCTGAACTTTGGTAAGAAAGTCAGCTGATTTCTGAGTACATGTCAAAGCTAGTGGGAGCATAAGTGTTATGCTAATAATCATCATGTTAGTGGGAGCATGATAATTATGACAAAGGTTGCAAGTTAGCAATGTTAATTATAGAAAACAAAAGTTTCAATTCGTGAGGTTGCAGGGGTTGAAAAAGTTGTTTTGCTATAATTAAGGGAGAGGAAATTATACTTCATTTCAATTCTAAAAGCTTAGATTGAGATTTTAATCGTATTTAATCAAGGATATATATATATATATATATATATATATATATATATATATATATATATATATATATATATATATATATATGAATTTCATGTTGGAATGGCTCAACATAAGGAAATTCTATATATGGGTCCATTATTTGCGTTCTAAAATTCGATTATGATTACGGCATCCCTTTTCATAATCTGAATTTTGTGAACTTGGCAAATTGAAATGGAAATATTATAGCAAAAGACTGGTTTAGTCTTTATGTGAGACATCATGAATCGTGTCCCATATGCTTCGGATATAGGATCGATTACATGTGTTATATTCATGCTTTCTAAAATTTTCCAAATGCCTGGGGCATTATGAAGGGAAAAGGTCTAGAATTGGATATGACTAAAATGATTAAGCAATTGTCGAGGACAATCTAAGGTTTACCAAAGATTGGTTGCTCAAGAACAGTTGGAAGTATAATGTTAATTCTGGAAGGACCATATTGACATAATCTGTAAGGAGGCAACTCTTGTTAAGAAGTGATAGTCAAAATGGAATATGGAAATGTTTCAAAGTTAGAAATTATTCAATCTGTGTAAGATTAGGAAAGTTAATGAAAGAAGGATGTTTCCAAGGAGCTGATCTCCTTTGGAATGCTCTGTAATGATTGTTGTCAAGTCTTTCTGACTTCGTGCATAATCATTAAGAGGATCAATGCATATAAGTTTAGAATCTAACAGATTTCAGTAAATGGCATCAATTTGGAATTCTTGCATTTGCAGTAAGGATTTGGGACTGTGAAAAGAGGATCATTGGAGTGATGTTCAATTGATCTATTTTACAAAGTAAAGATCATAGACAAACATAGTATGCATACTTGGTGTATGGCATGACTAGTGTTTAGAAAACATAGTGTACATGCTTGGAGCATGGGACAACTATTGTTTTAAATTCAAGTATAAAGTTGATAAAACCGAAACAATGAATAATGAGTAATCATTATGGTGATAAATAAAAGTGTTTATTTATATTCATAGTGTTTGATACCATATTTGATTCATTTATTCTTATGTTTCACTTTGCATGTTTTGACTTCCAGAATAACTAAGTCGCTCTTCCTGAATGATTAAGTTATTCAAACCATCCACAGTCGGTCATATGTTGGAAGTAGATATGAATCAAGACTGTCATGGGTTGGTTTGTAGAGGTCCAAGTTGGTGGACAAAGTGGTGCTACAACACTCATGAGTGCTCATAAGTTCTGAGTATTGGCTTCAACCCACGCTCATTTGAATCACTTCATGGATTTTATCACGAGTGATCATGAGACGATAATATCTTATATTCTTCAAACCTAGAGATATGAGTTGTTACTATGAGTTGGTTATACATTGATTGCACGAAAACGCATTGGTAACTCGATGTTATAAAATGTGCCTATGTGTATGATTCAACAAGTAGTAGAACAAGCCATATGAGTCGAAGTTTATCCATTCCTTTTACCTTCGGGATAAAAGCGATATATGTGGGCCCCTCGATGATTTAAAGATGATACTGTTGGGTTATGAGCATTCTAACACTCCTAAGTGTACATGCAACCCTAAATACCTTGGATCTATGTTTTCTCTATTATACATACAATTATGAACATCCAAGGTATTATCCTAATCTAGCATACAAAATAATAAATATAACAAGATAGAATACATACCTCTTTGATGTAGAATGTCTTCATGAAGCTTGAGTGCCTAGTGCCCCAAGTGTGACACCTCAAATGGTTCACACAACACCAAATACACTTGGAATAACTTGAGAGAAACTTGAACACTCCTTAAAATCGTCTAGCCCTCACACTCACACATTAGTGCACGATTTCTTGAGCCATGGGATTCTTTTATATGGTGGCTATTAGGGTTACACCATGTAACTCATAACTTTACCCATTACTTATGCTCCATGGATTTTAACCTCCATGGAGTATCCATGGGTCACCCCATGGACTTAGTCCAACATAAGGAATCTTGGATCACAAGCCCACATATATAAGAATGAATGATTTACACAATCAACCCATATATTTAATTAGTCTCCTTTTGATCACTTAATTAATTCCAAATTAATTCTTGATCAATACTAATTAAATAACCTTATTAATATATTAGAACTTATAATATATTAACCAACCTTAAGTGTTATTTCTCTCATTATAGTCTATCCAAATGCATGATGCCATGCAACCCAAATGGACCATGCCGGGTCGGGTCAAGTCTTACCAATTATAGTTATGGACTTAGACATTAATCCAACAGTCTCCCACTTGGATACGTCTAAAACTATTATTGCGTATGACTTCAGGAACCGATCAGCAATCGTAGCTCTCAAAAGCTTCTGTCGAACTCTGACCTTGTCGATCAACTCTGACCTTTGTCAATGACTTGTCCATTAGATAAGGGATCATATATTCCTCCATTCTAGATATCATATGGATTGAGACATGGATTATCAATCATTCTCTCTGTCCATTTGTTGTTTCCCGATTTCCGATTCATGATGACTGACTGATTGAACAAATCAAATCAGTCCTGGCTTGGCCAAGCACTCACATGTATCATCTTTAAATCATCGAGGGGCCCAAAAATATCGCTTTTATCCCGAAGGTAAAAGGAATGGGTAAACTTCGACTCATATGGCTTGTTCTACTACTTGTTGAATCATACACAAAGGCACGTTTTATAACATCGAGTTACCAATGCGTTTTCGTGCAATCAATGTATAACCAACTCATAGTAACAACTCATATCTCTAGGTTTGAAGAATATAAGATATTATCGTCTGATGATCAGTAGTGATAAAATCCCTGAAGTGATTCAAATGAGCGCGGGTTGAATCCAATACTCAGAACTTATGAGCACTCATGAGTGTTGTAGCACCACTTTTGTCCACCAACTTGGACCTCTACAAACCAACCCATGACAGTCTTGATTCATATCTACTTCCAACATATGACCGACTGTGGATGGTTTGAATAACTTAATCATTCAGGAAGAACGACTTACTTATTTTGGAAGTCAAAACATGCAAAGTGAAACACAAGAATAAATGAATCAAATATGGTATCAAACCCTATGAATATAAATAAACACTTTTATTTATCACCATACTGATTACTAATTATTCATTGTTTCGGTTTTATCAACTTTATACTTGAATTTAAAACAATAGTTGTCCCATGCTCCAAGCATGTACACTATGTTTTCTAAACACTAGTCATGCCATACACCAAGTATGCATACTATGTTTGTCTATGATCTTTACTTTGTAAAATAGATCAATTGAACATCACTCCAATGATCCTCTTTTCACAGTCCCAAATCCTTACTGCAAATGCAAGAATTCCAAATTCATGCCATTTACTGAAATCTATTAGATTCTAAACTTATATGAAGTGATCCTCTTAATGATTATGCACAAAGTTAGAAAGACTTGACAACAATCATTACAGAGCATTCCAAAGGAGATCAGCTCCTTGGAAACATCCTTCTTTCATTAAGTTTCCTAATCTTACACAGATTGAATAATTTCTAACTTTGAAACATTTCCATATTCCATTTTGACTATCACTTCTGAACAAGAGTTGCCTCCTTACAGATTATGTCAATATGGTCCTTCCAGAATTAACATTATACTTCCAACTGTTCTTGAGCAACCAATCTTTGGTAGACCTTAGATTGTCCTCGACAATTGCTTAATCATTTTAGTCATATCCAATTCTAGACCTTTTCCCTTCATAATGCCCCAGGCATTTGGAAAATTTTAGAAAGGATGAATATAGCACATGTAATCGATCCTATATCCGAAGCATATGGGACACGATTCATGATGTCTCACATAAAGACTAAACCAGTCTTTTGCTATAATATTTCCATTTCAATATGCCAAGTTCTCAAAATTCGGATTATGAAAAGGGATGCCGTAATCATAATCGAATTTTAGAACGCAAATAATGGACCCATATATAGAATTTCCTTATGTTGAGCCATTCCAACATGAAATTCATATATATATATCCTTGATTAAATACGATTAAAATCTCAATCTAAGCTTTTAGAATTGAAATGAAGTATAATTTCCTCTCCATTAATTATAGCAAAACAACTTTTTCAACCCCTGCAACCTCACGAATTGAAACTTTTGTTTTCTATAATTAACATTGCTAACTTGCAACCGTTGTCATAATTATCATGCTCCCACTAACATGATGATTATTAGCATAACACTTATGCTCCCACTAGCTTTGACATGTACTCAGAAATCAGCTGACTTTCTTACCAAAGTTCAGATTTCTGATACTAGATTGTTTTGATAAAACTTTATCAAAATCATACACCTCTCTTAGATAGCTCACATGTGTGTCTAAACAATTTTAGAACTATGAAAAGGGATGTCGTAATCATAGTCTCAATTGTTTAGACCTTTGCCACTTCTCACAAGTCCATGTTAGTGTGCCGGTAAACCACACACGCTCCACTAACGACTTTGAGAATGCAAATATCACAATTGCTATCTAGCTAAAATCTACTTAGTGAAAGTGTTTCCTCACCATCATTTTCATGAATCGGAGAGAAACCTTATGACACTTAGATTTAATAGTGTATGTGTTCTTATCCATGTGAATTTGTCAAAACCATAATCACAAGACAAGGTTAGTGACAAATCCAAACTCATATTGATTAAACTTGTGCAATCTTAAATTCTTTCCATTTGGTAGCTCAGGTGCCTGCCATTGCTTCCAAGTAGTTGTGCAACCAATTGAGAACTCTCAGAACTCCTATGCAAAGCCAACTTGAATAGGCACAAAAATTTCAACACGATAGGTTATAAACCTCAAGTCGTGTGCTAGTGAAGGACTTTAGGTTTTATTCTTGATTAAGTCTTGAAACTTTCAAGAGTTTTAAGACTCCCACTGTCCTCTTGACATATAAGACTCCCTTGTCAAATATTCAAGAGATAGTGCGGATTCTTTATCAAGACTAACATTTTACACAATTGGCCTAAGTTGGTCTCTGTTTTATCCAAAACATCACAATTTACCAATTTCAAATGTACAAGAGTAGATAACCTTTTACTCTTACATTTGACTAGTGTTAACAAACCCTCTTTAAGATATGTCACTCAAGTTACAATCTTGGAGTATGACTCTAAGAATTATTTTGGAACGAAGTATGACTCATCTTTTTGATTTAACCATTTCAACAATTCATGACTCCTCTTCTTAGTCATAAGAATGCACTAAGATGACTTTAGAGGACCAATTGTGATATGGTATCTTAATCATTAAGATGATCATAAACATGATACTAAAGTACTCTCCCATCTTTTCAGATTTGAGAAACTTTTATCTTTCTGCCATACTTTGATTCTTCTTATTCGTTATGTCTCACATTGAAACTTCTCCAATGCTACAGACTTATACTTAAACTTATAAGTATAACCATATTTACTGAACTTAAGTAAATCATGACGAATAGTCTTCTTGATCTTTTGTGGTGGACTTGACCAGTGCACAAGAATGTGTACTCGATCCCTTAGTCCTTTCCTTATTCACATAAGGAATTAGTCTTAATTTTCCAAGCTGAAAGTTCTCATTCATCATACTATACAACTTGCATGATTCCAAGTTTCGGTCCAATTGAACCTTGGGTGATGAGAATCTTTCCTTATTTGGTAATATTAGACACTACCACAACCGAAAGAATCAAATCCATTTTTCCAATATTGCTATCAATGGAATCTTATAAGCAACAACTTTTCACAAATGCCATTGTAAGGATACTTAAAATAAATAAAATCAAAACCTTTTCATTTTATTTTAAAACTTTGCGGAAAAACTTATCCTTACAATCCATATGAAAAACTTGTTGTTATCTATTCCTAAGCAATATAAATATCATAACTATTAAGTAATAGCCCAAAATTCTGATCACCGAACCATACGATTGAAATCCATCTTCGCGATCAGAATCAGCATGTACTTAATAGAGTTAGAGAATGGACTTTACCTGAAGTAGAGCCAAACTTATTGACTTTAACATCCTTAGGTAAATTTGGTAGCTTCGTAACCAATGCCCCTTCCTTTGGCAATAGTTACCTATGGACCCTTGATAATGGGACTATCTCAGACTTCGACTCTCTCTTTACCATTGGGTCAACCGAGTTGACTATGGCCGATCCCTTTCCATTGGGAAGAGAGAGCTTTACTGGATATCCAATGTCATCATTGTCAATGTCCATAGCGTTTTAGGAAGTTGATCTTAGCAAATAGATAAGATCATTAAGGGTCCTGTCTTAGTCTGTTTCATAGGAGTCCCAAAGGAACTCACTATGTGACTTAGAAAGTAGTTGAGCCACCAACTTTCTCAAGACTTTGACACCCAACTCTCCCGGCTTGTCAATATGTGACTACATCTCCAAGATGTGATCACACATAGACCTTGCCTTGCCAATAGGGCTTGAGTGACCTTAAACTTTTCAAGAATTTGTGGGTTAGGGAGAATAATTGGAGGAGGTGGAGGAAGTATGATATCCATGGGACATCATCTTCATTTAGGAAAGCTTGTTTCAAGAGATTTGGGAAGATCATAAATGTCTAGACCAGACATCTTTTTGGGAGATATTCAAGATAGTTGATTTAAAGTCCTTAATATGACACCCAATATGAAATATTAAGGCTAGGACCCAACAAACTATTTTATAACTTAGAAGAGGGATGCCGTAATCCAAGCTATAAAATATTTGAAGGTAGGTGAATGACGATTCACCAATTTCCACCATGAAAAACGAAATAATTTATTAGGTTTTAATTGGATTTGAAAGTCCTAGATCTTTGAGATTCATTGAACTGTTCAAAGGCATGTTTCAATCTCGAGTGTGCCCTTCAGGTTTTGTGACTGGGATGCCGAGGATCACAAAACAATGTGTGAATAACCATGCAAATATACTTGGTACCCTTAATATTTACCCCTTAATCAGTGTGCCGGTTAACCACACACGCTCCACCGATACTATGATAAATATTAAGTTACCCTTTGCCTACCTTGTTAAGTCCAGGTTAGTGTGTCGGTTAACCACACACGCTCCACTAACGACTTAAGCAAAGTGCAAAGTGTAATTTCATGGGTTAGCACCAAATTCACATTTTCCTAAGTAACTAAGATTGGGTATTAATAAGAGTTTAGTTACTTAGTATTTATCATTAATACTTTTAATGAAAGGAGAATTATAGTCCTTGTCCTACCCGTTCGGCTAACGACCCTCCACCAGTCAAGGAAGCGTTGGGTGAGAGTGGACACCCATTAAACTGCCATTTTATAGGTAGTAACCTTATACCCCCCTTATAGACCGGCTTCGTGAATGAGGCCTACTAACGGTAAGACTGACTTTACTCTTATACATATATATAAATATTATTAACTTATAATATTATAAAGTATAAGGGTTGAATTTTAACTTTTAAAATTCTAAGGGCTAACTTTGAATTAAAGTATTCATAAGTGAAAACTTTTTAAATTCCAAAACTTGAGGGCAAGTTTTGATACTATTCAAAACTAATTAATTCCATAACTTATGAGTTTAAAGTAGCTTTAATTATATATAAAAAAAAAATAAAAAAAAATAAAAAAAAAAAAAACTCTTCAAGTTATGGAAGACTTTAAACTAATTAATAAAAAAAATAACTTTTTTTTATTGTAACTTATGGAACTAATTAAGGTTACACTTTTTTTTTAATTTAATGAAGAGACTCTTGAACCTCCATAACTTGAGGACAAGTTATGGAGTCATAAAACCATTTAATTAGAACTAGACTCTTCATTTTGTAACCTTTGCCAACTTTTATGAGTTTTATGATTCTTAAATGTGACTTTTCATATAACTTGAGGACAAGTTACAAAAACACACTTTGGAATCAACTCTTAGATTAAAATGGATTGAAAACAACTATTTCACACAACTTTTCTATTAATCTAAGAACCTCATAAGAACAAGATAATTCAAATCATCAATCTTCAAGAAATTAGCATGAACATACAAACTAATACAAATCTTGAAATTATGACAATTATCTTAGAAATTGGATTAGCATGAACATTACCACATCAAAAACAAGTTTATAAGTCCAAAAACATCTTAGGGTAATGTTCCTAGTCCAATTCCAGCCAAAACAATCGAATATATGCATCCAACTCGATTTTTCAGCTACTTTTGCAAGTATAACAAGAAAACAAGCCTAGGCTCTGATACCACTGTTGGGTTATGAGCATTCTAACACTCCTAAGTGTACATGCAACCCTAAATACCTTGGATCTATGTTTTCTCTATTATACATACAATTATGAACATCCAAGGTATTATCCTAATCTAGCATACAAAATAATAAATATAACAAGATAGAATACATACCTCTTTGATGTAGAATATCTTCATGAAGCTTGAGTGCCTAGTGCCCCAAGTGTGACACCTCAAATGGTTCACACAACACCAAATACACTTGGAATAACTTGAGAGAAACTTGAACACTCCTTAAAATCGTCTAGCCCTCACACTCACACATTAGTGCAGAATTTCTTGAGCCATGGGATTCTTTTATATGGTGGCTATTAGGGTTACACCATGTAACTCATAACTTTACCCATTCCTTATGCTCCATGGATTTTAACCTCCATGGAGTATCCATGGGTCACCCCATGGACTTAGTCCAACATAAGGAATCTTGGATCACAAGCCCACATATATAAGAATGAATGGTTTACACAATGAACCCATATATTTAATTAGTCTCCTTTTGATCACTTAATTAATTCCAAATTAATTCTTGATCAATACTAATTAAATAACCTTATTAATATATTAGAACTTATAATATATTAACCAACCTTAAGTGTTATTTCTCTCATTATAGTCTATCCAAATGCATGATGCCATGCAACCCAAATGGACCATGTCGGGTCGGGTCAAGTCTTACCAATTATAGTTATGGACTTAGACATTAATCCAACAGATACATGTGAGTGCTTGGCCAAGCCAGGACTGATTTGATTTGTTCAATCAGTCAGTCATCATGAATCGGAAATCGGGAAACAACAAATGGACAGAGAGAATGATTGATAATCCATGTCTCAGTCCATATGATATCTAGAATGGAGGAATATATGATCCCTTATCTAATGGACAAGTCATTGACAAAGGTCAGAGTTGATCGACAAGGTCAGAGTTCGACAGAAGCTTTTGAGAGCTATGATTGCTGATCGGTTCCTGAAGTCATACGCAATAATAGTTTTAGACTTATCCAAGTGGGAGACTGTTGGATTAATGTCTAAGTCCATAACTATAATTGGTAAGACTTGACCCGCCCCGACATGGTCCATTTGGGTTGCATGGCATCATGCATTTGGATAGACTATAATGAGAGAAATAACACTTAAGGTTGGTTAATATATTATAAGTTCTAATATATTAATAAGGTTATTTAATTAGTATTGATCAAGAATTAATTAGGAATTAATTAAGTGATCAAAAGGAGACTAATTAAATATATGGGTTCATTGTGTAAATCATTCATTCTTATATATGTGGGCTTGTGATCCAAGATTCCTTATGTTGGACTAAGTCCATGGGGTGACCCATGGATACTCCATGGAGGTTAAAATCCATGGAGCATAAGGAATGGGTAAAGTTATGAGTTACATGGTGTAACCCTAATAGCCACCATATAAAAGAATCCCATGGCTCAAGAAATCGTGCACTAATGTGTGAGTGTGAGGGCTAGACGATTTCAAGGAGTGTTCAAGTTTCTCTCAAGTTATTCCAAGTGTATTTAGTGATGTGTGAACCATTTGAGGTGTCACACTTGGGGCACTAGGCACTCAAGCTTCATGAAGACATTCTACATCAAAGAGGTATGTATTCTATCTTGTTATATTTATTATTTTGTATGATAGATTAGGATAATACCTTGGATGTTCATAATTGTATGTATAATAGAGAAAACATAGATCCAAGGTATTTAGGGTTGCATGTACACTTAGGAGTGTTAGAATGCTCATAACCCAACAAGACCGACAGAAAAGCTACGCTGATAAACGAAGAAAACCGTTGGAATTCCAGGTGGGCGACCGTGTTCTATTGAAGGTCTCACCCTGGAAGGGCTTGATACGCTTTGGAAAGCGTGGAAAGCTAAATCCAAGGTACATTGGGCCTTTCGAGATTCTCACAAGAATCGGCCCTGTAGCTTACAAACTTAACTTATCACGCGAGCTCAGTAACGTACATTCTACATTCCACGTATCGAACTTGAAAAAGTGTCTGTCCGACGAGACTCTTGTAATCCCACTCGACGAGATCGAGATCAACGAGAGACTCAACTTCGTGGAAGAACCAATAGAGATCATGGACTGGGAGGTCAAGCAAACGAAACAAATCTGCATCCCGATAGTGAAGGTTCGCTGGAACGCCAATCGAGGACCTGAATTCACTTGGGAGCGAGAGGATCAGATGAAACTGAAATATCCTCGTCTCTTTACTTAGTTATTTGTAACTAATTAATTGCTTAAATTCTAATTTCGGGACGAAATTCCTTCTAAGAATGGGATGATGTGACAACCCGAAATTTCTATTCTGTACAACATGTCAATTCAATAGAAGTCAAAACAGTTTCTGAAAACTGTCAAGCTTTTTGGAATAAGTTTGAGTATTTTAGGATTAACACTTTAGGAGATATCAGGAGAAAGGATGCCTTAGGGTTTATTGTGCAACAATAAAGTCCCGACACATCAAAAGTTTAGAGTTTACAGCCTAAACAAGGAGTTTACGGCCGTAAACCCTAAAGGGGAGGGGTATAAAAGTGGCACTTAGCCATTTTTAGCATTTTTCCACCTTTTCAAGATCAAATCTCAAACTCTCTCAAGTATCATCCATAGTTTTCTTCAAGATCTTCATCTAGTAAGTGTTTCTAATCCTTTTAAGTTAGTATATCACTTAATCTAGTGATTTAACACACTTCTATCCATGAAATCTTTCCAAAATGTTGAATCTTCAAGTTTCACCAAGAACACCAAGAACACACACTAGTGTTCTTGGACTTTTGGCTCATTTCAAGCTTCTATATTGTAAGTACTTCTATTCTAGAGTATGTTTAGGCTTGATACACTTCTTTACATCAATAAAACACAAGGAAACACCAAGATCAAAGGTGTTTACGGTCCAAGAACACCTTGGACCGTAAACCCTAAATAAGGGGCCAAAGTGGCCCTAGTCCCTTCCTTAGCCTTGGAAACTAGTCTAGACTCATACCTTAATGTGTTTTGGACTTGAAAATATCAAAATACCATGATCCATGAGGGTTTACGACCGTAAACCCAAAGGGAAATGGTCTTAGGACCGTAAACTCCATTTAGGAGTGAAATGAGGCCCTAACTTCTTCCAAAGGCTTAACCAGCAAGTAGAATAGCTTCTAGGGACTCATAAGCCTTCAAAACACAAAATGGTCATAAGGACATGAGTTTACGGCCGTAAACTCATGGGTTTACGACCGTAAACTCATTGAGTTGAGGTCACAAAACCGTAAACTCCTATAAGGGGTTCCTTTGAACCCTAAACCTAATAGCTTTGTCCTACAACACTTAGATGCAATCCTGAGGACTTATAGCACCCATATAAGGTGTTTTACAAGTCTTAGGATGTCTTAACTTTGTTAATTAGTTGTTTAAAGACTAATTGGATACATATATGTGTATTTATATGTTAACTAGGATCACTGTGTGTGTACAAGTCTTCACTTGACACCTAGCAATCCTATCTCTTCAGTTCATCCAAACCACTCACCACAGGTGAGTTCATACCCCCTTAATTAACCTTTTAAATGTTTTTAAATGATTTTATGGGGAGGGGGGATTCAAGTTGTACAATTATAGTTATTATATCAATCACATGTGATTAATAACTACCAAACTAGTGGATTTTTACCTTTCAAACTTTTTTACCAAACTGTTTTACTCCAAACTGTTTTACAAACTCCTTTTCATGTCAAATGCTTTTACTTAAACTCTTTTATACTTATAAATTGTCAAATGCATGCCTATATATGCATGGTTATATAAGTAATGCTTAAAGGACTTAGGAAGGCCAGCTCGCTTTAATTCCTTTTCCTTGTTTGGATGTGGCTTTAGGGCATTGGTTATCCGTCCAAAGGTAGTTTTAATATCAGTTGTATATCATGTATACATATATAGTCATAAAAGTTCTTTCATTCAGTTCCATACCCTTGGGTAGCAAGGGTATACAAACATGTTCATATATTACTAGTAAGCTATTATAGGGGTAGTTTAGGAAGATACTAATACTATTACTAGAACAATGAAACATACAATGAGTCAGTTAATTCATGAGTCAATACATGCTAGATAGAGAGGGAACACACAATACAGCTAGTACACACAGCACATTACAATACATGCTAGATAGAGAGAGAATACACAATACAGCTAGTACACACAGAACATTACAATACATGCTAGATAGAGAGAGAACACACAATACAGCTAGCACACAGTACATTACAATACTATACAGAGAGAACACACAGGCTAGACAGAAGGAGAACATACAATACAGCTAGCATAAAAATACATTACATATACATTATTACAGTTATGTGAGCCATTAAACAGGGCATGGCACTACCTGCCATGACTGTTTTTGTATCAGAATCTCCTTAATTGGGGAGCGTATGAGTTTGTGTATAGATCTATACTGGATTGACTATCCTACACCTTGATGCTCGCTATAGTGGGACTTGCAAGTCTACGGGTGCCAAACGTCATTTTTACGGCGTCTTACATCGTCGTTTTACTATTGAGTCGGTAGCAAGATACACGCCGATCACATGTTACCTTAAAGTTTACAATTGGCTTAAGGTAGTTAGTACAGCAGTAGTTACTTAATACAACACTACAGTACTATAGTATTATTCCCATTACATTCACTTCGTGAACATTCACACGATGCACGGTAATGTAGAAACTATATTTTTGGTTAATGATAGGTGAACTTGGGAAAATACACACTCTTACAAGAGACACGCACACAGATACTAGATGCCTTGGTAGAAGGCTACTTTTAGTAGGAAACATAGGGTTTTCTAGGGGAGTTCAAACAAACACAATCATTTACAAAACTTATACATTACAAGACTTACAAACACTTTCATACAAACACAGACACTAATATACTTATGATCTCACCAGCTTTAAAGCTGATCTACTCTTTCAAAATAACTTGTATTCTCAGGTCGCCAGTAGACAGGTACCGGAGCCAGGTTTTTGAAAAGATGGAGCGTGTTCAAGACCCATCTTTATTTTGACGTATATTATTTTTGGTGTCTATATAACTTGACAGAACACACATGTATGAAATTATATTATTAATGCAATGGATGATGTTGTTGCTTGTTTACTACTTTGCATTGTTGTGATACTGTACATGACGTCCTCCACCCCTGAACGATTCCGCCATTCCGGTTTTGGGGTGTGACAATGTGCTAATGTGATATAATCACCTTTTAGCATGTAGCATTTCTAGCTACAAGTTTCTTACTTTAACAACGATCACAATCGCTTTGAATATCTTTCACTTCAATCTTCTGGCTTAGGTCAGATGCTACATCGAACTTGGTTCTCTGAACTAGGTAACATGCTTATCTTTTGTCGGACTCGACATGATATGACCACTAGGGTCGGAATAATAATCATCTTTTTAGTCATTACCGAAACGATGGTAACGACATACATGAATAAAACATAATCAATTACTAGAGCCTTGGTAACCTTGTGACTTTCCCTGATCCAAGTGCGAGTCTTATGCTTCCGGTAGTATAGGCCTCTACTACCATTCACACCTACTCATACTCGTCCCAAGTATTGTCTCGCAGCTTTCCAAGTTACTATCACAAAAACAATTTTAACACATAAAAATGTGTCCAATCAATCATAAAATTTTCCCTAGACTCTACTAGGACTTCTTCCATGCGTATCTTCAATCATCAATTCTACTTCAACTCGGTTGGTGATGGGAATGTCAGACGATGGGATAACTTCATGGATTATACCAAAAATCTTTCTTTCTGCAAATCGAAAGTTTACTTCTCCCGTACTAGACGTATTATTTATTAGATGCATTCTAAAGGCAAGATATCACTCTTATGATATCTTCCGATAAGTACCATTCAGTATCGTAAGCCTTCTCATTTCCTCCATTTACTCAATTCACTACAAGTCTTCACCATGATGTTCTGTACACCAAAGCAATTGTTTGGTGTATTGAGACGAGAATAAAGATAGAGGAAGGTTTAGACGCGTATTCCTCCGTATTACTCCAAAAAGTTACATGCCAGTTCTAATATCGTAATTAAACGTTTAGAAACCTGAGCACATAAAATTTCCAGATCTAGTCGGCAACAGACCATAGATCCGATCAAACGATTGAATAAAGCATCACAAATCATTTAGCACATAAAAGCATTTTAGGCATCTTCCCTAATTAAGCTAGTGTTTGTGTCTAATCAGGTGTACTTCCTAAAATATATTAGACACACTCCTCACGATCATCGCTTAACATTCTAAGTTTAAGTCTAGAAATAAATCCTTATTCCTAGTTTGCTTAAACTAATGCTCTGATACCAACTGTGACATCCCCATTTTCACGGCCATGAAAGACCAATTTTCTTTATGCTTTATAAAAATCAGAGTACCTCTTTTAGTGAAAATGTTGCGGAATTTGTTCCCAGTAAAACATGATAAATACGTTATCAAAAAATTTCCGAAGAAATATATTTTTATTCATTTTAAAACATTTGGGATGTCATCGTTAATACAGAAACATAAACATAAACAGAATTTACATTCATTTACACTAGTGATCTACATCTCTTTAATCTCTCAGTGTAATGTAACTTCGTATCGACACCTGTGATACAAATAAGCTTGAGTGGATCAGGTTGGGAAACCTGGTGAGTACAAAGGGATTTCAATCCCATAATGTTATATCATATATATAATTTAGAACTCACAAAATATACAATTTCACCATATATATATAAGCAACTCTTACCCCACCCCGTTAATCCTTACAACGAGACTATCCATACTCTCGGACCTTAAATTTTACCTGTCACTTAACCCATACTCTCGGATCTAATTCATGCTCTCGGATCAATAATTGTGCCCATTCCATACTCTCGGATTAGGGACAAGTGTCTATGTGTAAATCCATTCTCCCGAATTAACGACGAATGACTATGTCCTATCCGTACTCCCGGACTGAGGACGGCTGACTATGTATTAATCCATACTCCCGGACTAAGGACAACTGACTATGTCTTAATCCATACTCCCGAACTAAGGACAACTGACTATGTCTTAATCCATACTCCCGGATTAATGACAGTTGATTATGTCCAATCCATACTCTCGGACTAGGGACAATGACTATGTCTAATTCATGCTCTCGGATCAATGACATATACTAAAGTTCTATTCTCTGAGTATAACTCACTCGTACTCGTAAGAAAATACTGCCCAATATTCCTCATAATTAATTTAGGTTTACTCTTTATCCTAAATCATCATATATAATCAGGTATGTTCTTTAACACGTATTTCAGGCAACATCAATTAACTCGCACATAAACATATAATTAATACTTCAATCAATACTTGTATTAAAATCATGTTCATGAAAGGGACTATGCACTCACTTGATAAGGTGGTGACTCGGTACTCGGACAGCGCTTCGTTTACTTTAAAATAATTTCCTTCGACGAAACCTAGTATTATTACCACTAGATTTTAGTCTAATATTCACCGTGACTAATTATTAGTCTTATTATTATTATTATTATTTTTATTATTATTATATAAGCGTTTAAACAATACTTTCCAACCACTATGTACAACATGGGCCAGACATAAAACACCGGAGGGCAGGACCATTTTGGCATATAGCAGTTCAGATATCCAACAACCCTATGTGGCCCTTTAAACCAGATTCTTCGTACCACGAGTAGTTAAAAAGATATTATAACGACACTTATATAAGTCATCATAATAGCTCAAATATTTATTATAAGTTCATAATAACAATACAAATTTTAAATATAAGCTATATTAAAATAGGTAAGCATAACTTACTTACAATGGGGTTTTAGCTAGGAGTCGGGCTCTGCAGGGGCAGAACTTCGTCGCTGAATCTTTCTAAGAAAGATTCGTGCAGCGCTTCAGCGCTCACCTTACTATACTAAAACTACATAAAGAGAAGTCGAATCACGAGGGACCGAAATGCTCGGGGGATAAGAAGAGAAAGACTCTTGAATCAAGAGAATGGTGCAAGAAATATGAGAGCCCAAGCCTCTTATTTATAGTAATTGAATTTATAAAAACTACTCTCCATAATTACTTAATGACCTTATAGTTATATAAACGACTAAACACCCCTTCATAATACTATTTTAAATAGATTTAACGATATTTGTACTAAACTAATGTCGAAAGTACTCAACACTAGTCTTATAATAATCGCATCGTCGATACCTTTCTAATGATATATACATTTGTATATATATGTGTACGTATATATGATTTATACTTTATTTTAATACGTAAATATGCAATTATAATTTGTAACTCGTTCATACAAACTCCATTTTTGACGTTCTTTGTATCCACGCGTTGGTATTTACGAGTACTACAACTTTCATTTAGACGTCGTCAGCTAATTCTCATTCTATCTCACATTTACAAAACTATATCGAATTTATCGCGCTCGAAGAGTATGGACCAAGTTTCGTCCATATATTTAACATACGAGCTCTACTCTCGACATTCTTTATATCCACGCGTAGGTAAAAACAAGATCTAAAACTTTCATTTAGACTTTGTCGGCTAATTCTCGACCGGTCTTAAATTTAACAATAGGAGAAGATTATATTGTTAAATGTCCACGTAAAATTCATAACTTCTACATACGGACTCCGTTTTCGTCTATCTTTTTACCGTTGAGTTCCTATTAATGAGATCTTCAACTCTCATTTAGGTCGTGTAGGCCAAAAACTGCTCGAACTAAATTTCGAGTTTCGGGTCGTGCACTACTATGCCAAATCTTAGAAAATTCATAACTTCCTCTTACGAAGTCAGATTTGGGCGTTCTTTTTTTGTATGTTCTCAGTTTAACGTGTAGGCCAAAAACTGCTCGAACTAAATTTCGAGTTTCGGGTCATGCACTACTATGCCAAATCTTAGAAAATTCATAACTTCCTCTTACGAAGTCAGATTTGGGCGTTCTTTTTTTGTATGTTCTCAGTTTAACGTATACTACAAATTTTGTTTAGATCACTAAGGCTAAAAAGTTCTCTACCGTAAATTCACTATTTACGTCTCCCGGTGCCGTGCCGGTTTTGCCGTAAAACTTCGACGGGCCATAACTTCTTCGTTATAACTCGGATTTTGGCGTTATTTATATGTACGAAACCCTTGTAACATATACTAAAACTTAGTTAAGATTAATCCTTCTAAATAATCTTCCATAAAAAACTCATTTTTCATCCTCATCGTCTCTAAATTGACTAGCCCGGATATGCGGGCCTTACAGAGCCTGTGATGAGATGGGAGGTTCCGAAATCTCCATCTGAGATTCGGAGTTTCCTCGGATTGGCGGGCTATTACCGGAGATTCATTCAGGACTTCTCCAAGATAGTTGTACCTTTGACCCGGCTGATGAAGAAAGTCGTTATTTTTCGATGGGGGCCTGAGCAGCAGGCAGCGTTTGAGACGTTGAGGTAGAGACTGTGCGAAGAGCCGATCCTCGCCCTGCCCGAGGGCGTAGAGAATTTCGTGGTGTATTTTGATGCGTCCATTTCTGGTTTGGTCGCAGTTTTGATGTAGAGAGGGCATGTCATCGCCTACGCCTCGAGGCAGCTGAAGCCTCACGAGGCGAACTACCCGACACACGATTTGGAGTTGGGGGTGGTCGTCTTCGCCCTCAATATTTGGCGACACTACCTCTATGGGGTCCGTTGTACCATCTACATGGACCAAAAGAGTTTGAGGTACCTTATGGATCAGCCGAACCTGAACATGAGGCAGCGTCGGTGGTTAGACGTGGTGAAGGATTATGATATTGAGATCCATTATCACCCGCGGAAAGCCAATGTCGTGGCCGATGCACTTAGTCGCAAGGCAGCGCCGATCAGGGACATCTGCATGAGGATGACCGTGGTGACTCCGCTTTTGGAGCAGATCCGAGAGGCCCAGCTGGAGGCCATGAAGGAGGAACATCGGAAGAGCGAGCGTATCGTGGGTCAAGTTTCCTCATTCGATTACTACAGCCGAGGGTTATTGACACTACATCGTAGGGTATGGGTTCCATACCACGGGGGCGTGCGCCAAATTCTGATGGAGGAGGCGCACATCGTAGGTTATGGGTTCCGAGAAGTTGGCCGATATCTGCATCCGAGAGGTAGTAGCTCGGCATGGAGTGCCAATTTCGGTGATTTCAGACCGAGACGTGTGATTTACTTCTAGGTTCTGGAAGAAGTTTCACGACGAGTTGGGTACTCGTCTGCACTTCAGCACAGCGTTCCTCCCGCAGACGGATGGTCAGAGTGAGCGGACTATCCAAAATTTGGAGGATATGCTGCGGGCATGCGTTCTTGTCACAACTAGGAATTCTAATGCTTTGTAAACATTGAAGAAGGATAACCTTGTAACTAAAAACTTGAAAGCAATGTATGATGCTTATTCAATGACAACCAAATTCCATCAAACACTCTATTCAAAACACTCAAATAGTCAACAAAAGGTTGGAAACCCTAGAAATCCCAGTATAAGTCCATTATGGACTAGGATTTCTTTATTGGGCCTAATGGGCCAATAAACCTCCAATGTGACTATCTTGGGCTTAGAACTCTTAAATGGGCTCTAATTGGACCCATTAGCATGAAACTTAACATTTTGGGCCTCACAAGCCTAAAATGGACTAGTTTATCTTTAATTGGCCTTATTGGGCCATAACAAATTTAATTAACCCAATGGGCCGAAAATCATCAAAATGGGCCCATAATATGGACTCAAGAACAAAAAGGCCCAAACCATTCTTTTCCCTTATCCTCTCTCGGCCCAAGTAGAAAGAAAAAAAAAGGAAAAAGGGGAGAAATTAGGGGATTAAGGAGGGTTAGCCACCTCCTTATTACTCATTGGATTTCCATGCAAAACTCACATACCTCCATGCATCCATCCTATCACCTCTCTCTCTTCTCCTTCTACTACTCTCGGCCGAGAGTATCAACACACACACACACTTATTCACTTCTAAAATCCTCTCAAGAACTCACAACAACTTCTTCACTTCTCCTTCAAAATTTTTGAGAGTTAGGGCTCTTCAAGGGGGTTATTCCATAATAATCATCATCATTGGTAAGTTATTGTTTAGATCCATAACCTAGTCTCTTTATTTCATCAATACTTCTTCCTAACTCACACCATTTTCGTGATCTACTCCTTAGAAGCTTCTTAAGTTCAAAATCAACCCAAGAAAGCTTGCTAGGGCCGAAAAATAGCATCAAACTCTTCCCTTTCTTCTTCAAATCGAAAACAACAAGCAAAGGTGAGTTCATACCCCTCTATTTTCGGTTTTCACAAGTTTTATGGGGGAGAATACAAGTAAAATGTGTAGATCTATGTGTATGTGTATGTTATGTGTGATTTCATGTGTTGTTGTGGTAAATATGTAACAAAAAGGAAAGAAATCTCGAGATCTATGGCACAAGAAGGAAAATAAACATGATATAAGATATATTACACTAAACAAGTCATGAAAAATTACCCTCTAAGGTTATAATAAACATATTGCAACATAAAACTCATTTTTGGACTATATTTGTCAAATAAACAAAAGTTGTGTTAAAATTTGTCATTCATGGTTTTTCTTAAGGACCAAAAGAGTCAAAACAGTTAAAATAAATGTTTTTATGAATATTATGCTATTCAAAGGACTAGAAATGTCATTTGTAGCCTAAGGGGCCAATTTTTGGGCTTTTCGGCCCATAGGCCCAAAAATTGCGAAAAATGTGATTTTCAAGGGGTTGAAATGGTAAACTTCTCAAAACAGGGGGTAAAAGAGTAAACAAAATTATTTCAGGGGTTAAAATGATTTTTTTTCCATAGACTTATTATTAAGATATTTGGGTCAAAAATACCAAATTACGACTTATGAAAATAGAACGAAGAATATACATATATTTTTAAATATCGTTATAAACAATCGACAAGCCTTGTGCCGTTGCGAATATTAACAATTGTTTAATCAAGCTTCCGACAATCATACTATACCTAAAACAAGTAAATATTCAAATTGATGGGCTTGAAAGATCCTAATCATGCTTATTGGGCCTTCGTGGCCCATTGACATGACTTTCGGGCCTAACAGTGATAACGCATGTCTATTGGGCCTCCTGTGACCCAATTACATGCTTAATGGACCCTCAATGGTTTTTACATGCTATTGGGCCTCAGTGGCCCATTAAGCAATACTAGTAAGGTCCAAGTAAATTATATGCGAAAGGGGCCAACGCGCTTTTCGTATACTCGACAGCCTTAAATAACATACGTAATTAGTAGGGCCTAGTAGCCCTCTTCACCTCGTCTATTAGGCTTACCTTCTTTTCATATAAAATAAAATTCGATCATTAATCAAGGTTAATCAAACTTATGTGGATTGAGTGAGTAATAACGGGTGACACCAACAAGTGTCGGTCGTAGTCTTTAGTTGTAATCAAAGTGTCCTGGAGGGAGAGCGAGAGTTTGTGTATAGATCTATACGGGGGTGACTCCCCCACACCTAAGTTGTTCGCTACAGTTAGACTCGGCCAGTCTAGGGTGACAAAGTCTTAAGATCAAATTTCGGTGTTCATTTGAATACTAAGACAGACGAACTAGTCATTATCATGCATGGTTATAACGACTCACGTAGAAATCCGACATCATTAATCAGGGGAAATCATTAATCAAAGGAAATCATTAATCAAGGGAAATCATTAATCAAGGGAAATCATTAATCAAAGGAAGATCATTAATCAACGGAAATCATATTCATTCGATGTAACGATTCAATAAAGCAAGACAATCATAACTTTTATTCGGAAGACATCGGGTTTTCCGGGGAAATAAATGTCACACCCCCAAACCGATGGCGAAAACGTTCCGGGGCGGAGCGACGTCATGTGTAGTATCACAACAATTGTATCATAGTAAGCATAGTAAACACAATCCAGACATTGAATACATACATGAAAAGATTTACATTGTCTTAATACAAAGTTTATACATATCATTATATGAAAAAAGTAAAAGACGTGGATCCGATACGCTCCGTCTTCTCAAAAAGGTTGGCAGGAGTACCTATCTATTGATGTTCTGAGAATACAAGCAGTTTTAAAATATCAGCATAAAGCTGGTGAGTTCATAAGCTGTTAATTCTGGTAAAAGATATGTTTCTCTGATTCTTTGAAAAGTTGTGTACCAAGAAAATCCTATATTTTCTTATGAAAGATGTTTGATTTCTCATTAGTTATACGATAAACTGCTGTTTATGAAAAGTTATGTTATCCCAGAAAATCCTATGTTTTCTTATGAAAGTTATACGATAAACCACTTTATATGAAAAGTTATGTTATCCCAGAAAACCCTATGTTTTCTTAGGAAAGTTATACCATAAACCACTGTTTATGAAAAGTTATGTTATCCCAGGAAATCCTATGTTTTCTTGTGAAGATTATATGATAAACCACTGTTTATGAAAGGTTACGTTATCCCAGAAAATCCTATGTTTTCTTGTGAAGGTTATACGATAAACCACTGTTTATGAAAGGTTACGTTATCCCAGAAAACCCTATGTTTTCTTATGAAAGATGATGGTTGGTTATTGGTTCCGAAAAGAAGTGTACAAGTATCTACCATACTTGTATCGTTAGGTGTAGTTTTCCTGAAAAACTCTGTTACTCCAATGAGATATATTAGCTTTATTATGTACATAAAAACTAATCAGTAAGTAGTGAACTAATACCTAAGGGTACTATTGATACCCTCAAGTAATCAAAACGGTTATTACTTTGAGGTTAGTTCACTAGGTTCATTATTACCAAAAGTAAATCTCTGTTATCTAGGTTGCGAGTTTCATAACCATACATTAAACTAGATATGACACGTACGGTGGTCAGTATCTTTTTATGACTTTGTCACCCGTAGACCTGATGGTCCCTCTGTAGCTAGCAGCAAGGTGCGGGATAGTCAGTCCCGTATAGATCTATACACAAGAGTCACGCTCTCCCTAGGAGATTATGGTTACAAGAATGGTCCTACACTCACGAATCCGGTGGACTGTTACCAAGGACGTGTCTCCAATCCTTAGGCTAACAAATTTACAAGTAATAATACAGAAAATCTTGTTTATGGTTGGTATGAATCCTTTGTTAAATATCACAATTTACGACAAGATTCATAAGTTCATGCTTTAGTTTGGAAACAGTTTCTACGAGTTGATTTCTAAATCGGGTGGTAAAACGGTTTTTCTGTGTTTGAAAGCTTGCTAATCATGGAATTATTTTAAACAAAATAATAAAATTAAGCACATGTTTCCTTGTACTTTTGCTTGTATTCCCCCCTGAAAACATTAAAATACGGAAAATGTAGGGGTATGAACTCACCTGTCGTGGGTGATTCGGATGAACGGATGGTATAGGATGTTAAGTGTCAAGTGAGGACTTGAATGCACAATCCGGTCGTAATGAACATGAAATGATACATTTATGTATCTAATTAGTTATTTAATAACTAATTACGTAAGTTTATACACCCTAGAACATGGAAACACTTTACCACAAGTGTTAGGAGTGCTAAGGGTTGCTTCTAAGGGGTGTATGGCCTCACTATGGAGTTTACACTTCGAATGGTCACCCTTAGGGATGTTTACGGTTTTATGACCACTTCCCCCATGAGTTTACAGCCGTAAACTCATGGATGTGGTGCCATTGGGTGTTCAAGGGTCTTAAACCACTCAAGGGATTAAGCTAGACTCGAATCAAGGGCTAAGGAAGTGACTAGGGCTCAAAATGGACACTTTGTGGAGTTTACGGTCCTTGGACCACTCCCTTGGGAGTTTATGGTCGTAAACACATGGGTTTACTGCCATAAACCCATGTTTGTCCATTTCCTTTGTGTTTTGGTGGTTCTATCTCATGCATGCAAGTTTCTAGTCACTTATACAAGCAATGGAAGGTGTTAAGGGCACTTAAACATCCTTAGAAGGTGTTTACGGTTTTGGGAGACCTTCCCAAACCGTAAACTCATGTTTTTCCCTTCTTCTCATGTTTTAGGGGTTTCTAGTTCATACATGTAAGGTTCTAGTTCATTTGCCAAGTATTGGAAGGAGTTTGGGGCATCAAAACACCTTTTAGAGGTGTTTACGGTTTTGGGAGGGTATCCCCAAACCGTAAACCCATATGAACATGGGGATTTGATGATTTTTGAGTTTAAACAAGTTCATACTAAGCAAACAAGAAGCTAGGGTAAGTGTACTTACGATCTAGGAGCTTGAGGGATCGTTTTTGGCCAAGAACACTAGTGTGTGTTCTTGGTGTTCTTGGTGTTCTTGATGAACACTTGAAGATCTATACAAAAATCGAAAATCCATGGATGAAGTGTTGTATAAACACTAGATTAAGTGTTAAATGAACAAATCTAGGCAAGAAACACTTACGTTTTGGTGGATTTGGCGGAAATGAAATATGATACTTGAGAGGATTTCTTGAGTGTTCTTGGATTAGGAAGTGAAAAATGAGCTAAAATGACTAAGTGTCATATTTATACTCTCGGGGGTTTGCGGTCGTAAACTCCGAGTTTACTCCCGTAAACTCCAAATTTTTGGAGTTTCACGACTTACGTTAAACACGGCAACTCTAAATTTGTACTTCCTTATTTTTGGTTCGCTTGACGAATATAAAATAAAATATTCAAACGGGCTTAAATCCGGCTAAAAATGTTTTGAGATAAGTTTGGCTAATTTTTGAAGTGCTTGACTGCGGAATTAAAACAAATGGAAATTTCGGGTTGTCACATTATCCCCCCGTTAGAGGGAATTTCGTCCCGAAATTAGAGTTCGAGCCACCTAGTTATCACAAAATAACTAAGCAAAGAGGTGAGGTCGTTTAAGTTTCAATTTCTCTTCGCACTCCCAAGTGAACTCCGGTCTTCGCTTGGCGTTCCAGCGAACCTTCACTAACGGTATGCGGATTTTTTTCGTTCGTTTGACCTCTCGGTTCATGACTCTTACAGGCTCTTCTACGAAGTTAGGGTTCCCAATGATTTCTATCACGACTAGTGGGATTATACAAGTTACGTCGGACAACCACCTTGTCCATGCTGGATACGTGATCGACTACGGTGGAATTTATGAAATTCCGAAAGTAGTTGGGGTCTGACGGGGGTTGAATTAATTCTTAACAAGAATTTCCGAACATAGATCTATTTTGGAAAGGTAACTGGCTCCTTGAAGTTGATCGAAGAGATCATCGATTTGAGGAAAAAGGTGACGGTGTTTTACTGTGATCTGGTTCAGCTTTCGGAACTCGATATACTTCCGAAAGGATCTATTTTTTTCCTTTCGCGAGTAAGATCAGGGTTCTCCAGGGCGAGGAACTTGGTCTGATGAATCTTTTTTTGAGCAGCTCATTAAGCTGACTAGATAACTCCTACATTTCTGCTGGAGCTAGGCGATATGGGGATTTAGCTACGGGGGTAGCTCCGGGGATCAAGTTGATGCGACACTTGACTTGGCGTTCGGGAGAGGTCTCCGGAAGATTTTTGGGAAAAACATCGGGAAGGTTGTAGACTTCGGGAATGCTCTCGAGGTTTTTAACTTCCTGCTTCCTGTTAATGATGTGGGCTAGAAATGTATAACACTCCTTTCGCAGGAGTTTCTGGGCTTTGATGCATGAAATGATGCGAAAGTTTGAACTGAGTTTATCACCGTAGATTACAAGGGTTTTACTCAAAGAAAGATCGAGACGGATATCTTTTCGAAGCAAAGGATATCAGCATGATTGGGGCTCGCCCAATCCATGTCGATAATGATGTCGAAGCTTTTTATAGAAACGGCATAAGGTTGATGGGAATAGAATGATCGTTTAAGGTGAGAGTACAGCCTATGTATATCTATCATTAGTGCTCTCTTTCTCACCGTTAGCCTTCTCGTCGGTAAAAATTTCAGTTAATGGTTGAGGTTTTATGCTTAATAAGATGTTCGAATGCATGGCTAACAAATTTCTTTCCGCACCAGAATTGAAAAGAGTACAGGCATAAGAATTTTCGAGGAGGAACGTACCTGGAATAATTGTAGGATCCGAAACTGCTCCTTCCTAGCCCATTGCCACTACTCTCCTTGTGCCTCCAGTCGTTGTTGCCTTGGGACTGTTTCTCTTGTAGTGCCCGACTTCTCCACGGTTATAGCAGGCTTGACCGATGCCTGCTCCATATGTTTGGTCGGTTGGTCGGGCTGGTGCTTTGCAAAAGCGAACCGTGTGCCCCTTTTTGTCACAATTAGAACATGACATTTCACGACATGGGTCGGGGTTATGGTGGTAGTTACATTTGTCGCATCGAGGGAGGGTGCCAGCATATTTACTGGTAGGTGCTCAAATATTTATTATAAGTTCATAATAACAATACTAATTTTAAATATAAGCTATATTAAAATAGGTAAGCATAACTTACTTACAATGGGGTTTTAGCTAGGAGTCGGGCTCTGCAGGGGCAGAACTTCGTCGCTGAATCTTTCTAAGAAAAATTTGTGCAGCGCTTCAGCGCTCACCTTACTATACTAAAACTACATAAAGAGAAGTCGAATCACGAGGGACCGAAATGCTAGGGGGATAAGAAGAGAAAGACTCTTGAATCAAGATAATGGTGCAAGAAATATGAGAGCCCATGCCTCTTATTTATAGTAATTGAATTTATAAAAACTACCCTCCATAATTACTTAATGACCTTATAGTTATATAAACGACTAAACACCCCTTCATAATACTATTTTAAATAGATTTAATGATATTTGTACTAAACTAATGTCGAAAGTACTCAACACTAGTCTTATAATAATCGCATCGTCGATACCTTTCTAATGATATATACATTTGTATATATATGTGTACGTATATATGATTTATACTTTATTTTAATACGTAAATATGCAATTATAATTTGTAACTCGTTCATACAAACTCCATTTTTGACGTTCTTTATATCCACGCGTTGGTATTTACGAGTACTACAACTTTCATTTAGACGTCGTCAGCTAATTCTCATTCTATCTCACATTTACAAAACTATATCGAATTTATCGCGCTCGAAGAGTATGGACCAAGTTTCGTCCATATCTTTAACATACGAGCTCTACTCTCGACATTCTTTATATCCACGCGTAGGTAAAAACAAGATCTAAAACTTTCATTTAGACTCTGTCGGCTAATTCTCGACCGGTCTTAAATTTAACAATAGGAGAAGATTATATTGTTAAATGTCCATGTAAAATTCATAACTTCTACATACGGACTCCGTTTTCGTCTGTCTTTTTACCGTTGAGTTGCTATTAATGAGATCTTCAACTCTCATTTAGGTCGTGTAGGCCAAAAACTGCTCGAACTAAATTTCGAGTTTCGGGTCGTGCACTACTATGCCAAATCTTAGAATATTCATAACTTCCTCTTACGAAGTCAGATTTGGGCGTTCTTTTTTTGTATGTTCTCAGTTTAACGTATACTACAAATTTTGTTTAGATCACTAAGGCTAAAAAGTCATCTACCGTAAATTCACTATTTACGTCTCTCGGTGCCGTGCCGGTTTTGCCGTAAAACTTCGACGGGCCATAACTTCTTCGTTATAACTCGGATTTTGGCGTTCTTTATATGTACGAAACCCTTGTAACATATACTAAAACTTGGTTAAGATTAATCCTTCTAAATAATCTTCCATAAAAAACTCATTTTTCATGCTCATCGTTTCTAAATTGACTAGCCCGGATCTACGGGCCTTACAGAGCCTGTGATGAGATGGGAGGTCCCGAAATCTCCATCTGAGATTCGGAGTTTCCTCGGATTGGCGGGCTATTACCGGAGATTCATTCAGGACTTCTCCATGATAGTTGTACCTTTGACCCGGCTGATGAAGAAAGTCGTTATTTTTCGCTGGGGGCCTGAGCAGCAAGCAGCGTTTGAGACGTTGAGGTAGAGACTGTGCGAGGCGCCGATCCTCGCCCTGCCCGAGGGCGTGGAGAATTTCGTGGCGTATTGTGATGCGTCCATTTCTGGTTTGGGCGCAGTTTTGATGCAGAGAGGGCATGTCATCGCATACGCCTCGAGGCAGCTGTAATATTTGGCAAACTACCCGACACACGATTTAGAGTTGGGGGTGGTCGTCTTCGCCCTCAATATTTTGCGACACTACCTCTATGGGGTCTGTTGTACCATCTACATGGACCAAAAGAGTTTGAGGTACCTTATGGATCAGCCGAACCTGAACATAAGGCAGCGTCGGTGGTTAGACGTGGTGAAGGATTACGATAGTGAGATCCATTATCACCCGCGGAAAGCCAATGTCGTGGCCGATGCACTTAGTCGCAAGGCAGTGCCGATCAGGGACATCTGCATGAGGATGACTGTGGTGACTCCACTTTTGGAGCAGATCCGAGAGGCCCAGCTGGAGGCCATGAAGGAGGAACATCGGAAGAGCGAGCGTATCGTGGGTCAGGTTTCCTCATTCGATTACTACAACCGAGGGTTATTGACACTACATCGTAGGGTATGGGTTCCATACTACGGGGGCGTGCGCCAGATTCTGATGGAGGAGGCGCAAATCGTAGGTTATGGGTTCCGAGAAGTTGGCCGATATCTGCATCCGAGAGGTAGTAGCTCGGCACGGAGTGCCAATTTCGGTGATTTCAGACCGAGACGTGTGATTTACTTCCAGGTTCTGGAAGAAGTTTCACGACGAGTTGGGTACTCGTCTGCACTTCAGCACAGCGTTCCTCCCGCAGACGGATGGTCAGAGTGAGCGGACTATCCAAAATTTGGAGGATATGCTGCGGGCATGCGTTCTTGTCACAACTAGGAATTCTAATGCTTTGTAAACATTGAACAAGGATAACCTTGTAACTAAAAACTTGAAAGCAATGTATGATGCTTATTCAATGACAACCAAATTCCATCAAACACTCTATTCAAAACACTCAAATAGTCAACAAAAGGTTGGAAACCCTAGAAATCCCAGTATAAGTCCATTATGGACTAGGATTTCTTTATTGGGCCTAATGGGCCAATAAACCTCAAATGTGACTATCTTGGGCTTAGAACTCTTAAATGGGCTCTAATTGGACCCATTAGCATGAAACTTAACATTTTGGGCCTCATAAGCCTAAAATGGACTAGTTTATCTTTAATTGGCCTTATTGGGCCATAACAAATTTAATTAACCCAATGGGCCGAAAAACATCAAAATGGGCCCATAATATGGACTCAAGAACAAAAAGGCCCAAACCATTCTTTTCCCTTATCCTCTCTCGGCCCAAGTAGAAAGAAAAAAAAAGGAAAAAGGGGAGAAATTAGGGGATTAAGGAGGGTTAGCCACCTCCTTATTACTCATTGGATTTCCATGCAAAACTCACATACCTCCATGCATCCATCCTATCACCTCTCTCTCTTCTCCTTCTACTACTCTCGGCCGAGAGTATCAACACACACATACACTTATTCACTTCTAAAATCCTCTCAAGAACTCACAACAACTTCTTCACTTCTCCTTCAAATTTTTTGAGAGTTAGGGCTCTTCAAGGGGGTTATTCCATAATAATCATCATCATTGGTAAGTTATTTTTTAGATCCATAACCTAGTCTCTTTATTTCATCAATACTTCTTCCTAACTCACACCATTTTCGTGATCTACTCCTTAGAAGCTTCTTAAGTTCAAAATCAACCCAAGAAAGCTTGCTAGGGCCGAAAAATAGCATCAAACTCTTCCCTTTCTTCTTCAAATCGAAAATAACAAGCAAAGGTGAGTTAATACCCCTCTATTTTCGGTTTTCACAAGTTTTATGGGGGAGAATATAAGTAAAATGTGTAGATCTATGTGTATGTGTATGTTATGTGTGATTTCATGTGTTGTTGTGGTAAATATGTAACAAAAAGGAAAGAAATCTCGAGATCTATGGCACAAGAAGGAAAATAAACATGATCTAAGATATATTACACTAAACAAGTCATGAAAAATTACCCTCTAAGGTTATAATAAACATATTGCAACATAAAACTCATTTTTGGACTATATTTGTCAAATAAACATCATTCACGGTTTTTTCTTAAGGACCAAAAGAGTCAAAACAGTTAAAATAAATGTTTTTATGAATATTATGCTCTTCAAAGGACTAGAAATGTCATTTGTAGCCTAAGGGGCCAATTTTTGGGCTTTTCGGCCCATAGGCCCAAAAATTGCGAAAAATGTGATTTTCAAGGGGTTGAAATGGTAAAATTCTCAAAACAGGGGGTAAAAGAGTAAACAAAACTATTTCAGGGGTTAAAATGATTTTTTTTCCAAAAAGGATCAAAAATGTAAAGTTTTTGGAATTTGGGTCAAAATTGTAAAAGTTGCGTAAAGTTTGGACTTTAACTGAAAAACTCTTTGCTGAAAGGGCTGATACTGCCAAAGAGTAAATTTTGAGCTAAAAACATTACTTAAACAAGTCTATGGATCAAAAATGTCAAGAAAATGGTTTTAGGGACCTAAAATGTCTTTTTTTTTTAAATAAGGGACTAAGATTGTCATTTTTATTGAAGAAGGGCTGAATAGGTCAAACCAATATTTTGAATCAATTATTTTATTATTAAGATATTTGGGTCAAAAATACCAAATTACAACTTATGAAAATAGAACGAAGAATATACATATATTTTTAAATATCGTTATAAACAATCGACAAGCCTTGTGCCGTTGCGAATATTAACAATTGTTCAATCAAGCTTCCGACAATCATACTATACCTAAAACAAGTAAATATTCAAATTGTTGGGCTTGAAATATCCTAATCATGCTTATTGGGCCTTCGTGGCCCATTGACATGACTTTCGGGCCTAACAATGATAACGCATGTCTATTGGGCCTCCTGTGACCCAATTACATGCTTAATGGACCCTCAATGGTTTTTACATGTTATTGGGCCTCAGTGGCCCATTAAGCAATACTAGTAAGGTCCAAGTAAATTATATGCGAAAGGGGCCAACGCGCTTTTCGTATACTCGACAGCCTTAAATAACATACGTAATTAGTAGGGCCTAGTAGCCCTCTTCTCCTCGTCTATTAGGCTTACCTTCTTTTCGTATAAAATAAAATTCGATCATTAATCAAGGTTAATCAAACTTATGTGGATTGAGTGAGTAATAACGGGAGACACCAACAAGTGTCAGTCGTAGTCTGTAGTTGTAATCAAAGTCTCCTGGAGGGAGAGCGAGAGTTTGTTTATAGATCTATACGGGGGTGACTCCCCCACACCTAAGTTGTTCGCTACAGTTAGACTCGGCCAGTCTAGGATGACAAAGTCTTAAGATCAAATTTCGGTGTTCATTTGTGTGACAACCGTCAAAATTCGAGTCGGTTCTAGATTTGAATAAACTTAGTTGCACATATAGGCACGACACATAATAGACTTAGTAACTAGAAGCTAAGTTACAACCTACTAGAAACTTGGAAACAAGTAGGATCGGATGATAGTGTACTTAGATTTCACATTGATATGTGAATTCTACTACTACTTAACTATAGTGACTATCCATATTTGGGTCACTCTTTGACTCAAACACCTTTTCATGAATCATATACACACATTATGCACTTGACCTAGCAGTAGAAATTAGGTTGGAGCCTCATAGAAACTTAAGTCAGAGTTGAAAACTATGACTAGTATACTTGATTCCTCAATTTCGTTTGAATCTCGAAACCACTACATAGAATGCCAATAAACCGATAAAATAAGTTACAAATATTATTTATAACTATAAAAGAGTTATAATACCATAAGATAAATTGAAGTCTAAAAGATTCTATTGATTTTGATATCTAAAGATTTATTAATTCTCAAAACCCTAAAAACCCTAAAACCTAAATTTTATAAAAATTTGACATCAAGAATTCTATAAAAATAGTTATGAAACTCATAATATCATCCTAAAACAATTAAATTCAGGGAAATATAATCAAGGAAAATAAAATTTAACTCATTAACATTTACCCTTAATTTATAAATCAAAAATCAAGGTTTTATGAATAAAAACTTGATTTTAGTGTACATTTTATACAAAAATTGAGATATTTTATAAAAGAACTTAAATTTTATAAAAGAAAATGAATGAGAAAGGGGTATTATACTAAAAAATTCGGATCCCTCTCTCCCCATATCTCTCTCTCACACTCTCATTCTCCAACACACACACATCTCTCTTCTTTCTCTCTCTAGAAAACTCTCTCTACCTTCTCTCTAATTTTTCTCTCCAAACACCACTCCATTCTCTCTTCCTCCCTCTAAGAAACATGAAATTTTCCAGAAAACAAACCCAAGAACACTCCTCAAACTCGAAATCTTCATCATCTTGTGGTATTTTTGAAGGTAAAATCGATTTCTACTTCACTTTTCCTTCAAGTTTTGCTCTTTTTCTTACACTTTCTCCTTCTTCATCTTCTTCAAACTTGTTTTATTTTTGTTAAAATGGTTTTTAGAACATGATGGATGTGTTTTAACACCATGCATGTATGATAAACAAGGTTGCATGTTCATGATCTTAGTGCAAAAATCGATTTTAAGGATTAAAACATCAAACTCAAGTTAAGAGTTTTTGAGAAACAAAATTTTGTTCATAAATGCATGTATACATTTTGATAAGTTTTAATCTTTTGATCTCTGGAAACATGACTAAAATATGAGTTTATCATGATATATTTAAAATACTTCAAAAGATTTACTCAAGGAAATGATGAAAACTCACTTTTCTAACCAATCATCATGCATGCAATCTGCCAGATTTCTTTACCTGACTTTAAACTGTCATATCTCACTCATTTCTTTTTCTGCAATATAATATTTTGAGTTAGCTTTCAAACCCATCTGACCTCACTGGAAAATTCCAATATTTCAATTTTTACCAATTTTTACAAAACTGTTGCTCAAACAGCACTTTCCTTATGAACATTTGTTTTGTGTTGCATGTTCAAAGGACTTATTCATCACTAAAAGTCATTCAAAATTTATTTTGAACTCTTAATATCATGTATTAATAGTTACAAAAAGATCTTGATTCAAAAGTCTTTGTAACATGTTGCAAAAATTGTCATAGTAACATCAATAATCTTTACATAAATCACAAGAACCAAGTTTTCTTTATAATTTATTGAGCCTTTAGGCATGGTTTTCAACATCAAAAATAAGAAAACAATTTTTCATTGTTATTAAATTCTATGAAGATGCACTCTGGAAATTTTCAGCTCAATATATATTTTCTTTACTTTTATATGAAAATAATAAGCAAATAGAGTGTTAAATCATATAAAATACTTACACTAGTAAATAAGTTCTGGAAAAATTCTTGGATGATCCTTTAAGTTAATAAACATTCCCCATGAAGTTTCAATGACTTTTGTTACTGTTTAGTATGGTTTTTACTTTTCTTTTTATTTAGCTCTAATAAATCATAAAACCACTTTAGGGAATGTGAAAATATTATTTCTTATTTTTCGCAGCTTGTACCCTGCATTTAAGACTCAGAAAAATATTTTGGGAATTTTTCAAAATGTATATCTATTTTTCCATGATTTTTGTGTTTATAATGGATTAAAAACAGGAAAAATAGTTTTACTCATCCAAAATTAATAAAAATTTACCAGAAACTCTTATAATATGTTAGGATGATAAATAAAATTTTTGATGATTTTTATCTTCTGTATGCTATTTTTCTTCTATTTTCCCAAGATTTAATACACTTAAATGTACAAAAATCATAAAAATTGTGTTAAACTTTTTGAAAACACATATTAATAATTTTCCCAGATTATGTACACTGTAAGACAGTTACACAAAAATTATAAGAATTCTTCATGATAATTTACTATTTTTCCATGATTTTATGATTATTCAAGGAATTAAATGGTGAAAAATAGTTAGACAAATCAAAAATTCAAGAAAATTTATCTTAAGGTCTTTGACTTCAATTAAAACTGAAATACAAAGTTTGGGAAATTTAGAACTAAATTGATTTAGTTTTTGAATATTTAATCATTATAACACTTCTTAAAATGTTAAATATTAACATTTCAATAATGAGAATTTTCCACTTAAATTGTTATATAACAATTGATCCATTGAAATTTAATTTTCACAGAAAAATGTTTGTAACTTATCAATATTAAATTTTGACACAATATTGGCATAATTCTATTGTAGTAGTAAGTATACTAGTATTAGATTTCGATTAGAGACTCACTAGCGAATACCATTATTGTAGGAATCGGTAGTGGTACTCGTGGAACGTAGTTCAAGGCACCATTTGCATCATCTAAATGTATTGTGAGTATTCACCACTCCCCTATTTTCGGTTTTTAAATGTTTTGGGGTGGAAAAACATGTCCTAAACTATTTATGTTCGTTGTATTTAATTGACTCGTATAAACTTGGTTGCTATATTTTGCATATTGTGAGTATTCACCACTCCCCTATTTTCGGTTTTTAAATGTTTCGGGGTGGAAAAGCATGTCCTAAACTATTTATGTTCGTTGTATTTAATTGACTCGTATAAACTTGGTTGCTATATTTTGCATATTGTGAGTATTCACGCACTCCCCTATTTTCAGTTTTTATGTTTTGGGGTGGAAAAGCATGTCCCGAAAAACTATTATTTGAATGTTGTATTTAAATTGATTTGTATCAAACATGATTGTTATTTTATTGCTATGTCTCTCTATGTATGTCTATGCAACACGGAACATGAGAACTTATCGTACTAAGGCTCTTCCCTTATCTCTAACCATTAACTCTTTGAGCCAATGGTCATTATGGATAGCGCTATTAGGAATTGACAACTCCTCACTCGCCCTATTGCTGGAGTGCATGATACCATATTCATCTATGGAACGATAAGCATAGATCTTGATAGGGCTTCAGTCATAGGTTTGGTTGAGACTCATTGTTTGCTCATACACATACAAACTCGTTTCTCGTTATAGCAATAAACTTGTTTATTAATTATAGCAATGAACTTTGTTTCTCATTACAACAACGAACTTTTATTACTGAAAACTTATATACATGTTTTAGCAATGAAATTGTTTGATCCTTGTAGCAACGAAATTGATTGCTCATTTTAGCAATGAAACTTGTTTACTCGTTTTAGTAACGAACTTTATCTTCCATGAGAATATGAATGTTGCATCTTATTTGGGCAACATACCTTATCTCTCATGATGACAAAGAACTTTGTTTTTACAAACTTATTTACTCATTTTAACAATATACTTTTATTATTGGAAACTTTTATCAAAACTTTGATTTCAATTCATGGAACCAATATTATTTTGTGTATCTGTGAGTACTCACCAACTATTTTTATAGTTGACGCTCGTTTTACATGCTTTTTCAGGAATCATCGAGTAAGTGGCACTTAGGGACACTTCACTTTTAGGAGCATTAGCATGTGTTGTATTTCAATTTACATTGTAATTTCTTTTAAAAGTTGTTCAAACCCATTGTGAATTTGTAATGATTTTTAATACTATGGTTGGTGTTGTCTTTTAACTTTTGCGATGAAACCCTTTGTACTGCCATGCCCTGTGTTTCCGCTTTAGCGGGGTGTGACAGGAAATGGTATCAGAGCCGAAAGTTATAGAGAATACCGGTTTTCCTTTGGAAAACCACAACTATAGCCAAAAATTTTCTAAATGTTTTTAAAATATAGAACATACTACTGGTATAACTAATTCGAGTACGCATTATTGGACTTTAATTAAGTATAGCCTGGCCAACTATGCTTAATTAAGGAAACTTAATGTGAGGCTTGAAACGGTTATAGTAGAATTATGTTCAAAACGATTTTCAACTTAAACTTTTGAAAAACAAAATTTTTCGGTGTCCGTACGGGCATTGCATATTATAGGCATTCATCTAGATACACTTAGAAACTAAGTGCACTTTTATAACAATGCCTTTATTTAGAAATAATCTTATCCCTTATCAAGTGCTAGGTTAACCACTTAGGTTATATCACTAGCCACTCTAGGAGCAATGCACTTAGTACTGAGAATGAGTATTCCTCGGTAGCTATTGACTTTAGATGTAAGGTTAGTAGCTAGATATACACTAGTAATAATCTTAAGTCGAAACCTATACCAATTATTCCTCAATACCTCTTCATCGTCTTCAAGAGTTGCAACTAGGAAAAAGCGTTTCGATACCGACACGAACGATAATTGGAGCATCTCGTAAGGAGGTAGATGAGTCACCACTAAGTAATCACTTAGATACCATTGGCGGGCATTCCGGATTTGACTCACAAGGAGACACGGAGGTTTAACCTATATGTGAGATCTTATTTCTACGTTACGATTTAGCTCTAGGTTGTTTCCACCTTGAGGTTAAAACTTAACATAGTATATCCCTTTGACCTCTATAAAAAGTCGTCAACTGCATTGACACCATAAAACATTTACAAACAATTTTTCTTGTCCTTTATTTTGAGGAAAAGACACCGGTACTCGCCTTAGTATTTATGTACGATCAGCTACACTAACATACTTATTCCTTACTTCTTAATCTTCCATCGAAAAATTATTTTGCTTAATCGTTTTTATTTATCATCGATAAAATATTTTATAACCACTTCATTCAACTTACTAGACCTTTCCTAACAATGTAAGCCATATTCTCGCTAAAAATCTTTTGATAACTTGCTTTAACTTAACACTTTTCTTCAAAACTCAATTTAACCAATATTTGTTTTAACCTTGCTATTTCAATTTCATTTCAAATCCATTTCAATGGATAGATGTGCTTTTAAAGGCATATAAACCATTTTAAACCTTGCTTACCATTTTGACACGTTTTCGAAAAACTTAGAAACATTTTCTTTTATAAAAGTGTTTAAACTCTATGCTATAAAACTTAAACATATAACATTGAAGTCCTATTATATGTAAAAGCATCCTCGGATTTTCCAAACCACTTTTGCTTTGACACATTTAACCGCTTTCACATTTAGACATTGTAATTTACTTTAATGTGTTTTCTCGAAAACACAACATGATATTTATGCAAATGTCTACTTCAAACAAGTTTATAAGACATATTTAATGCTTGTAATTCAAAACATACCTTATTTGTGTACTTTGCTTCAATATAGTTTTATAATCTATAAAGATTCTAAAATATAAAGCATTGCAAAACTTAGTGTTCACTTTTAAAGTTCCAGTGGCGCACTTTCGACAATGCACAATTATTCATTTAAATATGTTAAGTCTTTACCTTATCCGTTTTAACCATTGTTGGACTCAAGCCTAAAAGGGTCAAGACTGTCAGATTTTCAATTACCAGTTGTAGTGCTTTTTTTTTCCACAATTGAAGTTTAACTTAATAGATAACTCGTGAATTTTTAGCAATCCTTAGCAAACACTTTAAAACTCCCACATGTCTATGCAACCATCAACATACATCAAATATTGAAGTTTGAGATATATCTCAACCTGGTTTTAATCTACCTATAGGTATTGTTCTTATAATTTTAACAATAACAATCATTGCCGCCGCTACCTTCCTTTTTCTTTCGCCCGCACTTGATTTCTTGCTCTCCTTATGATTTCAGATCTCGCACACCCATAATAGTAACATAATACATTGTCTAAATTTGTTTCTGTCTAATTTGCTTCTCCTAGTATCATGTTTGTACACATACATACTAGAAGTCTATCCTTTCGTTTTGAGCGATTAATACATGTATATCCGTGAGGAATAATTTTTATTTAGTCAACTTTGATATATTCAATTACGCCTTTTATCATATACATCTTGTTTTTATTTTGAAATCTCAATAAACAAGTGATCCTTATTTACATTGCCCTTTCGTTCTAAATTCAGAAACTTGATATAAAATGCAATTTTCATTGTATTTTTCTTACAATTAATACACAAGAAGAATACCATTGTTCTTATCATTTTTCTAAATCCATAAAATATATGTGAAAGAATACATTTTCTTATGCTTCTTCTTTTCTTTAAATACATCAAAAGTCTTGAATTTTAGTATTATATATATTCTCTAAATGATTGTTTTTGTAGAAACACTAAATTAAGAATCCACTATTTTCAATGATCGATATTTTTACACCTTTCTTAAAATAGCATTCTACTTTGTAATTTTCATTGAGTTCCTAAACTCTCAACTTTGTTTTTATAAATATTCTGACTCATAAGCTTGAATTTGTCCTGACTTAGAGAATTAGACAATTTTTCAAAAGAGTAATCAAAATATTTTTGTATAAATTCCCTTATTGATGACTTAAACCTATAACCTTAATTAATCTTTATATTATTTTACTACTTCGTTTGATCGCCACACATGTATTTTCGTTATCTTGGAATTATTACATATTTTGATAATAGTGAGATAAATTATCATTTCTAAACACACATTTTGATAACAGTGAGATTTTTATCACTTCTAAACACCTAAAATGCTATCTACACAATGTGATTTAATCGCCTCCATTTGCAACATTGACTCTCTAAATATATATATTCTTCGAATATAGATCTATTATTGTAAGAGTAACCGTAGTAGTAATTATAGCCTCGGAGATCCTCAATCATTTCGTAATTTATTTTGTAGCCGACACTTAAATAGCCTTTACATTGGAGATGTACCAAAACTTCGTTGCCTACCCTTAGTACGTTTTCTTTAGGAACTTACCCTTGATCGCTCCTTTTTCATTCGTGCTACCCCTGCTTATTTCAGAATATATCTTTTCCAGATGTAATAGCCAACCCGGAAGTGAACAAATTGTTCCTAATCTCTTCTTTATTAAGCGGCGAATTTACACTTAGTGCTAATTTAGAACGCGACTTAAGGATCAATGCGGAATTGACGCTCAGTGCAGTTAGTGCTTCAGTAAAACTTATAGCTCTCTTAATTCAGATAATATCTAACTAGATGATCTTTTTCGACTAGGTCGCCATGTTTGGATCATGATTTCCATGATCCTAATTTCTCGCAATCTAAATTGTAGAACTCAAATTAAGGAAACATTAATTTGACTATAGCTAAAGAATTAGGTTCTTCCTTTGAGGAAATAAACCCGGAATAATCAAAGAACACTGCAAGTCACCACCTCTCTAGCTATATAATTGTATTCGACTGAGTTCTAATAGAATACGTCACGAATTGAATTTCAGGGCGAAATTCTTTCAACCGGGGGAGAATATGACAACCGTCAAAATTCGAGTCGGTTCTAGATTTGAATAAACTTAGTTGCACATATAGGCACGACACATAATAGACTTAGTAACTAGAAGCTAAGTTATAACCTACTAGAAACTTGGAAACAAGTAGGATTGGATGATAGTGTACTTAGATTTCACATTGATATGTGAATTATACTACTACTTAACTGTAGTGACTATCCATATTTGAGTCACTCTTTGACTCAAACACCTTTTCATGAATCATATACACACATTATGCACTTGACCTAGCAGTAGAAATTAGGTTGGAGCCTCATAGAAACTTAAGTCAGAGTTGAAAACTATGACTAGTATACTTGATTCCTCAATTTCGTTTGAATCTCGAAACCACTACATAGAATGCCAATAAACCGATAAAATAAGTTACAAATATTATTTATAACTATAAAAGAGTTATAATACCATAAGATAAATTGAAGTCTAAAAGATTCTATTGATTTTGATATCTAAAGATTTATTAATTCTCAAAACCCTAAAAACCCTAAAACCTAAATTTTATAAAATTTGACATCAAGAATTCTATAAAAATAGTTATGAAACTCATAATATTATCCTAAAACAATTAAATTCAGGGAAATATAATCAAGGAAAATAAAATTTAACTCATTAACATTTACCCTTAATTTATAAATCAAAAATCAAGGTTTTATGAATACAAACTTGATTTTAGTGCACATTTTATACAAAAATTGAGATATTTTATAAAAGAACTTAAATTTTATAAAAGAAAATGAATGAGAAAGGGGTATTATACTAAAAAATTCGGATCCCTCTCTCCCCAAATCTCTCTCTCACACACTCATTCTCCAACACACACACATCTCTCTTCTTTCTCTCTCTAGAAAACTCTCTCTACCTTCTCTCTAATTTTTCTCTCCAAACACCACTCCATTCTCTCTTCCTCCCTCTAAGAAACATGAAATTTTCCAGAAAACAAACCCAAGAACACTCCTCAAACTCGAAATCTTCATCATCTTGTGGTATTTTTGAAGGTAAAATCGATTTCTACTTCACTTTTCCTTCAAGTTTTGCTCTTTTTCTTACACTTTCTCCTTCTTCATCTTCTTCAAACTTGTTTTATTTTTGTTAAAATGGTTTTTAGAACATGATGGATGTGTTTTAACACCATGCATGTATGATAAACAAGGTTGCATGTTCATGATCTTAGTGCAAAAATCGATTTTAAGGATTAAAACATCAAACTCAAGTTAAGAGTTTTTGAGAAACAAAATTTTGTTCATAAATGCATGTATACATTTTGATAAGTTTTAATCTTTTGATCTCTGGAAACATGACTAAAATATGAGTTTATCATGATATATTTAAAATACTTCAAAAGATTTACTCAAGGAAATGATGAAAACTCACTTTTCTAACCAATCATCATGCATGCAATCTGCCAGATTTCTTTACCTGACTTTAAACTGTCATATCTCACTCATTTCTTAACCACAATTCGTAATTCTTTTTCTGAAATATAATATTTTGAGTTAGCTTTCAAACCCATCTGACCAATTTTTACAAAACTGTTGCTCAAACAGCACTTTCCTTATGAACATTTGTTTTGTGTTGCATGTTCAAAGGACTTACTCATCACTAAAAGTCATTCAAAATTTATTTTGAACTCTTAATATCATGTATTAATAGGTACAAAAAGATCTTGATTCAAAAGTCTTTGTAACATGTTGCAAAAATTGTCATAGTAACATCAATAATCTTTACATAAATCACAAGAACCAAGTTTTCTTTATAATTTATTGAGCCTTTAGGCATGGTTTTCAACATCAAAAATAAGAAAACAATTTTTCATTGTTATTAAATTGTATGAAGATGCATTCTGGAAATTTTCAGCTCAATATATATTTTCTTTACTTTTATATGAAAATAATAAGAAAATAGAGTGTTAAATCATATAAAATACTTACACTAGTAAATAAGTTCTGGAAAAATTCTTGGATGATCCTTTAAGTTAATAAACATTCCCCATGAAGTTTCAATGACTTTTGTTACTGTTTAGTATGGTTTTTACTTTTCTTTTTATTTAGCTCTAATAAATCATAAAACCACTTTAGGGAATGTGAAAATATTATTTCTTATTTTTCGCAGCTTGTACCCTGCATTTAAGACTCAGAAAAATATTTTGGGAATTTTCAAAATGTATATCTATTTTTCCATGATTTTTGTGTTTATAATGGATTAAAAACAGGAAAAATAGTTTTACTCATCCAAAATTAATAAACATTTACCAGAAACTCTTATAATATGTTAGGATGATAAATAAAATTTTTGATGATTTTTATCTTGTGTATGCTATTTTTCTTCTATTTTCCCAAGATTTATTACACTTAAATGTACAAAAATCATAAAAATTGTGTTAAACTTTTTGAAAACACATATTAATAATTTGCCCGGATTATGTACACTGTAAAACAGTTACACAAAAATTATAAGAATTTGTCATGATAATTTACTATTTTTCCATGATTTTATGATTATTCAAGGAATTAAATAGTGAAAAATAGTTAGACAAATCAAAAATTCAAGAAAATTTATCTTAAGGTCTTTGACTTCAATTAAAACTGAAATACAAAGTTTGGGAAATTTAGAACTAAATTGATTTAGTTTTTGAATATTTAATCATTATAACACTTCTTAAAATGTTAAATATTAACATTTCAATAATGAGAATTTTCCACTTAAATTGTTATATAACAATTGATCCATTGAAATTTAATTTTCACAGAAAAATGTTTGTAACTTATCAATATTAAATTTTGACACAATATTGGCATAATTCTATTGTAGTAGTAAGTATACTAGTATTAGATTTCGATTAGAGACTCACTACCGAATACCATTATTGTAGGAATCGGTAGTGGTACTCGTGGAACGTAGTTCAAGGCACCATTTGCATCATCTCAATGTATTGTGAGTATTCACCACTCCCCTATTTTCGGTTTTTAAATGTTTTGGGGTGGAAAAACATGTCCTAAACTATTTATGTTCGTTGTATTTAATTGACTCGTATAAACTTGGTTGCTATATTTTGCATATTGTGAGTATTCACCACTCCCCTATTTTCGGTTTTTAAATGTTTTGGGGTGGAAAAGCATGTCCTAAACTATTTATGTTTGTTGTATTTAATTGACTCGTATAAACTTCGTTGCTATATTTTGCATATTGTGAGTATTCACGCACTCCCCTATTTTCAGTTTTTATGTTTTGGGGTGGAAAAGCATGTCCCGAAAAACTATTATTTGAATGTTGTATTTAAATTGATTTGTATCAAACATGATTGCTATTTTATTGCTATGTCTCTCTATGTATGTCCATGCAACACGGAACATGAGAACTTATCGTACTAAGGCCCTTCCCTTATCTCTAACCATTAACTCTTTGAGCCAATGGTCATTATGGATAGCGCTATTAGGAATTGACAACTCCTCACTCGCCCTATTGTTGGAGTGCATGATACCATATTCATCTATGGAACGATAAGCATAGATCTTGATAGGGCTTCAGTCATAGGTTTGGTTGAGACTCATTGTTTGCTCATACACATACAAACTCGTTTCTCGTTATAGCAATAAACTTGTTTAATAATTATAGCAATGAACTTTGTTTCTCATTACAACAACGAACTTTTATTACTGAAAATTTATACACATGTTTTAGCAATGAAATTGTTTGCTCCTTGTAGCAACGAAATTGATTGCTCATTTTAGCAATGAAACTTGTTTACTCGTTTGAGTAACGAACTTTATCTTCCATGAGAATATGAATGTTGCATCTTATTTGGGCAACATACCTTATCTCTCATGATGACAAAGAACTTTGTTTTTACAAACTTATTTACTCATTTTAACAATATACTTTTATTATTGGAAACTTTTATCAAAACTTTGATTTCAATTCATGGAACCAATATTATTTTGTTTATCTGTGAGTACTCACCAACTATTTTTATAGTTGACGCTCGTTTTACATGCTTTTCAGGAATCATCGAGTAAGTGGCACTTAGGGACACTTCACTTTTAGGAGCATTAGCATGTGTTGTATTTCAATTTACATTGTAATTTCTTTTAAAAGTTGTTCAAACCCATTGTGAATTTGTAATGATTTTTAATACTGTGGCGGAAACGTTCCGGGGCGGAGCGACGTCATGTGTAGTATCACAACAATTGTATCATAGTAAGCATAGTAAACACAATCCAGACATTGAATACATACATGAAAAGATTTACATTGTCTTAATACAAAGTTTATACATATCATTATATGACAAAAGTAAAAGACGTGGATCCGATACGCTCCGTCTTCTCAAAAAGGTTGGCAGGAGTACCTGTCTATTGATGTCCTGAGAATACAAGCAGTTTTAAAATATCAGCATAAAGCTGGTGAGTTCATAAGCTGTTAATTCTGGTAAAAGATATGTTTCTCTGATTCTTTGAAAAGTTGTGTACCAAGAAAATCCTATATTTTCTTATGAAAGATGTTTGATTTCTCATTAGTTATACGATAAACCGCTGTTTATGAAAAGTTATGTTATCCCAGAAAATCCTATGTTTTTTTATGAAAGTTATACGATAAACCACTGTTTATGAAAAGTTATGTTATCCTAGAAAACCCTATGTTTTCTTATGAAAGTTATACGATAAACCACTGTTTATGAAAAGTTATGTTATCCCAGAAAATCCTATGTTTTCTTGTCAAGGTTATATGATAAACCACTGTTTATGAAAGGTTATGTTATCCCAGAAAATCCTATGTTTTCTTGTGAAGGTTATACGATAAACCACTGTTTATGAAAGGTTACGTTATCCAAGAAAACCATATGTTTTCTTATGAAAGATGATGGTTGGTTATTGGTTCCGAAAAGAAGTGTACAAGTATCTACCATACTTGTATCGTTAGGTGTAGTTTTCCTGAAAAACTTTGTTACTCCAGTGAGATATATTAGCTTTATTATGTACATAAAAACTAATTAGTAAGTAGTGAACTAATACCTAAGGGTACTACTGATACCCTCTAGTAATCAAAACGGTTATTACTTTGAGGTTAGTTCACTAGGTTCATTATTACCAAAAGTAAATCTCTGTTATCTAGGTTGCGAGTTTCACAACCATACATTAAACTAGATATGACACGTACGGTGGTCAGTATCATTTTATGACTTTGTCACCCGTAGACCTGATGGTCCCACTGTAGCTAGCAGCAAGGTGCGAGATAGTCAGTCCCGTATAGATCTATACACAAGAGTCACGCTCTCCCTAGGAGATTATGGTTACAAGAATGGTCCTACACTCACGAATCCGGTGGAGTGTTACCAAGGACGTGTCTCCAATCCTTAGACTAACAAATTTACAAGTAATAATACAGAAAATCTTGTTTATGGTTGGTATGAATCCTTTGTTAAATATCACAATTTAAGACAAGATTCATAAGTTCATGCTTTAGTTTGGAAATAGTTTCTACGAGTTGATTTCTAAATCGGGTGGTAAAACGGTTTTTCTGTGTTTGAAAGCTTGCTAATCATGGAATTATTTTAAACAAAATAATAAAATTGAGCACAAGTTTCCTTGTACTTTTGCTTGTATTGCCCCCTGAAAACATTAAAATACGGAAACTGTAGGGGTATGAACTCACCTGTCGTGGGTGATTCGGATGAACGGATGGTATAGGATGTTAAGTGTCAAGTGAGGACTTGAATGCACACTCTGGTCCTAATGAACATGAAATGATACATTTATGTATCTAATTAGTTATTTAATAACTAATTAAGTAAGTTTATACACCCTAGAACATGGAAACACTTTACCACAAGTGTTAGGAGTGCTAAGGGTTGCTTCTAAGGGGTGTATGGCCTCACTATGGAGTTTACACTTCGAATGGTCACCCTTAGGGATGTTTACGGTTTTATGACCACTTCCCCCATGAGTTTACAGCCGTAAACTCATGGATGTGGTGCCATTGGGTGTTCAAGGGTCTTAAACCACTCAAGGGATTAAGCTAGACTCGAATCAAGGGCTAAGGAAGTGACTAGGGCTCAAAATGGACACTTTTTGGAGTTTACGGTCCTTGGACCACTCCCTTGGGAGTTTACGGTCGTAAACACATGGGTTTACGGCCGTAAACCCATGTTTGTCCATTTCCTTCGTGTTTTGGTGGTTCTATCTCATGCATGCAAGTTTCTAGTCACTTATACAAGCATTGGAAGGTGTTAAGGGCACTTAAACACCCTTAGAAGGTGTTTACAGTTTTGGGAGACCTTCCCAAACCGTAAACTCATGTTTTTCCCTTCTTCTCTTGTTTTAGGGGTTTCTAGTTCATACATGTAAGGTTCTAGTTCATTTGCCAAGTATTGGAAGGAGTTTGGGGCATCAAAACACCTTTTAGAGGTGTTTACGGTTTTGGGTGGGTATCCCCAAACTGTAAACCCATATGAACATGGGGATTTGATGATTTTTGAGTGTAAACAAGTTCATACTAAGCAAACAAGAAGCTAGGGTAAGTGTACTTACGATCTAGGAGCTTGAGGGATCGTTTTCGGCCAAGAACACTAGTGTATGTTCTTGGTGTTCTTGTTGAACACTTGAAGATCTAAGCAAAAATCGAAAATCCATGGATGAAGTGTTGTATAAACATTAGATTAAGTGTTAAATGAACAAATCTAGGCAAGAAACACTTACGTTTTGGTGGATTTGGCGGAAATGAAATATGATACTTGAGAGGATTTCTTGAGTGTTCTTGGATTAGGAAGTGAAAAATGAGCTAAAATGACTAAGTGTCATATTTATACTCTCGGGGGTTTGCGGTCGTAAACTCCGAGTTTACTCCCGTAAACTCCAAAATTTTGGAGTTTCGCGACTTACGTTAAACACGGCAACTCTAAATTTATACTTCTTTATTTTTGGTTCGCTTGACGAATATAAAATAAAATATTCAAACGGGCTTAAATCCGGCTAAAATTGTTTTGAGATAAGTTTGGCTAATTTTTGAAGTGCTTGACTGCGGAATTAAAACAAATGGAAATTTCGGGTTGTCACAATAAATCTTACTCACTTGTACTTTCAAACATTATAATTCAAAACTTCTCATTTATTCATGTTTTGAAATCATTCACGCATATACTTACAGGATCATCACTATATTTTTCAAGAAAGTTTTATTACAGAAAATATCGGATTTTCTGGGTTTCACCAATGACATAAACTACTTTACCTCAAACACACTTATGAACTCACCAACATTATATATGTTGACCGTTTCAAAATAACTTGTATTCTCAGGTAATCATTAGACAAGGAGGCATCCGGTGTGTTGAAAGTTTTCTTTTGTAGTAGCTAATCACCAAACACTTTATATTTTGAAATCATGTAATGTAAACCTTGTACTTGATGTAAATAATGCCAGTTGTACTATGTACTGGTTGGTGATGCATGTGTTATGTTTCATATATATTCATTGTGATGATATTTCAATTTAAGTCACACGAGCCCTCGGACGTTTCCGTCGTCTGGTTCGGGGGTGTGACAGGTTGGTATCAGAGCACTGTTTATAGTGAACTGGCATATCTAACCACACATTGATAAGCAACTATAAACTCATCTAGGGACTAAATAACTCTGAACAAAACAAATAAAATATACCAATAAACACACTTATTTGTGCGACTTAGAAAAGCGAACACAATAACAACTCGAATAAAACAATTGGGAGAACCTGACATCCCGGTTAAGCCAGGACTGTTCACAGTTGTATTAGGGATGAATGTAGCCTGATGGTCAGTAAACCCAAGGCATACCCTATTGTTAAACAAGAGGAATGCACCAACCCAATTTTTATAACAACTAAAAATATTTTAAGATTAATAATAGCTTATTTATATCCCTCTTTACGTATACTCCCCCCCCCCCCCCCCGTGCAGACAGTATGGCTGGGTTCCATCTCCCTGGAGATCCGTATTTCCCCAATCAGGGAAATAACGGATGGCTAGAGGAATCTGACGAGGAGCCTGAAGAGGACCCCATGGAAGAAGAGGAACCGGAAGAGGAAATCGAAGAAGGACCTGCAGAACCTGTGGCAAACATGGAAGAGGAAGAGTCGGGTGGCGACAGCAGCGATGATTCGGACACTGAGTCTGTAGTCATCAACCCCCCATACCCAGTGAGGGTGCCAGCTCACCGGATGGGCCCTAACGGCCCTACCCCTCCCTGGGGTATCGACAGTTGGAGATGGAGCAACAGGGACAACGACCTTCGTTTGGCATGGCTCGCTAGTTCTATGACTTGAGGGAGGGAGGACCGGCTGACCGAGCACTTCCTGTCATGGTGAGACGATTACGGAACACTGGCGACCTGGCCCAGAACACGGCCGAGCAACTGAATCAGATGCGAGCCGCAGTGGCCCGGGCGGAGGGAGAAACTCAAGAGGTAATCCATAACTTTCAAGTACGTCAAGCGATGTGGGAGGATCGACTACGAGCCATAGAACGTCAGGCGGCGCGTCTTCAGGGCGCATCCACATCATCAGCCCCACCACCCGATGCATCTCAGAGCACTTCGGACCAGTAGACTTCCCTACTAGTGCTATGTTCTCCATGTTCGCTATATTTTGTACTACCGACTCCATGTTTAAGTGATTACACTACTCATAGAGTCGTTATGCTGTCGAACTTTATACCTCTATGTATGCTCTTTCGAGCAAATTTTCATGTATCAAAGTACGGATATTAGTAGTGAAAAATATTATGTGTTTTATGGTGATGTTGTGACCTGCTATGTGTTTTTATACTATTATTGTGTGGTGTGAATTTATGGGAACACTTAGATACGAAAATCGATTCATGAAATCTTCAACTTAAAAACAATTCATACTCAACATCTTTCTGTTCCATAACAACAAGATGCCTCAGAGACCAAACCACGGAAATAACCAACCACCGACACCACCGGAAGTCAACTCAGTCGCGTTTCAAGCCGTTGTATCTGCTACAGTCACCGCAGCCATGGCGCAAATGTACCAGGGGAACAATGGCGGAGGAAACGGGCAGGGAGCTGGAAGTTCAAACAATGGAATAAATCAAAGATCTACCAAAACATGCTCTTACAAAGACTTCACCAACGCCAAGCCACGAACCTTCAATGGAACGTGAGGCGTCATAACCCTAAAGAGGTGGATTGAGAAAATCGAATCCGTCTTAGAAATTTACGGGTGTTCAGATGGGTGCAAGGTCAAGTTCGCAGCATGTACCTTTGTTGATCAAGCTCTTTCATGGTGGAATGGTCACATTGAAGCCATGACCCTTCCAGTGGAAAACACGATGCCCTGGGAAGAACTGAAGGAAATGATGTTGGCAGAGTACTGTCCTCGAGGCGAGATACAAAAGATGGAACAATAATTGTGGAACTTGACGGTTCGGAACTCCAACATCGAAGCATACATATCCAGGTTTAGCGAGCTATCCCTTCTGTGTCCGGGTATGATCACCTCAGAAGGGAAAAAGATTGAGAGGTTCATCTGGGGATGGATTGCACCTATCCAAGGGAATGTCATTGCGGCAAACCCTAAGACATTTGATAGCGCCAAAAGATTGGCCAAGAAACTGTATGATCATGGCAACAAGAAGAGTGTTAAGATCGTGGAATCGGATGTTAAGAAAGAAGAAGAGAAAAAGAAAGGAAAGAGTAACAAGAGAAGAGGTAAATAGATCTCAGAGTCATCTAAGAAGCAACATACAGTGACTGTCCATGCAGCAACTCAAGCTACCCCAGCACCACATGCTCCAGCCTCATCCATGCCGAATACTCCGAGGAAGTACACAGGGAATCTTTCCAAGTGTAACAAGTGGAACTACCATCACCTCGAGGAATGCAGAGAGATGATGTGCACAAGATGCAACCGGAAGGGCCATACAGAAAAATATTGTAAGGCCCAGTTTCCACAAAACCAGACGCACAACAACAACAACAACAACAACAACAACAACAACACCACCACCAAGGACGGAGTCGGTTATACCTGTTATGGGTGCGGGAAGACTGGACATTTCAGACGAAATTGTCCCAATGCGAACACCCAGGCGACAAGGAGCAGCAGGAAGAGTGCTGACTATGGGGCAAGGAGAAGCAGTTCAGGATCCCGCTGTAGTCACCGGTACGTTTCTCCTTAACCACTCATATGCATGCATCATGTTTGATACCGGAGCAAAGCGAAGCTTTGTGAGTAACAAATTCAAACACTTGCTAAAACAACAACCCCAAAGGCTTAATGAAACCTTTACGGTGGAAATGGCTAATGGGAAAACAGAATCAGCTGGGGAAATCTATGTAGGATGTACCCTAACTTTAAATCAGCATACCTTTCAAATAAACTTGATGCCTGTAACTATTAGGAGTTTTGATGTGATTATCGGCATGGACTGGTTAAGCCCCCATCATGCCGAAATCTTGTGTCGTGAGAAGGCCGTTCGCCTTCAACTCCTTAATCACGAAACCCTAATTATATACGGAGACAAACCTAGTACGAACCTGTTGGATTAGTGTCTAAGGCTGTAACTATATTTGGTAAGTACTTGACCCGGTTATGCATGGTCCTTTTGGGTTGCCTTCACCATAGCAACTTGACAGGATGATTTGTTAAGAGAGAAGAAATATTATTAATATATTATGAGAATAATATATTGAGGAAATAATAATATTATTTGATTAATATAAGTCATATATTAATTGAGAATTAATTTGGTGACTTAAAGAGGTTAATTGAATAAAGGGGCATAAACTGTCAAATGTGTGATAGTTGTATTTTGGGCTATGTATCCTTATGGATATTAGGGTGAACGAAATTTAGGGGCTTGGGAACCTTGATTTCGTCCAAGCCTTGTATCTAGAAGGATCTTGGATTGCTTAGGGCCTAAGTCATTCAATTAGGGTTAAAGGAGAAACCCTAATAGCTCATAGTATAAATAGGACCCTTGGGATGGAGAAATCGACACTCTTGCAAGCCAAGGAACCCTAGGGCCGATTTCTATCCCTCCTCCCTCTCTCTCAAGATCATCTTCTTGCTATTTGGTGTTTGTAAGCCATTAGAGGAGTGACAATTGTGACTCTAAGCTCCAAGAAGAAGAAGTATCAAGCAAGTAATTCAAGGTATTCTTTCAGATCTGATTTCATATGATTAGATTCAATATATTACATTAGATCTAGTATTGCAAGTCTTGGATTCAATGCATGTTCAATTAGAGAAACCTAGATCCAAGCAATTAGGGTTTGCATGTGCACATAGGAAAGTTCTTATGGCTCAAACCCATCAGTGGTATCAGAGCTTTGATTGATTTCTATTCAATTGATGCATTGGTTGATTGCTTGTTGCTTGAAAAATTCGATTTTGTGATTCTGACTGCTGTACTCGGCGAGTTTCACTGTGGACTCGGCGAGTCCATAGAGGTACTCGGCGAGTCCATAGAGGTACTCGGCGAGTTCGAGCATCAGAAGGAGGAAGTTTCGGGATTTCTTGCTGTTTTACTTGAGGATACTTGCCTTAACTGTTTTGGGTCATAAAAATCCGATTTTAATCATATATATGAGTATATTCTTGACCTAACAAAAGATAATTACCAATTAGTTGAATAATAATTTCCTTATATGATAATTGTTGATTATTTGAATTGAATTGGTAAATTGTTTTGCAAGTAACATTAAATAAGATCAAATTGAGATAATCTAATTAGATGATTTATATTATTTGCTATTTGATCCTTATGCCTTGAAAAAGTTCAAGACTTGTCCTCAAGCTTTGAAATTTTAAATTTTGTGATTAAAAGTTTAATTTGGATAATTTTAAATTTCAATCCCTAGAATTTTACAAGTTTAAAATTCAACCCTATACTATTATATTATTACAAGCTTAATATATATATATATATATATATATATATATATATATATATATATATATATATGTATAATTTAAAATGCTAGTCTTACCGTTAGTAGGCCTCATTCACGAAGCCAGTCTATAAGGTGGGTATAAGGTTGCTGCCTATAAAATGGCGCTTAATGGGTGTACATTCACACCCACCGCTTGCTTGACTGGTGGAGGGTCGTTAGCCGAACGGGTAGGATAGGGCAAACCTCCTCTCATTAATAAGTATAATGAATCTATATAAAGTAACTAAACATGTTTTATAAAATTCCCAATCTTAGTTACTTTAGGAAAAGTGAATTGATGCAATCCCATGAAATTACACTTTGTACCCTTGCTAAGACATTAATGGAGCGCGTGTGGTTAACCGGCACATTAATTGGGTTCTAAGGAAAGGTGGCAAAGGGTGACTCATTGTTTGTTATAGTTCAATGGAGCGTGTGTGGTTAACCAGCACATTGAATAGGTAACTGTAACAGTGGGGGCACCTTGTACATTTGCATGGTTATTCACACCCACTTTGTGATCCTCGGCATCCCAGTCACAAACGAGAGGGGCATATCGAGATTTAAACATGTCATTGAAAGGTTCAATGAATCTCAATGAAATCTAGGAATTCTCAATACATTTAAAACTTAAAGCTTATGTTTTTCATGGTGAAGAATTAGTGAATCGTCATTCACTTACCTCCAAATTATTTGCATATTGGATTACGGCATCCCTTTTCTAATGTGTAAATAACGTTGTTGGGTCCTAGCCCTAATTTTTCATTTTGGGTGTTAATTAGGGACTTAATCTAATCAAACTTTGTTCTTTCTATTTGTAGATGTCTAACGCAAACAACACAGCTGCTAGCTCATTTCCTCTAATGAGCCTTTGTCAAAAAGTGACATTCGATGGAACGAACTTTAGCGAATGGATAAGATACATTCGCACAATCGCGCGTTACGAGGACAAAGAGTATGTTCTCGATGAGAAGCTCGAAAAGATCAATCCAGAAACTGCTACTCCTGAAGAAATGGTTGTCTTTGAGAACCATGAGCGTGATGCAACGAAGGTCCATTGCATCATGATAGCCACAATGAACTCAGAATTCCAAAAGTCCTATGAGGACATGTATCCTTATGAGATGCATCTAGACTTGATGGAGAGGTATCACCAAAGCGCGAGGCAAGAGCGCTATGAAATCATAACGAATATGATTACTGCTAAAATGGGAAGTGGAGAGTCTCTTACTGTGCACTTGCAAAAGATGCAAAGGTATGTTGATCGTCTTCGCAAGTTGAATGTCAACTTTGGGGAAGATTTGGCTATCGACATTGTTCTTCACTCCTTGCCCTCATGCTACAACCAATTTAGGATGACCTACCACATGAACAAGGAAGAGGTCACCCTAAGCAAACTCCAAGGGCTCCTGAGGACTGCTGAGAGAAACCTCAAGGACAAGTCTGTTGCACCAACTCCCAATCCACCCGTTGCTCCTGTTTTGGCTATTGGACAGGGAAGGGGCAAGAAGAGGAAGGCTTTTTCAAAGAAACACCACAAAGGAAAGTCCCAAAATGGTTCCTCCTCTAGTGGGACCAAGGTTGATCCTGCTAAGCCCAACCCAAACCCAAAGGAGGCAGAGTGCCACCATTGCCATAAAATAGGGCATTGGAAGAGAGGCTGCCCGGAATATCTGCAAGCCATCAAGGATGGGAAGATCAAGCCATCTGTTGCAGGTATTTACACAATTAAATCTAATGATTCATCTCATGCTATTTCTTGGGTTCTTGATACAGGGTGTGGTTACCACATTTGTTCTGATTTGCAGGGACTAGGAAGAAATAGGGATGTGGAGCTTGGAAGAATAAATCTGATCATGGGAAACAGAAGAACGTCGCCTGTCACCAAGATTGGAGTGTATTCTTTAGAGCTTAGGAATGGTTTGAATTTAGAATTAAATAATTGGTGCTACTCGCCAGATATGGCAAGAAACATCATTTCTTTTCATGGTTTATTTAGACAAGGATTTAGATATTCGTTTAATAATGAGAATGGTTCGATTTATGCTTATCTAAATGGTGTTTTATATTTTGAAGCAATGCCTTGTAATGGAATTTATGAAACTGTTATGGTTGTAGATAACCTAGGAAATGATGTGTTATGTATGGATTCTTCCAATGGTATGGATAAAGCATCCTTGTGGCATTGTCGTCTTGGACATGTCAACAAGAAGCGCATAGCCCAACTCCAAAAGGATGGAGTGTTGGAGTCGTTCGACCTTAGGGAAGATGACACGTGCGAATCTTGTTTACTTGGAAAGATGACCAAGTCACCCTTCACTGGCACTTGTGCGAGGGGTGAGGGTTTATTGGATCTCATACATATAGATGTATGTGGACCCTTTAGATCCACCACAAGGGATGCAAATCGCTTCTATGTGACTTTCACAGATGATTATAGCAGATATGGGTATATCTACTTAATCAAGCACAAGTCAGAAACCTTTGAAAAGTTCAAAGAGTTTAAACAAGAAGTGGAGAATCAATTGGGCAGGAAAATCAAGATGCTTCGATCTGATCGAGGTGGAGAGTACCTAAGTCTTGAATTCCAGGACTACCTCAAGGAATATGGAATAGTTTCACAATTGACGCCACCTAGGACACCACAATTGAATGGTGTAGCTGAGAGGCGTAATCGAACCTTGCTAGACATGGTTAGTTCCATGATGAGTCGTGCTTCACTACCTATCTCATTTTGGGGGTATGCCTTAGAGACTGCCGCCCATATCCTTAATTTAGTACCCACAAAGAAGGTTGCCAAAACACCTCACGAGATGTGGACAGGGAAAGCTCCCTCGTTGGCACATATCAAGGTTTGGGGCTGTGAAGTTTTCGTAAGACGAGAAACTCACGACAAGCTCGAACCTCGTAGTGAGCGATGTATATTCATCGGCTACCCACAGAAATCCTTTGGATATCTCTTCTATAGGCCGAGTGACAATGTTGTCTTCGTTGTGAGGAGAGGGGTTTTCCGAGAGCGAGAACTCATAAGCCAAGGAGACAGTGGGAGGCAAGTCGATCTTGAAGAAATTCAAGAATCTAGCGATGAAGGAACCTCTAACACTGGCGCTCAACCCGAGGAGGAAACTCCAGTTGAACCAATTGACGAGTCCTTACCTCTTAGACGTTCCGAAAGAGTTAGAGTTCAACCCCAGTTTTATGGTTTTCATATTACTACCGAAGGGGACACGTATATTAGTGATAGTACACTAATAAATCTAGATGAACCTAATAGCTATAAGGAAGCCATGGCAGGCCCAGAGTCTGTAAAATGGAAAGAGGCGATGGACAGCGAGATTCAGTCCATGTATGACAACCAAGTTTGGAATTTGGTTGACAATGTACCAGGTCGTAAGATGGTCGGGTGCAAGTGGATCTTCAAGAAGAAGACCGACGTGGATGGGAACGTGCACACTTATAAGGCGCGATTGGTTGCGAAGGGTTTCACTCAGACTCCTGGAGTTGACTACGACGAAACCTTCTCACCAGTTGCGAAGATAAAGTCTATTAGGGTGATGCTAGCCATTGCTGCATTTCATGACTATGAAATATGGCAAATGGATGTAAAAACCGCTTTCCTTAATGGGAAGTTGGCTGAGGATGTTTACATGGCTCAGCCAGAGGGTTTTGTCGATCCAAAGCATCCCAATAGAGTGTGTAAGCTTGAGAAGTCCATTTATGGGCTTAAGCAAGCGTCTCGCAGATGGAATCTTTGCTTCGATGAGAAAGTCAAAGAGTTTGGATTTGTACGAAGTGAAGATGAATCATGTGTATATGTCAAGGCCAGTGGGAGTATAGTTAGCCTTCTCGTTTTGTATGTCGATGACATACTGCTCATAGGAAACAACGTCCTGACTCTGCAGGAGGTTAAGTCCTGGCTCGGGAAGTGTTTCGCTATGAAGGACCTCGGAGAGGCTTCCTATATTTTAGGAATAAGTATAGTGAGAGAACGAAGTAAGAGACTAATAGGACTTAGTCATAATACTTACTTGGATAAGGTACTAAAACGTTTTAGTATGGAAAACTCGAAAAAGGGAGAACTACCGATACAGAGTAATGCCAAACTGAGTAAGACTCAAAGCCCGAGTACAGAAGCCGAGATAGCTGAGATGAGCCGAATACCCTATGCTTCCGCAGTTGGCTCAATCATGTACGCTATGACTTGTACTCGCCCTGATGTGGCCTTTGCTTTGAGCATGGTCAGTAGATATCAACGGAACCCGGGCAGAGCTCATTGGATTGCGGTCAAGAATATACTTAAGTACCTTCGGAGGACCAAGGAATGGTTTTTAGTCCTTGGAGGGAGTGATGACTTAAAGGTGCGAGGGTATAGTGATGCCAGTTTTCAGACCGACAGGGACAACTACCGTTCGCAGTCGGGCTAGGTCTTTACCCTTAATGGGGAAGCGGTGACTTGGAAAAGTTCCAAGCAAGAAACAGTAGCTGATTCAACGTGCGAATCAGAGTACATTGCAGCGAGCGAACCGTCAAAGGAGGCTATGTGGTTGAAGAACTTCATTGGTGATCTTGGAGTTGTGCCTACCATAAAGGAGCCTATGGAAATTTTCTGTGATAATGAAGGAGCGGTTGCCTTGACCAAGGAACCGAGGGATCATGGTAGATCTCGACATATCGACAGAAAATATCATTTTATTAGACATCGAGTAGAAGAAGGACACCTCGTGGTAAAGAGGGTATCGTCAGAGGATAACCCAGCAGATCCGGTTACGAAGGGACTTAGCAGGGTTAAGCATTTGCAGCACGCTAGGAGCATTGGGCTAAAGGACGATATTAGTTTAGATTAGATAGTTTGGAAACGTGTAATAGATAAATGTAATTGACATTTGATGATTAAATAAAGGAGTATTATTTATAAGTAAAGCTACTGTCTTATGTTAATTGTTTAACTATTGTTTCATTTTGCATGTTTTGACTTCCTGAGTAATTAATTATTTGATAATAATCGAATTATTTGAATAGTCCACAGTCGTTCATATGTTGGAAGTAGATATGAATGAAGACTGTCATGAATTGGTGTGTAGATTGTCTAAAGTGTATTAGACATAGCAAAGGTTTGCTACAACGTTCATGAGTGCTTATGAACTTGATTTGAGCATTGGAATAAACCTGCACTTGTTGGAATCACTTCATGGAATTTATCACGAGTGATCACAAGATGGTAATATCATATAGTCTTAAAACCTAGATATATGGTTTATTGTTTGTTAATTGGTTATGCATTGATAATACGCAAACGCATCACTAACTTGATGTTATAAAACGTATTGTTGTGTGTAAATTGATTAGTGGATAATAAATGCATATAAGTCGAAGTTTATCTGTTCCTTTTATCCTAAGAGGGTAAAAGCGATATCAGGGCCCCTCGATGATTTGATTTGACTTATGTGTCGGGCCCGGTCAGGACTGAATTGATGTGTTCAATTAAGTTCTATGTCAAATAAATCTGAGATCGAGAAACAAATTGCAGGACAATAAGTATGACCATGTTCCATGTAATTGTCCGCACGATATCTAGAACAGAGGATTATACGATCCCTTATCTAAAGGACAGGATACTGATAAGATCATAGTTGACAGCGTCTTTGAGAGCTACGATTGCTAATCGGATTATATTTGCATATATAGTTACTAGACTTATCCAAGTGGGAGACTGTTGGATTAGTGTCTAAGGCTGTAACTATATTTGGTAAGTACTTGACCCGGTTATGCATGGTCCTTTTGGGTTGCCTTCACCATAGCAACTTGACAGGATGATTTGTTAAGAGAGAAGAAATATTATTAATATATTATGAGAATAATATATTGAGGAAATAATAATATTATTTGATTAATATAAGTCATATATTAATTGAGAATTAATTTGGTGACTTAAAGAGGTTAATTGAATAAAGGGGCATAAACTGTCAAATGTGTGATAGTTGTATTTTGGGCTATGTATCCTTATGGATATTAGGGTGAACGAAATTTAGGGGCTTGGGAACCTTGATTTCGTCCAAGCCTTGTATCTAGAAGGATCTTGGATTGCTTAGGGCCTAAGTCATTCAATTAGGGTTAAAGGAGAAACCCTAATAGCTCATAGTATAAATAGGACCCTTGGGATGGAGAAATCGACACTCTTGCAAGCCAAGGAACCCTAGGGCCGATTTCTATCCCTCCTCCCTCTCTCTCAAGATCATCTTCTTGATATTTGGTGTTTGTAAGCCATTAGAGGAGTGACAATTGTGACTCTAAGCTCCAAGAAGAAGAAGTATCAAGCAAGTAATTCAAGGTATTCTTTCAGATCTGATTTCATATGATTAGATTCAATATATTACATTAGATCTAGTATTGCAAGTCTTGGATTCAATGCATGTTCAATTAGAGAAACCTAGATCCAAGCAATTAGGGTTTGCATGTGCACATAGGAAAGTTCTTATGGCTCAAACCCATCAGAACCTTCGTCTTATCTCTTGCATTAAGGCACAAAAGTGTATTCAAAAGAAGGACTTGGCGTTCCTGGCACACATAGTGGATAAGTCCAAGGAAGAGGTCAATATTTGAGACATCCCAGTGGCTTGCGACTTCCCAGACATCTTTCCCGAAGATCTTCCGGGGATACCCCCGGAAAGACAAGTCGAATTCCGAATTGACCTGGTACCGGGAGCTACGCTAATGGCCAAATCACCCTATAGGTTGGCTCCTATGGAGATGCAAGAACTGTCAAGCCAACTCAGCGAGCTCTTGAGCAAAGGATTCATCCGACCTAGCTTCTCACCCTGGGGAGCTCCGATCCTTTTTGTTAAGAAGAAGGACGGATCCTTTAGGATGTGTATCAATTATAAAGAGCTGAATAAGCTCACTATCAAGAATCGCTACCCACTTCCACGAATCGATGACCTGTTCGACCAGCTCCAGGGAGCAAATTACTTCTCTAAGATAGATCTACGGTCCGGCTACCACCAGCTCAAGGTCCAGGAAGAGGATATCCCCGAAACCGCTTTCCGAACTCGTTATGGACATTATGAATTTGCCGTAATGCCCTTCGGTCTAACGAATTCCCCTGCCGCATTCATGGACCTAATGAATCGAGTATGCCGACCATTTCTCGACAACTTTGTCATCGTTTTCATCGACGATATTCTAATCTATTCTCGAAGCAAAGAGGAGCACGGCCGACATCTTAGGCAAATCTTGGAAACCCTACGAACTGAAAAGTTATACGCAAAACTCCCTAAATGCTAGTTCTGGCTCCGTAGCGTAAACTTTTTAGGTCATGTTGTCAGCCAAGAAGGGATACATGTGGACCCCTCTAAGATCAAAGGCTATTACAGGAGATTCATTCAGAACTTCTCCAAAACAGCTAAGCCACTTACCATGCTTACACAGAAGGGTGTACCCTTTAAATGGACAGAAAAGCAGCAGGTTGCCTTCCGAACTCTTAAGCAAGCTCTCTGTAGTGCACCAGTATTATCACTACCAGAGGGAACAGAGGACTTCGTAGTTTACTGCGATGCTTCGAATCAGGGTTTAAGTTGTGTAATCATGCAGTGTGGCAAGGTTATAGCTTATGCATCCCGACAACTGAAAACACATGAGGTGAACTATACCACCCATGATCTCGAATTAGGAGCTGTGGTCTTCGCCTTGAAAATTTGGAGGCACTACCTTTATGGTACCAAGTGCACCATTTTAACCGACCACAAGAGTCTCCAACACATTTTAAATCAAAAGGAGTTGAACATGAGGAAACGAAGATGGGTTGAGCTGCTAAACGATTATGAGTGCGAAATCAAGTACCACCCAGGCAAGGCTAACGTGGTAGCTGATGCCTTCAGTCGGAAGGAATACTCCCATCGTCGTGTGAAGACTCTTTCAATAACCATCCAATCTCATCTGTCCTCACAAATCAAAGCAGCCCAGTTCGACGCCATGAAGACAGAAAACAGAACGAGTGAAGCGTTACGTGGGATGGAAAAGAACTTCGAAGTCGAGGAGGATGGAACATATTATTTCATGAACCGAATTTGGGTCCCTAAACTTGGAGGATTCAGAGAAGTAGTCATGAATGAAGCTCATAAGACACGATACTCCATCCATCCAGGGTCAGATAAAATGTACCTGGATGTCAAGAAATGTTATTGGTGGCCTAACATGAAGGCAGAGATTGCCACATACGTTAGCAAATGCCTCACTTGTGCTAAAGTGAATGTAGAGTATCAAAAGCCCTCGGGACTATTACAGCAGCCGGTAATACCCGAGTTGAAATGGGAAAGGATTACTATGGACTTTGTGACCAAATTACCCAAGACAACAGATGGATTGGATACCATATGGGTGATAGTCGACAGGTTGACAAAATCCGCTCATTTCCTGCAAATAAAGGAGACATACAAGATGGAGAGACTAACAAGGATCTACATCAAGGAAATTGTGAGACTCCACGGAGTACCAATATCTATCATCTCAGATCGAGATAGTAGGTTCACTTCACGCTTTTGGCAATCACTACAGAAGGCTATGGGGACACAACTCGACATGAGTACTGCTTACCACCCCCAGACGGATGGTCAGAGTGAGCGAACCATTCAAACGCTTAAGGATATGCTTCGAGCATGTGTGATAGACTTTGGAAGGTCGTGGGATACCCACTTACCTTTAATTGAGTTTTCATACAACAACAGTTATCACACAAGCATCTGTCACACCCCAAAACCGAAACGACGGAATTGTTCGGGGGTGGAGGACGTCATGTACAGTATCACAACAATGCAAAGTAGTAAACAAGAAACAACATCATCCATTGCATTAATAATATAATTTCATACAAGTGTGTTCTGTCAAGTTTATAGACACCAAAAATATATAAATCAAAATAAAAGATGAGTCTTGAACGAGCTCCATCTTCTCAAAACCTGGCACCGGTACCTGTCTACTGGTGACCTGAGAATACAAGTTATTTTGAAAGAGTTTATCAGCTTTAAAGCTGGTGAGATCATAAGTATATTAGTGTCTGCATTTGTATGAAAGTGTTTGTAAGATGTTTGAATATGTTTGAAAATGTTTGAACTCCCCTACAAAACCCTTTGTTTTCTACTAAAGTAGCCTTCTACCAAGGCATCTAGTGTCTGTGTGTGTGTCTATTGGAAGAGCATGTATTTTCCCAAATCTGACTATCATTAACCAAAAATATAGTTTTTACATTATTGCTTATTGTGTGAATATCACAATGTGAATGTAATGGGAAAATGAAATAGTATTTTAGTGTTGTATTAAGTAACTACTGTTGTACTAACTACCTTAAACCAATTGTTATTTAAAGTACCATGTGATCGGCCTGTACCCTGCTACCGACTATAGAACACGACGATGTAAGACGTCGGGAGAAATGACGTTTGGCACCCGTAGACTTGCAAGTCCCACTGTAGCTAGCAGCAAGGTGTAGGATAGTCAATCCAGTATAGATCTATACACAAACTCAAACGCTCTCCATTTATAGAGATTATGGATACAAAACGGTCATGACAGGTGATGTCATGCCCCGTTACGTGGCTCACATAATTGTAGTAATGTATATGTAATGTATGTGCTAGCTGTATTGTGTGTTCTCTCTCTGTCTAGCTTGTATGTATGTTCTCTCTGTATGGTATTGTTTGTTTCTCATCATAGTATTCTCTCTGTATGTTATTGTTTGTTTCTCATCACTATGTATTATGTTTGTTTCTCATCACTATGTATTATGTTTGTTTCTCATCACTATGTATTATGACTCATGTATGAACTGACTCATTGTATGTTTCATTGTTCTAGTAATAGTATTAGTATCTTCCTAAACTATACCTATTATAGCTTACTAGTAATGTTGCTTGAATGTATGAACATGTTTGTGTACCTTTGCTACCCAAAGGTATTGAACTGAATGTAAGAAGGAACCTTTATATCTATATACATATACATAATACATAACTAGGATTTAAACGACCTTCGGACAAATAACCTGAATACCCTAAGTCCACAACCAAACAAGGAACAGGAAGTAAGGTGAGCTATCAGTCCTAAGTCCTTTCAATCCTACTTATATAACTATATCTATATTGATATACATTTAACAGAATATAAGTTTAAAAGAGTTTAATAAAAGTATTTGACATGTAAAAGAGTTTGTAAAACAGTTTGGAGTAGTTGTTTGAAAACACAGTTTGAAAAGTAAGAAATCCACTTGTTTGGTAATTATTAATCACATTCGATTGATATAATAGCTATAATAGTTTAACTTGTATTCCCCCCCCCCCCATAAAAGCATTTAAAAACATTTAAAAGGTTGATTAAGGGGTATGAACTCACCTGTAGTGAGTGGTTTGGATGATCGGATGTTATAGGATGCTAAGTGTCAAGTGAAGACTTGAACACACACAAGGATCGTAGTTAACATATAATAACACATATATGTATCCAATTAGTCATTAAACAACTAATTTACCAAGTTAAGACATCCTAGGACATGTAAAACACTTGATTTAAGTGTTATAAGTACTAAGGATTGCATCTAAGGGTTGTAGGACTTGGTAATTGAGTTTAGGGTCCAAGGGTAAACTCTTTTAGAGTTTACGGTTTTGTGACCAACACTCATTGAGTTTACGGTCGTAAACCCATGAGTTTACAGCCGTAAACTCATGGTACTTCTACCATTTTGTGTTTTGAAGCTTTACAAGTCACAAGAAGCTTTCCTACTTCAAGTCTAAGCCTTTGGAAGTGATTAGGGCAACATTTCACCCCTTTATGGAGTTTAGGGCCCATGGACCATTTCTCCATGTGTTTACGGCCGTAAACCCATATGGTTCATGGTCTTTTTGATGTTTTAAATCCTAAGCACATCTAGGATGGGATCTAGACTAGTTTCCAAGGCTTGGTAAGGGACTAGGGCACACAATGGCCCCTTCATTAGGGTTTACGGTCCAAGAACATGTTGGACCGTAAACACCTTTGATCTTGTGTTTCCTTATGTTTTCTAGATGATTTAGAAGTGTAACAAGCCTTATAACAAGCCTAGGTAAGAGTACTTACTATGTAGAAGATTGAAAGGGTGTTAAAAGTCCAAGAACACTAGTGTGTGTTCTTGGTGTTCTTGGTGAAACTATGAACACTTGAAGATCTACACAAATGGAATGATTTCACGGATGGAATCATGTAAGATCACTAGATTAAGTAAGATATCAACTTATTAGGGTAAGAAACACTTACAAAGTTGAAGATCAAGAAGGAAAATCGGATGATACTTGAGAGGATTTGAGTTCTAGTTCTTGAAATGGTGAAAAAAGTGCTAAAATGGCTAAGTGCCATATTTATACCCCTTGGGGTTTACGGCCGTAAACACCTTGTTTAGGCTGTAAACTCCAAACTCTTGGAGTTGTGGGACTTTAGTGTTTCACAATAAACCCTAGGGCATCCTCTCTCCTGTTATCTCTTGAAGTACTAACTTTAAAACACTCACACTGACTCCAAAAAGCTTGAAAGTTAGCAGAAACAATTCTGACTTCTATTGAAGTGAATGGTTGTACAGAATAGAAATTTCGGGTTGTCACAGCATCAAAGTTGCTCCTTTCGAAGCATTATATGGTCGTAAATGTAGATCACCGTTGTGTTGGACAGAGGTAGGCGACACTCAGCTGGCAAGAGGGCAGACATCTAGCAATGCATTGACAGGACCAGAAATCATACGCGAAATGACAGAGAAGATAGCTCAAATCAAAGCTCGACTTCAAGCATCACGCAACCGACAGAAGAGCTACGCCGATAAGCGGCGAAAGCCTTTAGAATTTCAAGTCGGGGATCGAGTATTGTTAAAGGTCTCCCCCTGGAAAGGGGTGATCCGTTTTGGGAAACGAGGAAAGCTAAACCCACGATACATTGGACCATTCGAGATTCTTGCCTGAATCGGTCCAGTGGCTTATAGACTGCAACTACCTGCCGAACTCAGCAGCGTACACCCAGTGTTTCACGTTTCCAGTTTGAAGAAGTGCTTATCCGACGAGACTCTCGTCATCCCGTTAGAAGAAATCAAAATCAACGAGAATCTCTTGTTCATCGAAGAACCCGTCGAAATCATGGACAGGGAGGTGAAGCGTACTAAGCAAAGCCGCATTCCAATAGTGAAGGTTCGGTGGAACGCAAAGCATGGACCGGAATTCACTTGGGAACGCTAAGACCAGATGAAGAAAAAGTACCCTCACTTATTCTTGCATTCTTAAATCTAGTTTCAAAAAGAATTTCGGGACGAAATTCCCTCTAACGGGGCGATGATGTCACAACTAGGAATTATAATGCTTTGTAAACATTGAACAAGGATAACCTTGTAACTAAAAACTTGAAAGCAATGTATGATGCTTATTCAATGACAACCAAATTCCATCAAACACTCTACTCAAGACACTCAAATAGTCAACAAAAGGTTGGAAACCCTAGAAATCCCAGTATAAGTCCATTATGGACTAGGATTTCTTTATTGGGCCTAATGGGCCAATGAACCTCCAATGTGACTATCTTGGGCTTAGAACTCTTATATGGGCTCTAATTGGACCCATTAGCATGAAACTTAACATTTTGGGCCTCATAAGCTTAAAATGGACTAGTTTATCTTTAATGGGCCTTATTGGGCCATAACAAATTTAATTAACCTAATGGGCCGAAAATCATCAAAATGGGCCCATAATATGGACTCAAGAACAAAAAGGCCCAAACCATTCTTTTCCCTTATCCTCTCTCGGCCCAAGTAGAAAGAAAAAAAAAGGAAAAATGGGAGAAATTAGGGGATTAAGGAGGGTTAGCCACCTCCTTATTACTCAATGGATTTCCATGCAAAACTCACATACCTCCATGCATCCATCCTATCACCTCTCTCTCTTCTCCTTCTACTACTCTCGGCCGAGAGTATCAACACACACACACTTATTCACTTCTAAAATCCTCTCAAGAACTCACAACAACTTCTTCACTTCTCCTTCAAAATTTTCGAGAGTTAGGCCTCTTCAAGGGGGTTATTCCATAATAATCATCATCATCGGTAAGTTATTGTTTAGATCCATAACCTAGTCTCTTTATTTCATCAAAACTTCTTCCTAACTCACACCATTTTCGTGATCTACTCCTTAGAAGCTTCTTAAGTTCGAAATCAACCCAAGAAAGCTTGCTAGGGCCGAAAAATAGCATCAAAATCTTCCCTTTCTTCTTCAAATCGAAAACAACAAGCAAAGGTGAGTTCATACCCCTCTATTTTCAGTATTCACAAGTTTTATGGATAGCGAAACGTAGACCACAGATTCTAAGTCTATAAAATCTTGATTATATATTAAACTTTAGGAATATACCTTGCTAGATTATAAACTTATCCGCAAGGGTCTTTTTAAGTTCTCACATAAGTTATTTATCTGGCCTAAAATACTCCTATAGTATTCTACTCTGAATGTACTTGTTCTAGTGTTCTGGTAAGTTTTAATACTGTTGCAACACCACATCATTCCCAAACACATGTCGGTCACATCCCGAATGAATATAGTTGATCAGGCTATATTGATCCTAGCTATGATTACATAACTGTTCAGGTTGACGACAGTGCCCAACATTTAAATACTTTAGTTCTGTTCTCCTTGTGATACTAGTTCTATTATGTACATGCATAAGCAAGTAGGTATATTTTTTACAACTTGTAGTTATACTCTAAAAATATATCATTATCCAGAGCACTTAAGCCCCATTGTATTTATAGTTGTATATCTTTTATCGGTTGATATACTTAGTTCACTATAAACAATGCTCTGATACCAATCTGTCACACCCCAAAACCGGAACGGCGGAATCGTTCGGGGGTGGTGGACGTCATGTTTAGTATCACGAGATATGTATATGGTAAGCAAGTAATGAACAACCATTTCAATTAGAAAGAAAGTGTTTACAATGTGTGTGTTCACAAAACATAGAATTCATAAACAAATAATAAAACAAGACTTGAAGCTATAATGCTCCATCTTCTGAATTCCCAGCACGAGCACCTGTCTAATAGTGTCCTGAGAATACAAGTTATTTGAAAGAGTTGATCAGCAATTAAGCTGGTGAGTCATAAGATTTTAGTGATGTAATAAGTTGTAAGTTCTGTTTTGAAAGATTCGCCTGTTCCTCTAGAAAATCCTATATTTCCTATTTTGATGGAAGTTTAAGTAAAATGACACTACAACCCTTTCTATCGGTACTAAGTGGGTACAAGTTATATAAGACTCAGAGTAAACAAATAATCGATTGTGCGCATCTGCCCTAAGCTCACAACCAAACAAGGAACAGAAATTAAGGCGGATAGCGCACATCCCATTGGTTGTTAGATCATTGCCATATATAACCCTGGTGTATCACTTGTTACTCATGGAGTTAATTGTAATGGTTCCTTTATATCTAATGAAAAGTTCTTTTAAGAAAACCTATATTTCTTATAGTAAAATGGTGAAGATCTCAGGTGAATGGTGGATAATAGTTGAGAGAGAATGAGGAAAATCGGCCAAGGAATGAGATAAATGACTAAAAATGACCAAAAGCCTTATATATGCCCTTGAGTTTATGGCCACATGAGTTTACGGCCGTAAACTCATGGTCTTGTGGTCGTGAACTCACTTAGATGAGGTTAGGGTTCGTTTTGCTACACTGTGGTCCTAGCATGTACTTTCTAACACTTATTCCTTAAGTGTATTAGGCTCAAAACTCCTTAGAATGACCTTTAACCGGGCTAGAACTACGTACTAATGAATTTGACACTCAGTTGAGTTGACTGACTGAGCTTATAAAAATAAAAATTTTCGGGTTGTCACATCATCCCCCCATTAGATGGAATTTCTGTTCATGATAGGATTCATACTTGGTCCATCTATCATTACCTTGTGTATACAAGCCGTATATAATTAGGGTTAGTAAGACGGTCGGATGTGCGACTCTGCCCCAGGTCCACAACCCAATGAGGAACAGGAGATAGGACAGAAACACACATACTTAATCTGCGTAATCATAATCATATACCACCCTTGCGTATACACTGAATAGTAATAGGTGGGCTGTATTCGTCCATAGCCTCTATGCTCGAACTTGGTCTGCTGGACGAGTGGTATTTTGTGACGGTCTGAGGACATCTGACGATAAGGCTTCGGAGAACAAAGTACTCTTCGTACGAGTACTTCGGGGGTTTAGAATACGAAAGACAAAACTGAGGTTTAGGTCGGACTTTCGATACGAAGGACGAAAGTTTCGAGAACTTGCCGATCGAGGCGATAGAAACATATGAACTCAGTATGGTGAGGACCACGCCAACTCATGACGAATGAAAACAACGGACTCTTTACTGAACAAAGTTTTGGTCAAATGAAAGAAACGTCTGATAAACGACGATGTATCCCTGGTATGCTCGATACTGAATTCCTAGTATGTTCGACAATGTACTCTTTGTAACTGTTCTCGTGTTTCCTGTTTTCTCTATGATGTTAACACTCCTACGTATCGTACCGCTATGTGTGCATACATACGAACAAGAGTGCTCTATTAACTGTGGGGATACTTTATACCATAATACTCCCTGGTACCACTACTATCGCCCGTCATATACAAGTTATGAATATTTAAGATAAACCGGGCAGTCGACTGATTATCTCTGCCTCAAATCCTCAACCAATTAAGGAAAGGGGACCTAAGCGGAGTCACTCACTCTAAGTCTACAACATCTTAGTTGCGCACAACGATGATGTATATGGTGAGCCATAATAGCTTCTCTAAGGGATCTTTTACTTCTCTTGAATACTGTGACCTATTTCAACATGTGAGTTGGTATAGTTACTTTTAAGTGTTATCCCCAAATTTTAATCTTATATGAATATAAATTAATTTTAAAAGTAATTACTATTTTGAAAACGTACCACTACTCGTTGACAACTCCGGGGTAGATTCTCCTGTGGTGATCATCAGAATGCATCCATCCGCTCTTGAGTTCCTTACTATTGGGCAGTCCCACTGACGGTGTCCAGTCTCACCACAGCCATAGCAGGCTTGGTTTTCTTCAGCTCCGAGGACTTGGGAGATCGTTTGAGCCGGTGCCCTGCAGTAACGGACTGTGTGTCCCTTTCTGTGGCAGTTCAGACACTGCATTTCCCGGCATACTCCGGTGTGGTGAAAGTTGCACTTTCCACACTTCGGAAGGTTTCCAGCATAACGACTGGCAGGGGCTGAAGCAGTAGGCTTCATAGCGGTGTACATAGTACTCGCTCGTTGCTCTTGCGGGGTGTCTTATGTTGTTTGCTTCTTCTTCCTCTTGTTCCCCGACTTCTGATTATAGTCCTCTTCCCTCGATGGTTCGGGAATAGGGACTTTTACACCATGGCGGACTCCATGGTCGATGAGTCGCTGAGCCAGGCGTTTAGCACTATCGAATGTGGCTGGGTTAGAAGATAGCACATTTCCTTGGGTCGGAGCAGTCAGACCCCAAATGTATCTTTCTATCTTCTTGCTCTCCGAGGTAATCATCTTGGGGCATAGAGCAGCTAGCTCGCTGTACCGGTCAGTGTAGGTCACTATGTCTGAGTCGACCATAGTGATATCCCACAGTTCTTGCTCCAGCTTTTGAATCTCGCCTAACGGGTAGTATTCCTCCCGCATTAACTCTTTTAGGTTTTCCCAACCTAATGAGTTTCCCACTGATAGGGTCAGTGACTTAACATGGTTGTTCCACCATGTTAGGGCCTTGCCAGAGAAGGTGCAGGCAGCAAACTTCACTTTGCTTCCTTCTGGGCATAAACAGATTTCAAAGATCGACTCTGTTTTCTCAAACCATTGCATGAGAGCAATGACTCCTTCAGTCCCATTAAAGGACAATGGCTGGCATCTGGTGAAGTCCTTGTAGGAGAACTCTCCCGGGCGCACAGGGACCTCGCCTTGAGTAGAATCAGTAGGCGTTCCACCTCCACTGGTACTGATGGAGTGATATTGAGCCATGGCTGTTGCCACAGCCGCAACCACTGCAGCGTTCAGAGTTGCTGCATCGATTTTTGGAGGAGGTATTGGAGTTATCGGGGTAGTGTGTCTGGGTGATTTGCGAGGAGGCATCTTTGCTAAAAGAAAACAAAGATGAGACGGAATAAGTCTATAGCAATGGACACAAGCCGAAAGCAGAAAAGACAAGGTTATCCTAGTTCTGGATGTATCGGGTCCTGACTTCCACGGGGTTCTAAAAACAATTCATAAACGAGTCGATACCTAATAAACTCTATGAATTTGAAATAACTATCCTCGAATGAATATCTGTTTCCTGAATAACTGTACCAGCTGCATGTAAGAAATAGTCCTAACATATATAATGTGAGCAGTGTTTCCACTCGCTCAATTAATTAACAAAATTTTTACTTATTAGTGTGACGTGTAAGACGTTTTGGTTACGTCGACTTATCTTTGTTTCCAATCTTCCCATGAACTTGTTCTTGTTCCTCCTGAACTCTTCTGTTGTCTACTGTGAGGAAGTGGTTACATCTACCTGGGCTTGTCGTGCGAGAATGAAAGTGACTAAAGAATCTATGAGCTTTAAGGTATCTTTATCGGGTGATCCTTACGGAGTCTTCCTATAATTGTACAAGGTACACAAGTTTGTATATAATTGAAGATTAAATAGACCTTCGAATAAGTGGTCCTACCCCAACACTACACCCTTAAGAGGAATGGATAGCGAAACGTAGACCACAGATTCTAAGTCTATAAAATCTTGATTATATATTAAACTTTAGGAATATACCTTGCTAGATTATAGACTTATCCGCAAGGGTCTTTTAAGTTCTCACATAAGTTATTTATCTGGACTAAAATACTCCTATAGTATTCTACTCTGAATGTACATTGGACCATTCGAGATTCTTGCCTGAATCGGTCCAGTGGCTTATAGACTGCAACTACCTGCCGAACTCAGCAGCGTACACCCAGTGTTTCACGTTTCCAGTTTGAAGAAGTGCTTATCCGATGAGACTCTCGTCATCCCGTTAGAAGAAATCAAAATCAATGAGAATCTCTTGTTCATCGAAGAACCCGTCGAAATCATGGACAGGGAGGTGAAGCGTACTAAGCAAAGCCGCATTCCAATAGTGAAGGTTCGGTGGAACGCAAAGCATGGACCGGAATTCACTTGGGAACGCTAAGACCAGATGAAGCAAAAGTACCCTCACTTATTCTTGCATTCTTAAATCTAGTTTCAAAAAGAATTTCGGGACGCTGTCACAACTAGGAATTCTAATGCTTTGTAAACATTGAACAAGGATAACCTTGTAACTAAAAACTTAAAAGCAATGTATGATGCTTATTCAATGGCAACCAAATTCCATCAAACACTCTATTCAAAACACTCAAATAGTCAACAAAAGGTTGGAAACCCTAGAAATCCCAGTATAAGTCCATTATGGACTAGGATTTCTTTATTGGGCCTAATGGGCCAATGAACCTCCAATGTGACTATCTTGGGCTTAGAACTCTTATATGGGCTCTAATTGGACCCATTAGCATGAAACTTAACATTTTGGGCCTCATAAGCTTAAAATGGACTAGTTTATCCTTAATGGGCCTTATTGGGCCATAACAAATTTAATTAACCCAATGGGCCGAAAATCATCAAAATGGGCCCATAATATGGACTCAAGAACAAAAAGGCCCAAACCATTCTTTTCCCTTATCCTCTCTCGGCCCAAGTAGAAAGAAAAAAAAAGGAAAAAGGGGAGAAATTAGGGGATTAAGGAGGGTTAGCCACCTCCTTATTACTCAATGGATTTCCATGCAAAACTCACATACCTCCATGCATCCATCCTATCACCTCTCTCTCTTCTCCATCTACTACTCTCGGCCGAGAGTATCAACACACACACACTTATTCACTTCTAAAATCCTCTCAAGAACTCACAACAACTTCTTCACTTCTCCTTCAAAATTTTCGAGAGTTAGGGCTCTTCAAGGGGGTTATTCCATAATAATCATCATCATCGGTAAGTTATTGTTTACATCCATAACCTAGTCTCTTTATTTCATCAAAACTTCTTCCTAACTCACACCATTTTCGTGATCTACTCCTTAGAAGCTTCTTAAGTTCGAAATCAACCCAAGAAAGCTTGCTAAGGCCGAAAAATAGCATCAAAATCTTCCCTTTCTTCTTCAAATCGAAAACAACAAGCAAAGGTGAGTTCATACCCCTCTATTTTCGGTTTTCACAAGTTTTATGGATAGCGAAACGTAGACCACAGATTCTAAGTCTATAAAATCTTGATTATATATTAAACTTTAGGAATATACCTTGCTAGATTATAAACTTATCCGCAAGGGTCTTTTTAAGTTCTCACATAAGTTATTTATCTGGCCTAAAATACTCCTATAGTATTCTACTCTGAATGTACTTGTTCTGGTGTTCTGGTAAGTTTTAACACTGTTGCAACACCACATCATTCCCAAACACATGTCGGTCACATCTCGAATGAATATAGTTGATCAGGCTATATTGATCCTAGCTATGATTACATAACTGTTCAGGTTGACGACAGTGCCCAACATTTAAATACTTTAGTTCTGTTCTCCTTGTGATACTAGTTCTATTATGTACATGTATAAGCAAGTAGGTATATTTTTTATAACTTGTAGTTATACTCTAAAAATATATCATTATCCAGAGCACTTAAGCCCCATTGTATTTATAGTTGTATATCTTTTATCGGTTGATATACTTAGTTCACTATAAACAATGCTCTGATACCAATCTGTCACACCCCAAAACCAGAACGGCGGAATCGTTCGGGGGTGGAGGACGTCATGTTTAGTATCACGAGATATGTATATGGTAAGCAAGTAATGAACAACCATTTTAATTAGAAAGAAAGTGTTTACAATGTGTGTTTTCACAAAACATAGAATTCATAAACAAATAACAAAACAAGACTTGAAGCTATAATGCTCCATCTTCTGAATTCCCAGCACGAGCACTTATCTAATAGTCTCCTGAGAATACAAGTTATTTGAAAGAGTTGATCAGCAATTAAGCTGGTGAGTTCATAAGATTTTAGTGATGTAAGTAAGTTGTAAGTTCTGTTTTGAAAGATTTGTATGTTCCTCTAGAAAATCCTATATTTCCTATTTTGATGGAAGTTTAAGTAAAATGACACTACAACGCTTTCTACCGGTACTAAGTGGGTACAAGTTATATAAGACTCAGAGTAAACAAACAATCGATTGTGCGCATCTTCCCTAAGCTCACAACCAAACATGGAACAGAAATTAAGGCGGATAGCACACATCCCATTGGTTGTTAGATCATTGCCATATATAACCCTGGTGTATCACTTGTTTCTCATGGAGCTAATTGTAATGGTTCCTTTATATCTAATGAAAAGTTCTTTTAAGAAAACCTATATTTCTTATAGTAAAATGGTGACCATAGTGACTACTTTTATAATAGCTTAGTTTATACTGATATATATAATCTAATATCGGATAGAAAGTTAACTGGGTGAATCTGCCCTAAGCCCACAACCAAATAAGAAACAGGAAGTAAAGCGGAAAGCACACATCCAACTATCTATTGGGTATTAGTTTTATATATAAACATGGTGTATAAACTAAGGTATTATAGAGTTACTCACCTAAGGTCCTTTAAAAGTACTGGTCTAATAAAATGGATTAAACCCTCTATTGGGAAGTTTCTAGTTTTGAATACCAAAAGTACTGATTTTGGAAAGTATGTTTTGTACTAGAAAAACTGTGCTTTGACTCTGTGTCCTATAACCTGACCCATACCTGGTACCCTTATGATGACTTAATGTATACTAAGCATACATATATATAGAATCGGATAGACAAAAGATTGGGTGCATCCGTTCCAAGCCCACAACCAAACAAGGAATAGGAACTGAAGCGGAGAGCACACATCCTATTAGCTGTCGGACCCTATTGGTATATATGTATCCCGTGATGTATACATTAAGGAATCATAAGACTAGCATTATGGTCCTATCTTTTAATCGTAGCCTTCTACCAAGGAAACTTCTGTTATGTGCTAGACTCGACTGTTCCATTTGTCGATTGGTAAAAAGTATATTTTCCCTAGTTTATAACTCTAACATAGTTTGAGTCCAACTTTCAAGTGGTACTATCACTTTACGAAAGTAATGGGAATTTTAAGTACACAGTTGTCGTTTATAATGACATGCAGATGTACTAATAACCTAAAAACATAAGTGTTTTATTACGGTTATAATGTGAAAGCTAGAACCCTTACTATACGCTCTCCCTGTCAAGAGATTAGGGGAACTAAACACGACCTCTGCAAATTCTTGCAAGCCATGTAATTCACATTAAAGTATATGATCATGTATACCCAATATAACTATCACCTTTTTTTAAAACAATGAGTTAGTGATTCATTGGTATAATTAGATCTTGTATGTGTGTTCTCATGCTATAGCAACCTAACTTGTTTGTTATGTATGGTATTGTTTGATTCTCTTCACTATATGTTCTGTATGGTATTGTTCTGTATGGTATTGACTCTTTGTGTGCTTCATTGTACTAGAAGTAATGAATAGCATTCTTCTAAACTATACCTATTATAGCTTACTAATTTTCTACTTGGACTGTTACTGAAAAGACTCATTTATCTACTAAGTTATGCTTGTACTTTAAAAACGGAGTTTTGTATAACTAAAAAGTAACATAACTTTAAAAGAGTTTTGAAATGTTTTTGACAACTTATAAATGACATAAGTAACATTTTGAAAGATGTTTATAACAAACATTTACACAATTATCATTGTGTTCAACTTGTATTCCCCCCCTTAACACAGTTAAATTAGTTAAAAGATTCATTACGGGGTATGAACTCACCTGATGTGGGTGATTCAATCGGGTATGCGTGTAAGAATGAGAAGTTCCACGAATGATGTCCCGAGACACAATAAGTCCTAAATGACATATAAGGACACAGATTGACATGAATATAGTGTTTATAAACAGCTATATGAAAGGAAACGCCTTCCGGGACTAGGAAACACCTTGATCAAGTGTTGGAATCACATGTGATTCATCGAAGGAGAGTGGAATGGCACTAATAGGTGTTTACTACTTTGGGACCAACTCCATTGGAGTTTACGGTCGTAAACCCATGAGTTTATGGCCGTAAACTCATGGTCCTCCTACCATTTTGTGATTTGAAGTCCTAAAAGTCATAATGAAGCATCCTAACTTCAAGTCTAGGCCTTAGGAAGTGTTTGTGGCATCAATACACTCCTAAATGGAGTTTACGGCCCATGGACCACTTCTCCATGTGTTTGCGGCCGTAAACCCATATGGATGATGGTATTTTGATGTTTTCAAGTACTAAGCACATCAAGGTAAGGGTCTAGGCTAGTTTCTAGGCATAAGGAAGGAATTTAGGGCAACTTTGCACCATAAAAGGGAGTTTACGGCCTTGGGTGATCCTTGGCCGTAAACTCTCTTCCAACCCATGTTTTTTGATGTTTTTGATACCTAAACATGTTAAATCTAGTACATAACAAGTTAGAACAAGAGTACTTACGATCTACGAGCTTGAAGGGTCGGTTTTTGGCCAAGAACACTAGTGTGTGTTCTTGGTGTTCTTGGTGTTCTTGGTGTTTCTTGAAGATCTAAACAAACATGATTTTCATGGATGAAATCAATGTATGTTGCTAGTTAATAAGATGTAACAACAATTCAAGGGATAGAACACTTACCCTTTTGAAGATCTAAGGTGAATGGTGGATGATAGTTGAGAGAGAATGAGGAAAATCGGCCAAGGAATGAGATAAATGACTAAAAATGACCAAAAGCCTTATATATGCCCTTGAGTTTATGGCCACATGAGTTTACGGCCGTAAACTCATGGTCTTGTGGTCGTGAACTCACTTAGATGAGGTTAGGGTTCGTTTTGCTACACTGTGGTCCTAGCAGGTACTTTCTAACACTTATTCCTTAAGTGTATTAGGCTCAAAACTCCTTAGAATGACCTTTAACCGGGCTAGAACTACGTACTAATGAATTTGACACTCAGTTAAGTTGACTGACCGAGCTTATAAAAATCAAAATTTTCGGGTTGTCACATCATCCCCCCGTTAGATGGAATTTCGTCCCGAAATTAGCTTTCTTAGCATTACTACTGGGGTTGCGCTCTTCTGATTGGCAGAATACCCACTCGTAGACTTGGCAACTTTGCCCTTCTGTTCATGATAGGATTCATACTTGGTCCATCTATCATTACCTCGTGTATACAAGCCGTATATAATTAGGGTTAGTAAGACGGTCGGATGTGCGACTCTGCCCCAGGTCCACAACCCAACGAGGAACAGGAGATAGGACGGAAACACACATACTTAATATGCGTAATCATAATCATATACCACCCTTGCGTATACACTGAATAGTAATAGGTGGGCTGTATTCGTCCATAGCCTCTGTGCTCGAACTTGGTCTGCTGGACGAGTGGTATTTCGTGACGGTCTGAGGACATCTGACGATAAGGCTTCGGAGAACAAAGTACTCTTCGTACGAGTACTTCGGGGGTTTAGAATACGAAAGACAAAACTGAGGTTTAGGTCGGACTTTTGATACGAAGGACGAAAGTTTCGAGAACTTGTCGATCGAGGCGATAGAAACATATGAACTCAGTATGGTGAGGACCACGCCAACTCATGACGAATGAAAACAACGGACTCTTTACTGAACAAAGTTTTGGTCAAATGAAAGAAACGTCTAATAAACGACGATGTATCCCTGGTATGCCCGATACTGAATTCCTAGTATGTTCGACAATGTACTCTTTGTAACTGTTCTCGTGTTTCCTGTTTTCTCTATGATGTTAACACTCCTACGTATCGTACCGCTATGTGCGCATACATACGAACAAGAGTGCTCTATTAACTGTGGGGATACTTTATACCATAATCCTCCCTGGTACCACTACTATCACCCGTCATATACAAGTTATGAATATTTAAGATAAACCAGGCAGTCGACTGAGTATCTCTGCCTCAAATCCTCAACCAATTAAGGAAAGGGGACCTAAGCGGAGTCACTCACTCTAAGTCTACAACATCTTAGTTGCGTACAACCATGATGTATATGGTGAGCCATAATAGCTTCTCTAAGGGATCTTTTAGTTCTCTTGAATACTGTGACCTATTTCAACATGTGAGTTGGTATAGTTACTTTTAAGTGTTATCCCCAAATTTTAATCTTATATGAATATAAATTAATTTTAAAAGTAATTACTATTTTGAAAACGTACCACTACTCGTTGACGACTCCGAGGTAGATTCTCCTGCGGTGATCATCAGAATGTATCCATCCGCTCTTGAGTTCCTTACTATTGGGCAGTCCCACTGACGGTGTCCAGTCTCACCACAGCCATAGCAGGCTTGGTTTTCTTCAGCTCCGAGGACTTGGGAGATCGTTTGAGCCGGTGCCCTGCAGTAACGGACTATGTGTCCCTTTCTGTGGCAGTTCAGACACTGCATTTCCCGGCATACTCCGGTGTGGTGAAAGTTGCACTTTCCACACTTCGGAAGGTTTCTAGCATAACGACTGGCAGGGGCTGAAGCAGTAGGCTTCATAGCGGTGTACATAGTACTCGCTCGTTGCTCTTGCGGGGTGTCTTGTGTTGTTTGCTTCTTCTTCCTCTTGTTCCCCGACTTCTGATTATAGTCCTCTTCCCTCGATGGTTCGGGAATAGGGACTTTTACACCATGGCGGACTCCATGGTCGATGAGTCGCTGAGCCAGGCGTTTAGCACTATCGAACGTGGCTGGGTTAGAAGCTAGCACATTTCCTTGGGTCGGAGCAGTCGGACCCCAAATGTATCTTTCTATCTTCTTGCTCTCCGAGGTAATCATCTCGGGGCATAGAGCAGCTAGCTCGCTGTACCGGTCAGTGTAGGTCACTATGTCTGAGTCGACCATAGTGATATCCCACAGTTCTTACTCCAGCTTTTGAATCTCGCCTAACGGGTAGTATTCCTCCCGCATTAACTCTTTTAGGTTTTCCCAACCTAATGAGTTTCCCACTGATAGGGTCAGTGACTTAACATGGTTGTTCCACCATGTTAGGGCCTTGCCAGAGAAGGTGCAGGCAGCAAACTTCACTTTGCTTCCTTCTGGGCATAAACAGATTTCAAAGATCGACTCTGTTTTCTCAAACCATTGCATGAGAGCAATGACTCCTTCAGTCCCATTAAAGGACAATGGCTGGCATCTGGTGAAGTCCTTATAGGAGAACTCTCCCGGGCGCACAGGGACCTCGCCTTGAGTAGAATCAGTAGGCGTTCCACCTCCACTGGTACTGATGGAGTGATATTGAGCCATGGCTGTTGCCACAGCCGCAACCACTGCAGCGTTCAGAGTTGCTGCATCGATTTTTGGAGGAGGTATTGGAGTTATCGGGGTAGTGTGTCTGGGTGATTTGCGAGGAGGCATCTTTGCTAAAAGAAAACAAAGATGAGACGGAATAAGTCTATAGCAATGGACACAAGCCGAAAGCAGAAAAGACAAGGTTATCCTAGTTCTGGATGTATCGGGTCCTGACTTCCACGGGGTTCTAAAAACAATTCATAAACGAGTCGATACCTAATAAACTCTATGAATTTGAAATAACTATCCTCGAATGAATATCTGTTTCCTGAATAACTGTACCAGCTGCATGTAAGAAATAGTCCTAACATATATAATGTGAGCAGTGTTTCCACTCGCTCAATTAATTAACAAAATTATTACTTATTAGTGTGACGTGTAAGACGTTTTGGTTACGTCGACTTATCTTTGTTTCCAATCTTCCCATGAACTTGTTCTTGTTCCTCCTGAACTCTTCTGTTGTCTACTATGAGGAAGTGGTTACATCTACCTGGGCTTGTCCTGGGAGAATGAAAGTGACTAAAGAATCTATGAGCTTTAAGGTATCTTTATCGGGTGATCCTTACGGAGTCTTCCTATAATTGTACAAGGTACACAAGTTTGTATATAATTGAAGATTAAATAGACCTTCGAATAAGTGGTCCTACCCCAACACTACACCCTTAAGAGGAATGGATGGCAAAACGTAGACCACAGATTCTAAGTCTATAAAATCTTGATTATATATTAAACTTTAGGAATATACCTCGCTAGATTATAGACTTATCCGCAAGGGTCTTTTTAAGTTCTCACATAAGTTATTTATCTGGACTAAAATACTCCTATAGTATTCTACTCTGAATGTACTTGTTCTGGTGTTCTGGTAAGTTTTAACACTGTTGCAACACCACATCATTCCCAAACACATGTCGGTCACATCTCGAATGAATATAGTTGATCAGGCTATATTGATCCTAGCTATGATTACATAACTGTTCAGGTTGACGACAGTGCCCAACATTTAAATACTTTAGTTATGTTCTCCTTGTGATACTAGTTCTATTATGTACATGTATAAGCAAGTAGGTATATTTTTTATAACTTGTATTTATACTCTAAAAATATATCATTATCCAGAGCACTTAAGCCCCATTGTATTTATAGTTGTATATCTTTTATCGGTTGATATACTTAGTTCACTATAAACAATGCTCTGATACCAATCTGTCACACCCCAAAACCAGAACGGCAGAATCGTTCAGGGGTGGAAGACGTCATGTTTAGTATCACGAGATATGTATATGGTAAGCAAGTAATGAACAACCATTTCAATTAGAAAGAAAGTGTTTACAATGTGTGTGTTCACAAAACATAGAATTCATAAACAAATAACAAAACAAGACTTGAAGCTATAATGCTCCATCTTCTGAATTCGCAGCACGAGCACCTGTCTAATAGTCTCCTGAGAATACAAGTTATTTGAAAGAGTTGATCAGCAATTAAGCTGGTGAGTTCATAAGATTTTAGTGATGTAAGTAAGTTGTAAGTTCTGTTTTGAAAGATTCGCCTGTTCCTCTAGAAAATCCTATATTTCCTATTTTTATGGAAGTTTAAGTAAAATGACACTACAACCCTTTCTATCGGTACTAAGTGGGTACAAGTTATATAAGACTCAGAGTAAACAAACAATCGATTGTGCGCATCTGCCCTAAGCTCACAACCAAACAAGGAACAGAAATTAAGGCGGATAGCACACATCCCATTGGTTGTTAGATCATTGCCATATATAACCATGGTGTATCACTTGTTACTCATGGAGTTAATTGTAATGGTTCCTTTATATCTAATGAAAAGTTCTTTTAAGAAAACCTATATTTCTTATAGTAAAATGGTGACCACAGTGACTACTTTTATAATAGCTTAGTTTATACTGATATATATAATCTAATATCGGATAGAAAGTTAACTGGGTGAATCTGCCCTAAGCCCACAACCAAACAAGGAACAGGAAGTAAAGCGGAAAGCACACATCCAACTATCTATTGGGTATTAGTTTTATATATAAACATGGTGTATAAACTAAGGTATTATTGAGTTACTCACCAAAGGTCCTTTAAAAGTACTGGTCTAACAAAATGGATTAAACCCTCTACTGGGAAGTTTCTAGTTTTGAATACCAAAAGTACTGATTTTGGAAAGTATGTTTTGTACTAGAAAAACTGTGCTTTGACTCTGTGTCCTATAACCTGCCCATACCTGGTACCCTTATGATGACTTAATGTATACTAAGCATACATATATATAGAATCGGATAGACAATAGATTGGGTGAATCCGTTCCAAGCCCACAACCAAACAAGGAACAGGAAATGAAGCGGAGAGCACACATCCTATTAACTGTCGGACCCTATTGGTATATATGTATCCCGTGATGTATACATTAAGGAATCATAAGACTAGCATTATGGTCCTATCTTTTAATCGTAGCCTTCTACCAAGGAAACTTCTGTTATGTGCTAGACTCGACTGTTCCACTTGTCGATTGGTAAAAAGTATATTTTCCCTAGTTTATAACTCTAACATAGTTTGAGTCCAACTTTCAAGTGGTACTATCACTTTATGAAAGTAATGGGAAGTTTAAGTACACAGTTGTCGTTTATAATGACATGCAGATGTACTAATAACCTAAAAACATAAGTGTTTTATTACGGTTATAATGTGAAAGCTAGAACCCTTACTATACGCTCTCCCTGTCAAGAGATTAGGGGAACTAAACACGACCTCTGCAAATTCTTGCAAGCCATGTAATTCACACTAAAGTATATGATCACGTATACCCAATATAACTATCACCTTTTGTTTAAAACAATGAGTTAGTGATTCATTGGTATAATTAGATCATGTATGTGTGTTCTCATGCTATAGCAACCTAACTTGTTTGTTCTATATGGTATTGTTTGATTCTCTTCACTATATGTTCTGTATGGTATTGTTCTGTATGGTATTGACTCTTTGTGTGCTTCATTGTACTAGAAGTAATGAATAGCATTCTTCTAAACTATACCTATTATAGCTTACTAATGTTCTACTTGGACTGTTACTGAAAAGACTCATTTATCTACTAAGTTATGCTTGTACTTGAAAAACGGAGTTTTGTATAACTAAAAAGTAACATAACTTTAAAAGAGTTTTGAAATGTTTTTGACAACTTATAAATGACATAAGTAACATTTTGAAAGATGTTTATAACAAACATTTACACAATTATCATTGTGTTCAACTTGTATTCCCCCCCTTAAAACAGTTAAATTAGTTAAAAGATTCATTACGGGGTATGAACTCACCTGATGTGGGTGATTCAATCGGGTATGCGTGTAAAAATGAGAAGTTCCACGAATGATGTCCCGAGACACAATAAGTCCTAAATGACATATAAGGACACATATTGACATGAATATAGTGTTTATAAACAACTATATGAAAGGAAACGCCTTCCGGGACTAGGAAACACCTTGATCAAGTGTTGGAATCACATGTGATTCATCGAAGGAGAGTGGAATGGCACTAAAAGGTGTTTACTACTTTGGGACCAACTCTATTGGAGTTTACGGTTGTAAACCCATGAGTTTACGGCCGTAAACTCATGGTCCTCCTACCATTTTGTGATTTGAAGTCCTAAAAGTCATAATGAAGCATCCTAACTTCAAGTCTAGGCCTTAGGAAGTGTTTGTGGCATCAATACACTCCTAAATGGAGTTTACGGCCCATGGACCACTTCTCCATGTGTTTGCGGCCGTAAACCCATATGGATGATGGTCTTTTGATGTTTTCAAGTACTAAGCACATCAAGGTAGGGGTCTAGGCTAGTTTCTAGGCATAAGGAAGGAATTTAGGGCAACTTTGCACCATAAAAGGGAGTTTACGGCCTTGGGTGATCCTTGGCCGTAAACTCTCTTCCAACCCATGTTTCTTGATGTTTTTGATACCTAAACATGTTAAATCTAGTACATAACAAGTTAGAACAAGAGTACTTATGATCTAGGAGCTTGAAGGGTCGGTTTTTGGCCAAGAACACTAGTGTGTGTTCTTGGTGTTCTTGGTGTTTCTTGAAGATCTAAACAAACATGATTTTCATGGATGAAATCAATGTATGTTGCTAGTTAATAAGATGTAACAACAATTCAAGGGATAGAACACTTACCCTTTTGAAGATCTAAGGTGAATGGTGGATGATAGTTGAGAGAGAATGAGGAAAATCGGCCAAGGAATGAGATAAATGACTAAAAATGACCAAAAGCCTTATATATGCTCTTGAGTTTACGGCCACATGAGTTTACGACCGTAAACTCATGGTCTTGTGGCCGTGAACTCACTTAGATGAGGTTAGGGTTCGTTTTGCTACACTGTGGTCCTAGCAGGTACTTTCTAACACTTATTCCTTAAGTGTATTAGGCTCAAAACTCCTTAGAATGACCTTTAACCGGGCTAGAACTACGTACTAATGAATTTGACACTCAGTTGAGTTGACTGACTGAGCTTATAAAAATAAAAATTTTCGGGTTGTCACAATTAAACAACTAATTTACCAAGTTAAGACATCCTAGGACATGTAAAACACTTGATTTAAGTGTTATAAGTACTAAGGATTGCATCTAAGGGTTGTAGGACTTGGCTATTGAGTTTAGGGTCCAAGGGTAAACTCTTTTAGAGTTTACGGTTTTGTGACCAACACTCATTGAATTTACGGTCGTAAACCCATGGACCATTTCTCCATAAGTACTTCCTACTTCTACCATTTTGTGTTTTGAAGCTTTACAAGTCACAAGAAGCATTCCTACTTCAAGTCTAAGCCTTTGGAAGTGATTAGGGCAACATTTCACCCCTTTATGGAGTTTACCGCCCATGGACCATTTCTCCATGTGTTTACGGCCGTAAACCCATATGGTTCATGGTATTTTTGATGTTTTAAGTCCTAAGCACATCAAGGATGGGATCTAGACTAGTTTCCAAGGCTTGGTAAGGGACTAGGGCACACAATGGCCCCTTCGTTAGGGTTTACGGTCCAAGAACATGTTGGACCGTAAACACCTTTGATCTTGTGTTTCCTTATGTTTTCTAGATGATTTAGAAGTGTAACAAGCCTTATAACAAGCCTTATAACAAGCCAAGGTAAGAGTACTTACTATGTAGAAGCTTGAAAGGGTGTTAAAAGTCCAAGAACACTAGTGTGTGTTCTTGGTGTTCTTGGTGAAACTAAGAACACTTGAAGATCTACACAAATGGAATGATTTCACGGATGGAATCATGTAATATCACTAGATTAAGTAAGATATCAACTTATTAGGGTAAGAAACACTTACAAAGTTGAAGATCAAGAAGGAAAATCGGATGATACTTGAGAGGATTTGAGTTCTAGTTCTTGAAATGGTGAAAAACGTGCTAAAAATGGCTAAGTGCCATATTTATACCCCTTGGGGTTTACGGTTGTAAACACCTTGTTTAGGTCGTAAACTCCAAACTCTTGGAGTTTTGGGACTTTAGTGTTGCACAATAAACCCTAGGGCATCATCTCTCCTGTTATCTCTTGAAGTAATAACTTTAAAATACTCACACTGACTCCAAAAAGCTTGAAAGTTAGCAGAAACAATTCTGACTTCTATTGAAGTGAATGGTTGTACATAATAGAAATTTCGTGCTGTCACATTATCCCGCCGTTAGAAGGAATTTCGTCCCGAAATTAGAGTTTAAGCAGATAAGTATTTACAAATAACTAAGTAAAAAGAAGAGGATATTTCAGTTTCATCTGATCCTCTCACTCCCAAGTGAATTTAGGTCCTCGCTTGGCGTTCCAGCGAACCTTCACTATCGGGATACGGCTTTGTTTCGTTTGCTTGACCTCCCGGTCCATGATCTCTACTGGTTCTTCCACGAAGTTGAGGCTATCGTTTATCTCGATCTCGTCGAATGGGATTACAAGAGTCTCGTCGGACAGACACTTTTTCAAGTTCGAGACGTGGAAAGTAGAATGTACATTACTGAGTTCGCGTGGTAAGTTAAGTTTGTAAGCTACAGGGCCGATTCTAGCGAGAATCTCGAAAGGCCCTATGTATCTTGGATTCAGCTTTCCACGCTTTCCGAATCGTATCAAGCCCTTCCAGGGTGAGACCTTCAATAGAACACGGTCGCCCACCTGGAATTTCAATGGTTTCCTTCGTTTGCCTGCGTAGCTTTTTTGTCGGTCTCTAGAGGATTTCAATCGTTCACGAATCTGAACGATCTTCTCTGTCATTTCCCGAATGATCTCCGGACCCGTGAGAGTGCTGTCAGGAACTCATACTTTAGCTAACTGGGTATCCCCCACCTCAGCCCAGCATAGAGGGGATCTGCACTTTCGGCCATAGAGGGCTTCAAATGGAGCAGCCTTTATGCTCGTGTGATAACTATTGTTGTAGGAAAATTCGACAAGGGGTAAATGAGTATCCCATGCTTTCCCAAAGTCAATCACGCAGGCTCGCAACATATCCTCTAAGGTTTGGATAGTCCTCTCACTTTGTCCGTCGGTCTGTGGATGATAGGCTGTACTCATGTCCAGCCTAGTTCCTAGGGAACTTTGTAGCGACTGCCAGAACCTAGAAGTGAACCTACTATCTCTGTCCGAGATAATGGATATGGGAACACCGTGCAGTCGTACAATCTCCCGTATGTAAGTTCTTGTAAGCTTCTCCATCTTGTATGTCTCTTTGATAGGCAGGAAGTGTGTGGACTTGGTCAATCTGTCGACGATGACCCATATGGTATCAAGCCCACCCGTTGTCTTGGGCAACTTGGTTCTGAAATCCATAGTGATCCGCTCCCACTTCCATTCCGGTATCTCCAGCTGTTGTAGAAGACCTGAGGGTTTCAGATATTCGACCTTGACCTTGGCGCAAGTAAGACATTTACTTACGAAGGTAGCAATCTCTGCTTTCATGTTAGGCCACCAGTATAGCTTTTTAAGATCCAGATACATCTTATCTGAACCTGGGTGGACAGAATAACGAGTGTTGTGCGCCTCGGTCATGACCAAGTCTCTGAAGCCACCGTGTTTCGGTGTCCAGATCCGATCCATGAGATATAAAGCTCCGCCAACCTTGACTTCCAAGTTCTTATCCATCCCTCGAAGGGATTCACTTGCCACATTTTCAGGTTTTAAAGCGTCGAGCTAAGCCGCCTGTATTTTTGTGGATAAGTGGGAATGGATAGTCATAGTCAAAGATTTGACTCTACGACCAGAATATTCTTTCCAACTCAGGGCGTCAGCTACTACGTTGGTCTTGCCGGGATGATAGCGAATTTCGCATTCGTAATCACTGAGTAGCTCGACCCACCGTCGTTGTCTCATGTTGAGCTCCTTCTGGTCGAATATATGTTGTAGACTTTTGTGGTCTGTAAATATAATGCTTTTTGTACCATACAGGTAGTGTCTCCAGATCTTCAGAGCAAACACAACTGCTCCTAGTTCAAGATCGTGGGTAGTGTAGTTGACCTCGTGTGTCTTTAGCTGTCTCGAGGCATAGGCGATGACCTTACCTCGCTGCATCAGAACACATCTGAGCGCTTGATTTGACGCATCGCAATAGACAACGAAGTCTTCTATCCTTTTGGGGAGGGATAGTATAGGTGCGGTGCACAAGGCTCGTTTGAGCGTTTGGAACGCTCTATCCTGCTTCTCTTCCCAGTCAAAGGATACGCCCTTCTGGGTCAGCGTTGGAAGAGGTTTCGCAATGCGGGAGAACTTCTGAATGAACTTGCGATAGTAGCCAGCGAGGCCTAGAAATTGACGAATTTCTGTAGGCGTCTTCGGTGCTGACCAGCTCTCGATAGCTTTGATTTTGGAAGGGTCCACGTGTATTCCCTCTTCGCTAACCACGTGCCCTAAGAATTCGACTCTTCGGATCCAAAATTCGCATAGCCACATGCCCTAGTCGCAGATGATGACTATGCTCCTCCTTACTACGTGAGTAGATAAGTATATCATCGATAAAAATGATGACAAACTGATCCAAGTAAGGATGACACACCATATTCATTAAATCCATGAATACAGCAGGTGCGTTTGTTAATCCGAACGGCATCACTACGAATTCGTAGTGTCCATAACGAGTTTGGAAGGCTGTCTTCGGAACATCCTCCCCTAGCACTCGTAGTTGGTGATACCCGGATCTTAAGTCAATTTTTGAAAAGAAGTTCGCCCCTTGAAGTTGATCGAATAAATCGTCAATACGAGGCAAAGGATAACGATTTTTTACGGTCAACTTGTTGAGCTCCCTGTAGTCGATGCACATACGAAACGATCCATCTTTCTTCTTGACGAACAAGACTGGAGCTCCCCTGGGTGAGAAGCTTGGTCTTATAAAGCCCTTGCTGAGAAGTTCGTTAAGTTGACTGGACAGTTCTTGCATCTCCGCAGGTGCTAGACGATAGTGCGATTTGGCTACGGGGGTAGCCCCTGGAACTAAGTCGATTATGAACGACGTTGTGGAGGTAATCCTGGAAGTTCTTCTGGAAAGATGTCGGGAAAGTCGCGTACTACTGGAATGTTCTGAATGTCTTTCGTTTCTTGGCTCACATCGACCACATGAGCAAGGAATGCGCGGCATTCCTTTCGCAAGAATTTCTGGGCTTGAATGCTCGAGATGATACGAAGGTTCGTGCCGGGTTTGTCGCCATAAACTACTAGAGTTTCGCCAGACAGCAGATTAAGGTGTACAACCTTTTCATAACATATGATGTCGGCACGATGAAGACTCAACCAATCCATGCCGATAATGACGTCGAAACTTTTAATTGAAACCAGCATGAGGTCGATCGAAAATGAATGGTTATCTAGAGTTAGGGTACACCCTATGAATATACTGCTAGTGCTTTCTGTCTTCCCATTAGCCATTTCTACAGTGAACGGTTCTTTAAGTGCTCGTGATTTTTGCTTAAGTAAATGATCAAATGTTTGGTTCACGAAACTCCTCTCAGCTCCACTATCAAACAGAATGCATGCATAAGAGTTATCAGGGAGAAACGTACCTGTGACCACTGTGGGGTCGGCAACCGCTTCCTCGTGGCCTATGGCCAGAATTCTTCCTACTCCACCGGCATTTCCTGCCTTGGGGCAGTTCCTTTTGTAGTGGCCTACCTCGCCACAATTGTAGCAAGCTTGGCCCACTCCAGCGCCGGGGATTTGGTTGAGTGGCCTCGCCGGAGCTTTGCAGAAACGGGCGGTGTGCCCCTTCCTGTTGCAGTTCGAACACTGCATTTCTCGGCATGCCCCGATATGGTGGAAGTTGCATTTGTTGCACTTAGGCAAGCTTCCAGCGTACTGCTTTACCGGAGCAGCAGCGGCAGGTGCTATCGCAGCATGAACTGCCACGACCTGCTGCTTTTTGGCAGCCTTCTTCTTCTTTTTGTCATCCCAGAACTTCCACTTGGAATCAGCGGTTCTGGTGGGTTCTGAGATGGCCAGGGTTGTTGTTGATGACGGGGTAGGGACCCCATGATCTATAAGACGTTGTGCCAACTGCTTGGCACTATCGAATGTGGCAGGGTTTGAGGATAAGACATTCCCCTGAAATAGAGACACCAGCCCCCATATGTATCTCTCTATCTTCTTCCCCTCTGTATGAATCATGTTGGGACAGAGGGCCACCAGTTCACAGAACCTGGCGGTATAGGTAACAATGTCGGAGCCTTTCATGGTTAGACTCCACAGTCCCTGTTCCAGCTTTTGGATTTCGCCCCTCGGGCAGTACTCCTCAACCATTAGCTCTCGCAGAGCTTCCCAGCTCATAGCATTTGCCACTATTAGAGATAGTGACTTGACATGGCTATTCCACCATGTCAGGGCTTTTGACTCGAACGTACAAGCAGCAAATTTGACTTTGCTTCCCTCCGGGCATGAGCAGATCTCAAAGACCGACTCTGCCTTTTCGAACCATTGCGAGAGGGCAATGACTCCGCCAGTCCCCTTAAAGGACAATGGTTTGCAGTTTGTGAAGTCCTTGTAGGAGCACTCTCTCGAGCGCACAAGCGTTTCAACGGGAGTAGATTGAACAGGAGTTCCTCCTCCAGTAGAACTGGAAGAATGATATTGAGCCATGGCATTTGCCACAGCCGCAGCTACCGCAACATTTAGAGTTGTTGTATCAAATTGAGTAGGAGTTGGTGTTGTAGTTATAGGAGGATCGCGTCTTGTTGATCGACGTGGAGGCATCTTTTAACTGAAAGTTTACAAAGATGAAGATATTAAAAAGGATAAAATAGAGAGAAATTGATGAGAATGACTCATGGACTAACTCTCCATAGCCCAACAGCATAATTGAATGGTATGATTGATTGAAGATGAAAGCATTTGGATATAATTTCCGTGAGATTAGATATTTGTCAATAATACTGGAATTACAGATGTAACAAGTTTGGGAAAAATGACCTAGAAGTAGGCCTTACATCAACCAAGATGGGAAAATTTTGACAGAACTATGACCTAATCAAGACCTAACAGGTCTAATATTTACAAGGATAGGAAATTAGACTAGAGTTTTACATAACTAAGTTATATCCAAAAGAGAAAGTTGAGTAGGCTCTATCTACGACGAGAGCTACTAGAGTGAGTCCTTGATTCAGACATACGGCGCTCCATGTCTCTCATGCGCCTTTCTGTCATTGCTTTCCGAGCTTGAAGTTCCCTAACTTCAGCTTGGGTTTCGGTAAGTTCTCTCTACAGAGCTGCATTATGGACTTGAGTCCTTTCATGAGCAGACTCTAGCTGACGTATGCGGACTGTGTTAACGCCTGAATTGGCATCAATCTCCACTACTCGGTCGATAGTTGCTCGACCTTTCTCGGTGTTCCGAGAGATCCTACACACCATGATGGGTAGGACCCTGTCAGCTGAACCTCCCTTGCTAAGGTTGTAAAAGCTCCTGTCCCCATTGTAGGGAATGGGTTGACCCTGTTCCTGACTCCATCTGTTCAAGTTTGTGGCCCACAAAGGTGTGAGTCCTTGAAATGCTGGACGAGGGTTAGGATTTGGGTTTTGAGCAGCTGGGGGTAGGTTGTTGACTTCTGGCTCTGAGTCAGAACCATCAGAAAAGCCTTTAGCTTCGTGATCATCCAATGGGATTGGGTGATCATCTTCTGGTTCTTCTCCCAGCCATCCTACATTGCCATGGTTGGGATAGTACGGGTCTCCGGGAAGATGGAATCCGGCCATTAAATCTACGCGAGAAAAGGGATAAAGAAATAATTAATAGACGAAGTAATTGGATAATTATAAGATGATCTTTATCAGTTACTTCAACACTTGTTTAGTGCATACCAGTTATATGTACTTAAAACAGGATAGACCTTCGAATAAGTGACCCTAACTCTAAGTCCACAACCAAACAAGGAACAGGAAGTAAAGCAAAGATTCACAGATTCTAAGTCTATAACATTCTAGTACATATAACCTTAGTGTATCCACTTAACAACTATTGACATGCTAATAAAGACCTTTTTAGTTCTCAGATAAGTAATTATAGTAACAGAAAATACTCCTATAGTATTTTAAGTTTATGTTATGTTCTCTTGTTTTCATTGTAGAAGTGTTGGTAAGTTTTTAGACTTGTTGCAACCTCACAACCACACTTAGGCACATGCTAGTCACTACTCGGATAATATAGTTGATCAGGCTATATCTTCCCAGGGTTGACCATATGTCTCTAAGTCTAATTGTGTTGTCCAACAATCGTAATACTTTTGTTCTGTCCTAGTAACACTGATTTTAGTATGAATGCAGGTATGTATACTTGGTTAAATATTTTATTATTTAAAAGTATAAACTCCTTATCAGAGTATTTTAATCCCACTGTGTTTATAGTTCGTATATCTTTTATGGGTTGATATACTCGATTCACTATAAACAATGCTCTGATACCAATCTGCCATACCCCAAAACCGGAACGGCGGAATCGTTCGGGGGTGGAGGACGTCATGTACAGTATCACAACAATGCAAAGTAGTAAACAAGCAACAACATCATCCATTGCATTAATAATATAATTTCATACAAGTGTGTTATGTCAAGTTTATAGACACCAAAAATATGTAAATCAAAATAAAAGATGAGTCTTGAACGAGCTCCATCTTCTCAAAACCTGGCACCGGTACCTGTCTACTGGTGACCTGAGAATACAAGTTATTTTGAAAGAGTTTATCAGCTTTAAAGCTGGTGAGATCATAAGTATATTAGTGTCTGCATTTGTATGAAAGTGTTTGTAAGATGTTTGAATAAGTTTGAAAATGTTTGAACTCCCCTAGAAAACCTTATGTTTTCTACTAAAGTAGCCTTCTACCAAGGCATCTAGTGTCTGTGTGTGTGTCTCTTGGAAGAGCATGTATTTTACCAAATCTGACTATCATTAACCAAAAATATAGTTTTTACATTATTGCTTATTGTGTGAATATCACAATGTGAATGAAATGGGAAAATAAAATAGTATTGTAGTGTTGTATTAAGTAACTACTACTGTACTAACTACCTTAAACCAATTGTTATTTAAAGTACCATGTGATCGGCCTGTACCCTGCTACCGACTATAGAACACGACGATGTAAGACGTCGGAAGAAATAACGATTGGCACCCGTAGACTTGCAAGTCCCACTGTAGCTATCAGCAAGGTGTAGGATAGTCAATCCAGTATAGATCTATACACAAACTCAAACGCTCTCCATTTAAGGAGATTTTGGATACAAAACAGTCATGACAGGTGATGCCATGCCCCGTTACGTGGCTCACATAACTATAGTAATGTATATGTAATGTATGTGCTAGCTGTATTGTGTGTTCTCTCTCTGTCTAGCCTGTATGTATGTTCTCTATGTATGGTATTGTTTGTTTCTCATCATAGTATTCTCTCTGTATGTTATTGTTTGTTTCTCATCACTATGTATTATGTTTGTTTCTCATCACTATGTATTATGTTTGTTTCTCATCACTATGTATTATGACTCATGTATGAACTGACTCATTGTATGTTTCATTGTTCTAGTAATAGTATTAGTATCTTCCTAAACTACACCTATTATAGCTTACTAGTAATGTTGTTTGAATGTATGAACATATTTGTGTACCTTTTCTACCCAAAGTTATTGAACTGAATGTAAGAAGGAACCTTTATATCTATATACATATACATAATACATAACTAGGATTCAAATGACCTTAGGACAAATAACCTGAATACCCTAAGTCCACAACCAAACAAGGAACAGGAAGTAAGGTGAGCTATCAGTCCTAAGTCCTTTCAATCCTACTTATATAACTATATCTATATTGATATACATTTAACAGAATATAAGTTTAAAAGAGTTTAATAAAAGTATTTGACATGTAAAAGAGTTTGTAAAACAGTTTGGAGTAGTTGTTTGAAAACACAGTTTGAAAAGTAAGAAATCCACTTGTTTGGTAATTATTAATCACATTCGATTGACAAATAAAAGAGTTTGTAAAACAGTTTGAAAGGTAAGAATCCACTAGTTTGGTAGTTATTAATCACATGTGATTGATATAATAACCATAATTGTTCAACTTGTATCCCCCCCCCCATAAAAGCATTTAAAAACATTTAAAAGGTTGATTAAGGGGTATGAACTCACCTGTAGTGAGTGGATTGGATGATCGGATGTTATAGGATGCTAAGTGTCAAGTGAAGACTTGAACACACACAAGGATCCTAGTTAACATATAATAACACATATATGTATCCAATTAGTCATTAAACAACTAATTTACCAAGTTACGACATCCTAGGACATGTAAAACACTTGATTTAAGTGTTATAAGTACTAAGGATTGAATCTAAGGGTTGTAGGACTTGGCTATTGAGTTTAGGGTCCAAGGGTAAACTCTTTTAGAGTTTACGGTTTTGTGACCAACACTCATTGAGTTTACGGTCGTAAACCCATGAGTTTACAGCCGTAAACTCATCGTACTTCTACCATTTTGTGTTTTGAAGCTTTACAAGTCACAAGAAGCATTCCTACTTCAAGTCTAAGCCTTTGGAAGTGATTAGGGCAACATTTCACCCCTTTATGGAGTTTACGGCCCATGGACCATTTCTCCATGTGTTTACGGCCGTAAACCAATATGGTTCATGGTCTTTTTGATGTTTTAAGTCCTAAGCACATCTAGGATGGGATCTAGACTAGTTTCCAAGGCTTGGTAAGGGACTAGGGCACACAATGGCCCTTTCATTAGGGTTTACGGTCCAAGAACATGTTGGACCGTAAACACCTTTGATCTTGTGTTTCCTTATGTTTTCTAGATGATTTAGAAGTGTAACAAGCCTTATAACAAGCCTAGGTAAGAGTACTTACTATGTAGAAGATTGAAAGGGTGTTAAAAGTCCAAGAACACTAGTGTGTGTTCTTGGTGTTCTTGGTGAAACTAAGAACACTTGAAGATCTACACAAATGGAATGATTTCACGGATGGAATCATGTAAGATCACTAGATTAAGTAAGATATCAACTTATTAGGGTAATAAACACTTACAAAGTTGAAGATCAAGAAGGAAAATCGGATGATACTTGAGAGGATTTGAGTTCTAGTTCTTGAAATGGTGAAAAAAGTGCTAAAAATGGCTAAGTGCAATATTTATACCCCTTGGGGTTTACGGCCGTAAACACCTTGTTTAGGCTGTAAACTCCAAACTCTTAGAGTTGTGGGACTTTAGTGTTGCACAATAAACCCTAGGGCATCCTCTCTCCTGTTATCTCTTGAAGTACTAACTTTAAAACACTCACACTGACTCCAAAAAGCTTGAAAGTTAGCAGAAACAATTCTGACTTCTATTGAAGTGAATGGTTGTACAGAATAGAAATTTCGGGTTGTCACAGCATCAAAGTTGCTCCTTTCGAAGCATTATATGGTCGTATATGTAGATCACCGTTGTGTTGGACAGAGGTAGGCGACACTCAGCTGGCAAGAGGGCACCATCTAGCAATGCATTGACAGGACCAGAAATCATACGCGAAACGATAGAGAAGATAGCTCAAATCAAAGCTCGACTTCAAGCATCACGCGACCGACAGAAGAGCTACGCCGATAAGTGGCGAAAGCTTTTGGAATTTCAAGTCGGGGATCGAGTGTTGTTAAAGGTCTCCCCCTGGAAAGGGGTGATCCGTTTTGGGAAACGAGGAAAGCTAAACCCACGGTACATTGGACCATTCAAGATTCTTCCCCGAATCGGTCCAGTGGCTTATAGACTGCAACTACCTGCCGAACTCAGCAGCGTACACCCAGTGTTTCACGTTTCCAGTTTGAAGAAGTGCTTATCCGACGAGACTCTCGTCATCCCGTTAGAAGAAATCGAAATCAACGAGAATCTCTTGTTCATCGAAGAACCCATCGAAATCATGGACAGGGAGGTGAAGCGTACTAAGCAAAGCCGCATTCCAATAGTGAAGGTTCGGTGGAACGCAAAGCGTGGACCGGAATTCACTTGGGAACGCTAAGACCAGATGAAGCAAAAGTACCCTCACTTATTCTCGCATTCTTAAATCTAGTTTCAAAAAGAATTTCGGGACGAAATTCCCTCTAACGGGGGGATGATGTCACAACTAGGAATTCTAATGCTTTATAAACATTGAACAAGGATAACCTTGTAACTAAAAACTTGAAAGCAATGTATGATGCTTATTCAATGACAACCAAATTCCATCAAACACTCTATTCAAAACACTCAAATAGTCAACAAAAGGTTGGAAACCCTAGAAATCCCAGTATAAGTCCATTATGGACTAGGATTTCTTTATTGGGCCTAATGGGCCAATGAACCTCCAATGTGACTATCTTGGGCTTAGAACTCTTATATGGGCTCTAATTGGACCCATTAGCATGAAACTTAACAATTTGGGCCTCATAAGCTTAAAATGGACTAGTTTATCTTTAATGGGCCTTATTGGGCCATAACAAATTTAATTAACCTAATGGGCCGAAAATCATCAAAATGGGCCCATAATATGGACTCAAGAACAAAAAGGCCCAAACCATTCTTTTCCCTTATCCTCTCTCGGCCCAAGTAGAAAGAAAAAAAAAAGGAAAAATGGGAGAAATTAGGGGATTAAGGAGGGTTAGCCACCTCCTTATTACTCATTGGATTTCCATGCAAAACTCACATACCTCCATGCATCCATCCTATCACCTCACTCTCTTCTCCTTCTACTACTCTCGGCCGAGAGTATCAACACACACACACTTATTCACTTCTAAAATCCTCTCAAGAACTCACAACAACTTCTTCACTTCTCCTTCAAAATTTTCGAGAGTGAGGGCTCTTCAAGGGGGTTATTCCATAATAATCATCATCATCGGTAAGTTATTGTTTAGATCCATAACCTATTCTCTTTATTTCATCAAAACTTCTTCCTAACTCACACCATTTTCGTTATCTACTCCTTAGAAGCTTCTTAAGTTCGAAATCAACCCAAGAAAGCTTGCTAGGGCCGAAAAATAGCATCAAAATCTTCCCTTTCTTCTTCAAATCGAAAACAACAAGCAAAGGTGAGTTCATACCCCTCTATTTTCGGTTTTCACAAGTTTTATGGGGGAGAATACAAGTAAAATGTGTAGATCTATGTGTATGTGTATGTTATGTGTGATTTCATGTGTTTTTGTAGTAAATATGTAACAAAAAGGAAAGAAATCTCGAGATCTATGGCACAAGAAGGAAAATAAACTTGATCTAAGATATATTACACTAAACAAGTCATGAAAAATTACCCTCTAAGGTTATAATAAACATATTGCAACATAAAACTCATTTTTGGACTATATTTGTCAAATAAACAAAAGTTGGGTTAAAAATTGTCATTCACGGTTTTTCTTAAGGACTAAAAGAGTCAAAACAGTTAAAATAAATGTTTTTATGAATATTATGCTCTTCAACGGACTAGCAATGTGATTTGTAGCCTAATGGGCCAATTTTTGGGCTTTTCGGCCCATAGGCCCAAAAATTGCGAAAAATGTGATTTTCAAGGGGTTGAAATGGTAAACTTCTCAAATAAACGGGGTAAAAGAGTAAACAAAACTATTTCAGGGGTTAAAATGATTTTTTTTTCCAAAAAGGATCAAAAATGTAAAGTTTTTGGAATTTGGGTCAAAATTGTAAAAGTTGTGTAAAGTTTGGACTTTAACTGAAAAACTCTTTGCTGAAAGGGCTGAAACTGTCAAAGAGTAAATTTTGAGCTAAAAACATTACTTAAACAAGTCTATGGATCAAAAATGTCAAGAAAATGGTTTTAGGGACCTAAAATGTCTTTTTTTTTTAATAAGGGACTAAGATTTTCATTTTTATTGAAGAAGGGCTGAATAGGTCAAACCAATATTTTGAATCAATTATTTTATTATTAAGATATTTGGGTCAAAAATACCAAATTACAACTTATGAAAATAGAACGAAGAATATACATATATTTTTAAATATCGTTATAAACAATCGACAAGCCTCGTGTCGTTGCGAATATTAACAATTGTTCAATCAAGCTTCCGACAATCATACTATACCTAAAACAAGTAAATATTCAAATTGTTGGGCTTGAAAGATCCTAATCATGCTTATTGGGCCACGAAGGCCCATTGACATGACTTTCGGGCCTAACAATGATAACGCATGTCTATTGGGCCTCCTGTGACCCAATTACATGCTTAATGGACCCTCAATGGTTTTTACATGCTATTGGGCCTCAGTGGCCCATTATGAATTACTAGTAAGGTCCAAGTAAATTATATGCGAAAGGGGCCAACACGCTTTTCGTATACTCGACAGCCTTAAATAACATACGAAATTAGTAGGGCCTAGTAGCCCTCTTCTCCTCGTCTGTTAGGCTTACCTTCTTTTCGTATAAAATAAAATTCGATCATTAATCAAGGTTAATCAAACTCATGTGGATTGAGTGAGTAATAACGGGTGACACCAACAAGTGTCAGTTGTAGTCTGTAGTTGTAATCAAAGTCTCCTAGAGGGAGAGCGAGAGTTTGTGTATAGATCTATACGGGGGTGACTCCCCCACACCTAAGCTGTTCGCTGCAGTTAGAATTGGCCAGTCTAGGGTGACAAAGTCTTAAGATCAAATTTCGGTGTTCATTAGAATACTAAGCCAGACGAACTAGTCATTATCATGCATGGTTATAACGACTCACGTAGAAATCCGACATCATTAATCAGGGGAAATCATTAATCAAGGGAAATCATTAATCAAAGGAAGATCATTAATCAAGGGAAATCATATTCATTCGATGTAACGATTCAATAAAGCAAGACAATCATAACTTTTATTCGAAAGACATCGGGTTTTCCGGGGAAATAAATCTTACTCACTTGTACTTTCAAACATTATAATGCAAAACTTCTCATTTATTCATGTTTTGAAATCATTCACGCATATACTTACAGGATCATCACTATATTTTTCAATAAAGTTTTATTACAGAAAATATCGGATTTTCTGGGTTTCACCAATGACATAAACTACTTTACCTCAAACACACTTATGAACTCACCAACATTATATATGTTGACCGTTTCAAAATAACTTGTATTCTCAGGTAATCATTAGACAAGGAGGCATCCCGTGTGTTGAAAGTTTTCTTTTGTAGTAGGTAATCATTAGACAAGGAGGCATCCGATCAGACCTGGAGTTCCACGTCAGGGATATGCTCCACCTGAAGGTGTCGCCTTGGAAAGGCGTCATCTGATTCAGGAAGCTGGGCAGGTTGGGCCCCAGGTACATTAAACCTTTCAGAGTTGTAGCCCGGGTGGGCAAGGTGGCGTATAGGCTGGACCTTCCAGCCGAATTTAGTCAGATTCACAGTACGTTTCACGTCTCCCAGTTACGGGAGTGCCTGGTGGACGACTCGGCGGTGGTACCCTTGGAGGATATTCAGGTGGATGACAGTCTGAATTACATCGAGCGGCCAGTGGCGATCCTCGACAGGAAGTCGAAGGACCTGAGGAACAAGAGGGTGGAGCTGGTGAAGGTGCAATGGCAGCACCGCAAGGGATCGGAATGGACTTGGGAGCCGGAGGAAGAGATGAGGGAAGACTACCCCGAGCTTTTTCCAGATTCAGAAGCAGACTTCGAGGACGAAGTCTAAAATAAGTGGGGGGGATTTGTAGCACCCGATTCCTGGTACGCATTTAAATTGAAGAAAATATTGCAATTTACTCTGGGACTCGGCGAGTTGGACACCCAACTCGTCGAGTAGACTCGACTGACGATCGGAGGATTAAGTGACCTACTCGACGAGTCAGAAGACCGACTCGACGCGTAGGAGCTGTCTGGACAAAACCCAAATATTTAGGGTTTACACCCTATTTAAACACTTTATCTCGTCCCAACCCAGCCTCCATCACTCTCCCAACTCAGAGAAACCCTAGTTTGAAACCCTAAACCATTTTTGAGTGATTTTGAGCTCTTTTGTGCCTTTTGTGTGTGTTTGAAGTTGAAGAAGAAGAAGAGATCTTAGGAGATCAAGAAGAAGCTAGTAGATCCAGAGGTTTTGCTTCATTCTCAGTCCATTCAAGGTAAAAAGCTTGAACCTTGATCATCTATTTCCTAGATCTTGTTTTGGGGCTATCTTTCTACCTTTTCTAAGCTTTTGAGAGGCTATGCTCAAAATTTCTTGTATATGTGGGTTTGTGCTTCAGTTCTGGAACCATTGAGGTTTCCCATGGCATAAAGGTACCAACTCTATGGCCATGGGAGACCCATGCATCATATAAACCCCATTTTATAGCCTTTTGAGCCAAAAACCCCAAGCATGGACATCAAGTTCGTAGCTTTACGTATAAAAGGGGCCCTAGGAGGTCAGATCTATGATTTGGATGCATTAAGTCCCACTGAAATCGACTATATAGTTTTGGACAAAGTGGGACGCTTTTCCCCCAAAATGTATTCTGGAAATGGTTTTGGTTGAGTGGAAGGAACACTCAGCCTGCTAGGGGTTTGTTTTGGACCTGGGAATCATGGGACTCGACGAGTGTATGAACAGACTCGGCGAGTCCAAGGCAATCTCCCAACTCATGAAGACGGACTCGACGAGTTGTTCATAGAACTCGGCGAGTCATAGACTAGACACATTCATATGATGAAGATGAACTCGACGAGTTCAAGGATGAACTCGGCGAGTCGGTTGAAGATGGTCCCAGTGCTATGGTTAAAGGTGAACTCGTCTAGTTCTTACTAGACTCGACGAGTAGAGTCGGGGGTTGTATCATTTTGAAGGAATAGGGACTCGACGAGTTGGTAGGACCAACTTGGCGAGTCAAGTCAATTGGATTTTGACTTTGACCAGGGTTTGACCTTGACCTTGACTTGGTTTTGGGTTGACCCTTGTAAGGGTTATGAGTATGCATTAGTAATCGGAAAAGGGTCGTTGTGTAGGGATTGAGAAGTAGAGACGAGTTGATTCCCGTGCCGAGGACCATGCAGATACTACACGACATCGAGGTGAGTTACCTTCCAGTAGGAGTGGGTCTACGGCCACAATCCGACCCACTAGTAGGAGTTGTTGTTAGATGATTGTCTTTGTGATAATTATCTGGTGTGGTTATCTTATATGCCTTATGTTCTAGGATGCTATGACATATGTGTTAGTAGTGGTAGGGGTGATATAGCCCTAGTTATCGGTTGAAAGATACCGAAGGGGTAGATAGTACCCATGCATGCCTAGCAGTATGATCATGATATGTTATAATGCGATCAGTATTCTTATGATATGTGATAGTGGTAGGGGGTGAAATAGTCCCCGGTTACTGGTTGGAAGATACCGAAGGGGAGGTTAGCTCCCGGTTACCGGTTGAAAGATACCGAAGGGGAGGTTAGCTCTCGGTTACCGGTTGAAAGATACTGAATGGGAGGTTAGCTCCCAGTTACCGGTTGGAAGATACCGAAGGGGAGGTTAGTTCCCGGTTACCGGTTGAAAGATACCGAAGGGGAGCCCAGCTCCCAGTTATGCCAGACAGATACTGGTTGAAAGATACCGAGGGATAGGCATTATGTAGTATGTGGTATGATGGGGGAACTCACTGAGATTCGTGCTTACAGTTTTCATTTTTGTTTCAGGTACCTCTTCAGCGAAGGGGAAGGAGCCGGTGCGGTAGCCGCACATCACACACACATGCATGATTTCCGCACCATGAGATTTTCTTGGGATTGTACTCTGATTTTCATTACTATTGATGATATGGTTTTGAGACACGTTGTTACCATTTTTTAAATTGATTTGACATTGGTAATGTTTTTGGTAAACTATTTTAGGAGTTACCTAATTAAAAATGAAATTTTTGGCCTTAAAAATTGGGATGTTACACCTTTAGGAAGGTAAAATTCCTAGTTGTGACGGTAGATTATTTCACCAAATGGATCGAAGCTGAACCATTAGCATGTATACCCGGAAGACAAATGATGAAGTTCCTATGGAAAAACATCTAGACATGATTCAGAACACCAAAAATACTGATAAACGACAATATGCTACAGTTCGCAGAAAACCCGTTCAGAAGTTCGTGCGCCGATAGACATATAGAGAAAAGATTCACATAGGTCGTGCACCCCCCACGCCAATGGCTAGACAGATGAGTCCAGCAGGACACTAGTAAATGGAATCAAAAAGCGATTGGGAAAATCCAAAGGTAATTGGGTGGATGAACTCCCTAGAGTCTTATGGTCGTATAGAACAACGCTTAGAACGAGTACGAAGGAAACCCCCTTTAACCTTGCCTATGGCACTGACGCAGTGCTGCCAACAGAATTGACGGTTGTGTCACTACGTACGACTCATTTTCAGGAAGACAAAAACAAAGAAGAATTGAGGCAAAACTTAGACCTCATCGAAAAGCGGCGGGAACGGTTTAACATCCGCCATGCGGCCTACAAGAACGTCGTCAAAGGATACTATAATAAGGGAGTAAAGGAAAAGGCCTTCAAGATAGAGGACTATGTCCTACGAAGAAACGAAGCAAGCCATGTTGTACCAAGAGGAAATCTAGGAACAACATGGGAAGAACCATACAGGGTCGTTGAAGCATACCATAATGGGCCCTACTCACTCGAAACGACAGAAGGATGAGCAATTCCAATAACATGGAATGCTAGGAACCTCAAACATTTTTTCTTCTAGATGCGAATAGAACCCCTATGTAGAAGGGGTGATTGCAAAAAAAAAAAAGAAACCCTACCTAGAAAGGAGGCTTAAAAAAGAAACCTTATTAGCATGGATGGTTATAGGCTAACCCCTATTTAGAATGGAAATTCTTAAAGATAGAACCCCTACCTAGAAGGGATGGTTGCAATCTTCTAATGCCTTATAGCCATATCACCATATGGGTTGATCACCCAGACTGAAGAAGTAATACTTAGTGTATCTTTCCTATTAGTAATACTTAGTGTCTTCTATTTGCAAACAATACATAAAAGCATACTTGAAAGGCTCCTATCCTCAATATCGAAAAACGACCGCTATTCAAACTCGCCGTGCAAATTGGCCAACAACCCCGAGTGGTATAAATTTCAGAACGACAATACCAGAAACACAAAAACAGTGAAAGAAAAACAACAATAAAAGAGAGGCAAGATAAGCAAGTAAGGAACAAGCGACCCACGCATACATAGCAACAGAGGTACAGAAAAAACATTAAAACAAGTTTACGCCGCAAAGGGCTTACAACCACCAAAACGTGCCACATATTGGCCTACAACTAAGAACAAAAGCTTCATAAAAACATTTTTACACCCCGAAGGGTAGCATAAGGAAATAAAAAATCAAACTGCTCCGCCATCTCCACCATTGTTATCACCGCCCACAGCATCATCATCACCGCCTCCACCTCCCGCTCCACCATCATCAACAACAGCAATGATACCATCCCCAACCACATTCCCCCTACTAACTGCTCCATCAGCATCATCAAACGTGCACAATTGTCTCAATAAAACAATGTCAAGACGACCCAAACCAAGCAATGAAGCATAGTCCAGCGTGGAAAAGGTCACAAGTGCGTCGTCCAGCCCAGTGGTATGGCTAGAGTGAGATTTGCTCGCCTCTAGGTCATAATTTCCGGCATCAATCTCGACTTTCAGACCAGCCTTTTCCCCGGCTACAAATGTTGTGTGGCAAATTCGACAAACACCACTTGTAATTTCAAGATGCTCAATTAATTTGTCCATAATACGCAAACGTCGACATGAAGCAACCAGTCCAGATCGATGCGCACCACCTCCAATTTAGACCTAACATCCTCAATGATCTTATCTCGGTTAACAACATCGCGTTCAAGGCTCTCATTCTGAATCATTAAACCCTCATTAGACTAGGTGAGGGCATCCACTCTGCCCTCCAACACCAATCGAATCTCATCCAAGGACATCTTTTCTTCCGCTAGCAGATCAAACTTTTGCTCAAAGCCAAGAGCATCATGCTCAAGTTCTGCAACTCGATGCTTGAGATCGGCTTCACTTGCTAGCAACGTAGCATGGCCCTCCTCCATCTCACTTATGTGCTGGATGTGACGGGAAACAACAACCAGATCAAACATTGCTTGTGCGGTGGCATTTGACATGTTATTGGAAAGAGGATTCTTGCCCATAACATCCATGTCAGCAGGAGTAGCTGGAGGAAAAGCATAAAGGAAAAGCTCAATGGAATTTGAGTGAACAGACAGACGAGAACCATTGTTAAGACTCCAGCCAGGAACAAAGGAAGCCACACCTTGGCCGAAAAGACCATGTAAACCAACCACAGTATGAGCTTCCCGGTGTGGACCCCCAAAACCACCCTCCGAAGAAATAGGGCTAGGGTTTGTTTGAAGAATACCATTTTCACCTCCAGGCTCAAGAACAACATTCTCCGGAAACATGGGCTGCTTAGACGCCCTCTGATTCCCTTCAGAATGTTGAACGTCATCATCAGGGATCACTACAATTCTCTCCGGGCTGGAGGAAATTCAAATCAACAGACAGGAAAAACCACACCGTTGTTACACACGTCGCCCAATCTGTAACAACGTAAATTTCCAAAACAATTTTTCATTTTTAAAACATACTTTTATTCATAAGGTAATATCAAAACATAATGTATCCAATGTTATCATAACAAAACATATCCTAGAATCTCAAGACATAAACTCCATGAGTGTGTACGGATCATGCCGGCGCCTTCCCGCGATCCTCGCTAGTACCTGAAACACATAACACAATAACTGTAAGCATAAATGCTTAGTGAGTTCCCCAGTATACCACATACGCACATACACCACTCAAGGCTATAAGACCTTCCGGTCACTGTGTCTCAGAGGACTTCCGTCCCACAACCCAGGTAGACCTTCCGGTCCTACCATGATTTGCCTTCCGGCCCTAACTCTAATCACCTTCCGGCCGTAACTCTGGTTGCCTTCCGGCTATAACTCTGTCGACCTTCCGGTCCACATCATAATGACCTTCCGGTCCTTCTCATTCATAACATACATAACACATACATATCATATAACAGCATACAGCACATACATCTCATAGCATATAAGACCTTCCGGTCACACATACGTACCATCCTAGGTACAGTATAGTGAGAAGACTCACCTCGTACGAAGTCGGATAAACTCTTGTGCTTGACGTCCCGACCTAGCCTCTTCCTATCATCCGAATAACATTCCTGATCAATACCCTCTCATAGTCTCATCTCCAAAGATTGGGTAGAAGGCCATTCTACCCCTCCCTGAACTCTCCGGAATCAGCTTGACCAAAACCCTAAGATCAACTGAAGCCAACGGTCAAACTTTGACCCGACTCGTCGAGTGCACATGGGCGACTCGGCGAGTCCATGCGGGTCCTCTGAATCCTTCTAGCCTCACTTGGCACGTCGAGTCATCCTTTCACTCGACGGGTTACTCCTGACACGAATCGCGGGGCAACCCCGACTCGACTTGTCGAGTCCACTTATGAACTCGGCGAGTAGCGTCCATGGCAACACTCAAATGACCTTCTGAGGTCAGATCCGCTTCTCTAACCTATAGATCTAACTTTTCCATACCCACTAATCACGTAAAGGTGAAACCTTTACACTCATGCAACACATATATGGTTCCTTTTGAAGAAATAGCCTCAAAAATGGAAACCTAAGTTCATTCCTTCCATAACACTTCATAAAGCAAGATGGATAATGCTCTCTGGACCTCTATGGGTCCACATCTGAAGTCTAACACATAAAGGGACCATAAACTCATCAATTCAAGCCATAAAAAGGGTATAGAAACCCCTAGATTCATAGATCTTAACCAAAACAGAAGGAGAGTTCGATTTGCTACCTCAATACTGCAGATCCAAGCTTGAAATGCACGGATTAGCAATCCTCTTGACCTCCTCTAGCTGGAAACACCTTCTTCTTTGCAAAACAACACCCAAAGGGATTAAAATGGCTTGCTCTCACACACAACTTGCCCAAGCTCTCTAGGGTTTCTCTCTCTGGACTGGTAGCCGCAAATGAGGGCCATAAGGTCCCTTAAATAGGGCACATGCCCGAGGATTTAGGGTTTCCACCCACAGCGCCTACTCGGCGAGTCTACTCTTGGACTCGTCGAGTAGTTCATTAAACTTGCGTGGCCATCCCGCTTCTACTCGACGAGTTGTAGCACCAACTCGCCGAGTAGATCAATGATCCTCAAAAATAATTAATTAAAATAATGTACCTGGAAATCCGGGTGTTACAATTCTCCCCTACTTGAAATAGATTTCGCCCTCGAAATCGCTCCTCAAATCACATAGATAGAAACCAAACACTCGAAAAGCACCACTGTGAGGTTCTCACACCAAAACGATATCTTCCTCCATGAATACCTGGATCCGACCAGGAACTCCAAATTTGAAACAAAATCGGCCCCTCTGTCGCGAAAATACCCCTTTCTGACCTTCCCAGAATCGGGAAACTCTAGTGGCCTGGCCCGCCGCCAGACCGCCCACTCACGCTATCACCATGATATTCGCTCCTCGAACATCAAACTCAGATAACTCACTGATCCGCTGATTCTCACAAGACAAAATCCAACAATCGGCTACCGATCACTCGTACCAACGTAACAAAACAGTCCGAATCATGCCCCAAGGAACGAAAGGGTTCACATCCCACAAGGGCTCATCCACTGAACTACTATTAGAATCCATCCGATCAATAAAATTTCAACATCCAGTTCTCTGCCACAAGGAAATCATGCTCGCTCAGAAGTCCTCAGACATCTAAAATCATAAGCCTCAGTTGCATCCATCGTATCCCTTTTTAACACTGAGTAACAGGTCTGACCTCGACCCAACAGTTGAACCTCCAGGTCATCCGTTGCATTATCCCAACCGTCTCCATGGTTTCCTTCTTACTATTACCACATCGGCCCAATGTGACACATAAGTAACGAAGTTCGCTTAACCCTAAGCGAATGTTACCTTCCCAACTGGAGATCGACTCAGCCCCGACCTCTGTCATCTGTTACTCATCATTCCATGCAACTTGCGGTACCTCCCGTACCCGAGTACTGACCCACACAGGTCTAAGACATCAGATGACAAACAATACTCCTCAACATGGAACCCACCTCAGAATCCAGAAACTCATCTCGCCTATCCAACGCACCACCAGAGCCAAACTCAAACTCGAGAGTTTGGTCCGACCCAGAGTGGGAACCACTCGTCCCAATGAAGCACTCAACTCAGACCTTATTTCCCGCAACCCATGCGTACCTCACTTATCCTATTCTTTTGGATTACGATTACCACCTTACTCAAAACATAATAACTCCCTATCATTGAGGAGACCCCGGTCTCGCCCCTGGTCCGACCACCAGGTTCCCAAGAAAACTCATAACTTAGGGCCACCCCATGCCTAAAACTCTTATGCGCCCTGCTCTGATCAAAGAGTACTTTATCATGATAACTTCTCGCTGACTAGTGTGTACTATGTCTTCCCGTAGCATCACATCAACCTCTCACTGACTGGTGAGTACTACAGCTTCCCGCAGTATCACCACAACCTCTCACTGACTGGTGAGTACTACGGCCTCCCGCAGTATCACCACAACCTCTCACTGACTGGTGAGTACTACGGCTTCCCGTATCATCACAACAACCTCTGACTAGTGAGTACTACGGCTTCCCGTAGCATCACAACAACCTCTGACTAGTGAGTACTACGGCTTCCCGTAGCATCACAACAACCTATGACCAATGACTACTAAGGCTTCCCGTAGCATCACAACAACCTCTGACTAGTGAGTACTACGGCTTCCCATAGCATCACAACATCCTCTGACTAGTGAGTACTACGGCTTTCCGTAGCATCACAACAACCTCTGACTAGTGAGTACTACGGCTTCCCGTAGCATCACAACAACCTCTGACTAGTGAGTACTACGGCTTCCCGTAGCATCACAACAACCTCTCACTGACTAGTGAGTACTACAGCTTCCCATAGCATCACAACAACCTCTGACTGACTAGTGAGTACTACGGCTTCCCGTAGCATCACAACAACCTCTGACTGACTAGCTCACAATCCGCGGATCAAACATAGATAGGTGCATGCACTTACCCAAATTATGCATCACTATATCTGGCGGCAATCGTCATAACAAAACACCCTTCTCTGCTTCAATCCATATTCTCGGACACTCTCACTTGATGTCATTAACTGAAGGGCTCCCACTGGAATCATCGATGCTTGACCCACCACTTGCCGTCTCCACTCAAGACTCAAAATTATCCGAAATCCAATGCATTAAATTCGGATACCTCGATACACCACATAGAACCTCACGACGTCTCGTCTCATCCACTGATCTTCCTGTTCCACAACCTGAAATTGGTTGTCTAATCAACTTCTGCTCTTCCCACGCTGAATAACAGCCCCATCATTGAACCAGAATTTCTCAACCGCCGAACTCACCCTGCGAGTCAACCATCTCGAATTCACCATTATGACCTCGAAGAATTCTTGTGCACCCCAAGGTCTTTGACCAACGGCCACTTGTCGTGGAGGCACTCAAACATAACACATGCATTATCTCGCTCTGCACCTCGTCTCAATCACCAATAACCATGGGCTCATGAATTCGCACCGCCGGTCTCTATATCCAGATCTCTAACCATCCTCGGTCGAATCTCTGATCTCCTCAACAAAATACCCGGTTCTCCCCCACTTAGGGTTCGAACCATCCTTAATCGGCGCACCAGCAATCTATCCCACAGACTGTTTCCACCAGTAACATCACACCTACTCTTGGAAGGTGCTACACAACGCTCGATGATCTCCTGGAAGAGATCGAGCAACTCCAAATGCCCCGAAACTCAGATGAAATCCTCAGAACTTCCCACCATGACTGCCTCTAGTCATTCAGAATCTCACACCATTCCATCACCGGACCTCCCAATTGTCCGGTATTAACCCTGACTCTTAGTCTGGAAGTAATGATCTACCGTACTCCTCATCATCGACTCCTTAACCAACGTTCCATCACGTTACTCATCATAAGAGCAGAAACCATATTTCCACTCTTAATACCCATCAAAGACAATAAGGGCCACCGCCCTGATATATTCCTCTTGATCGTCCGACGCTGCAGCTATCACATGCCCTACTATACTCAATTAGGGTGTATCCTGGTCCTTGACCCATCTCAGTCCCCACTGACGACCTGTTCAAGCTATATCTTTACCTCGCGGCAGACCTACTGCCATATACTCTGGTTGAAAATCACCATCCGTGCAATCCCACAGGGCTCACCCCCAAACTCAAAACCAAAATCACAACACCTCTTACATCTCCCACAGGAAACGGAAATAGCACCACTCGGGTTACAGAAAGTGACCTCTCCACTATCTGCCAGTTACCCAGCCCAGACCGTATCCTCCCGTAATGCACCATCCTTACTCATCCCTGAGTCTTGCGACTCCAACTGCCATATCACCCACAATTCCTCGGAGCTCACTCAATTTCCCTTTTCAAGGGATGCTCCACTAAAACTTGTTCATCGTGGCCTTCTGGCCTCATGCTCATTCACCTCTGCTCTCAGTCTAGAAAATCCCCACGGAATAACCGGTAAAAACCAGAAATACTAACCGCCACATGTCATGGTACTCAAACCGTGTGGCCACCTCTCGATCTGCTATGAATCATGGTACTTGTACCATGTTATCTCCTCTTAATCTTCTACGAATCATGGTACTCGAACCATGACATCACCTCTCGACCTGCTAAAACTCATGGTACTCGAACCATGACGTCACTTCTCGATCCGCTACTTATCATGGTACTCGAACCATGACATCACTTCTCAATCTGCTACTTATCATGGTACTCGGACCATGTCATCACTTCTCAATCTGCCACCAATCATGGTACACTACCATGATATCGCCTCTCGCGGCTATCGGATCCTGTCCCATCAAACCCTAGTAACTTCGTGTTGCTGAGCTCCCGGTACAGCAACGAGTCACCCCCTCGTGGCCTAGCAGTTGCAATAGCTTCGGTGGCTGCAGCAGCAGCAGCTTCCGAAACAGCAGCATATCGCTCATTGAACGTCTCAATCAACGTTGTCTCGATAGACCCAAACATCTCGTGTATGACCTCACGTATGGTCGCGGCCACCTCATCACGAATCATCCTGCGAATCTCGTCATCGCTAACTCCGCTGCTCTCTGGTGTGTGACGTGTACCCACCATGATGTCTCTGAAACACAACACAAAGATACCAGAGACTCGATCGAGTATACTCGCACTCGATCACCCAACCGTACTTGTTCCTTGGTACCCTAAGGATTATTACTTGGACTGCTCACTGATCCGGTGTTTCCAGTAGTACGGGCCCTATACTACCTTCCACACCGCATCCGCGCTCATTCCAAGTCCTCCTCCTAGGATCCCAGATCACAAGTACTCTACATCTCGCTAAGCATAGACTACCCTTCGGTAGAATTCTCGTAAGCTCCTCACTGCTACCTACTCACTCTCGAAGCATCACATAGCAGCAGTAATCTCCTAGGCTAAGGCATCACAAATCAGGCCACTCTAGTCCTAATATGAATACCTAGCCTACTCTATCATGCATAGCATATCATATCATATCTCATAATACATAATGTAAGGTTATTTTGGGAAATCACCGTTCGGGCGCTGGCTGATCGTACACACTGCTCCTTTCTGCTTTTCTCAAAGTCTTTTACTCTTTTAGAAAAATTGTTCCTTTTTATGAAAAACTTTCTCGAATCCTCAGTTTGAGTTCAAATACGCCCGAAGGTGCATCCGAATCCCTCAAACCAAGGCTCTGATACCAACTTGTAACAACGCAAATTTCCAAAACAATTTTTCATTTTTAAAACATACTTTTATTCATAAGGTAATATCAAAACATAATGTATCCAATGTTATCATAACAAAACATATCCCAGAATCTCAAGACATAAACTCCATGAGTGTGTACGGGTCATGCCGGCGCCTTCCCGCGATCCTCGCTAGTACCTGAAACACATAACACAACAACTGTAAGCATAAATGCTTAGTGAGTTCCCCAAAATACCACATACGCACATACGCCACTCAAGGCTATAAGACCTTCCGGACACTGTGTCTCAAAGGACTTCCGTCCCACAACCCTGGTAGACCTTCCGGTCCTACCATGATTTGCCTTCCGTCCCTAACTCTAATCGCCTTCCAGCCGTAACTCTGGTTGCCTTCCGGCCATAACTCTGTCGACCTTCCGGTCCACATCATAATGACCTTCCGGTCCTTCTCATTCATAACATACATAACACATACATATCATATAACAGCATACAACACGTAAATCTCATAGCATATAAGACCTTCCGGTCACACATAGGTACCATCCTAGGTACAGTATAGTGAGAAGACTCACCTCGTACGAAGTCGGATAAACTCTCGTGCTTGACGTCCCGACCTAGCCTCCTCCTATCATCCGAATAACATTCCTGATCAATACCCTCTCATAGTCTCATCTCTAAAGATTGGGTAGAAGGTCATTCTACCCCTCCCTGAACTCTCCTGAATCAGCTTGACCAAAACCCTAAGGTCAACTGAAGTCAACGGTCAAACTTTGACCCGAATCGTCGAGTGCACATGGGCGACTCGGCGAGTCCATGTGGGTCCTCTGAATCCTTCTAGCCTCACTTAGCATGTCGAGTCATCCTTTCACTCGACGGGTTACTCCTGTCACGAATCGCGGGGCAACCCCGACTCGACTCGTCGAGTCCACTTATGAACTCGGCGAGTAGCGTCCATGGCAACACTCAAATGACCTTCTAAGGTCAGATCCGCTTCTCTAACCTATAGATTTGACCTTTCCATACCCACTAATCACGTAAAGATGAAACCTTTACACTAATGCAACACATATATGGTTCCTTTTGAAGAAATAGCCTCAAAAATGGCAACCTAAGTTCATTCCTTCCATAACACTTCATAAAGCAAGATGGATAATGCTCTCTGGACCTCTATGGGTCCAGATCTGAAGTCTAACACATGAAGGGACCATAAACTCATCAATTCAAGCCATAAAAAGGGTATAGAAAACCCTAGATTCATAATTCTTAACCAAAATAGAAGGAGAGTTCGATTTCCTACCTCAATACTACAGATCCAAGCTTGAAAACCACGGATTAGCAATCCTCTTGACCTCCTCTCGCTGGAAACATCTTCTTCTTTGCAAAACAACACCCAAAGGGATTAAAATGGCTTGCTCTCACACACAACTCACCCAAGCTCTCTAGGGTTTCTCTCTCTGGACTGATAGCCGCAAATGAGGGCCATAAGGTCCCTTAAATAGGGCACAGGCCCAAGGATTTAGGGTTTCCACCCACAGCGCCTACTCGGCGAGTCTACTCTTTGACTCGTCGAGTAGTTCATTAAACTTACGTGTCCATCCCGCTTCTACTCGACGAGTTATAGCACCAACTCGCCGAGTAGATCAATGATCCTAAAAAATAATTAATTAAAATAATGTACCTGGAAATCCGGGTGTTACACAATCTGGCTACCACTAGCCTTAGAGGGAGACTCCCTAATGGCAAAGATAGCTTTTCTCTTTACCATGGCGTTGAACGTTGGAGATGATACCCTCATTCCTATCTTCCAACACTTTATTACGATGGGATTTAGCAGGGACAGGACCAACCACCACATATATCGGTTGAGCCTCCATAGGGCATTCATCACCGGAGTGGAAGAAACAGCCAAACGATCAACCATGCATGGTGAAAGGAGAGTCTCGCAAAGGTCAACTTCCCGACACTCAAGCTTCCCTCGATATTATTTCCGGAGAACAAAATCCAACGACAAGGGAGTCTCAGCTTATATGAAAATAAAAGAACCCCCTTTTTAGACTCACCACCATCGGAAAAAAAAATAGGGAAGAAGAAATAGGACAAGCAACAGTATTGTCAGTAACGGTGAAGAAGACCAGCATCTTTCCCCGTGCACATGAACTTGGGCTCATACCAGCACCGACAAGAACATACTCCGGAAACGCATCAGGCACAACCTAGAGAGCCTTTAAGAGGTCGGTGACAACTCGGTTATGGGAGAACAACATGGGAGTGATATCCTAGAAGGTGATCGCCTGAAAAAACCAATGACCGAATCACTCCAGGTTAACCTATAGCCATTTGTCCTGCCAGTTCTTTGGTGTTTTACCATCTGGAACCAACGACACGTGTATGAGTAGTTAAGTCCATAACATCATAGTTAACCTACTGCAAACGGTACAACTACTAGACTGGGGGACTTGATAGTGTGCCCCCTGGCGCGAGCCAAGAGTCACGCTAGAGACACCACCAGGAGGGTCGCACGGCTAGATCTTCCTAGCTGGCCGCCCCAAAAAAGTCGCACGCCCGCAGGCATCTATCCAGCAGAACGCCTGCACTAGAGTCAAATCCCTAACACTCTTAGCTCCACGACAAATCCAACGACTTCAGGAGACAAGGAGTAAGCTCAGAGCATTACCACCTGAACCAAGCGCTAGCTCCGATAGAAAGAGGAGCACGATTAGCCAATCAGCTCGTCCGATCCTGTCGGATCTGACGCCCTTGTCTCATGTACGAACTAGCAGGAGACCTCATTATAAAAGGGCTCCTCCACCACCCAGGAAAGTAATCTATCTCTCTTAGACTCTTACACTTACACTCAGATAACCCACTAACTTGACCGTCAGAGCGTTTTCCTGGGATCACCTCCCAGAGAATGGTTGGCGGCCTTGTTTCCTGTTGTGATCTCACAGACTTTATCGGAGCAGAAAGAATCTTCCGCTACGAGTACTAGAGTGAGGTCGCATCAGATACCTCGTGTAATCTCCAATGCGATGAACTCGCGTAATCCCTCATCAATTGGTTTGGTACATGAGACCGAACCGGAACCAGATCCTGAGCCTCCCACATGCTTCCTAGATTCTCCGTGACTTTCCTTGATTCGAGTACGAATCATGTGCTTTCAGTAGTACGGGTCCAATACTAGCTTCCACACCTATCCATACTTTCCTCAAGAATTATCTTGAATCCTCTAAGTCACCTTCTTAAACTGGTACTCCAATTACCCGCTAAACAACGCATATAAACCCACTAAAACACTTCCTAGACTCTCATAGGTTCCTCGTCCACCCTGCCATCAGCTGCTGAAGAACACCCCTACTAATGTCAGCTAACTACTGCATGAATACAATTACATGAAACAAAGCTTAGATAATCCTTCGACTAAAAGACTAGACCCTACAACGGTTAGACTCATACGAGAGTTGTGCAATCAGGCCAAGTGAATCACTCTAAGATTATTTAACCTTTACTACATGTAACTTAATATGTTCATTTAATAATTAACTCACATCAATATGAGACCCACAAAGCACAAAGCAAGCAGCATTCGGGCATCAAATAATCTAAACTAGTGCATCACCAAATCAGGCCATTCTATCCAACATATATAATTCATACTAGCATGCAATTCTAAAAACTCAATCAACAGGCATATAAAGACATCTCTCCTAGCATTCTATCATGCAATCACTACAAATAAAATTACATTTAGTGGCACAGAAAAAGTGCCACTAAAAACCGAAAAAGTGCCACTAAAAGCCCCCTGAACAATCAACAGCACAAAAAAAAGTGCCACTAAAAGCACTGCCACTAAAGACCTTTAGTGGCACTTTCTGGTTGTGTCGCTGCAGCCTTATTAACTTTTAGTGGCACTATTTTATTATGCCACTAAAACACTTACAAGTTTTAGTGGCACTATTTTATGACACTATATGTCACACCCCCAAACCAAAATGGCGGAAACATTCGGGGGTGGGTGACTTCACGTAGTACCATAACAGTTGAATATTGTAAAGAAAGTAACACAACCATCATAAATATAATAAAAACTTACATTGTTGTGTGTAATACATGTTTCAAAATAATATTACAAATATGATGATTAAAATGTTTTGATAATAGACGCCTTAGCGTTCTTCTTCAAAAGCTGGTGGTTACCTGTATTACTGATTCCCTGAGAAATACAAGTAGTTTTGAAAAAGTGTCAACAATTAAGTTGGTAAGTTCACAAGAGTTTTGTACTGAAAATTTGTATGCCCTTTTAGTAAAAATAACTGAACGTGTTTTCCAGAAAAACCAATATTTTCTACATAAAGTCTGAAATGATCCAACGACTGGTATTGCAATAGTATCTTTTGTGCTCAAATGGTGAAAGTGTGTTTATACTCAAATAATGTATTTAAAGTATGCATCAAAAGTCATGCAAATCAAACCTATTTTAATACTTCCGTGTGAGTTTTATAACCATGCTATTGACCCAGACTGCCTGTAACAACGTTCTTCAGGCGTTGTAGTGTTATGACGTTTGTCACCCCAGACATGCCGGTCTAACTGTAGCTAACAGTTTAGGTGCGGGATTGTCAATCCCTTATAGATCTATACACAAGTATCACGCTCTCCCTCCAAGAGATTATGGTTTATAATACAGGACTTGAAATGCGTACTTGAGAGTACGTTGAAGTTGAATGTCTCACAACTCTTAGTATTTAATAGATTTACGAAAAGAAAAGTCTATATTTCATGTAGATGAAAGTATTTCATTTTCACAATGTTTACGTAAAGATATAGTGAATAACCCGCAAACTATACCCATTATAGTTTTTCCGAAAGTGTGTTCCATTTGGTGATAAAAACTCGATGTAATACTAACTTTGCATGTAAAGTATAACGTTGATATCAAAGTTATTTTAACATTTATAAAAATGTAAATGATGTATTTGAATCCGTATAAAACGATACGTTTTTCTCGTATTGCACTTGTATTCCCCCCCCCCCCCCCCTTAAACATGAAAAGACGTGAAAAAGTAGGGGTATGAACTCACCTGATAGATTGAAGAAAGTGAGACGAAAACCCGGCAGAACTTTGACAGGAGAAAGCGGATTTCTCAGGATTCTCGGGAATCTCGGGGGCGTAAAACTTCCTTCGGGGCTTGGGTATGAAAACCGGGGCTTCGGGATATTTCTTGCACGCAAACCGGAGTAAAAACGCAAGAGAAAGAGAGGAAATGAGCACTTATGCCCAGAACCCTCGCATCCCTTTTATAGGGGCTGGGAACCCTTGGTACGCTGGGCGTACAAGGTTACGCGGGGCGTACCCGTGCGTCATGCATGACCGCATCTTCGATTGCCGGACTTCGGACAGGACGGCGTAGAGGCGTAGGGGGCGACGTGGACGATCCGGAGCCTAGCATCCGAGTACGCTGGGCGTACGAGGGTACGCTGGGCGTAAATCGTCTCGTTTTGTGCACCTCGAACTTGTAAAATCCGTAACTTTCGCATACTAGCTCCGATTTTGATGTTCTTTATATCCACGCGAAGGTGAGAAAATACTCTACAACTTTCATTTAGACTTCGTTGGCTAGTTGTGACTTTATTTTTAAGTATATTTTATTTAATAGGTCGGGACACGATAATTCCGTTAAAAATCCATAACTTCTTTATCCGGCGTCCGTTTTCGTCTGTCTTTTTACCATTGAACTACTATTGTAGAGGTCTTCAACTCTCGTTTAGGTCGCGTTGGCTAAAAATCGCTTGATCTTTATTCCGAATTTTTAGTTGTCTACCGCTGTTCCGAAACTTAGAAAAATCATAACTTTCTTATTCGAAGTCAGATTTGGGCGTTCTTTTTATGTATGCTCACGGTTTAACGTGTGACAACCCGAAATTTCTATTCTGTACAACATGTCAATTCAATAGGAGTCAAATCGGTTACAGTTAAATTTTCAGACTTTTTGGATTAAGTTTGATTATTTTAGGATTTACACTTTAGGAGATACCAGGAGAGAGGATGCCCTAGGGTTATAGTGCATCATTGTTATTCCTAAACTTCAAGAAATTGGAGTTACTACCGGGAATAAAATATTTTCAGCCAAAAACCCAGAAATTTGGGGTATATATATGACACTTGTCATTTATTATCATTTTTCCAAATTTCTCAAGAACAAAAGCAAATCCTCTCAAGTATCATCACGGGATTTATTCCAAATCTCGATCTAGTAAGTGTTTTCAACCATTTCAAGTTAGTAGATCACTTAATCTAGTGTTTTAACAACCTTCTAACCGTGAAATCATTCCAAAAGGTTGATTTTTCCATTTTCACCAAGAACACCAAGAACACCAAGAACACACACTAGTGTTCTTGGCATTTTGGCTCATTTCAAGCTTCCATATAGTAAGTACTTCTATCCTAGAGTGTGTTTAAGCTTGCTATACTTCATTATAACATGGAATCATCCAAGAAACACCAAGAAAATGGTGTTTACGGTTCTTGTTTACGGTCCAAGAACATTCTTGAACCGTAAACCCATTTTAAGGGACCAAAATGTCCCTAGTCCTTTCCTAAGCCTAGGTAACTAACTTGGATCCTTACCTTGATGTGTTAAGGACTTGAAATCATCGAAATACCAACATCCATAAGAGTTTACGGCCGTAAACTCTAGGGTTTACGACCGTAAACCCAAAGGGATGTGGTCTTTGGGCCGTAAACTCCAAATAGGAGTGAAATGGTGCCCTAGCTTCTTCCTTAGGCTTATACTTCAAGAGGAAACACTTCAATGGACTTAGAAACGTTCAAATCAACAAATGGTCAAAAGAGGGGGAGTTTACGGCCGTAAACTCTAGATTTTACGACCGTAAACCCATTGGGTTGAGGTCACAAAACCGTAAACTCAAGTTAGGGTTTCTTTTGAACCCTAAACCCTATAGCATTGTTCGACAACACTTAGATGCATTCCTTGAGACTTATAACACTTATATAAGGTGTTTAACTTGTCTTAGGATGTCTTAACTTTGCTAATTAGTTGTTTAAAGTCTAATTAGATACATATATGTTGTATTTATATGTTAAATAGGATCATTGTGTGTGTACAAGTCTTCACTTGACACCTAGCAATCCTATTTCTTCAGTTCATCCAAACCACCAACTACAGGTGAGTTCATACCCCTTAATTAACCTTTTAAATGTTTTAAATGCTTTTATGCGGGGGGATACAAGTTGAACAATTATAGTTATTATATCAATCACATGTGATTAATAACTACCAAACAAATGGTTTTCTTACTTTTCAAACTGGTTATCAAACTGTTTTACCTCAAACTGTTTTACCTCAAACTGTTTTACCTCAAACTGTTTTACAAACTCTTTTATTGTCAATACATTTATCAAACTCTTTTAACTTATATTATGTGTATCTATATAAATATAGTTATATAAGTAGGATTGGAAGGACTTAGGACTGCTAGTCTACCCTGCTTCCTGTTCTTGTTTGATTGTGGTCTTGGGGTATCAAGGTTAGTTGTCCGAGGGTCGTTTGAATCCTAGTTATATATTATGTATACGTATATGGATATAAAAGGTTTGTTATCAACCTCTTTTAACTTATATTATGTGTATCTATATAAATATAGTTATATAAGTAGGATTAAGAAGGACTTAGGACTGCTAGTCTACCCTACTTCCTGTTCTTGTTTGATTGTGGTCTTGGGGTATCAAGGTTAGTTGTCTGAAGGTCGTTTGAATCCTAGTTATATATTATGTATAAGTATATAGATACAAAAGGTTTTCCTTCATTCAAGTCCATACCCTTGGGTAGCAAGGGTATACAAACATGTTCATACATTGCTAGTAAGCTACCATAGGGGTAGTTTTGGAAGATACTATTACTAGAACGATGAAACATACAATGAGTCAGTTCATTCATGAGTCAATACATACTATAATGAGAAACAAACATGAAACAGAGTGATGAGAAACAAACATACAGGCTAGACAGAGAAAGAACATACAAAACAGCTAGCACACAATTCACATAACATTTACATTAATACATTTATGTGAGCCATTAAACAGGGCATGGCACTACCTGCCATGACTGTTTTTGTATCAGAATCTCCTTAATTGGGGAGCGCATGAGTTTGTGTATAGATCTATACTGGATTGACTATCCTACACCTTTCTGTTCGCTACAGTGGGACTTGCAAGTCTACGGGTGCCAAACGTCATTTTTGTGGCATCTTACATTGTCACTTTACTATTAAGTCGGTAGCAAGATACAGGCCGATCACATGTTACCTTAAAATATACAATTAACTTAAGGTAGTTAGTACAGCAGTAGTTTCATAATACTACATTAAAGTACTATAACATTTTCCCTTTACATTTTACTTTGTGATTTCACACAATAAACAATAATGTAAAAAAACTATATTTTTGGTTAATGATAGTCGGATTTGGGAAAATACTCACTTTTACAAAGGATACACACACAGACACTAGATGCCTTGGTAGAAGGCTACTTTTAGTAGGAAACATAGGGTTTTCTAGGATAGTTCAAACAAATACAAAACTTTTACAAACACACAGTACATCTTACAAAACATCTTACAAATGCTTTCATACAAACACAGACACTAATATACTTATGAACTCACCAGCTCTAAAGCTGATAAACTCTTTCAAAATAACTTGTATTCTCAGGTCACCAGTAGACAGGTACCGGAGCCAGGTTTTGAGAAGATGGAGCTCGTTCAAGACTCATCTTATATTTTGATGTATATTGTTTTGGTGTCTTTAAAACTTAACGGAACACACTTGTATGAAATTATATTATTAATGCAATGGATGATGTTGTTGCTTGTTTATTACTTGCATTGTTGTGATACTGTACATGACGTCCTCCACCCCAGAACGTTTCCGCCGTTCATTTGGTTTTGAGGGTGTGACAGATTGGTATCAGAGCATTGTTTATAGTGAATCGAGTGTATCAACCCATAAAAGATATACGAACTATAAACACAAGCGGGATTTAAAATACTCTGATGAAGAGTTTATACTTTAAATAATAAAATATTTAATAAAGTATACATACCTGCATTCATACTAAAATCAGTGTCACTAGGACAGAACAAAAGTATTACGATTGGTGGACAGCATAAGCATACTTAGAGACATATGGTCAACCCTGGGAAGATGTAGCCTGATCAACTACATTATCCGAGGAGTGATTAGCGTGTGCCTAAGTGTGGTTGTGAGGTTGCAACAAGTCTAAAAACTTACCAACACTTCTACAACAAGAACAGTAGAACAAAACATTAAACTTAAAATACTATAGGAGTATTTTGTGTCACTATAATTACTTATTCGAGAACTAAAGGTCTTTATTAGTATATCAATGGTTGTTTAGTGGATACACTAAAGTTATATGTACTAGGATGTCATAGACTTAGAATCTGTGATCTTTGCCTTACTTCCTGTTCCTTGTTTGGTTGTGGGCTTAGGGTTAGGGTTACTTATTCGAAGGTCTATCCCGTCTGCATGACATATAACTGGTATGCTTTAAACAAGTATTGAGGCAACTGATAAAGATCATCTTATAATTATTTAATTAGTTAGTTAGTTTAAATTTAGTTATCTCTTATATCCCTTTTCTCGCGTAGATTTAATGGCTGGATTCTATCTTCCCGGAGACCCGTACTTTCCCAACCACGACAACACAGAATGGCTGGAAGACGAACCAGAAGATAATCACCCAATTCCTTTAGATGATTATGAAGCTGAATTGTTTTCTGATGGTTCCGACTCGGAGCCAGAAGTCAACAACCAACCCCCAGCTGTTCAAAACCCAAACCTTCGTCCTACATTTCAAGGACCCACACCTTTATGGGCCACAAACTTGAATAGGTGGAGTCAGGAACAAGGTCAACCTTTTCCCTACGATGGAGACAGAAGCTTCTACAACATTACTGAGGGAGGTTCAGCTGATAGGGTCCTACCTATCATGGTTCGTAGGATTGCTCGGAACACCGAGCAGGGTCGAGCATCTATCGACCGGGTAGTAGAAGTGGATGCCAATTCTGGTATTAACACTGTTCGCATTCGCCAGCTGGAGTCCGCTCATGAAAGGGCTCAGGTTAGCAATGCAATGCTTCAGAGGGAACTTGCTGAAACCCGAGCCGAAGTCAGGGAACTTCGAGCTCGGCAAGCAAGGTCTGATAGGCATGTGAGGGACATAGAGCGTCTCCTTTCGGATTCAAGGACGCACTCAAACAGTTCTCGCCGTCGTTAGAATCGTACCAACTTCTCTTTTGGATATAACTTAGTTATGTAAAAACTTAAGTCTAATTTCCTATCCTTATAAATCTTACACCTGCTAGGTTTTGATTAGGTAGTATGCTGTCAAAATTTTCCCATCTTGGATGATGTAAGACCTACTTCTAGGTCATTTTTCCCCAAACTCATTACATCTGTAATTCCAATATCTTTGACAGATATAAAAATCTAATGGAAATTATTATCCAAATACTTTCATCTTCATTCAAGTATTCCATTTAATTATGCTGTTGGGCTATGGAGAGTTAGTCCATGAGTCATTCTCATCAATGTTCATGTCAAATTCTTATCAATATCTTATTCATTCTAAACTTTCAGCAAAAAGATGCCTCCACGAAAGTCAACAAGACGAAATCCTCCACCACCTATTCCTCAATTTGATACAGCAGCCCTCAATGCTGCTGTAGCTGCGGCTGTGGCAACAGCCATGGCTGAATATCATTCTTCAAGTTCCACTGGAGGAGGGACTCCTATTCCAACAATACAGGTTGAAACCCCTGTGCGCTCGAGAGAGTGCTCCTACAAAGACTTTACAAACTGCAAGCCATTATCCTTCAGAGGAACTGGCGGAGTCATTGTACTCTCGCAATGGTTTGAGAAAACCGAATCGGTTTTCGCAATCTGCTCCTGTCCAGAAGGGAGCAAGGTGAAGTTCGCTGCTTGCACCTTTGAAACCAGAGCCCTAACATGGTGGAATAGCCATGTTAAGTCACTATCTCTTTCAGTGGCAAATGATATGGGCTGGGATACTTTAAAAGACCTCATGATTGAGGAGTATTGCCCGAGGGGCGAGATCCAAAAACTGGAGGAAGAACTTTGGCGCCTAACCATGAAAGGCACCGACATCGTAGCATATACCGCCAGGTTCTGTGAACTGGTGGCCCTCTGTCCCAACATGATTCATACGGAGGGAAAGAAGATCGAGAGGTATATATGGGGGCTGGTGCCACCATACCAGGGAAATGTATTGTCATCACGCCCTACTACATTTGATAGTGCCAAGCGACTGGCACAGCAGCTAGTTGACCACGGGGTCCGTACCCCGGCTGCAACAACCACCCTGGTCATCTCAGAAACCGCCAGAACTGCAGAGTCCAAGCGGAAATTCTGGGAGGACAAGAAAAAGAAGAAGGCTGCGAAGAAACAGCAGACGGTGGCAATTCATAGTGCGACAGCACCTGCCACTGCTGCTATTCCAATAAAGCAGTATTCTGGAAGTTTGCCTTTATGCAACAAGTGCAACTACCATCATATGGGAGCCTGTCGGGACATGCAGTGTGTAAACTGCAACAGGAAGGGGCATACAGCCCGTTTCTGTAAATCTCCGGCAAGGCCAATCACCCAAGTCCCCGGCGCTGGAGTGGGCCAATCTTGCTACAACTGTGGCGATGTGGGCCACTACAAGAGGAACTGCCCCAAGGCAGGGAATGCCGGTGGAGTAGGAAGAGTTCTGGCTATAGGCCATGAGGAGGCGGTTGCCGACCCCACAGTGGTCACTGGTACGTTTCTCCTCGACAACTCTTATGCTTGTATACTATTTGATAGTGGAGCGGAGAGAAGCTTCGTGAATCAAAAATTTGCTCATTTACTTAAGCAAAAATCACGAGCACTCAAAGAACCGTTCACAGTAGAAATGGCTAATGGGAAGACAGAGAGCACTAGCTGCATTTACATAGGGTGTACCTTAACTTTAGATAGCCATTCATTCTCGATCGATCTCATGCCAGTCTCAATTAAAAGTTTCGACGTCATCATTGGCATGGATTGGTTGAGTCTTCAGCGTGCCGACATCATGTATTATGAAAAGGCAGTTCGCCTTAATCTTTCGTCTGGCGAAACCCTAGTAGTTTATGGCGACAAACTCGGCACAAACCTTCGTATCATCTCGAGCATTCAAGCTCAGAAATTCTTGCGTAAGGAATGTCACGCATTCCTTGCTCATGTTGTCGATGTGAGCCAAGAAGCGAAAGACATCAAGAACATTCCAGTAGTACACGACTTTCCCGACATCTTTCCAGAAGAGCTACCAGGATTACCTCCGCAACGACAAGTCGAGTTCAGAATCGACTTAGTTCCAGGGGCTACCCCCGTAGCCAAATCGCCTTATCGTCTAGCACCTGCAGAGATGCAAGAACTATCCTGTCAACTTAACGAACTGCTCAGCAAGGGCTTTATAAGACCAAGCTTCTCACCTTGGGGAGCTCCAGTCTTGTTCGTCAAGAAGAAAGACGGATCTTTTCGTATGTGCATCGACTACAGGGAGCTCAACAAACTGACCGTCAAAAATCGTTATCCTTTGCCTCGGATAGACGATTTATTCGATCAACTTCAAGGGGCGAATTTCTTTTCAAAAATCGACTTAAGATCCGGATATCACCAATTACGAGTGCTAGGGGAGGATGTTCCAAAGACAGCCTTCCGAACTCGTTATGGGCACTACGAATTCGTAGTGATGCCGTTCGGATTAACAAACGCGCCCGCTGTATTCATGGACTTAATGAATAGGGTGTGTCGTCCTTACTTGGATCAGTTCGTCATCGTCTTCATCGATGACATACTTATCTACTCTCGTAGTAAGGAAGAACATAGTCAACATCTGCGACAAGTCTTAGAAACCCTGCGCGCGGAGAAGCTGTATGCGAAATTCTCGAAATGCGAATTTTGGATCCGACGAGTCGAATTCTTAGGGCACGTGGTTAGCGAAGAGGGAATCCACGTAGACCCATCCAAAATCAAAGCCATTGAGAGCTGGTCAGCACCGAAGACGCCAACAGAAATTCGTCAATTTCTAGGCCTCGCTGGCTACTATCGCCGATTCATTCAGAACTTCTCCCGCATTGCGAAGCCTCTTACAACACTTACCCAGAAGGGCGTATCCTTTGACTGGGAAGAAAAGCAGGAGAGAGCGTTCCAAACGCTCAAACGAGCCTTATGCACTGCACCAATACTATCCCTTCCCGAAGGGATAGAAGACTTCGTTGTCTATTGCGATGCATCAAACCAAGGTCTCGGATGTGTTCTGATGCAGCGAGGTAAGGTCATCGCCTATGCCTCGAGGCAGCTGAAAACACATGAGGTCAACTATACGACGCACGATCTTGAACTAGGAGCAGTTGTATTTGCTTTGAAGATCTGGAGACACTACCTGTACGGTACGAAGAGCACAATCTTTACAGACCACAAGAGCTTACAACACATATTCGATCAGAAGGAGCTCAACATGAGACAACGACGGTGGGTCGAGCTACTCAGTGACTACGAATGCGAAATTCGTTATCATCCCGGCAAGGCCAACGTAGTAGCTGACGCCCTAAGTCGGAAAGAATATTCTGGTCGTAGAGTCAAGTCATTGACTATGACTATCCATTCGCATTTATCCACACAAATACAGGCGGCTCAGCTCGACGCTTTGAAGCCTGAAAATGTGACCAATGAATCCCTGCGGGGGATGGATAAGAACTTGGAAGTCAAAGGTGGCGGAGCTTATTATCTCATGAACCGGATCTGGACCCTGAAACTTGGTGGTTTCAGAGATTTGGTCATGAAGGAGGCGCATAACACTCGTTATTCCGTTCACCCAGGTTCAGATAAGATGTATTTGGATCTTAAAAAGTTATACTGGTGGCCTAACATGAAAGCAGAGATTGCTACCTTCGTAAGTAAATGCCTTACTTGCGCAAAGGTCAAGGTCGAGTACCAGAAACCCTCAGGTCTTCTTCAACAGCCTGAGATCCCAGAATGGAAGTGGGAGCGGATCACCATGGATTTCATAACCAAGTTGCCCAAGACAACGGGTGGACTTGATACCATATGGGTCATCGTCGACAGATTGACCAAGTCCGCGCACTTCCTGCCTATCAAAGAGACAGACAAGATGGAGAAGCTTACAAGAACTTACATAAGGGAAATTGTACGATTGCACGGTGTCCCTATATCCATTATCTCAGACATAGATAGTAGGTTCACTTCCAGGTTCTGGCAGTCGCTACAAGGTTCCTTAGGAACTAGGCTGGATATGAGTACAGCCTACCATCCGCAGACAGACGGGCAAAGTGAGAGGACTATCCAAACCTTGGAGGACATGTTGCGAGCCTGTGTGATTGACTTTGGGAAAACATGGGATACTCATTTACCCCTTGTAGAATTTTCCTACAACAACAGTTATCACACAAGCATAAAGGCTGCTCCATTCGAGGCCCTCTACGGCCGAAAGTGCAGATCCCCTATGTGCTGGGCTGAGGTGGGTGATACCCAGTTAGCTAAGGGACTAGTTCCTGAAAGCACTCTCACAGGTCCGGAGATCATACGGGAAACGACGGAGAAGATCGTTCAGATCCGTGAACGACTGAAAGCCTCCAGAGACCGACAGAAAAGCTACGCTGATAAACGAAGGAAACCGTTGGAATTCCAGGTGGGCGACCATGTTCTATTGAGGGTCTCACCCTGGAAGGGCTTGATACGCTTCGGAAAGCGTGGAAAGCTAAATCCAAGGTACATTGGGCCTTTCGAGATTCTTGCCAGAATCGGCCCTGTAGCTTACAAACTTAACTTACCTAGCGAACTCAGTAACGTACATCCTACCTTCCACGTCTCGAACTTGAAAAAGTGTCTGTCCGACGAGACTCTTGTAATCCCACTCGACGAGATCGAGATCAACGAGAGCCTCAACTTCGTGGAAGAACCAGTAGAGATCATGGACCGGGAGGTCAAGCAAACGAAACAAAGCCGCATCCCGATAGTGAAGGTTCGCTGGAACGCCAAGCGAGGACCTGAATTCACTTGGGAGCGAGAGGATCAGATGAAACTGAAATATCCTCGTCTTTTTAATTAGTTCCTTGTAACTACTTATTTGCTTAAATTCTAATTTCAGGACGAAATTCCTTCTAAGGAGGGGATGATGTGACAACCCGAAATTTCTATTCTGTACAACATGTCAATTCAATAGGAGTCAAATCAGTTACAGTTAAATTTTCAGACTTTTTGGATTAAGTTTGATTATTTTAGGATTTTACACTTTAGGAGATACCAGGAGAGAGGATGCCCTAGGGTTATAGTGCATCACTGTTATTCCTAAACTTCAAGAAATTGGAGTTACTACCGGGAATAAAATATTTTCAGCCAAAAACCCAGAAATTTGGGGTATATATATGACACTTGTCATTTATTATCATTTTTCCAAATTTCTCAAGAACAAAAGCAAATCCTCTCAAGTATCATCACGGGATTTATTCCAAATCTCGATCTAGTAAGTGTTTTCAACCATTTCAAGTTAGTAGATCACTTAATCTAGTGTTTTAACAACCTTCTAACCGTGAAATCATTCCAAAAGGTTGATTTTTCCATTTTCACCAAGAACACCAAGAACACCAAGAACACACACTAGTGTTCTTGGCATTTTGGCTCATTTCAAGCTTCCATATAGTAAGTACTTCTATCCTAGAGTGTGTTTAAGCTTGCTATACTTCATTATAACATGGAATCATCCAAGAAACACCAAGAAAATGGTGTTTACGGTTCTTGTTTACGGTCCAAGAACATTCTTGAACCGTAAACCCATTTTAAGGGACCAAAATGTCCCTAGTCCTTTCCTAAGCCTAGGTAACTAACTTGGATCCTTACCTTGATGTGTTAAGGACTTGAAATCATCGAAATACCAACATCCATAAGAGTTTACGGCCGTAAACTCTAGGGTTTACGACCGTAAACCCAAAGGGATGTGGTCTTTGGGCCGTAAACTCCAAATAGGAGTGAAATGGTGCCCTAGCTTCTTCCTTAGGCTTATACTTCAAGAGGAAACACTTCAATGGACTTAGAAACGTTCAAATCAACAAATGGTCAAAAGAGGGGGAGTTTACGGCCGTAAACTCTAGATTTTACGACCGTAAACCCATTGGGTTGAGGTCACAAAACCGTAAACTCAAGTTAGGGTTTCTTTTGAACCCTAAACCCTATAGCATTGTTCGACAACACTTAGATGCATTCCTTGAGACTTATAACACTTATATAAGGTGTTTAACTTGTCTTAGGATGTCTTAACTTTGCTAATTAGTTGTTTAAAGTCTAATTAGATACATATATGTTGTATTTATATGTTAAATAGGATCATTGTGTGTGTACAAGTCTTCACTTGACACCTAGCAATCCTATTTCTTCAGTTCATCCAAACCACCAACTACAGGTGAGTTCATACCCCTTAATTAACCTTTTAAATGTTTTAAATGCTTTTATGCGGGGGGATACAAGTTGAACAATTATAGTTATTATATCAATCACATGTGATTAATAACTACCAAACAAATGGTTTTCTTACTTTTCAAACTGGTTATCAAACTGTTTTACCTCAAACTGTTTTACCTCAAACTGTTTTACCTCAAACTGTTTTACAAACTCTTTTATTGTCAATACATTTATCAAACTCTTTTAACTTATATTATGTGTATCTATATAAATATAGTTATATAAGTAGGATTGGAAGGACTTAGGACTGCTAGTCTACCCTGCTTCCTGTTCTTGTTTGATTGTGGTCTTGGGGTATCAAGGTTAGTTGTCCGAGGGTCGTTTGAATCCTAGTTATATATTATGTATACGTATATGGATATAAAAGGTTTGTTATCAACCTCTTTTAACTTATATTATGTGTATCTATATAAATATAGTTATATAAGTAGGATTAAGAAGGACTTAGGACTGCTAGTCTACCCTACTTCCTGTTCTTGTTTGATTGTGGTCTTGGGGTATCAAGGTTAGTTGTCTGAAGGTCGTTTGAATCCTAGTTATATATTATGTATAAGTATATAGATACAAAAGGTTTTCCTTCATTCAAGTCCATACCCTTGGGTAGCAAGGGTATACAAACATGTTCATACATTGCTAGTAAGCTACCATAGGGGTAGTTTTGGAAGATACTATTACTAGAACGATGAAACATACAATGAGTCAGTTCATTCATGAGTCAATACATACTATAATGAGAAACAAACATGAAACAGAGTGATGAGAAACAAACATACAGGCTAGACAGAGAAAGAACATACAAAACAGCTAGCACACAATTCACATAACATTTACATTAATACATTTATGTGAGCCATTAAACAGGGCATGGCACTACCTGCCATGACTGTTTTTGTATCAGAATCTCCTTAATTGGGGAGCGCATGAGTTTGTGTATAGATCTATACTGGATTGACTATCCTACACCTTTCTGTTCGCTACAGTGGGACTTGCAAGTCTACGGGTGCCAAACGTCATTTTTGTGGCATCTTACATTGTCACTTTACTATTAAGTCGGTAGCAAGATACAGGCCGATCACATGTTACCTTAAAATATACAATTAACTTAAGGTAGTTAGTACAGCAGTAGTTTCATAATACTACATTAAAGTACTATAACATTTTCCCTTTACATTTTACTTTGTGATTTCACACAATAAACAATAATGTAAAAAAACTATATTTTTGGTTAATGATAGTCGGATTTGGGAAAATACTCACTTTTACAAAGGATACACACACAGACACTAGATGCCTTGGTAGAAGGCTACTTTTAGTAGGAAACATAGGGTTTTCTAGGATAGTTCAAACAAATACAAAACTTTTACAAACACACAGTACATCTTACAAAACATCTTACAAATGCTTTCATACAAACACAGACACTAATATACTTATGAACTCACCAGCTCTAAAGCTGATAAACTCTTTCAAAATAACTTGTATTCTCAGGTCACCAGTAGACAGGTACCGGAGCCAGGTTTTGAGAAGATGGAGCTCGTTCAAGACTCATCTTATATTTTGATGTATATTGTTTTGGTGTCTTTAAAACTTAACGGAACACACTTGTATGAAATTATATTATTAATGCAATGGATGATGTTGTTGCTTGTTTACTACTTGCATTGTTGTGATATTGTACATGACGTCCTCCACCCCAGAACGTTTCCGCCGTTCATTTGGTTTTGAGGGTGTGACATAACGTAATATACGACTTTCGTTTAGATACCTAAGGCTAAAAAGCATTTTATTGAAGTTTCACTTTTTACGTTTAACAGTGTTTTACCGGGTGTGTCGTGGATTTTCGATTGGTCATAACTTCTTCGTTATAACTCGGATTTGAGTGTTCTTTATGTTTTTGGAAACCTTGGCACGATATCTAACACTTTATGCATCCCAATTAATATTTTAGAACACTTCATTTTTTACGCTAATTTCGTTGATTCCAAATAGTTCATTATAATTGACTTTTTGAATGATACATTGACTTGAAAATATCGGGTTGTCACATCATCCCCCTGTTAGAGGGAATTTCGTCCCGAAATTTAATCTAAGACAGATTTTATGGATTAGGAAAAAGATGTGGGTACTTTTGTCTCATTTGATCCTCGCATTCCCAGGTGTATTCAGGTCCTCGCTTGGCGTTCCGACGGACCTTCACAATGGGTATGCGGCTTTGTTTAGTCCTTTTAATCTCCCGATCCATGATCTCTACTGGCTCTTCTACGAATTGGAGATTTTCGTTGATTTCAATTTCATCCAGAGGGATAACGAGGGTCTCATCGGACAAGCACTTCTTTAGGTTCGACACATGAAAGGTATGGTGTACGTTATTGAGTTCTTGCGGTAATCGAATTTTGTACGCCACCGGGCCGATCCTGGCAAGGATCTCGAATGGTCCGATATACCTTGGGTTTAGTTTCCCACGCTTTTCGAAACGTATTAATCCCTTCCAGGGTGAGACTTTCAATAGCACTCGGTCTCCAATCTGAAATTCTAAGGGTTTCCTTCTTTTATCCGCATAGCTCTTTTGTCTGTCTCTGGAAGCCTTCAGTCGCTCCCAGATTTGAACAATCTTCTCCGTAGTTTCCCTTATGATTTCTGGTCCAGTGAGAGTGCCGTAG